>NW_027175943.1:6363473-6963473 GCF_023055335.1 Clinocottus analis
TGATCAAACGATTGCCAAATCTGATTCTGTAGATAGCATCAATCTGTAGGAAAAAAATAAAATACCAAATATGATCAACCACAACATACAGTAATCTCCAAATTAAATGAAAAACTGCAAAAGCAAGAGACAGAAAAATAATAAGAGTGAGTACTAACCACAGCTACAACTCTTGTTTCAAGAGCTTTGAATTCCGGGCTGGTATTATCACTGAGCGGTTCTACAAATGGTTCTTGCAAGTCTGTTGCAACAACCACAACTGTTGCGGGAGCTTCAGTTGTTGTTACTGTAGTTGTTGCTGCCGGAGTTGTTGTTTCTCCCCGAGTGGTTGTTGCAGCGGTAGTTGTTGTTGCAGCCGTAATTGTTGTTAATCCCGGAGTTGTTGTTGCGGTGGGAGTTGTTGTTGCTACTGGAGTTGTTGTTGCTGCCTCAGTTGTTGTTGCTGCCGCAGTTGTTGTTGCTCCCGGAATTGTTGTTACTCCTGTAGTTGTTGCCACTAGAGATGTTGTTGCAGCAGGAGTTGTTGTTGCCGCCGGAGTTGTTGTTTCTCCCTGAGTGGTTGTTGCAGCCGCAGTTGTTGTTACTCCTGTAGTTGTTGCCACTGGAGATGTTGTTGCAGCAGGAGTTGTTGTTGGTGCTGCAGTTGTTGTTATTGGTGCTGCACTTGTTGTTGTTGGGGCAGCAGTTGTTATTGTGGGGGCCGCAGTGGTTGTTGTTGGTGCTGCAGTTGTTGTTGTTGGTGCTGCACTTGTTGTTGTAGGTGCCGCAGTTGTTGTTGGGGCAGCAGTTGTTGTAGTTGGGGTCGCAGTTGTTGTTGGTGCTGCAGTTGTTGTTGGTGCTGCAGTTGTTGTTGGGGCAGCAGTTGTTGCTGGGACAGCAGTTGTTGTTGTGGGGGCCGCAGTTGTTGTTGTTGGTGCTGCAGTTGTTGTTGTTGGGGCATCAGTTGTTGTTATGGTAGCAGTTGTTGTGGGGGCCGCAGTTGTTGGTGCTGCGCTGGTTGTTGTAGGGGCCGCAGTTGTTGTTGTTGGTGCTGCACTTGTTGTTGTGGGGGCCGCAGTTGTTGTTGTTGGTGCTGCACTTGTTGTTGGGGCAGCAGTTGTTGTTGTTGGTGCTGCAGTTGTTGTTGTTGGGGCAGCAGTTGTTGTTGTGGGGGCCGCAGTGGTTGTTGTAGGTGCCGCAGTTGTTGTTGTTGGTGCTGCACTTGTTGTTGTGGGGGCCACAGTTGTTGGTGCTGCACTTGTTGTTGTTGGGGCAACAGTTGTTGTTGTGGGGGCTGCAGTGGTTGTTGTTGGTGCTGCAGTTGTTGTGGGGGCCACAGTTGTTGTTGTTAGTGCTACAGTTGTTGTTGTTGGTGCTGCAGTTGTTGTTGTTGGTGCCGCAGTTGTAGTTGGGGTCGCAGTTGTTGTTGGTGCTGCAGTTGTTGTTGTTGGGGATGCAGTTGTTGTTGGGGCAGCAGTTGTTGTGGCAGCAGTTGTTGTTGTGGGGCCCGCAGTTGTTGTTGTTGTTGGTGCTGCACTGGTTGTTGTTGGGGCAGCAGTTGTTGTTGCGGGGGCCGCAGTGGTTGTTGTTGGTACTGCAGTTGTTGGGGATGCAGTTGTTGTTGTTGGGGCAGCAGTTGTTGTTGTGGGGGCCGCATTTGTTGTTGTAGGTGCCGCAGTTGTTGTTGGTGGTGCTGCACTTGTTGTTGTAGGTGCCGCAGTTGTTGTTGGTGCAGCAGTTGTTGTAGTTGGGGTCGCAGTTGTTGTTGGTGCTGCAGTTGTTGTTGGGGTTGCAGTTGTTGTTGTGGGGGCCGCAGTTGTTGTTGTTGGTGCTGCACTGGTTGTTGTGGGGGCCACAGTTGTTGTTGGTGCTGCACTTGTTGTTGTTGGGGCAGCAGTTGTTGTTGTGGGGGCCGCAGTGGTTGTTGTTGGTGCTGCAGTTGTTGTTGTTGGTGCTGCACTTGTTGTTGTAGGTGCCGCAGTTGTTGTTGGGGCAGCAGTTGTTGTAGTTGGGGTCGCAGTTGTTGTTGGTGCTGCAGTTGTTGTTGTTGGGGATGCAGTTGTTGTTGGGGCAGCAGTTGTTGTGGCAGCAGTTGTTGTTGTGGGGCCCGCAGTTGTTGTTGTTGTTGGTGCTGCACTGGTTGTTGTTGGGGCAGCAGTTGTTGTTGCGGGGGCCGCAGTGGTTGTTGTTGGTGCTGCAGTTGTTGGGGATGCAGTTGTTGTTGTTGGGGCAGCAGTTGTTGTTGTGGGGGCCGCATTTGTTGTTGTAGGTGCCGCAGTTGTTGTTGGTGGTGCTGCACTTGTTGTTGTAGGTGCCGCAGTTGTTGTTGGTGCAGCAGTTGTTGTAGTTGGGGTCGCAGTTGTTGTTGGTGCTGCAGTTGTTGTTGGGGTTGCAGTTGTTGTTGTGGGGGCCGCAGTTGTTGTTGTTGGTGCTGCACTGGTTGTTGTGGGGGCCACAGTTGTTGTTGGTGCTGCACTTGTTGTTGTTGGGGCAGCAGTTGTTGTTGTGGGGGCCGCAGTGGTTGTTGTTGGTGCTGCAGTTGTTGTTGTTGGTGCTGCACTTGTTGTTGTAGGTGCCGCAGTTGTTGTTGGGGCAGCAGTTGTTGTAGTTGGGGTCGCAGTTGTTGTTGGGGATGCAGTTGTTGTTGGGGCAGCAGTTGTTGTGGCAGCAGTTGTTGTTGTGGGGGCCGCAGTTGTTGTTGGTGCTGCACTGGTTGTTGTGGGGGCCGCAGTTGTTGTTGCGGGGGCCGCAGTGGTTGTTGTTGGTGCTGCAGTTGTTGTTGGGGATGCAGTTGTTGTTGTTGCTGGGACAGCAGTTGTTGTTGTGGGGGCTGCAGTTGTTGTTGTTGCTGGGACAGCAGTTGTTGTTGTCGGGGCCGCAGTTGTCGTTGTTGGTGCTGCACTGGTTGTTGTGGGGGCCGCAGTTGTTGTTGTTGGTGCTGCACCTGTTGTTGTTGGGGCAGCAGTTGTTGTTGTGGGGGCCGCAGTGGTTGTTGTTGGTGCTGCAGTTGTTGGTGCTGCACTTGTTGTTGTAGGTGCCGCAGTTGTTGTTGGGGCAGCAGTTGTTGTAGTTGGGGTCGCAGTTGTTGTTGGTGCTGCAGTTGTTGTTGGTGGTGCTGCAGTTGTTGTTGTTGTGGCAGCAGTTGTTGTTGTCGGGGATGCAGTTGTTGTTGTGGCAGCCGTTGTTGTTGTGGGGGCCGCAGTTGTTGTTGTTGGTGCTGCAGTTGTTGTTGTTGTTGGTGCTGCAGTTGTTGTTGTTGGGGCAGCATTTGTTGTTGTGGGGGCCGCAGTTGTTGTTGGTGCTGCAGTTGTTGTTGTTGGGGATGCAGTTGTTGTCGTGGCAGCCGTTGTTGTTGTGGGGGCCGCAGTTGTTGTTGTTGGTGCTGCAGTTGTTGTTGTTGTTGGTGCTGCAGTTGTTGTTGTTGGTGCTGCAGTTGTTGTTGTTGGTGCAGCAGTTGTTGTGGGGGCCACAGTTGTTGTTGTTAGTGCTACAGTTGTTGTTGTTGGTGCTGCAGTTGTTGTTGTTGGTGCCGCAGTTGTAGTTGGGGTCGCAGTTGTTGTTGGTGCTGCAGTTGTTGTTGTTGGTGCTGCAGTTGTTGTGGGGGCCACAGTTGTTGTTGTTAGTGCTACAGTTGTTGTTGTTGGTGCTGCAGTTGTTGTTGTTGGTGCCGCAGTTGTAGTTGGGGTCGCAGTTGTTGTTGGTGCTGCAGTTGTTGTTGTTGGGGATGCAGTTGTTGTTGGGGCAGCAGTTGTTGTGGCAGCAGTTGTTGTTGTGGGGCCCGCAGTTGTTGTTGTTGTTGGTGCTGCACTGGTTGTTGTTGGGGCAGCAGTTGTTGTTGCGGGGGCCGCAGTGGTTGTTGTTGGTGCTGCAGTTGTTGGGGATGCAGTTGTTGTTGTTGGGGCAGCAGTTGTTGTTGTGGGGGCCGCATTTGTTGTTGTAGGTGCCGCAGTTGTTGTTGGTGGTGCTGCACTTGTTGTTGTAGGTGCCGCAGTTGTTGTTGGTGCAGCAGTTGTTGTAGTTGGGGTCGCAGTTGTTGTTGGTGCTGCAGTTGTTGTTGGGGTTGCAGTTGTTGTTGTGGGGGCCGCAGTTGTTGTTGTTGGTGCTGCACTGGTTGTTGTGGGGGCCACAGTTGTTGTTGGTGCTGCACTTGTTGTTGTTGGGGCAGCAGTTGTTGTTGTGGGGGCCGCAGTGGTTGTTGTTGGTGCTGCAGTTGTTGTTGTTGGTGCTGCACTTGTTGTTGTAGGTGCCGCAGTTGTTGTTGGGGCAGCAGTTGTTGTAGTTGGGGTCGCAGTTGTTGTTGGGGATGCAGTTGTTGTTGGGGCAGCAGTTGTTGTGGCAGCAGTTGTTGTTGTGGGGGCCGCAGTTGTTGTTGGTGCTGCACTGGTTGTTGTGGGGGCCGCAGTTGTTGTTGCGGGGGCCGCAATGGTTGTTGTTGGTGCTGCAGTTGTTGTTGGGGATGCAGTTGTTGTTGTTGCTGGGACAGCAGTTGTTGTTGTGGGGGCTGCAGTTGTTGTTGTTGCTGGGACAGCAGTTGTTGTTGTCGGGGCCGCAGTTGTCGTTGTTGGTGCTGCACTGGTTGTTGTGGGGGCCGCAGTTGTTGTTGTTGGTGCTGCACCTGTTGTTGTTGGGGCAGCAGTTGTTGTTGTGGGGGCCGCAGTGGTTGTTGTTGGTGCTGCAGTTGTTGGTGCTGCACTTGTTGTTGTAGGTGCCGCAGTTGTTGTTGGGGCAGCAGTTGTTGTAGTTGGGGTCGCAGTTGTTGTTGGTGCTGCAGTTGTTGTTGTTGGTGCTGCAGTTGTTGTTGTTGTGGCAGCAGTTGTTGTTGTCGGGGATGCAGTTGTTGTTGTGGCAGCCGTTGTTATTGTGGGGGCCGCAGTTGTTGTTGTTGGTGCTGCAGTTGTTGTTGTTGTTGCTGCTTCAGTTGTTGTTGTTGAGGGTGCAGTTGTTGTTGTTGGGGATGCAGTTGTTGTCGTGGCAGCCGTTGTTGTTGTGGGGGCCGCAGTTGTTGTTGTTGGTGCTGCAGTTGTTGTTGTTGTTGGTGCTGCAGTTGTTGTTGTTGTTGGTGTTGCAGTTGTTGTTGTTGTTGGTGCTGCAGTTGTTGTTGTTGTTGGTGCTGCAGTTGTTGTTGTTGGTGCTGCAGTTGTTGTTGTTGTTGGTGCTGCAGTTGTTGTTGTTGGTGCAGCAGTTGTTGTTGTGGGGGCCGCAGTTGTTGTTGTTGGTATTGCAGTTGTTGTTGTTGTTGTTGGGGCAGCAGTTGTTGTTGTGGGGGCCGCAGTGGTTGTTGTTGGTGCTGCAGTTGTTGTTGTTGGGGCAGCAGTTGTTGTAGTTGGGGCAGCAGTTGTTGTTGTTGGTGCTGCAGTTGTTGTTGTTGTTGGTGCTGCAGTTGTTGTTGTTGAGGGTGCAGTTGTTGTTGTTGGGGATGCAGTTGTTGTCGTGGCAGCCGTTGTTGTTGTGGGGGCCGCAGTTGTTGTTGTTGGTGCTGCAGTTGTTGTTGTTGTTGGTGCTGCAGTTGTTGTTGTTGTTGTTGGTGCTGCAGTTGTTGTTGTTGGGGCAGCAGTTGTTGTTGTGGGGGCCGCAGTGGTTGTTGTAGGTGCCGCAGTTGTTGATGTTGGTGCTGCACTTGTTGTTGTGGGGGCCACAGTTGTTGGTGCTGCACTTGTTGTTGTTGGGGCAACAGTTGTTGTTGTGGGGGCTGCAGTGGTTGTTGTTGGTGCTGCAGTTGTTGTGGGGGCCACAGTTGTTGTTGTTAGTGCTACAGTTGTTGTTGTTGGTGCTGCAGTTGTTGTTGTTGGTGCCGCAGTTGTTGTTGGGGCAGCAGTTGTTGTAGTTGGGGTCGCAGTTGTTGTTGGTGCTGCAGTTGTTGTTGGGGTTGCAGTTGTTGTTGTGGGGGCCGCAGTTGTTGTTGTTGGTGCTGCACTGGTTGTTGTGGGGGCCGCAGTTGTTGTTGTTGGTGCTGCACTTGTTGTTGTTGGGGCAGCAGTTGTTGTTGTGGGGGCCGCAGTGGTTGTTGTTGGTGCTGCAGTTGTTGTTGTTGGTGCTGCAGTTGTTGTTGTTGGTGCCGCAGTTGTTGTTGGGGCAGCAGTTGTTGTAGTTGGGGTCGCAGTTGTTGTTGGTGCTGCAGTTGTTGTTGTTGGGGATGCAGTTGTTGTTGGGGCAGCAGTTGTTGTGGCAGCAGTTGTTGTTGTGGGGCCCGCAGTTGTTGTTGTTGTTGGTGCTGCACTGGTTGTTGTTGGGGCAGCAGTTGTTGTTGCGGGGGCCGCAGTGGTTGTTGTTGGTGCTGCAGTTGTTGGGGATGCAGTTGTTGTTGTTGGGGCAGCAGTTGTTGTTGTGGGGGCCGCATTTGTTGTTGTAGGTGCCGCAGTTGTTGTTGGTGGTGCTGCACTTGTTGTTGTAGGTGCCGCAGTTGTTGTTGGTGCAGCAGTTGTTGTAGTTGGGGTCGCAGTTGTTGTTGGTGCTGCAGTTGTTGTTGGGGTTGCAGTTGTTGTTGTTGGTGCTGCACCTGTTGTTGTTGGGGCAGCAGTTGTTGTTGTTGGTGCTGCACCTGTTGTTGTTGGGGCAGCAGTTGTTGTTGTGGGGGCCGCAGTGGTTGTTGTTGGTGCTGCAGTTGTTGGTGCTGCACTTGTTGTTGTAGGTGCCGCAGTTGTTGTTGGGGCAGCAGTTGTTGTAGTTGGGGTCGCAGTTGTTGTTGGTGCTGCAGTTGTTGTTGTTGGTGCTGCAGTTGTTGTTGTTGTGGCAGCAGTTGTTGTTGTCGGGGATGCAGTTGTTGTTGTGGCAGCCGTTGTTATTGTGGGGGCCGCAGTTGTTGTTGTTGGTGCTGCAGTTGTTGTTGTTGTTGCTGCTTCAGTTGTTGTTGTTGAGGGTGCAGTTGTTGTTGTTGGGGATGCAGTTGTTGTCGTGGCAGCCGTTGTTGTTGTGGGGGCCGCAGTTGTTGTTGTTGGTGCTGCAGTTGTTGTTGTTGTTGGTGCTGCAGTTGTTGTTGTTGTTGGTGTTGCAGTTGTTGTTGTTGTTGGTGCTGCAGTTGTTGTTGTTGTTGGTGCTGCAGTTGTTGTTGTTGGTGCTGCAGTTGTTGTTGTTGTTGGTGCTGCAGTTGTTGTTGTTGGTGCAGCAGTTGTTGTTGTGGGGGCCGCAGTTGTTGTTGTTGGTATTGCAGTTGTTGTTGTTGTTGTTGGGGCAGCAGTTGTTGTTGTGGGGGCCGCAGTGGTTGTTGTTGGTGCTGCAGTTGTTGTTGTTGGGGCAGCAGTTGTTGTAGTTGGGGCAGCAGTTGTTGTTGTTGGTGCTGCAGTTGTTGTTGTTGTTGGTGCTGCAGTTGTTGTTGTTGAGGGTGCAGTTGTTGTTGTTGGGGATGCAGTTGTTGTCGTGGCAGCCGTTGTTGTTGTGGGGGCCGCAGTTGTTGTTGTTGGTGCTGCAGTTGTTGTTGTTGTTGGTGCTGCAGTTGTTGTTGTTGGTGCTGCAGTTGTTGTTGTTGTTGTTGGTGCTGCAGTTGTTGTTGTTGGGGCAGCAGTTGTTGTTGTGGGGGCCGCAGTGGTTGTTGTAGGTGCCGCAGTTGTTGATGTTGGTGCTGCACTTGTTGTTGTGGGGGCCACAGTTGTTGGTGCTGCACTTGTTGTTGTTGGGGCAACAGTTGTTGTTGTGGGGGCTGCAGTGGTTGTTGTTGGTGCTGCAGTTGTTGTGGGGGCCACAGTTGTTGTTGTTAGTGCTACAGTTGTTGTTGTTGGTGCTGCAGTTGTTGTTGTTGGTGCCGCAGTTGTTGTTGGGGCAGCAGTTGTTGTAGTTGGGGTCGCAGTTGTTGTTGGTGCTGCAGTTGTTGTTGGGGTTGCAGTTGTTGTTGTGGGGGCCGCAGTTGTTGTTGTTGGTGCTGCACTGGTTGTTGTGGGGGCCGCAGTTGTTGTTGTTGGTGCTGCACTTGTTGTTGTTGGGGCAGCAGTTGTTGTTGTGGGGGCCGCAGTGGTTGTTGTTGGTGCTGCAGTTGTTGTTGTTGGTGCTGCAGTTGTTGTTGTTGGTGCCGCAGTTGTTGTTGGGGCAGCAGTTGTTGTAGTTGGGGTCGCAGTTGTTGTTGGTGCTGCAGTTGTTGTTGTTGGGGATGCAGTTGTTGTTGGGGCAGCAGTTGTTGTGGCAGCAGTTGTTGTTGTGGGGCCCGCAGTTGTTGTTGTTGTTGGTGCTGCACTGGTTGTTGTTGGGGCAGCAGTTGTTGTTGCGGGGGCCGCAGTGGTTGTTGTTGGTGCTGCAGTTGTTGGGGATGCAGTTGTTGTTGTTGGGGCAGCAGTTGTTGTTGTGGGGGCCGCATTTGTTGTTGTAGGTGCCGCAGTTGTTGTTGGTGGTGCTGCACTTGTTGTTGTAGGTGCCGCAGTTGTTGTTGGTGCAGCAGTTGTTGTAGTTGGGGTCGCAGTTGTTGTTGGTGCTGCAGTTGTTGTTGGGGTTGCAGTTGTTGTTGTGGGGGCCGCAGTTGTTGTTGTTGGTGCTGCACTGGTTGTTGTGGGGGCCACAGTTGTTGTTGGTGCTGCACTTGTTGTTGTTGGGGCAGCAGTTGTTGTTGTGGGGGCCGCAGTGGTTGTTGTTGGTGCTGCAGTTGTTGTTGTTGGTGCTGCACTTGTTGTTGTAGGTGCCGCAGTTGTTGTTGGGGCAGCAGTTGTTGTAGTTGGGGTCGCAGTTGTTGTTGGGGATGCAGTTGTTGTTGGGGCAGCAGTTGTTGTGGCAGCAGTTGTTGTTGTGGGGGCCGCAGTTGTTGTTGGTGCTGCACTGGTTGTTGTGGGGGCCGCAGTTGTTGTTGCGGGGGCCGCAGTGGTTGTTGTTGGTGCTGCAGTTGTTGTTGGGGATGCAGTTGTTGTTGTTGCTGGGACAGCAGTTGTTGTTGTGGGGGCTGCAGTTGTTGTTGTTGCTGGGACAGCAGTTGTTGTTGTCGGGGCCGCAGTTGTCGTTGTTGGTGCTGCACTGGTTGTTGTGGGGGCCGCAGTTGTTGTTGTTGGTGCTGCACCTGTTGTTGTTGGGGCAGCAGTTGTTGTTGTGGGGGCCGCAGTGGTTGTTGTTGGTGCTGCAGTTGTTGGTGCTGCACTTGTTGTTGTAGGTGCCGCAGTTGTTGTTGGGGCAGCAGTTGTTGTAGTTGGGGTCGCAGTTGTTGTTGGTGCTGCAGTTGTTGTTGGTGGTGCTGCAGTTGTTGTTGTTGTGGCAGCAGTTGTTGTTGTCGGGGATGCAGTTGTTGTTGTGGCAGCCGTTGTTGTTGTGGGGGCCGCAGTTGTTGTTGTTGGTGCTGCAGTTGTTGTTGTTGTTGCTGCTTCAGTTGTTGTTGTTGAGGGTGCAGTTGTTGTTGTTGGGGATGCAGTTGTTGTCGTGGCAGCCGTTGTTGTTGTGGGGGCCGCAGTTGTTGTTGTTGGTGCTGCAGTTGTTGTTGTTGTTGGTGCTGCAGTTGTTGTTGTTGGGGCAGCAGTTGTTGTTGTGGGGGCCGCAGTTGTTGTTGGTGCTGCAGTTGTTGTTGTTGGGGATGCAGTTGTTGTCGTGGCAGCCGTTGTTGTTGTGGGGGCCGCAGTTGTTGTTGTTGGTGCTGCAGTTGTTGTTGTTGTTGGTGCTGCAGTTGTTGTTGTTGGTGCTGCAGTTGTTGTTGTTGTTGGTGCTGCAGTTGTTGTTGTTGGTGCAGCAGTTGTTGTTGTGGGGGCCGCAGTTGTTGTTGTTGGTATTGCAGTTGTTGTTGTTGTTGGGGCAGCAGTTGTTGTTGTGGGGGCCGCAGTGGTTGTTGTTGGTGCTGCAGTTGTTGTTGTTGGGGCAGCAGTTGTTGTAGTTGGGGCAGCAGTTGTTGTTGTTGGTGCTGCAGTTGTTGTTGTTGTTGGTGCTGCAGTTGTTGTTGTTGAGGGTGCAGTTGTTGTTGTTGGGGATGCAGTTGTTGTCGTGGCAGCCGTTGTTGTTGTGGGGGCCGCAGTTGTTGTTGTTGGTGCTGCAGTTGTTGTTGTTGTTGGTGCTGCAGTTGTTGTTGTTGGTGCTGCAGTTGTTGTTGTTGTTGTTGGTGCTGCAGTTGTTGTTGTTGGGGCAGCAGTTGTTGTTGTGGGGGCCGCAGTGGTTGTTGTAGGTGCCGCAGTTGTTGATGTTGGTGCTGCACTTGTTGTTGTGGGGGCCACAGTTGTTGGTGCTGCACTTGTTGTTGTTGGGGCAACAGTTGTTGTTGTGGGGGCTGCAGTGGTTGTTGTTGGTGCTGCAGTTGTTGTGGGGGCCACAGTTGTTGTTGTTAGTGCTACAGTTGTTGTTGTTGGTGCTGCAGTTGTTGTTGTTGGTGCCGCAGTTGTTGTTGGGGCAGCAGTTGTTGTAGTTGGGGTCGCAGTTGTTGTTGGTGCTGCAGTTGTTGTTGGGGTTGCAGTTGTTGTTGTGGGGGCCGCAGTTGTTGTTGTTGGTGCTGCACTGGTTGTTGTGGGGGCCGCAGTTGTTGTTGTTGGTGCTGCAGTTGTTGTCGTGGCAGCCGTTGTTGTTGTGGGGGCCGCAGTTGTTGTTGTTGGTGCTGCAGTTGTTGTTGTTGGTGCTGCAGTTGTTGTTGTTGGGGCAGCAGTTGTTGTTGTGGGGGCCGCAATTGTTGTTGGTGCTGCAGTTGTTGTTGTTGGGGATGCAGTTGTTGTCGTGGCAGCCGTTGTTGTTGTGGGGGCCGCAGTTGTTGTTGTTGGTGCCGCAGTTGTTGTTGTTGGTGCTGCAGTTGTTGTTGTTGTTGATGCTGCAGTTGTTGTTGTGGGGGCCGCAGTTGTTGTTGTTGGTGCTGCACTTGTTGTTGTTGGGGATGCAGTTGTTGTCGTGGCAGCCGTTGTTGTTGTGGGGGCCGCAGTTGTTGTTGTTGGTGCTGCAGTTGTTGTTGTTGAGGGTGCAGTTGTTGTTGTTGGGGATGCAGTTGTTGTCGTGGCAGCCGTTGTTGTTGTGGGGGCCGCAGTTGTTGTTGTTGGTGCTGCAGTTGTTGTTGTTGGTGCTGCAGTTGTTGTTGTTGGGGCAGCAGTTGTTGTTGTGGGGGCCGCAATTGTTGTTGGTGCTGCAGTTGTTGTTGTTGGGGATGCAGTTGTTGTCGTGGCAGCCGTTGTTGTTGTGGGGGCCGCAGTTGTTGTTGTTGGTGCTGCAGTTGTTGTTGTTGGTGCCGCAGTTGTTGTTGTTGGTGCTGCAGTTGTTGTTGTTGTTGATGCTGCAGTTGTTGTTGTGGGGGCCGCAGTTGTTGTTGTTGGTGCTGCACTTGTTGTTGGGGCAGCAGTTGTTGTTGTTGGTGCTGCAGTTGTTGTTGTGGCAGCATTTGTTGTTGTGGGGGCCGCATTTGTTGTTGTACGTGCTGCAGTTGTTGTCGGGGATGCAGTTGTGGCAGCAGTTGTTGTTGCTGCAGTTGTTGTTGTTGGTGCTGCAGTTGTTGTTGTTGGGGCAGCAGTTGTTGTTGTGGCAGCAGTTGTTGTAGGGGCCGCAGTTGTTGTTGTTGTTGATGCTGCACTTGTTGTTGGTGCCGCAGTTGTTGGTGATGCAGCAGTTGTTGTTGTAGGGGCCGCAGTGGTTGTTGTTGGTGCTGCAGTTGTTGTTGTTGGTGCTGCAGTTGTTGTTGTGGCAGCAGTTGTTGTTGTTGATGCTGCACTTGTTGTTGGTGCAGCAGTTGTTGTTGTCGGGGCCGCAGTGGTTGTTGTGGGGGCCGCAGTGGTTGTTGTTGGTGCTGCAGTTGTTGGGGCATCAGTTGTTGTGGCAGCAGTTGTTGTTGTGGGGGCAGTTGTTGTCGTTGGTGCTGCAGTTGTTGTTGGTGCTGCAGTTGTTGTTGTTGGGGCAGCAGTTGTTGTTGTGGGGGCCGCAGTGGTTGTTGTTGGTGCTGCAGTTGTTGTTGTTGGGGCAGCAGTTGTTGTTGTGGCAGCAGTTGTTGTTGTGGGGGCCGCAGTTGTTGTGGGGGATGCAGTTGTTGTTGTTGGTGCAGCAGTTGTTGTTGTGGGGGCCGCAGTTGTTGTTGTTGTTGGTGCTGCAGTTGTTGTTGGGGCAGCAGTTGTTGTTGTGGGGGCCGCAGTGGTTGTTGTTGGTGCTGCAGTTGTTGTTGTTGGTGCTGCACTTGTTGTTGGGGCAGCAGTTGTTGTTGTGGGCGCCGTTGTTGTTGTAGGCGCAGTTGTTGTTGTTGGTGCTGCAGTTGTTGTTGTTGGGGATGCAGTTGTTGTTGTTGGTGCAGCAGTTGTTGTTGTGGGGGCCGCAGTTGTTGTTGTTGTTGGTGCTGCAGTTGTTGTTGTTGTTGGGGCAGCAGTTGTTGTTGTGGGGGCCGCAGTGGTTGTTGTTGGTGCTGCAGTTGTTGTTGTTGGGGCAGCAGTTGTTGTTGTGGCAGCAGTTGTTGTTGTGGGGGCCGAAGTTGTTGTTGGTGCGGCAGTTGTTGTGGGGGATGCAGTTGTTGTTGTTGGTGCAGCAGTTGTTGTTGTGGGGGCCGCAGTTGTTGCTGTTGTTGGTGCAGCAGTTGTTGTTGTGGGGGCCGCAGTTGTTGTTGTTGGTGCTGCACTTGTTGTTGGGGCAGCAGTTGTTGTTGTTGGTGCTGCAGTTGTTGTTGTCAGGGATGCAGTTGTTGTTGTGGCAGCAGTTGTTCGTGCTGCAGTTGTTGTTGTTGGGGCTGCAGTTGTTGTTGGGGCAGCAGTTGTTGTTGTGGCAGCATTTGTAGTTGTAGGGGCCGCAGTGGTTGTTGTTGGTGCTGCAGTTGTTGTTGTTGGGGCAGCAGTTGTTGTTGTGGGGGCCGCAGTTGTTGTTGTTGTTGGTGCTGCAGTTGTTGTTGTTGTTGTTGGGGCAGCAGTTGTTGTTGTGGGGGCCGCAGTGGTTGTTGTTGGTGCAGCAGTTGTTGTTGTGGGGGCCGCAGTTGTTGTTGTTGGTGCTGCACTTGTTGTTGGGGCAGCAGTTGTTGTTGTTGGTGCTGCAGTTGTTGTTGTTGGTGCAGCAGTTGTTGTTGTGGGGGCCGCAGTTGTTGTTGTTGTTGGTGCTGCAGTTGTTGTTGTTGTTGTTGGGGCAGCAGTTGTTGTTGTGGGGGCCGCAGTGGTTGTTGTTGGTGCTGCAGTTGTTGTTGTTGGGGCAGCAGTTGTTGTTGTGGCAGCAGTTGTTGTTGTGGGGGCCGCAGTTGTTGTTGGTGCGGCAGTTGTTGTGGGGGATGCAGTTGTTGTTGTTGGGGCAGCAGTTGTTGTTGTTGGTGCTGCAGTTGTTGTTGTCGGGGATGCAGTTGTTGTTGTGGCAGCAGTTGTTGGTGCTGCAGTTGTTGTTGTTGGTGCTGCAGTTGTTGTTGGGGCAGCAGTTGTTGTTGTGGCAGCAGTTGTTGTTGTTGGGGCAGCAGTTGTTGTTGTTGTTGCTGCAGTTGGTGTTGTCGGGGATGCAGTTGTTGTTGTGGCAGCAGTTGTTGTTGGTGCAGCAGTTGTTGTTGTGGGGGCCGCAGTTGTTGTTGTTGGTGCAGCAGTTGTTGTTGTGGGGGCCGCAGTTGTTGTTGTTGGTGCTGCACTTGTTGTTGGGGCAGCAGTTGTTGTTGTTGGTGCTGCAGTTGTTGTTGTGGCAGCATTTGTTGTTGTGGGGGCCGCATTTGTTGTTGTTGGTGCTGCAGTTGTTGTTGGGGATGCAGTTGTGGCAGCAGTTGTTGTTGCTGCAGTTGTTGTTGTTGATGCTGTGGCAGCAGTTGTTGTTGTAGGTGCTGCAGTTGTTGTTGTTGGGGCAGCAGTTGTTGTTGTGGGGGCCGCAGTGGTTGTTGTTGGTGCTGCAGTTGTTGTTGTTGGGGCAGCAGTTGTTGTTGTGGCAGCAGTTGTTGTTGTGGGGGCCGCAGTTGTTGTTGGTGCGGCAGTTGTTGTGGGGGATGCAGTTGTTGTTGTTGGTGCAGCAGTTGTTGTTGTGGGGGCCGCAGTTGTTGTTGTTGTTGGTGCAGCAGTTGTTGTTGTGGGGGCCGCAGTTGTTGTTGTTGGTGCTGCACTTGTTGTTGGGGCAGCAGTTGTTGTTGTTGGTGCTGCAGTTGTTGTTGTCGGGGATGCAGTTGTTGTTGTGGCAGCAGTTGTTCGTGCTGCAGTTGTTGTTGTTGGTGCTGCACTTGTTGTTGGGGCAGCAGTTGTTGTTGTGGCAGCAGTTGTTGTTGTTGGGGCAGCAGTTGTTGTTGTCGCAGCAGTTGTTGTTGTGGGGGCCTCATTTGTTGTTGTTGATGCTGCACTTGTTGTTGTTGGGGCCGCAGTTGTTGTCGGGGATGCAGTTGTTGTTGTGGAAGAAGTTATTGTTGGTGCTGCAGTTGTTGTTGTTGGTGCTGCAGTTGTTGTTGGTGATGCAGTTGTTGTTGTTGTGGCAGCAGTTGTTGTGGGGGCGGCAGTTGTTGTTGGTGCTGCACTTGTTGTTGTTGGGGCCGCAGTTGTTGTTGTTGGTGATGCAGTTGGTGTTGTCAGGGATGCAGTTGTTGTTGTGGCAGCAGTTGTTGTTGTAGGGGCCGCAGTGGTTGTTGTTGGTGCTGCAGTTGTTGTTGTTGTTGCTGCACTTGTTGTTGTTGGGGCAGCAGTTGTTGTTGTGGGGGCCGCAGTTGTTGTTGTTGTTGGTGCTGCACTTGTTGTTGGGGCAGCAGTTGTTGTTGTTGGTGCTGCAGTTGTTGTTGTGGCAGCATTTGTTGTTGTGGGGGCCGCATTTGTTGTTGTTGGTGCTGCAGTTGTTGTCGGGGATGCAGTTGTGGCAGCAGTTGTTGTTGCTGCAGTTGTTGTTGTTGGTGCTGCAGTTGTTGTTGTTGGGGCAGCAGTTGTTGTTGTGGCAGCAGTTGTTGTTGTAGGGGCCGCAGTTGTTGTTGTTGATGCTGCACTTGTTGTTGGGGCCGCAGTTGTTGGTGATGCAGCAGTTGTTGTTGTAGGGGCCGCAGTGGTTGTTGTCGGGGATGCAGTTGTTGTTGTGGAAGAAGTTATTGTTGGTGCTGCAGTTGTTGTTGTTGGTGCTGCAGTTGTTGTTGTTGGTGCTGCAGTTGTTGTTGGTGATGCAGTTGTTGTTGTTGGGGCGGCAGTTGTTGTTGGTGCTGCACTTGTTGTTGTTGGGGCCGCAGTTGTTGTTGTTGGTGATGCAGTTGGTGTTGTCGGGGATGCAGTTGTTGTTGTGGCAGCAGTTGTTGTTGTAGGGGCCGCAGTGGTTGTTGTTGGTGCTGCAGTTGTTGTTGTTGGGGCAGCAGTTGTTGTTGTGGCAGCAGTTGTTGTTGTGGGGTCCGCAGTTGTTGTTGGTGCGGCAGTTGTTGTTGGGGATGCAGTTGTTGTTGTTGGTGCAGCAGTTGTTGGTGTGGGGGCCGCAGTTGTTGTTGTTGGTGCAGCAGTTGTTGTTGTGGGGGCCGCAGTTGTTGTTGTTGGTGCTGCACTTGTTGTTGGGGCAGCTGTTGTTGTTGTTGGTGCTGCAGTTGTTGTTGTGGCAGCATTTGTTGTTGTGGGGGCCGCATTTGTTGTTGTTGGTGCTGCAGTTGTTGTCGGGGATGCAGTTGTGGCAGCAGTTGTTGTTGCTGCAGTTGTTGTTGTTGGTGCTGCAGTTGTTGTTGTTGGGGCAGCAGTTGTTGTTGTGGCAGCATTTGTTGTTGTGGGGGCCGCATTTGTTGTTGTTGGTGCTGCAGTTGTTGTCGGGGATGCAGTTGTGGCAGCAGTTGTTGTTGCTGCAGTTGTTGTTGTTGGTGCTGCAGTTGTTGTTGTTGGGGCAGCAGTTGTTGTTGTGGCAGCAGTTGTTGTTGTAGGGGCCGCAGTTGTTGTTGTTGATGCTGCACTTGTTGTTGGTGCCGCAGTTGTTGGTGATGCAGCAGTTGTTGTTGTAGGGGCCGCAGTGGTTGTTGTTGGTGCTGCAGTTGTTGTTGTTGGGGCAGCAGTTGTTGTTGTGGCAGCAGTTGTTGTTGTAGGTGCTGCAGTTGTTGTTGTTGGGGCAGCAGTTGTTGTTGTGGGGGCCGCAGTGGTTGTTGTTGGTGCTGCAGTTGTTGTTGTTGGGGCAGCAGTTGTTGTTGTGGGGGCCGCAGTTGTTGTTGGTGCGGCAGTTGTTGTGGGGGATGCAGTTGTTGTTGTTGGTGCAGCAGTTGTTGTTGTGGGGGCCGCAGTTGTTGTTGTTGTTGGTGCAGCAGTTGTTGTTGTGGGGGCCGCAGTTGTTGTTGTTGGTGCTGCACTTGTTGTTGGGGCAGCAGTTGTTGTTGTTGGTGCTGCAGTTGTTGTTGTCGGGGATGCAGTTGTTGTTGTGGCAGCAGTTGTTCGTGCTGCAGTTGTTGTTGTTGGTGCTGCAGTTGTTGTTGGGGCAGCAGTTGTTGTTGTGGCAGCAGTTGTTGTTGTTGGGGCAGCAGTTGTTGTTGTCGCAGCAGTTGTTGTTGTGGGGGCCTCATTTGTTGTTGTTGATGCTGCACTTGTTGTTGTTGGGGCCGCAGTTGTTGTCGGGGATGCAGTTGTTGTTGTGGAAGAAGTTATTGTTGGTGCTGCAGTTGTTGTTGTTGGTGCTGCAGTTGTTGTTGGTGATGCAGTTGTTGTTGTTGTGGCAGCAGTTGTTGTGGGGGCGGCAGTTGTTGTTGGTGCTGCACTTGTTGTTGGGGCCGCAGTTGTTGTTGTTGGTGATGCAGTTGGTGTTGTCAGGGATGCAGTTGTTGTTGTGGCAGCAGTTGTTGTTGTTGTTGCTGCACTTGTTGTTGTTGGGGCAGCAGTTGTTGTTGTGGGGGCCGCAGTTGTTGTTGTTGTTGGTGCTGCACTTGTTGTTGGGGCAGCAGTTGTTGTTGTTGGTGCTGCAGTTGTTGTTGTGGCAGCATTTGTTGTTGTGGGGGCCGCATTTGTTGTTGTTGGTGCTGCAGTTGTTGTCGGGGATGCAGTTGTGGCAGCAGTTGTTGTTGCTGCAGTTGTTGTTGTTGGTGCTGCAGTTGTTGTTGTTGGGGCAGCAGTTGTTGTTGTGGCAGCAGTTGTTGTTGTAGGGGCCGCAGTTGTTGTTGTTGATGCTGCACTTGTTGTTGGGGCCGCAGTTGTTGGTGATGCAGCAGTTGTTGTTGTAGGGGCCGCAGTGGTTGTTGTCGGGGATGCAGTTGTTGTTGTGGAAGAAGTTATTGTTGGTGCTGCAGTTGTTGTTGTTGGTGCTGCAGTTGTTGTTGTTGGTGCTGCAGTTGTTGTTGGTGATGCAGTTGTTGTTGTTGGGGCGGCAGTTGTTGTTGGTGCTGCACTTGTTGTTGTTGGGGCCGCAGTTGTTGTTGTTGGTGATGCAGTTGGTGTTGTCGGGGATGCAGTTGTTGTTGTGGCAGCAGTTGTTGTTGTAGGGGCCGCAGTGGTTGTTGTTGGTGCTGCAGTTGTTGTTGTTGGGGCAGCAGTTGTTGTTGTGGCAGCAGTTGTTGTTGTGGGGTCCGCAGTTGTTGTTGGTGCGGCAGTTGTTGTTGGGGATGCAGTTGTTGTTGTTGGTGCAGCAGTTGTTGTTGTGGGGGCCGCAGTTGTTGTTGTTGGTGCTGCACTTGTTGTTGGGGCAGCTGTTGTTGTTGTTGGTGCTGCAGTTGTTGTTGTGGCAGCATTTGTTGTTGTGGGGGCCGCATTTGTTGTTGTTGGTGCTGCAGTTGTTGTCGGGGATGCAGTTGTGGCAGCAGTTGTTGTTGCTGCAGTTGTTGTTGTTGGTGCTGCAGTTGTTGTTGTTTGGGCAGCAGTTGTTGTTGTGGCAGCAGTTGTTGTAGGGGCCGCAGTTGTTGTTGTTGATGCTGCACTTGTTGTTGGTGCCGCAGTTGTTGGTGATGCAGCAGTTGTTGTTGTAGGGGCCGCAGTGGTTGTTGTTGGTGCTGCAGTTGTTGTTGTTGGGGCAGCAGTTGTTGTTGTGGCAGCAGTTGTTGTTGTAGGTGCTGCAGTTGTTGTTGTGGCAGCAGTTGTTGTTGTTGATGCTGCACTTGTTGTTGGTGCAGCAGTTGTTGTTGTCGGGGCCGCAGTGGTTGTTGTGGGGGCCGCAGTGGTTGTTGTTGTTGCTGCAGTTGGTGTTGTCGGGGATGCAGTTGTTGTTGTGGCAGCAGTTGTTGTTGTAGGGGCCGCAGTGGTTGTTGTTGGTGCTGCAGTTGTTGTTGTTGTTGCTGCACTTGTTGTTGTTGGGGCAGCAGTTGTTGTTGTGGGGGCCGCAGTTGTTGTTGTTGTTGTTGGTGCTGCACTTGTTGTTGGGGCAGCAGTTGTTGTTGTTGGTGCTGCAGTTGTTGTTGTGGCAGCATTTGTTGTTGTGGGGGCCGCATTTGTTGTTGTTGGTGCTGCAGTTGTTGTCGGTGATGCAGTTGTGGCAGCAGTTGTTGTTGCTGCAGTTGTTGTTGTTGGTGCTGCAGTTGTTGTTGTTGGGGCAGCAGTTGTTGTTGTGGCAGCAGTTGTTGTTGTAGGGGCCGCAGTTGTTGTTGTTGATGCTGCACTTGTTGTTGGGGCCGCAGTTGTTGTTGTTGGTGATGCAGTTGGTGTTGTCGGGGATGCAGTTGTTGTTGTGGCAGCAGTTGTTGTTGTAGGGGCCGCAGTGGTTGTTGTTGGTGCTGCAGTTGTTGTCGTTGGGGCAGCAGTTGTTGTTGTGGCAGCAGTTGTTGTTGTGGGGTCCGCAGTTGTTGGTGCGGCAGTTGTTGTTGGGGATGCAGTTGTTGTTGTTGGTGCAGCAGTTGTTGGTGTGGGGGCCGCAGTTGTTGTTGTTGGTGCAGCAGTTGTTGTTGTGGGGGCCGCAGTTGTTGTTGTTGGTGCTGCACTTGTTGTTGGGGCAGCTGTTGTTGTTGTTGGTGCTGCAGTTGTTGTTGTGGCAGCATTTGTTGTTGTGGGGGCCGCATTTGTTGTTGTTGGTGCTGCAGTTGTTGTCGGGGATGCAGTTGTGGCAGCAGTTGTTGTTGCTGCAGTTGTTGTTGTTGGTGCTGCAGTTGTTGTTGTTGGGGCAGCAGTTGTTGTTGTGGCAGCAGTTGTTGTAGAGGCCGCAGTTGTTGTTGTTGATGCTGCACTTGTTGGTGCCGCAGTTGTTGGTGATGCAGCAGTTGTTGTTGTAGGGGCCGCAGTGGTTGTTGTTGGTGCTGCAGTTGTTGTTGTTGGGGCAGCAGTTGTTGTTGTGGCAGCAGTTGTTGTTGTAGGTGCTGCAGTTGTTGTTGTGGCAGCAGTTGTTGTTGTTGATGCTGCACTTGTTGTTGGTGCAGCAGTTGTTGTTGTCGGGGCCGCAGTGGTTGTTGTGGGGGCCGCAGTGGTTGTTGTTGGTGCTGCAGTTGTTGTTGTAGGTGCTGCAGTTGTTGTTGTGGCAGCAGTTGTTGTTGTTGATGCTGCACTTGTTGTTGGTGCAGCAGTTGTAATTGTCGGGACCGCAGTGGTTGTTGTGGGGGCCGCAGTGGTTGTTGTTGGTGCTGCAGTTGTTGGGGCATCAGTTGTTGTGGCAGCAGTTGTTGTTGTGGGGGCAGTTGTTGTCGTTGGTGCTGCAGTTGTTGGGGCAGCAGTTGTTGTTGTGGGGGCCGCAGTTGTTGTTGGTGCGGCAGTTGTTGTGGGGGATGCAGTTGTTGTTGTTGGTGCAGCAGTTGTTGTTGTGGGGGCCGCAGTTGTTGTTGTTGGTGCAGCAGTTGTTGTGGGGGCCGCAGTTGTTGTTGTTGGTGCTGCACTTGTTGTTGGGGCAGCAGTTGTTGTTGTTGGTGCTGCAGTTGTTGTTGTTGGGGCAGCAGTTGTTGTTGTTGGTGCTGCAGTTGTTGTTGTCGGGGATGCAGTTGTTGTTGTGGCAGCAGTTGTTGGTGCTGCAGTTGTTGTTGATGCTGCACTTGTTGTTGTTGGGGCCGCAGTTGTTGTTGTCGGGGATGCAGTTGTTGTTGTGGCAGCAGTTGTTGTTGTGGAAGAAGTTATTGTTGGTGCTGCAGTTGTTGTTGTTGGTGCTGCAGTTGTTGTTGTTGGGGCAGCAGTTGTTGTTGTGGCAGCAGTTGTTGTTGTGGGGGCAGTTGTTGTCGTTGGTGCTGCAGTTGTTGTTGTTGGGGCTGCAGTTGTTGTTGTTGGGGCTGCAGTGGTTGTCGTTGTTGCTGCGGTTGTTGTTGTCGGGGATGCAGTTGTTGTGGCAGCAGTTGTTGTTGTGGCAGCAGTTGTTGTGGGGGCCGCAGTTGTTGTTGTTGGTGCTGCAGTTGTTGTTGTTGGGGCTGCAGTTGTTGTTGTGGCAGCATTTGTTGTTGTTGGGGCTGCAGTTGTTGTTGTTGGTGATGCAGTTGTTGTGGAGACCGCAGTGGTTGTTGTTGGTGCTGCAGTTGTTGTTGTCGGGGATGCAGTTGTTGTTGTGGCAGCAGTTGTTGTTGTGGGGGCTGCACTTGTTGTTGGTGCTGCAGTTGTTGTTGGTGCTGCACTTGTTGTTGTTGTGGCAGCAGTTGTTGTGAGGGCCGCATTTGTTGTTGTTGGGGCCGCAGTTGTTGGCACCGCAGTTGTCGATGTAGGTGCAGCAGTGGTTGTTGTTGGAGCTGCAGTTGTTGTTGTTGGTCCAGCAGTTGTTGTTGTGTTTGTTGCAGCAGTTGTTGATTTCACTGTTGTATGTGCTTAAAAATGAAACTTTGGATGAGATGTTGGCAAAGACTTTACCCAAGGACTTTATGTATTTCATGAAGAACCTTTAAAAGCTTTGGATTCAACTTTTAACAACTTACCAATCAGAATCAGGAAAAGCACTACTATATTTCCGACGGCCATCTTGTTTTTTTCTGAATATAAAATCAAACAATACAGAAACCTTTTTAAAGACACATTATATCAAAACCTTTTACGTTCAATACTTTTTAAAAGGATAAAACAATAACTGCAGCAATCAACTTTTTTTCTGTTTTCATCTTTCCCTTTGTTTTTAAAAAAAATATTTTTTTTATCAAATCACTAACTTGATTATTACTGGTCAATAGTCACAGTGGCTATTATTTGTTTTTGGGCAAAGTCCCAGTTCCCTTTACAAGAAATAATTTCAGCCTCAATGAATGAGAAGAATGAAAAGTGATCGCTGCAAAGACCAGTACTGTATCAAATTGTTGTTAAAGATTTGTTCTTACTTTCTCCTGCTGTACTCGTAATTATGGTTTACAGTGAGGGATCCTAGTGTGTTTGTACCCAAAACAGTGTATTTTTAACACGCCGTCCAAAGAAAGGTTTCACCGACCATTATAATGGATACGGACAAAACATCTTTAAGAACACTATTAATTGGAGACAAAACTAGGATATCAGTCAGAGGTGCAGCAGGATATCACAAATTATTGCCCAAAAAGTTATGTTACTTCAAAATATCACAATGTGTGCATGGCCTAGGAAGTAGTGCCTACAATAGCCACATAGCATAGTAGTTCCTGGTTTTAAATCGAAAGTCTGGAAGAATTTCATTCTTTCTTCCGCCCAAAGAGAGAAGCTCATCATAAACTACTAGATTACACCTTTTTTTGACACGGCCCAACTCAATCAATGAGGACAAGGCCTTCACCCTTTTTGTACACTTTGGAGCCAAGATACACTATTAATCTCGTAACATGTTGTTTCTGGACTTCTGGTGACACAGAATATTATGTCACCTTAGACGTGCTCTTCATTAATGTATAGTTTTACCATATGTTCTACAAAGCGTTATCTTTGCATGGGAGCTGCATGCTCATTGCCCAAGCAAGAGGATTTGTTTAAAGATAAGTCTATAATATTTAGCTGTGAATACAGAAGGCTTGTTATGTCAAATTGCTCAAAACAAATGGAATTCTGTGTTATACACAATCATTTATAATAATGTATTTTTTCACTACTTCTCGATACGATATAAAAAAATATTCTTAGAAATATATTTATTTGTATTAATGCAAACTGGATCTGGATACCCGGCATACAATGGATTGGTAGATGAACCAATGTAAAATGGATTTATTTAAGTTCTTTGAAGCTTTTGCTTTAATTGACCTTTGCCCAATAAGAGTCAATCACTTTCCTGTATGTAAACTAGTGCAGTGTTTTTTACAGGTGTGAAGGTGCTGACAAAAACGTCACAACAAAAGATTACATTTCCTCCTGAACACACAATCAACTCTTAGAACAATCGCCCTTTTAGTTTGTACTTCATGACAGTATTATACAAAAATGTAAGAATGTACTTACCTAAAATAATAAGATATGAGATGAAAAGTTATAAATTCCTCCTCTCTTTCTGCTCTCAATGTTTTAAACTATTTCAGTGTTTTAGTCCAAGTCACATCTGTTCTGTTGCAAACCTTTTACCTTATGTGACAGTGCACATCTATGAAGGCTTTTGATATTGAAATGGGTTAATAAGGGTGATAAATGGGTGACAAGGTTAATGACACAACTTATAGATATCTTTTATTTTCGTATTAAATCTGTCAGTTCCTTGGCTTGATTTCATTGCACACTCCTTCTTTTGTCCTGTGATTTTCTATTGCATTCCACCAAGGTGAATGTTGAAAGACGTTCTACCAGTATGACAGTAAAACAATTATATAAATAAAGATATCAGTGATGTAGAAATGGAGCAGATAAGAATCAAAAAAGTTATAAGTTATATAGTACATTTCAACAACAAGGCGATTCAAAGTGCTTCACATAAACCGATTAAAAGCAGATTTTAAAACAGTTAGGAAAACATTAAAATAGTCAGATTTAAAAACAGTTAAGAAAACATCAAAACAGTCAAGAAAAAAATAAAATAAAATGAATAAAAGTTGCAGTGCAGTTTGAAAAAAATAAAATGCAGTAGTGAGATTGCAATTGCAGCAATTAAGTCTGGTTCAATTAAAGGCAACCTCAAACAGAAAAGACTTCAATCTGGATTTAAAGGAGCCAGGCTGTAAACTCGACATCTGTTGGCACAGAATTGTGTGTCACCGTAGATGTGCTCTTCATCAATGTATAGTTGTACCACTTGTTCCAGAAAGCGTAATTTTTGCACAAGAGCAGAATGTTCATTGTCTAAACAAGAGGATTTGTTTGAAAAGAAGTCCATAGTGTTTGTTTTGTGAATTATTATTGTGTTACGTCAAATGACTCAAAACATGCTGAATTCTGTGTTTATGTGTTCGGTGCTGCTATCGAGCCAATTTTATTTCTTTTAAAATAAATCATGTCTCTAAACATTTAGATGCATCAGGATTAATTGATAATTGTTTTAGTAATCGGTTCATAGCCCTCTTCATCGAAATCAAATATCCAGGTGACTCGAGATTACCACCCCGAGAGTTCCACCAGTGTGCATATACATTTGGACAAACAAATAAGATTAAGAATGTACTTACCCAAAATGATAAGATAAGATATGAAAAGTTATGAGTTCCTCCTCTCTTTCTACTCTTAATGTTTTAAACTATTTCAGTGTCTCATAATTCAGTCAAGGTCACATCTATTCTGTTGCAAACCTTTCCCTTAATGTGACAGTTCACATCTATGAAGGCCTTTATATTGAAATGGGTTGAAGCTTAGTGACTCATAGGTGTTGTTTTTTTTAAATGTATTTTGTAACTTTAAAAATGTGAATTGCAATCAAACTGACAGTTTCTTGGCTTAATATCATAGCACAGTTCCTTCTTTTGTCCTGTGAATTTCTGGTGCATTCCACCACTATGAATGTTGAAAGAAGTTCTACCATCATGCCAGTAAAACAAAGATTTAAATAAAGATAGTGACGCAGAAATGGAGCAAAGATAAGTACAACACATTAGTAAAGAATATCATCTCTATTTCCTCATATGCTTTAAAGCAAGTGTCAATTTTGTAAATGTTATATTGTTAAATCACTCATATTTATGAATTATAAATATATATTAGTACTTTTTTTCTACCTTCAATATCAATAGAAAAAAAGAACAATTGCAGCATATTGTTTAAATAAAAACAAGTAAACTACAGTTGATAATACAGGTTTTCTTCAATATTCAATATGTTAAATGTGATCTTTTTTTTAGACCTTTTTAAGTCTACACAATGTACTTTAAAGCCATAGTTTCATGATCATACTGACCAAAATATGATAATATGATAGAAAACCAGTAGAGAAGATACAGCATAAGATTATTTGCTACAATATCACACTTTTTCAGTACTTTCCAGCAGTATATAAGATTCATTATTCATGATATCATTTGAATTAACGCCCCTTGTACTTAGATGAATGCCAATAAATGGATTTATGGATCAATCAAAGTATAACTATATTTTTAACTTTTGGTAAAGTTGAAACTTGCCCATTATAAGTCATGAGCTTCCTATCTGTAGGTAGTAAGTAGCTTGCTTACAGTGTTTGCTCCAAGTCCTGACACTCCCTCCTGATCATTAAATGATAGAAGATAATTGCTCTTATTTATAATTTGACCTTCATCTTGCCAGGGTGCTTACCGCTGCTATTTATATAAACCATCCATCCTCCTTTCTTTTATAAAGACCTAATTGTTTTTTCTCATAATAGAAAGATATGAGGAAACGTTCAAATGTTCTTGGCTCAGTGTTATGGCACTCCCTCTCTTCGTTAATCCTGCAGTATTTGCATTCCTCCTGTGTGATCGCCAAAAGAAGTGCCATCAGTGTGAAACCAAGCCTCATTTCAAAGATCAATTTTACTTATTTGTTACGAATCTAACATCGAGACATTTCTGAAACATGGCTCCATACGAAATCATGGATCATGAATTTAAAATTGACAATTTTGTGCTCAAGCTGAAAAGGCGTGGAGAGGAGCAAACCACATTTAAAGGCCTCCCTTTGCTCTGACTATAAACTGTGAAAAAGTCTTCCTGATGTCGCCCACAGTTTTACGAGCCATTGTGTATCTTACAGTGGGACACTACGGCTATTGGCTAGGTCAAGAATGGGCAAAGCAAATTGAACTTGCAACATTCAGCACATTGTTCCGAAAGGCTGAATATGGCTGAAATGCAAGGGTCAAATTTCATGTTTGCACCTGTACCTAAATTATTGTTGTAATAAAGTTTTCTGAAGTTATAATAAGGCAGTTGTGACTGAGCTTACATGTGCGCAGCATGTCCTCTCCACTGTTGTGGTTGCCTGGGTCTTTGTACTTGGGAGTGAACTGCTGAGACAGAGTGAAGCTTCGGCACTGAAAGAGGTTTTGTACAGCCTGTGTCTGAGCATTTACAAGTCACATATACATTAATACTTGTGTGTATTTTCTAGCTTCCGTGTGCAAACTGCAGCAGATAAATGACGCCGATTTACAGAAATACAGAATAATCTCAGAGATTACATTAAGTTATTTATATTGTGTGTGTGGATAATAAGAAACTGCCTTGCTTTTTAATAAAGGTAACAAGACAAGAAATAACCAATTACTTAATTGATATTTTATTTCGATGTTCTCTATGATTTGCGCACTAGGGCCACAAGACGGAGAACCCTTCAGAGTTGATATTGTACTTAACTGGTGTACATTTCCCTAAAAAACTGTGATTAACCACATTCTGCAGACAGGAATGATCATGGAGTCAACCTGAGGCTTTTGTCGCTCATGGGCAGTTGTTTGCTTTGCCCTATTGATAACCCTCCTTGATCATGAGACAGATCTGACAGGATCCGGCTAGCTTACCTCCTCATCAAAAGTTTTTTTCAATGAAGACAGATATGTTTTTTTAAAGAATCTGTATAGTTTTGTGATTCCATAATAAGGCTACTTGTCATGTAATGATAATTACGACAATGCGGGAGACTGTCAGTGGAACTGTGTTGAGCACCAGGTGAGCAGCTGAACAGACAGCTGTCAGTGGTGAGTGAACTGAGACTGCACCCACCTGTCACTCAAAGCGACCACACCCTCAATTATGTCTAACTTTATGGTTTTATATAATTAAAACAGGTGACAGGAGACTCCTTAGCTAAATTGACATTTTACTGAATTGAATAAATGATTTGCGACACTAATGAAAATGTCCAATTTGAATCTACAATTTCACTTAAAAACATTTAGTTGAAAAGATTAATACTTTGATCAATACAATCAATAGAAAAAAAAACTATTCCAAACAGTGGTGTGGATTAGGAAACAGGCAATAAGGTCTTTTAATCATCAACACATTTTAACCATCACATAACTTTATTTTTGATCATGAAGTAGCACAATTATTTATAGTTGCCAGCCTTAAGTGTTTTGTGCAAAAGTGGGCTATTTTGATAAAGACTGAAGGGAAGACATTGGATATCAAACACGAGGATTTGGCAACCTTCAGGTTGTTACTGGTCACCTAAAACCCATTTCTGATTAGCTGAAACACCTAATCAAGGTAACCTCAGCGTCTGTCATGCAAAAAATGTAAAAGCCTTTTGTATTCATCAATCAATCATAATGCAAATAAATGACTGAATTAGCCTTTAATATTATCTTCACTGGATACAACGAGCAGTGCTGATTTGCTTCAGGGCCTGCCTTTATAGTTATTTCAAGATCTGTTTGGTTGCTTCTCTTGGTGTGATGGCCTTAGGTGTGATTTGAACTCAAAGGAATGTTGTCTTGGTCTTAGTGCCCTGGTACTGTGTATATGTGCTTGTGTGTTTTTAGGTCCTTGGCTGTGTTAAGCTGAGGGGTCATCCCCCTAACTGCGAAAACCTGACCAGTGTTCTTGCAGATCTTGCCAGGAACACTGGCGCCTGCCCAAACACCAGCGTTTCAGTCCGTCTTCACCAACCTACTGTTTCTTTGTTACCTTGACTTACTTTTATAAATTTAAGATCGTTACTGCAAAGCCTAGTGTGTGTTTCCCTCTTTTGTGGCGGTCCACAAGCTGGACGTAACACCAGTGGTGGGCCGTCAGGGCCAGCTAAGCCTTCTCTGCTGGCCTAAACAGAATCACAAAGTTGTAGCTATTTCATAATAATAATAAAATATATATATTTATAAAAATATCTTACAATACTTTTATTTCTTCTAAGCGAGAAAATGTGGTGGAAATGTATCATAAGTGCCGTATTCTTAAATGTAGAGTTCTTCAGAACAGAGTTCAGTTAGTCTTGACCTCTAGTCTAATCGGTGCCATCTGGATGAACAATAACAGGTTGGTCTTGATATTGTTTTGGATTCTTTTCTTTCGTTTTCTTTCTGTGCCTCTCACTCTTTGCTCTCAGGGCCGCAGTCAATCAACAGGTGTGAGACAGGCACCAAGGCCTGTCTGATGGCACACTTGAGGAGGAGCAGAGGAGGGGGGAAGGGTGACCATATCAATAATAATTGTTCATGTATAAAACTCATGTTGAATTATTTTTCCTGGTCAGACCTGGTCACTCCACATGTTCACTCTTCTACCATAATTTATACATATAAAGGTAGAAAATGTTGTCTTTTGTCGGAAACTTGAGTCGATTGAATTTATCTATTTGGCAGGATTGGACTCAGTTCACCTCTCTCCTCCATAGGGCCTCATGTTAATTCTCCTCCCAAAAAGATCTCCCTCATACAATCGTACCTGATTTCTAAATCGCCACTCGAGACACATTTTTTTACACAGTATCTGTTCATCGAGTCATCCTTCCTCTCAATAAATGGTATTGAAGCAATTGGAGTTACGGTTATCTGTGTTTTGAGATATTTAGATAGGTGTTTCTCTGCATGAACTCCATGTTAAGCTATGGAACTGTAGTCCCTTTGAAGTCATCACCATGGAAACCTTGGCAACACACAGTTGTTCTCGTTACTGCAGTTTGACAGACACACTGATACAGACTAACGCACACACGCAAGTGACCTCGGTCTGTCTGTCTCTCGCCGCCTCTCCCTCTTAATTTAATGCCAGCAGGAAGTTAATTAAAAAAATGGTTGACTGTGAAGTGAATTACGTGAGCAGGCCCATGCATACTCACACGCGGGCCCAACATACCGACAAGTCTCCCCACCTCCCAAATTAGGACCAATGCTGCAGTGTTTATGGTGTACAATTGTTGTTTATTTTGAACTCTGTCATAAATTATCTTCAGAGTGAGACTGGCCCAAAATAACAAACAAAACAATGTGTGCATATCACCTAACTTCGCTAGCCCACACAAAGTAACTAAAGAAAGATGTCTTACTGATCTCCCTACCAGAAAACATGATTAAACAAAAAGGGCTTCTCACTCCTACCGACACCCTGGCAGCAGGGACAGGTTGGAGGCTGGTGAAAGAGCCTTGCCCAACAGGTTCCCTCTTAAATATCGCTGTCCAATCACCTGCAAGTACAAAACATACAACAGTGACTTATTTGTCTTGCTGTGTCATTGTGCTTGATTAAAGATCCTGCACATTCCTACCCAGAAACGTGTTAAGATTGACATACACCAATTCCACTGTCATAAATATGTGCACTAAATGCAAAATAAAATAATAAGTTCATCTGAAGCTGTACAATGCTTCTCCAAAAAGAATGAAAAAGATTTTTTTCATGCCAGTGATGGCAATCATGGTGCCTATTCAAACAGGAACAAGCAATGGTGCTATTGCTGGCTTGACAGGAGCCATGACATCAGCACAAGGAAGGATGCAGTGACGAGACTGATCTTGTGGCTTACTCCACTTGAAACTTCTGTAATGGTTGAGAAAAGAAAAGAAGACATTGCTTTAAAAATGTAAAAATAATCCGTAATATATTTTTAGTTAGTATTCTATATTGCTTACGTGTGCCATCCACAGATATGGAGTTGGTGTCAATGTTGAAGGCTGTAATGTTTGAAGCTGCTGCGGCCAAAACATTTCCAATCAGAGTGCCATTAGGAGCAGATGTTGATGAAAATGTAAGAGCCGTATTCTGGTTGATTGATCCATTACTGCAAAAGGAACAACAAAACATGATATTGTTTCATTCGTATAAATTCACGATTTCATTTTTTTCATCATAACATGAACAAATTACCTGAATGATGTCACCATCAAGCTGCGGAACGAAGTAAATGCTCTTTGGTAGAAAGGTTCAAGCTGCAGAAATAAAAGGAAATCATTTGTTACTACATTTACTTTATTTGCTTGTGTTTCTCATTGTTTTTTGAATTCACTACAACTGCTAGTAGTAACACTATTCCAATGTTATCAATGACTACCAGATCATTTATCTGTGTCCTATTTACTGTGAATTAAAAAGTTTTGAATCCGAAAACTAAACACAAAGAATAAAATGGCACTTATTTCTGTCAATTTAGAAACAAGAAACAATCTGTCATCTATTACTTACTGTTGACTTTATCAACGCGGCTCGTGTTTTAAACGCTGCAGATTCTGGATCCAGCAAGTCAGACGTAAATGTCTCTTGAGATCTGAATGTCAATCTCCTTGTTACAACTGGCTCAGCAGTTGCAGTGGTGGTTGCAGTTGCAGCACTGGTAACTGTTGTTGTCCCGGCAGTTGTTGTCGGCGCGGTGGTTGTTGTCTGCCCGGCGGTTGTTGTCGGCACGGTGGTTGTTGTCTGCGCGACGGTTGGTGTCAGCACGGTGGTTGTTGTCGGCGCGACGGTCGTTGTCTGCCCGGTGGTTGTTGTCAGCACGGTGGTTGTTGTCGGCGCGACGGTCGTTGTCTGCCCGGTGGTTGTTGTCTGCCCAGCGGTTGTTGTTGGCACGGTGGTTGTTGTCGGCGCGACGGTTGTTGTCTGCCCGGCGGTTGTTGTCGGCACGGTGGTTGTTGTCTGCGCGACGGTTGTTGTCGCCGCGACGGTTGTTGTCTGCCCAGCGGTTGTTGTCGGTGCGGTGGTTGTTGTCTGCCCGGCGGTTGTTGTCGGCACGGTGGTTGTTGTCTGCGCGACGGTTGTTGTCTGTCCAGCGGTTGTTGTCTGCGCGACGGTTGTTGTCAGTGCGGTGGTTGTTGTCTGCCCGGCGGTTGTTGTCGCTGCGGTGGTTGTTGTCTGCCCGGCGGTTGTTGTTGGCGCGGTGGTTGTTGTCGCCGCTGGAGTTGTTGAAGGTGCGGCAGTCGTCAAATTTAATGTAGTAAAAACAAAAATAGATGGACTGAATTAATAATGGTAGCTAGAGGGCATTCTCTTGAGCAAACAAACTTATTACAACATGAGTAGATTTTTGCTAAGTCACAGTTGAAGTAGTCTTGATAATGTCACAATGGACTTTATGGTAATTATGATTTTGAAGGCTCATTGTCAAACCAGCAATTTGCAAAAAAGGGACCAGAAAAGGACACACCAATTCACACACCTTTTGTAGATAAATAACAAATGACATGGGGTATATTTCTTTCCCTTTACAACAATTGGAGTAAAATGCAGGCTTAGTATTTACTTACGAACTACTTTGATTGAAGCAGCATCAACAGTGATGTTGAAGGTATTGTTCGAGTTAGTCACAGCAGCAACTAAGGTTGTTGCAACATCTTGACTCTGTGGGATTTCAGTCGAATTCGTTGAAGCAAAAGAAACCTCAACCAATGCATTAGTCACTGCCGCTCGTGTTCTGGTTGTTGCTTCTCTGCATCATAAAAGAAAACAAATGTATCAAATTATATTAACATTAATAACATAGAAATATGTGAAATAGTATATTTTTTGAGTCATTATGAAATTGAAAAATTGTGAATAAAGTAAGTAGGACTCTCAACATAATAAATGATACCTGAAATCAATGTTGGCAGTTTCACGGAAGGTATCGGGATATTTTTTCTTGTAGATAAAATCAAACTGTAGGAATAAAGAAAAAACAATTTACGAACAAGAGATGCATTGATCTTGTAATTAAACAAAAAACTTCATTAGCAACATAAAAAAACAATAATGAGAGTGAGTACTAACCGTCTCTTTGACTTTTTTTGCAAGATTCTTATATTGCGTGCTGGTTTTATCTTTGAGTTCTTCGACAAATGGTTCTTGCAAGTTTGTTTCGAGAACCACAACTGTTGCGGAAGCTTCAGTTGATGTTGTTGGGGCCGCAGTTGTTGTTGTTGGGGCCGCAGTTGTTGTTGTCGGCCCGGCAGTTGTTGTCGGCCCAGCACTTGTTGTTGGGACGGCAGTTGTTATTGTTGGGGCTACAGTTGTTGGTGCCGCCGTTGTTGTTGTTGGAGCTACGGTTGTTGTTTGTGCTACATTTGTTGTCGTTGGCGCCGCAGTTGTTGTTGTGGGGGCCCCAGTTGTTGTAGTTGTTGGTTCTATAGTTGTCGTTGGCTCCGCAGTTGTTGTTGTTGGGGCCGCAGTTGTTGTTGGGGCCGCAGTTGTTGTCGTTGGGGCAGCGGGGGTTGTTGTAGCTGTGGTTGTTGTTTCTTCATTAAAGAATAAAAGAGATGGACTAAATTAATAATGGTTTCAAGATGGCATTTTCTTGAACAAAAAAACACATTACAACATTTGAATAATGTGTCACAGTTGAAGTAGTCTTGCTAATGTGACAGTGGACTTTGTGGTAATTAGGATTTTGAATGTTCATTATCATACCAACAATTAAAAAAAAGGGATCAGGAAAGGACACACACCAACTCAAAGACTGGTAGATATATAACATCCTTTGGAGGGAATGCATGCTCAGTGTTTACTTACCAACTACTTTGATGGAAGCGGCATCAACACTGATATTCAAGGTACTGTTTGGGTCAGTCACAGCGGCGACTAAGGTAGATGCAACAGCTTCAGGCTCTGGGACTTTTTCAGTCGAATTAGTTTGAGCAAACTCAAGCTCGACCACTGCAGCAGTCTGAACCGCTCGTTTTCTGGTTGTCGCTTGGCTGCATCATGAAAGAAAACAAATGTATTAAATTATATTAATAACTTATGAATATGTGTAATATTACATTTTTGTGTCACGATAAAATGTAAACATTGTGAGTAAAGTAAGTAGGGCTCTCAACATCGTAAATGTTACCTGAAATCAATGCTACCAGTTCCACGGAAAGTATTAGGAAAACCTTTTTGGTAGATAGCATTAAACTGTGGGAATAAAGAAAATAGAAATAATAAACATATTAAAAATACGTAAGTGTCCAAATGAATTGAAAAACTGCAAAAAGCAACAGACAGAAAAATAATGGGAGTACAAACCGTGTCTTTGACATTCTTCGCAAGCTTTATGTATTGCGGGCTGGTTTTATCGCTGAGTTCTTGGACAAAAGGTTCTTGCAAGTTTGTTTGGAGGCTCAAAACTGTTGCGGGAGCTTCAGTTGTTGTTGGTGGGGCTCCAGTTGTTGTCGTTGGGGCCATATTTGTTGTTGTAGGTGCAGCAGTGGTTGTTGTTGGGGCAGCAGTTGTTGTTGTAGTAGGTGCAGCAGTTGTTGTTGTTACAGCCGCAGTTGTTGTTGTTGGGACTGCAGTTGTTGTAGTAAGTGCAGCAGTGGGTGTTGTTGGGGTAGCAGTTGTTGTTGTTACAGCCACAGTTGTTGTTGTTGGGGCTCCATTTGTTGTTGTAGGTGCAGCAGTGGTTGTTGTTGGGGCAGCAGTTGTTGTTGTAGTAGGTGCAGCAGTTGTTGTTGTTACAGCCGCAGTTGTTGTTGTTGGGACTGCAGTTGTTGTAGTAAGTGCAGCAGTGGGTGTTGTTGGGGTAGCAGTTGTTGTTGTTACAGCCACAGTTGTTGTTGTTGGGGCTGCAGTTGTTGTAGTAGGTACAGCAGTGGGTGTTGTTGGGGTAGCAGTTGTTGTTGGAGTTACAGTTATTGTTGTTGTGGGGGCCATAGTTGTTGTTGTAGGTGCAGCAGTGGTTGTTGTTGGGGCCACAGGTGTTGTTGTTACAGCCACAGATGTTGTTGTGGTTGGAGCTACTGTTGTTGTCGTTGGCACTGCAGTTGTTGTTGTGGGGGAAGCAGTTGTTGTAGGAGCTGCGGTTGTTTCTTCATTAAACCAAAAAAAAAGAGATAGACTAAATTAATATTGGTTTCTAGATGGCATTATCTTGAACAAACAAACGCATCACAACATTATTATATTGGGTCAGAGTTAAAGTAGTCTCGCAAATGTGACAGTGGACTTCATATTAATGAGGATTTTGAATGTTCATTATCATACCAGCAATTAAAACAAGGGATCAGGAAAGGACACACACCAACTCAAAGACTGGTAGATATATAACATCCTTTGGAGGGAATGCATGTTTAGTGTTTACTTACCAACTACTTTGATGGAAGCGGCATCAACATTGATATTGAAGGTACTGTTTGGGTCAGTCACAGCGGCGACTAAGGTAGATGCAACATCTTTAGCCTCTGGGACTTTTTCATTCGAATTAGTTTGAGCAAACTCAAGCTCGACCGCCACAGCAGTCTGAATCGCTCTTTTTCTGGTTGTCGCTTGGCTGCAACATGAAAGAAAAGAAATGTATGACATTATATTAATATGTTATTAATATGTGTAATATTACATTTTTGTGTCATAAAATGTAAATATTGTGAGTAAAGTAAGTAGGACTCTCAACATCGTAAATGTTACCTGAAATCAATGCTACCAGTTCCGCGGAAAGTATTGGGAAATTGTTTTTGGTAGATAGCATTAAACTGTAGGAATAAAGAAAATAGAAATAATGAACATACAAAAAATACGGTAGTGTCCAAATGAATTGAAAAACTGCCAATGCAACAGACATAAAAATAATGGGAGTACTAACCGTATCATTGACATTCTGTGCAAGCTTTATATATTGCGGGCTGGTTTTATCGCTGAGTTCTTGGACAAAAGGTTCTTGCAAGTTTGTTTGGAGGCTCAAAACTGTTGCGGGAGCTTCAGTTGTTGTTGGTGGGGCTCCAGTTGTTGTCGTTGGGGCTGCTGTTGTTGTTAGGGCCGCTGTTGTAGTTGGGGCAGCAGTTCTTGTTGGGGCCGCTGTTGTTGTTGTAGTAGATGCAGCAGTTGTTGTCGTTGGGGAAGCAGTTGTGGTTGTTGGGGCAGCAGTTGTTGGGGCTGCAGTCGTTGTTGTGGGGGCGGCAGTTGTTGTCGTTGGGGCAGTAGTTGTTGTTGAAGCTGCAGTTGTTGTTGGGGCTGCTGTCGTTGTTGTTGGGGCCGCTGTTGTTGTTGGGGCAGCAGTTGTTGTAATTGGGGCAGCAGTTGTTGTTGTAGGTGTAGCAGTAGTTGTTGTTGGAGCCGCAGTTGTCGTTGGCACTGCAGTTGTTGTTGTGGGGGCTGCAGTTGTTGTTATTGGGGCAGCAGTAGTTGCTGGGGCCGCTGTTGTAGTTGGGGCAGCAGTTGATGTTGGGGCCGCTGTTGTTGTTGTAGTAGGTGCAGCAGTTGTTGTCGTTGGGGAAGCAGTTGTGGTTGTTGGGGCAGCAGTTGTTGGGGCTGCAGTAGTTGTTGTTGTTGGAGCTGCAGTTGTTGTTGGGGCTGCTGTCGTTGTTGTTGGGGCCGCTGTTGTTGTAGTTGGGGCAACAGTTGTTGTTGTTGGGGCAGCAGTTGTTGGGGCTGCAGTCGTTGTTGTGGGGGCGGCAGTTATTGTCGTTGGGGCAGTAGTTGTTGTTGTTGGGCCAACAGTTGTTGTTGTTGGGGCTGCAGTTGTTGTCGTTGGGGCAGCAGTTGTTGTTGTTGGGGCAGCAGTTGTTGGGGCGGCAGTTGTTGTTGTAGTAGGTGCAGCAGTTGTTGTTGTTGGGCCTGCAGTAGTTGTTGTGGCAGCAGTGGTTGTTGTTGGGGCCGCAGTTGTTGTTGTAGTAGGTGCAGCAGTTGTTGGGGCTGCAGTCGTTGTTGTGGGGGCGGCAGTTGTTGTCGTTGGGGCAGTAGTTGTTGTTGTTGGAGCTGCAGTTGTTGTTGGGGCTGCTGTCGTTGTTGTTGGGGCCGCTGTTGTTGTAGTTGGGGCAACAGTTGTTGTTGGGGCTGCAGTTGTTGTTGGGGCAGCAGTTGTTGTTGGGGCAGCAGTTATTTTTGTTGGGGCTGCAGTGGTTGTTGTAGTTGCAGCAGTAGTTGTTGTTGGGCCCGCAGTTGTCGTTGGCACTGCAGTTGTTGTTGTAGGTGTAGCAGTGGTTGTTGTAGGTGCAGCAGTGGTTGTTGTTAGGGCAGCAGTTGTTGTTGTTAGGGCAGGAGTTGTTGTCGTTGGGGCAGCAGTTGTTGTTGTTGGGGCAGCAGTTGTTGAGGCTGCAGTGGTTGTTGTGGGGGCGGCAGCTGTTGTCGTTGGGGCAATAGTTGTTGTTGTTGGGGCCGCAGTTGTTGTTGTAGTAGGTGCAGCAGTTGTTGTCGTTGGGGCAGCAGTTGTTGGGGAGGCAGTTGTGGTCATGGGGACAGCAGTGGTTGTTGTGGCAGCAGTTGTTGTTGTTGGGGCCGCAGTTGTTGTTGTAGTAGGTGCAGCAGTTGTTGTTGTTGGGCCTGCAGTAGTTGTTGTGGCAGCAGTTGTTGTTGGGGCCGCAGTTGTTGTTGTTGGGGCAGCAGTTGTTGTTGGGGCCGCAGTTGTTGTTGTTGGGGCAGCAGTTGTTGTTGTTGGGGCAGTAGTTGTTGTTGGAGCTGCAGTTGTTGTTGGGGCTGCTGTCGTTGTTGTTGGGGCCGCTGTTGTTGTAGTTGGGGCAACAGTTGTTGTTGGGGCTGCAGTTGTTGTTGGGGCAGCAGTTATTTTTGTTGTGGCAGCAGTTGTTGTTGTAGGTGCAGCAGTTGTTGTTGTAGGTGCAGCAGTGGTTGTTGTAGTTGCAGCAGTAGTTGTTGTTGGGGCCGCAGTTGTCGTTGGCACTGCAGTTGTTGTTGTAGGTGCAGCAGTGGTTGTTGTTAGGGCAGTAGTTGTTGTTGTTGGGGCCGCAGTTGTTGTTATAGTAGGTGCAGCAGTTGTTGTCGTTGGGGCAGCAGTTGTTGGGGCGGCAGTTGTGGCAGCAGTTGTTGTTGTTTGGGCCGCAGGTGTTGTTGTAGTAGGTGCAGCAGTTGTTGTCGTTGGGGCAGTCGTTGTTGTTGTTGGGACAGTAGTTGTTGTTGGGGCCGCAGTTGTTGTTGTTGCGGCAGCAGTTGTTGTTGTTGGGGCAGCAGTTGTTGGGGCTGCAGTCGTTGTTGTGGGGGCGGCAGTTGTTGTCGTTGGGGCAGTAGTTGTTGTTGTTGGGGCTGCAGTTGTTGTTTCTTGAATTAAACACAAAAAAGATGGACTAAATTTATAATGGTTTCTAGATGGCATTATCTTGAACAAACAAACACATTACAACATTTGTATAATGTTGTTGTTGGGGCGGCAGTAGTTGCCCTAATTACCATGATTTCATGGTAATTAGGATTTTTAATGCTCATTGTCATACCAACAATTAAAAAAGGGATCATTAAAGAACACACACCAAGTCAAATACTGGTAGATAAATAAAACATGACATGGGGTATATTTCTTTCCTTTAACATCCTTTGGAGGGAATGCATGCTCAGTGTTTACTTACCAACTACTACAATGGAAGCGGCATCAACATTGATATTGAAGGTACTGTTTGGGTCAGTCACAGCGGCGACTAAGGTAGATGCAACATCTTTAGCCTCTGGGACTTTTTCATTCGAATTAGTTTGAGCAAACTCAAGCTCAACCGCCACAGCAGTCTGAATCGCTCTTTTTCTGGTTGTCGCTTGGCTGCATCATGAAAGAAAAGAAATGTATCAAATGATATTAATATGTTATTAATATGTGTAATATTACACTTTTGTGTCATAAAATGTAAATATTGTGAGTAAAGTAAGTAGGACTCTCAACATCGTAAATGTTACCTGAAATCAATGCTACCAGTTCCACGGAAAGTTTTGGGAAAACGTTTTTGGTAGATAGCATTAAACTGTAGGAATAAAGAAAATAGAAATAATGAACATACTAAAAATACGGTAGTGTCCAACTGAATTGAAAAACTGCCAATGCAACAGACATAAAAATAATGGGAGTACCAACCGTATCATTGACATTCTGTGCAAGCTTTATATATTGCGGGCTGGTTTTATCGCTGAGTTCTTGGACAAAAGGTTCTTGCAAGTTTGTTTGGAGGCTCAAAACTGTTGCGGGAGCTTCAGTTGTTGTTGGTGGGGCTCCAGTTGTTGTCGTTGGGGCTGCTGTTGTTGTTAGGGCCGCTGTTGTAGTTGGGGCAGCAGTTGTTGTTGGGGCCGCTGTTGTTGTTGTAGTAGATGCAGCAGTTGTTGTCGTTGGGGAAGCAGTTGTGGTTGTTGGGGCAGCAGTTGTTGGGGCTGCAGTCGTTGTTGTGGGGGCGGCAGTTGTTGTCGTTGGGGCAGTAGTTGTTGTTGTTGGATCTGCAGTTGTTGTTGGGGCTGCTGTCGTTGTTGTTGGGGCCGCTGTTGTTGTAGTTGGGGCAACAGTTGTTGTTGGGGCTGCAGTCGTTGTTGTGGGGGCGGCAGTTGTTGTCGTTGGGGCAGTAGTTGTTGTTGGGGCTGCAGTTGTTGTTGGGGCTGCAGTCGTTGTTGGGGCCGCTGTTGTTGTTGTAGTAGGTGCAGCAGTTGTTGTTGTTAGGGCAGCAGTTGTTGTTGGGGCAGCAGTTGTTGTCGTTGGGGCAGCAGTTGTTGTTGTTGGGGCAGCAGTTGTTGGGGCTGCAGTTGTTGTTGTGGGGGCGGCAGTTGTTGTCGTTGGGGCAGTAGTTGTTGTTGTTGTTGGGGCAGCAGTTGTTGTCGTTGGGGCAGTAGTTGTTGTTGTTGGAGCTGCAGTTGTTGTTGGGGCTGCTGTCGTTGTTGTTGGGGCCGCTGTTGTAGTAGTTGGGGCAACAGTTGTTGTTGGGGCTGCAGTTGTTGTTGGGGCAGCAGTTATTTTTGTTGTGGCAGCAGTTGTTGTTGTAGGTGCAGCAGTGGTTGTTGTAGGTGCAGTAGTTGTTGTTGTAGGTGCAGCAGTGGTTGTTGTAGTTGCAGCAGTAGTTGGTGTTGGGGCCGTAGTTGTCGTTGGCACTGCAGTTGTTGTTGTAGGTGCAGCAGTGGTTGTTGTAGGTGCAGCAGTGGTTGTTGTTAGGGCAGCAGTTGTTGTTGGCGCAGCAGTTGTTGTTGTTGGGGCAGCAGTTGTTGTTGTTGGGGCAGCAGTTGTTGGGGCTGCAGTCGTTGTTGTGGGGGCGGCAGCTGTTGTAGTTGGGGCCGCAGTTGTTGTTGTAGTAGGTGCAGCAGTTGTTGTCGTTGGGGCAGCAGTTGTTGGGGCGGCAGTGGTTGTTGTAGGTGCAGCAGTGGTTGTTATTGGGCCAGCAGTAGTTGTTGAGGCCGCTGTTGTAGTTGGGGCAGCAGTTGTTGTTGTTGGGGCCGCAGTTGTTGTTGTAGTAGGTGCAGCAGTTGTTGTCGTTGGGGCTGCAGTCGTTGTTGTGGGGGCGGCAGTTGTTGTCGTTGGGGCAGTAGTTGTTGTTGTTGGGGCTGCAGTTGTTGTTGGGGTTGCAGTCGTTGTTGTTGGGGCCGCTGTTGTTGTTGTAGTAGGTGCAGCAGTTGTTGTTGTTGGGCCTGCAGTAGTTGTTGTGGCAGCAGTTGTTGTTTGGGCCGCAGTTGTTGTTGTAGTAGGTGCAGCAGTTGTTGTCTTTGGGGCAGTCGTTGTTGTTGTTGGGACAGTAGTTGTTGTTGGGGCCGCAGTTGTTGTTGTTGGGGCAGCAGTTGTTGTTGTTGGGGCAGCAGTTGTTGTTTCTTGAATTAAACACAAAAAAGATGGACTAAATTTATAATGGTTTCTAGATGGCATTATCTTGAACAAACAAACACATTACAACATTTGTATAATGTTGTTGTTGGGGCGGCAGTAGTTGCCCTAATTACCATGAGTTCATGGTAATTAGGATTTTTAATGCTCATTGTCATACCAACAATTAAAAAAAGGGATCATTAAAGAACACACACCAAGTCAAAGACTGGTAGATAAATAAAACATGACATGGGGTATATTTCTTTCCTTTAACATCCTTTGGAGGGAATGCATGCTCAGTGTTTACTTACCAACTACTACAATGGAAGCGGCATCAACATTGATATTGAAGGTACTGTTTGGGTCAGTCACAGCGGCGACTAAGGTAGATGCAACATCTTTAGCCTCTGGGACTTTTTCATTCGAATTAGTTTGAGCAAACTCAAGCTCAACCGCCACAGCAGTCTGAATCGCTCTTTTTCTGGTTGTCGCTTGGCTGCATCATGAAAGAAAAGAAATGTATCAAATTATATTAATATGTTATTAATATGTGTGATATTACACTTTTGTGTCATAAAATGTAAATATTGTGAGTAAAGTAAGTAGGACTCTCAACATCGTAAATGTTACCTGAAATCAATGCTACCAGTTCCACGGAAAGTTTTGGGAAAACGTTTTTGGTAGATAGCATTAAACTGTAGGAATAAAGAAAATAGAAATAATGAACATACTAAAAATACGGTAGTGTCCAACTGAATTGAAAAACTGCCAATGCAACAGACATAAAAATAATGGGAGTACTAACTGTATCATTGACATTCTGTGCAAGCTTTATATATTGCGGGCTGGTTTTATCGCTGAGTTCTTGGACAAAAGGTTCTTGCAAGTTTGTTTGGAGGCTCAAAACTGTTGCGGGAGCTTCAGTTGTTGTTGGTGGGGCTCCAGTTGTTGTCGTTGGGGCTGCTGATGTTGTTAGGGCCGCTGTTGTAGTTGGGGCAGCAGTTGTTGTTGGGGCCGCTGTTGTTGTTGTTGGGGCAGCAGTTGTTGTCGTTGGGGCAGTAGTTGTTGTTGTTGGAGCTGCAGTTGTTGTTGGGGCTGCTGTTGTTGTTGTTGGGGCCGCTGTTGTTGTAGTTGGGGCAACAGTTGTTGTTGGGGCTGCAGTTGTTGTTGGGGCAGCAGTTATTTTTGTTGTGGCAGCAGTTGTTGTTGTAGGTGCAGCAGTTGTTGTTGTAGGTGCAGCAGTGGTTGTTGTAGTTGCAGCAGTAGTTGTTGTTGGGGCCGCAGTTGTCGTTGGCACTGCAGTTGTTGTAGGTGCAGCAGTGGTTGTTGTAGGTGCAGCAGTGGTTGTTGTTAGGGCAGTAGTTGTTGTTGTTGGGGCCGCAGTTGTTGTTGTAGTAGGTGCAGCAGTTGTTGTCGTTGGGGCAGCAGTTGTTGGGGCGGCAGTTGTTGTCGTGGGGACAGCAGTTGTTGTTGTGGCAGCAGTTGTTGTTGTTGGGGCCGCAGTTGTTGTTGTAGTAGGTGCAGCAGTTGTTGTTGTTGGGCCTGCAGTAGTTGTGGCAGCAGTTGTTGTTGTTTGGGCCGCAGGTGTTGTTGTAGTAGGTGCAGCAGTTGTTGTCGTTGGGGCAGTCGTTGTTGTTGTTGGGGCAGCAGTTGTTGTTGTTGGGACAGCAGTTGTTGTTGTTGGGGCAGCAGTTGTTGGGGCTGCAGTCGTTGTTGTGGGGGCGGCAGTTGTTGTCGTTGGGGCAGTAGTTGTTGTTGTTGGGGCTGCAGTTGTTGTTTCTTGAATTAAACACAAAAAAGATGGACTAAATTTATAATGGTTTCTAGATGGCATTATCTTGAACAAACAAACACATTACAACATTTGTATAATGTTGTTGTTGGGGCAGCAGTAGTTGCCCTAATTACCATGACTTCATAGTAATTAGGATTTTTAATGCTCATTGTCATACCAACAATTAAAAAAAGGGATCATTAAAGAACACACACCAAGTCAAAGACTGGTAGATAAATAAAACATGACAAGGGGTATATTTCTTTCCTTTAACATCCTTTGGAGGGAATGCATGCTCAGTGTTTACTTACCAACTACTACAATGGAAGCGGCATCAACATTGATATTGAAGGTACTGTTTGGGTCAGTCACAGCGGCGACTAAGGTAGATGCAACATCTTTAGCCTCTGGGACTTTTTCATTCGAATTAGTTTGAGCAAACTCAAGCTCAACCGCCACAGCAGTCTGAATCGCTCTTTTTCTGGTTGTCGCTTGGCTGCATCATGAAAGAAAAGAAATGTATCAAATGATATTAATATGTTATTAATATGTGTAATATTACACTTTTGTGTCATAAAATGTAAATATTGTGAGTAAAGTAAGTAGGACTCTCAACATCGTAAATGTTACCTGAAATCAATGCTACCAGTTCCACGGAAAGTTTTGGGAAAACGTTTTTGGTAGATAGCATTAAACTGTAGGAATAAAGAAAATAGAAATAATGAACATACTAAAAATACGGTAGTGTCCAACTGAATTGAAAAACTGCCAATGCAACAGACATAAAAATAATGGGAGTACCAACCGTGTCATTGACATTCTGTGCAAGCTTTATATATTGCGGGCTGGTTTTATCGCTGAGTTCTTGGACAAAAGGTTCTTGCAAGTTTGTTTGGAGGCTCAAAACTGTTGCGGGAGCTTCAGTTGTTGTTGGTGGGGCTCCAGTTGTTGTCGTTGGGGCTGCTATTGTTTTTAGGGCCGCTGTTGTAGTTGGGGCAGCAGTTGTTGTTGGGGCCGCTGTTGTTGTTGTAGTAGATGCAGCAGTTGTTGTCGTTGGGGAAGCAGTTGTGGTTGTTGGGGCAGCAGTTGTTGGGGCTGCAGTCGTTGTTGTTGGGGCCGCTGTTGTTGTAGTTGGGGCAACAGTTGTTGTTGGGGCTGCAGTCGTTGTTGTGGGGGCGGCAGTTGTTGTCGTTGGGGCAGTAGTTGTTGTTGTTGGGGCTGCAGTTGTTGTTGGGGCTGCAGTCGTTGTTGTTGGGGCCGCTGTTGTTGTTGTAGTAGGTGCAGCAGTTGTTGTTGTTGGGCCTAAAGTAGTTGTTGTAGCAGCAGTTGTTGTTGTTGGGGCCGCAGTTGTCGTTGGCACTGCAGTTGTTGTTGTAGGTGCAGCAGTGGTTGTTGTAGGTGCAGCAGTGGTTGTTGTTAGGGCAGCAGTTGTTGTTGGGGCAGCAGTTGTTGTCGTTGGGGCAGCAGTTGTTGTTGTTGGGGCAGCAGTTGTTGGGGCTGCAGTTGTTGTTGTGGGGACGGCAGTTGTTGTCGTTGGGGCAGTAGTTGTTGTTGTTGTTGGGGCAGCAGTTGTTGTCGTTGGGGCAGTAGTTGTTGTTGTTGGAGCTGCAGTTGTTGTTGGGGCTGCTGTCGTTGTTGTTGGGGCCGCTGTTGTAATAGTTGGGGCAACAGTTGTTGTTGGGGCTGCAGTTGTTGTTGGGGCAGCAGTTATTTTTGTTGTGGCAGCAGTTGTTGTTGTAGGTGCAGCAGTGGTTGTTGTAGGTGCAGCAGTTGTTGTTGTAGGTGCAGCAGTGGTTGTTGTAGTTGCAGCAGTAGTTGTTGTTGGGGCCGCAGTTGTCGTTGGCACTGCAGTTGTTGTTGTAGGTGCAGCAGTGGTTGTTGTAGGTGCAGCAGTGGTTGTTGTTAGGGCAGCAGTTGTTGTTGGGGCAGCAGTTGTTGTCGTTGGGGCAGCAGTTGTGGTTGTTGGGGCAGAAGTTGTTGGGGCTGCAGTCGTTGTTGTGGGGGCGGCAGTTGTTGTCGTTGGGGCAGTAGTTGTTGTTGGGGCTGCTGTCGTTGTTGTTGGGGCCGCTGTTGTTGTAGTTGGGGCAACAGTTGTTGTTGGGGCTGCAGTCGTTGTTGTGGGGGCAGCAGTTGTTGTCGTTGGGGCAGTAGTTGTTGTTGTTGGGGCTGCAGTTGTTGTTGGGGCTGCAGTCGTTGTTGTTGGGGCCGCTGTTGTTGTTGTAGTAGGTGCAGCAGTTGTTGTTGTTGGGCCTGCAGTAGTTGTTGTAGCAGCAGTTGTTGTTGTTGGGGCCGCAGTTGTCGTTGGCACTGCAGTTGTTGTTGTAGGTGCAGCAGTGGTTGTTGTAGGTGCAGCAGTGGTTGTTGTTAGGGCAGCAGTTGTTGTTGGGGCAGCAGTTGTTGTCGTTGGGGCAGCAGTTGTTGTTGTTGGGGCAGCAGTTGTTGGGGCTGCAGTTGTTGTTGTGGGGACGGCAGTTGTTGTCGTTGGGGCAGTAGTTGTTGTTGTTGTTGGGGCAGCAGTTGTTGTCGTTGGGGCAGTAGTTGTTGTTGTTGGAGCTGCAGTTGTTGTTGGGGCTGCTGTCGTTGTTGTTGGGGCCGCTGTTGTAGTAGTTGGGGCAACAGTTGTTGTTGGGGCTGCAGTTGTTGTTGGGGCAGCAGTTATTTTTGTTGTGGCAGCAGTTGTTGTTGTAGGTGCAGCAGTGGTTGTTGTAGGTGCAGCAGTTGTTGTTGTAGGTGCAGCAGTGGTTGTTGTAGTTGCAGCAGTAGTTGTTGTTGGGGCCGCAGTTGTCGTTGGCACTGCAGTTGTTGTTGTAGGTGCAGCAGTGGTTGTTGTAGGTGCAGCAGTGGTTGTTGTTAGGGCAGCAGTTGTTGTTGGGGCAGCAGTTGTTGTCGTTGGGGCAGCAGTTGTTGTTGTTGGGGCAGCAGTTGTTGGGGCTGCAGTCGTTGTTGTGGGGGCGGCAGCTGTTGTCGTTGGGGCAATAGTTGTTGTCGTTGGGGCCGCAGTTGTTGTTGTAGTAGGTGCAGCAGTTGTTGTCGTTGGGGCTGCAGTCGTTGTTGTGGGGGCGGCAGTTGTTGTCGTTGGGGCAGTAGTTGTTGTTGTTGGGGCTGCAGTCGTTGTTGTTGGGGCCGCTGTTGTTGTTGTAGTAGGTGCAGCAGTTGTTGTTGTTGGGCCTGCAGTAGTTGTTGTGGCAGCAGTTGTTGTTGTTTGGGCCGCAGTTGTTGTTGTAGTAGGTGCAGCAGTTGTTGTCTTTGGGGCAGTCGTTGTTGTTGTTGGGACAGTAGTTGGTGTTGGGGCCGCAGTTGTTGTTGTTGGGGCAGCAGTTGTTGTTGTTGGGGCAGCAGTTGTTGGGGCTGCAGTCGTTGTTGTGGGGGCAGCAGTTGTTGTCGTTAGGGCAGTAGTTGTTGTTGTTGGGGCTGCAGTTGTTGTTTCTTGAATTAAACACAAAAAAGATGCACTAAATTTATAATGGTTTCTAGATGACATTATCTTGAACAAACAAACACATTACAACATTTGTATAATGTTGTTGTTGGGGCGGCAGTAGTTGCCCTAATTACCATGACTTCATCGTAATTAGGATTTTTAATGCTCATTGTCATACCAACAATTAAAAAAAGGGATCATTAAAGAAGACACACCAAGTCAAAGACTGGTAGATAAATAAAACATGACATGGGGTATATTTCTTTCCTTTAACATCCTTTAGAGGGAATGCATGCTCCGTGTTTACTTACCAACTACTACAATGGAAGCGGCATCAACATTGATATTGAAGGTACTGTTTGGGTCAGTCACAGCGGCGACTAAGGTAGATGCAACATCTTTAGCCTCTGGGACTTTTTCATTCGAATTAGTTTGAGCAAACTCAAGCTCGACCGCTGCAGCAGTCTGAAGCGCTCTTTTTCTGGTTGTCGCTTGGCTGCATCATGAAAGAAAAGAAATGTATCAAATTATATTAATATGTTATTAATATGTGTAATATTACACTTTTGTGTCATTATAAAATGTAACTATTGTGAGTAAAGTAAGTAGGACTCTCAACATCGTAAATGTTACCTAAAATCAATGCTACCAGTTCCACGGAAAGTTTTGGGAAAACGTTTTTGGTAGATAGCATTAAACTGTAGGAATAAAGAAAATAGAAAGAATGAACATATTACAATTACGGTAGTGTCCAAATGAATTGAAAAACTGCCAATGCAACAGACACAAAAATAATGGGAGTACTAACCGTATCATTGACATTCTGTGCAAGCTTTATATATTGCGGGCTGGTTTTATCGCTGAGTTCTTGGACAAAAGGTTCTTGCAAGTTTGTTTGGAGGCTCAAAACTGTTGCAGGAGCTTCAGTTATTGTTGGTGGGGCTCCAGTTGTTGTCGTTGGGGCCGTAGTTGTTGTTGTTGGGGCCGTAGTTGTTGTAGTTGGGGCTGCTGTTGTTGTTAGGGCCGCTGTTGTTGTAGTTGGGGAAACAGTTGTTGTTGTTGTCAGGGCCGCTGTTGTTGTCGTGGGGGCAGCAGTTGTTGTTGGGGCAGCAGTTGTTGTTGTAGGTGCAGCAGTGGTTGTTGTAGTTGCAGCAGTGGTTGTTGTTGGGGCCGCAGTTGTTGTTGTTGGGGCCGCAGTTGTTTTTGTTGGGGCAGCAGTTGTTGTTGTAGGTGCAGTAGTAGTTGTTGTAGGTGCAGTAGTAGTTGTTGTTGGGGCCGCAGTTGTCGTCGGCACTGCATTTGTTGTTGTGGGGGCTGCAGTTGTAGTTGGGGCAGCAGTTGTTGTTGTAGGTGCAGCAGTGATTGTTATTGGGGCAGCAGTAGTTGTTGGGGCCGCTGTTGTAGTTCGGGCAGCAGTTGTTGTTGTGGCAGCAGTTGTTGTTGTTGGGGCCGCAGCTGTTGTTGTAGTAGGTGCAGCAGTTGTTGTCGTTGGGGCAGCAGTTGTTGTTGGGGCAGCAGTTGTTGGGGCTGCAGTCGTTGTTGTGGGGGCGGCAGTTGTTGTCGTTGGGGCAGTAGTTGTTGTTGTTCGGGCTGCAGTCGTTGTTGTTGGGGCCGCTGTTGTTGTTGTAGGTGCAGCAGTGGTTGTTGTAGTTGCAGCAGTAGTTGTTGTTGGGGCTGCAGTTGTCGTTGGCACTGCAGTTGTTGTTGTAGGTGCAGCAGTGGTTGTTGTAGGTGCAGCAGTGGTTGTTGTTGGGGCCGCAGTTGTTGTTGGGACAGCAGTTGTTGTCGTTGGGGCAGCAGTTGTTGTTGTTGGGGCAACAGTTGTTGGGGCGGCAGTTGTTGTTGTGGGGGCAGCAGTTGTTGTTGGGGCAGCAGTTGTTGTTGTTGGGGCCGCAGTTGTTGTTGTAGTAGGTGCAGCAGTTGTTGTCATTGGGGCAGCAGTTGTTGTCGTTGGGGTAGCAGTTGTTGTTGTTGGGGCTGCAGTCGTTGTTGTTGGGGCCGCTGTTGTTGTTGTAGGTGCAGCAGTGGTTGTTGTAGTTGCAGCAGTAGTTGTTGTTGGGGCCGCAGTTGTCGTTGGCACTGCAGTTGTTGTTGTAGGTGCAGTAGTGGTTGTTGTAGTTGCAGCAGTGGTTGTTGTTGGGGCCGCAGTTGTTGTTGGGACAGCAGTTGTTGTCGTTGTGGCAGCAGTTGTTGTTGTTGGGGCCGCAGCAGTTGTTGTTGGGGCAGCAGTTCTTGTTGTTGGGGCCGCAGTTGTTGTTGTAGTAGGTGCAGCAGTTGTTGTCATTGGGGCAGCAGTTGTTGTCGTTGGGGTAGCAGTTGTTGTTGTTGGGGCTGCAGTCGTTGTTGTTGGGGCCACTGTTGTTGTTGTAGGTGCAGCAGTGGTTGTTGTAGTTGCAGCAGTAGTTGTTGTTGGGGCCGCAGTTGTCGTTGGCACTGCAGTTGTTGTTGTAGGTGCAGTAGTGGTTGTTGTAGTTGCAGCAGTGGTTGTTGTTGGGGCCGCAGTTGTTGTCGTTGGGGCAGCAGTTGTTGTTGTTGGGGCAGCAGTTGTTGGGGCGGCAGTTGTTGTTGTTGGGCCTGCAGTAGTTGTTGGGGCAGTAGTTGTTGTTGTTGGGGCTGCAGTTGTTGTTTCTTGAATTAAACACAAAAAAGATGGACTAAATTTATAATGGTTTCTAGATGGCATTATCTTGAACAAACAAACACATTACAACATTTGTATAATGTTGTTGTTGGGGCGGCAGTAGTTGCCCTAATTACCATGACTTCATCGTAATTAGGATTTTTAATGCTCATTGTCATACCAACAATTAAAAAAGCGATCATTAAAGAAGACACACCAAGTCAAAGACTGGTAGATAAATAAAACATGACATGGGGTATATTTCTTTCCTTTAACATCCTTTGGAGGGAATGCATGCTCCGTGTTTACTTACCAACTACTACAATGGAAGCGGCATCAACATTGATATTGAAGGTACTGTTTGGGTCAGTCACAGCGGCGACTAAGGTAGATGCAACATCTTTAGCCTCTGGGACTTTTTCATTCGAATTAGTTTGAGCAAACTCAAGCTCAACCGCTGCAGCAGTCTGAATCGCTCTTTTTCTGGTTGTCGCTTGGCTGCATCATGAAAGAAAAGAAATGTATCAAATTATATTAATATGTTATTAATATGTGTAATATTACACTTTTGTGTCATAAAATGTAAATATTGTGAGTAAAGTAAGTAGGACTCTCAACATCGTAAATGTTACCTAAAATCAATGCTACCAGTTCCACGGAAAGTTTTGGGAAAACGTTTTTGGTAGATAGCATTAAACTGTAGGAATAAAGAAAATAGAAAGAATGAACATATTACAATTACGGTAGTGTCCAAATGAATTGAAAAACTGCCAATGCAACATACACAAAAATAATGGGAGTACTAACCGTATCATTGACATTCTGTGCAAGCTTTATATATTGCGGGCTGGTTTTATCGCTGAGTTCTTGGACAAAAGGTTCTTGCAAGTTTGTTTGGAGGCTCAAAACTGTTGCAGGAGCTTCAGTTGTTGTTGGTGGGGCTTCAGTTGTTGTCGTTGGGGCCGTAGTTGTTGTTGTTGGGGCCGTAGTTGTTGTTGTTGGGGCCGTAGTTGTTGTAGTTGGGGCTGCTGTTGTTGTTAGGGCCGCTGTTGTTGTCGTTGGGGCTGCTGTTGTTGTTGTTGTCGGGGCCGCAGTTGTTGTCGTGGGGGCAGCAGTTGTTGTTGGGGCAGCAGTTGTTGTTGTAGGTGCAGCAGTGGTTGTTGTAGTTGCAGCAGTGGTTGTTGTTGGGGCCGCAGTTGTTGTTGGGACAGCAGTTGTTGTCGTTGGGGCAGCAGTTGTTGTTGTTGGGGCAGCAGTTGTTGGGGCGGCAGTTGTTGTTGTGGGGGCAGCAGTTGTTGTTGGGGCAGCAGTTGTTGTTGTTGGGGCCGCAGTTGTTGTAGTAGGTGCAGCAGTTGTTGTCATTAGGGCAGCAGTTGTTGTCGTTGGGGTAGCAGTTGTTGTTGTTGGGGCTGCAGTCGTTGTTGTTGGGGCCGCTGTTGTTGTTGTAGGTGCAGCAGTGGTTGTTGTAGTTGCAGCAGTAGTTGTTGTTGGGGCCACAGTTGTCGTTGGCACTGCAGTTGTTGTTGTAGGTGCAGTAGTGGTTGTTGTAGTTGCAGCAGTGGTTGTTGTTGGGGCCGCAGTTGTTGTTGGGACAGCAGTTGTTGTCGTTGGGGCAGCAGTTGTTGTTGTTGGGGCAGCAGTTGTTGGGGCGGCAGTTGTTGTTGTTGGGCCTGCAGTATTTGTTGTGGCAGGAGTTGTTGTTGCTGGGGCCGCAGTTGTTGTTGTTGGGGCAGCAGTTGTTGTTGTTGGGGCAGCAGTTGTTGTTGGGGCGGCAGTTGTTGTCGTTGGGGCAGTCGTTGTTGTTGTTGGGACAGTAGTTGTTGTTGTTGGGGCAGCAGTTGTTGGGGCTGCAGTCGTTGTTGTGGGGGCGGCAGTTGTTGTCGTTGGGGCAGTAGTTGTTGTTGTTGGGCCTGCAGTCGTTGTTGTTGGGGCCGCTGTTGTTGTTGTAGGTGCAGCAGTGGTTGTTGTAGTTGCAGCAGTAGTTGTTGGGGCCGCAGTTGTCGTTGGCACTGCAGTTGTTGTTGTAGGTGCAGCAGTGGTTGTTGTAGGTGCAGCAGTGGTTGTTGTTGGGGCCGCAGTTGTTGTTGGGACAGCAGTTGTTGTCGTTGGGGCAGCAGTTGTTGTTGTTGGGGCAGCAGTTGTTGGGGCGGCAGTTGTTGTTGTGGGGGCAGCAGTTGTTGTTGGGGCAGCAGTTGTTGTTGTTGGGGCCGCAGTTGTTGTAGTAGGTGCAGCAGTTGTTGTCATTGGGGCAGCAGTTGTTGTCGTTGGGGTAGCAGTTGTTGTTGTTGGGGCTGCAGTCGTTGTTGTTGGGGCCGCTGTTGTTGTTGTAGGTGCAGCAGTGGTTGTTGTAGTTGCAGCAGTAGTTGTTGTTGGGGCCGCAGTTGTCGTTGGCACTGCAGTTGTTGTTGTAGGTGCAGTAGTGGTTGTTGTAGTTGCAGCAGTGGTTGTTGTTGGGGCGGCAGTTGTTGTTGGGACAGCAGTTGTTGTCGTTGGGGCAGCAGTTGTTGTTGTTGGGGCAGCAGTTGTTGGGGCGGCAGTTGTTGTTGTTGGGCCTGCAGTAGTTGTTGTGGCAGCAGTTGTTGCTGGGGCCGCAGTTGTTGTTGTTGGGGCAGCAGTTGTTGTTGTTGGGGCAGCAGTTGTTGTTGGGGCGGCAGTTGTTGTCGTTGGGGCAGTCGTTGTTGTTGTTGGGACAGTAGTTGTTGTTGGGGCCGCAGTTGTTGTTGTTGGGGCAGCAGTTGTTGTTGTTGGGGCAGCAGTTGTTGTTGTTGGGGCAGCAGTTGTTGGGGCTGCAGTCGTTGTTGTGGGGGCGGCAGTTGTTGTCGTTGGGGCAGTAGTTGTTGTTGTTGGGGCTGCAGTTGTTGTTTCTTGAATTAAACACAAAAAAGATGGACTAAATTTATAATGGTTTCTAGATGGCATTATCTTGAACAAACAAACACAGTACAACATTTGTATAATGTTGTTGTTGGGGCGGCAGTAGTTGCCCTAATTACCATGACTTTATGGTAATTAGGATTTTTAATGCTCATTGTCATACCAACAATTAAAAAAAGGGATCATTAAAGAACACACACCAAGTCAAAGACTGGTAGATAAATAAAACATGACATGGGGTATATTTCTTTCCTTTAACATCCTTTGGAGGGAATGCATGCTCAGTGTTTACTTACCAACTACTACAATGGAAGCGGCATCAACATTGATATTGAAGGTACTGTTTGGGTCAGTCACAGCGGCGACTAAGGTAGATGCAACATCTTTAGCCTCTGGGACTTTTTCATTCGAATTAGTTTGAGCAAACTCAAGCTCGACCGCTGCAGCAGTCTGAATCGCTCTTTTTCTGGTTGTCGCTTGGCTGCATCATGAAAGAAAAGAAATGTATCAAATTATATTAATACGTTATTAATATGTGTAATATTACATTTTTGTGTCATTATAAAATGTAAATATTGTGAGTAAAGTAAGTAGGAATCTCAACATCGTAAATGTTACCTGAAATCAATGCTACCAGTTCCACGGAAAGTTTTGGGAAAACGTTTTTGGTAGATAGCATTAAACTGTAGGAATAAAGAAAATAGAAATAATGAACATACTAAAAATACGGAAGTGTCCAACTGAATTGAAAAACTGCCAATGCAACAGACATAAAAATAATGGGAGTACTAACCGTATCATTGACATTCTGTGCAAGCTTTATATATTGCGGGCTGGTTTTATCGCTGAGTTCTTGGACAAAAGGTTCTTGCAAGTTTGTTTGGAGGCTCAAAACTGTTGCGGGAGCTTCAGTTGTTGTTGGTGGGGCTCCAGTTGTTGTTGTTAGGGCCGCTGTTGTAGTTGGGGCAGCAGTTGTAGTTGGGGAAGCAGTTGTGGTTGTTGGGGCTGCAGTCGTTGTTGTGGGGGCGGCAGTTGTTGTCGTTGGGGCAGAAGTTGTTGTTGTTGGAGCTGCAGTTGTTGTTGGGGCTGCTGTCGTTGTTGTTGGGGCCGCTGTTGTTGTAGTTGGGGCAACAGTTGTTGTTGGGGCTGCAGTTGTTGTTGGGGCCTCAGTTATTTTTGTTGTGGCAGCAGTTGTTGTTGTAGGTGCAGCAGTGGTTGTTGTAGGTGCAGCAGTTGTTGTTGTAGGTGCAGCAGTGGTTGATGTAGTTGCAGCAGTAGTTGTTGTGGGGGCTGCAGTTGTAGTTGGGGCAGCAGTTGTTGTTGTAGGTGCAGCAGTGGTTGTTATTGGGGCAGCAGTAGTTGTTGGGTCCGCTGTTGTAGTTGGGGCAGCAGTTGTTGTTGTGGCAGCAGTTGTTGTTATTGGGGCCGCAGTTGTTGTTGTAGTAGGTGCAGCAGTTGTTGTTGTTGGGCCTGCAGTAGTTGTTGTGGCAGCAGTTGTTGTTGTTTGGGCCACAGTTGTTGTTGTAGTAGGTGCAGCAGTTGTTGTCGTTGGGGCAGTCGTTGTTGTTGTTGGGACATTAGTTGTTGTTGGGGCCGCAGTTGTTGTTGTTGGGGCAGCAGTTGTTGGGGCTGCAGTCGTTGTTGTGGCGGCGGCAGTTATTGTCGTTGGGGCAGTAGTTGTTGTTGTTGGTCCAACAGTTGTTGTTGTTGGGGCTGCAGGTGTTGTCGTTGGGGCAACAGTTGTTGTTGTTGGGGTAGCAGTTGTTGGGGCGGCAGTTGTTGTCGTGGGGGCAGCAGTTGTTGTTGTGGCAGCAGTTGTTGTTGTTGGGGCGGCAGTTGTTGTTGTAGTTGGTGCAGCAGTTGTTGTTGTTGGGCCTGCAGTAGTTGTTGTGGCAGTAGTTGTTGTCGTTGGGGCAGCAGTTGTTGGGGCGGCAGTTGTTGTCGTGGGGGCAGCAGTTGTTGTTGTGGCAGCAGTTGTTGTTGTTGGGGCCGCAGTTGTTGTTGTAGTAGGTGCAGCAGTTGTTGTTGTTGGGGCAGCAGTTGTTGTTGTTGGGGCAGCAGTTGTTGGGGCTGCAGTCGTTGTTGTGGGGGCGGCAGTTGTTGTCGTTGGGGCAGTAGTTGTTGTTGTTGGGGCTGCAGTTGTTGTTGGGGCTGCAGTCGTTGTTGTTGGGGCCGCTGTTGTTGTAGTTGGGGCAACAGTTGTTGTTGGGGCTGCAGTTGTTGTTTCTTGAATTAAACACAAAAAAGATGGACTAAATTAATAATGGTTTCTAGATGGCATTATCTTGAACAAACAAACACATTACAACATTTGTATAATGTTGTTGTTGGGGCGGCAGTAGTTGCCCTAATTACCATGACTTCATGGTAATTAGGATTTTTAATGCTCATTGTCATACCAACAATTAAAAAAAGGGATCATTAAAGAAGACACACTAAGTCAAAGACTGGTAAATAAATAAAACATGACATGGGGTATATTTCTTTCCTTTAACATCCTTTGGAGGGAATGCATGCTCAGTGTTTACTTACCAACTACGACAATGGAAGCGGCATCAACATTGATATTGAAGGTACTGTTTGGGTCAGTCACAGCGGCGACTAAGGTAGATGCAACATCTTTAGCCTCTGGGACTTTTTCATTCGAATTAGTTTGAGCAAACTCAAGCTCAACCGCTGCAGCAGTCTGAATCGCTCTTTTTCTGGTTGTCGCTTGGCTGCATCATGAAAGAAAAGAAATGTATCAAATTATATTAATATGTTATGAATATGTGTAATATTACATTTTTGTGTCATTATAAAATGTAAATATTGTGAGTAAAGTAAGTAGGACTCTCAACATCGTAAATGTTACCTGAAATCAATGCTACCAGTTCCACGGAAAGTTTTGGGAAAACGTTTTTGGTAGATAGCATTAAACTGTAGGAATAAAGAAAATAGAAAGAATGAACATATTACAATTACGGTAGTGTCCAAATGAATTGAAAAACTGCCAATGCAACAGACACAAAAATAATGGGAGTACTAACCGTATCATTGACATTCTGTGCAAGCTTTATATATTGCGGGCTGGTTTTATCGCTGAGTTCTTGGACAAAAGGTTCTTGCAAGTTTGTTTGGAGGCTCAAAACTGTTGCGGGAGCTTCAGTTGTTGTTGGTGGGGCTCCAGTTGTTGTTGTTAGGGCCATATTTGTTGTTGTTGGGGCCGTAGTTGTTGTCGTTGGGGCTGCTGTTGTTGTTAGGGCCGCTGTTGTTGTAGTTGGGGAAACAGTTGTTGTTGTTGTCGGGGCCGCAGTTGTTGTCGTGGGGGCCGCAGTTGCTGTTGGGGCAGCAGTTGTTGTTGTAGGTGCAGCAGTGGTTGTTTTAGGTGCAGCAGTTGTTGTTGGGGCTGCAGTTGTTGGGGCCGCAGTTGTTGTTGTTGGGGCCGCAGTTGTTGTTGTAGTAGGTGCAGCAGTTGTTGTCGTTGGGGCAGCAGTTGTTGTTGTAGTAGGTGCAGCAGTTGTTGTTGTTGGGGCAGCAGTTGTTGGGGCTGCAGTCGTCGTTGTGGGGGCGGCAATTATTGTCGTTGGGGCAGTAGTTGTTGTTGGGCCAACAGTTTTTGTTGTTGGGGCTGCAGTTGTTGTCGTTGGGGCAGCAGTTGTCGTTGGCACTGCAGTTGTCGTTGTGGGGGCTGCAGTTGTTGTAATTGGGGCAGCAGTTGTTGTTGTAGGTGCAGCAGTGGTTGTTATTGGGGCAGCAGTAGTTGTTGGGGCCGCTGTTGTTGTCGTTGGGGCTGCTGTTGTTGTTGTTGTCGGGGCCGCAGTTGTTGTCGTGGGGGCAGCAGTTGTTGTTGGGGCAGCAGTTGTTGTTGTAGGTGCAGCAGTGGTTGTTGTAGTTGCAGCAGTGGTTGTTGTTGGGGCCGCAGTTGTTGTTGTTGGGGCTGCAGTTGTTTTTGTTGGGGCAGCAGTTGTTGTTGTAGGTGCAGTAGTAGTTGTTGTAGGTGCAGTAGTAGTTGTTGTTGGGGCCGCAGTTGTCGTCGGCACTGCATTTGTTGTTGTGGGGGCTGCAGTTGTAGTTGGGGCAGCAGTTGTTGTTGTAGGTGCAGCAGTGATTGTTATTGGGGCAGCAGTAGTTGTTGGGGCCGCTGTTGTAGTTCGGGCAGCAGTTGTTGTTGTGGCAGCAGTTGTTGTTGTTGGGGCCACAACTGTTGTTGTAGTAGGTGCAGCAGTTGTTGTCGTTGGGGCAGCAGTTGTTGTTGGGGCAGCAGTTGTTGGGGCTGCAGTCGTTGTTGTGGGGGCGGCAGTTGTTGTCGTTGGGGCAGTAGTTGTTGTTGTTGGGCCTGCAGTCGTTGTTGTTGGGGCCGCTGTTGTTGTTGTAGGTGCAGCAGTGGTTGTTGTAGTTGCAGCAGTAGTTGTTGGGGCCGCAGTTGTCGTTGGCACTGCAGTTGTTGTTGTAGGTGCAGCAGTGGTTGTTGTAGGTGCAGCAGTGGTTGTTGTTGGGGCCGCAGTTGTTGTCGGGACAGCAGTTGTTGTCGTTGGGGCAGCAGTTGTTGTTGTTGGGGCAGCAGTTGTTGGGGCGGCAGTTGTTGTTGTGGGGGCAGCAGTTGTTGTTGGGGCAGCAGTTGTTGTTGTTGGGGCCGCAGTTGTTGTAGTAGGTGCAGCAGTTGTTGTCATTGGGGCAGCAGTTGTTGTCGTTGGGGTAGCAGTTGTTGTTGTTGGGGCTGCAGTCGTTGTTGTTGGGGCCGCTGTTGTTGTTGTAGGTGCAGCAGTGGTTGTTGTAGTTGCAGCAGTAGTTGTTGTTGGGGCCGCAGTTGTCGTTGGCACTGCAGTTGTTGTTGTAGGTGCAGTAGTGGTTGTTGTAGTTGCAGCAGTGGTTGTTGTTGGGGCCGCAGTTGTTGTTGGGACAGCAGTTGTTGTCGTTGGGGCAGCAGTTGTTGTTGTTGGGGCAGCAGTTGTTGTTGTTGGGGCAGCAGTTGTTGGGGCGGCAGTTGTTGTTGTTGGGCCTGCAGTAGTTGTTGTGGCAGCAGTTGTTGTTGCTGGGGCCGCAGTTGTTGTTGTTGGGGCAGCAGTTGTTGTTGTTGGGGCAGCAGTTGTTGTTGGGGCGGCAGTTGTTGTCGTTGGGGCAGTTGTTGTTGTTGTTGGGACAGTAGTTGTTGTTGGGGCCGCAGTTGTTGTTGTTGGGGCAGCAGTTGTTGTTGTTGGGGCAGCAGTTGTTGGGGCTGCAGTCGTTGTTGTGGGGGCGGCAGTTGTTGTCGTTGGGGCAGTAGTTGTTGTTGTTGGGCCTGCAGTCGTTGTTGTTGGGGCCGCTGTTGTTGTTGTAGGTGCAGCAGTGGTTGTTGTAGTTGCAGCAGTAGTTGTTGGGGCCGCAGTTGTCGTTGGCACTGCAGTTGTTGTTGTAGGTGCAGCAGTGGTTGTTGTAGGTGCAGCAGTGGTTGTTGTTGGGGCCGCAGTTGTTGTTGGGACAGCAGTTGTTGTCGTTGGGGCAGCAGTTGTTGTTGTTGGGGCAGCAGTTGTTGGGGCGGCAGTTGTTGTTGTGGGGGCAGCAGTTGTTGTTGGGGCAGCAGTTGTTGTTGTTGGGGCCGCAGTTGTTGTAGTAGGTGCAGCAGTTGTTGTCATTGGGGCAGCAGTTGTTGTCGTTGGGGTAGCAGTTGTTGTTGTTGGGGCTGCAGTCGTTGTTGTTGGGGCCGCTGTTGTTGTTGTAGGTGCAGCAGTGGTTGTTGTAGTTGCAGCAGTAGTTGTTGTTGGGGCCGCAGTTGTCGTTGGCACTGCAGTTGTTGTTGTAGGTGCAGTAGTGGTTGTTGTAGTTGCAGCAGTGGTTGTTGTTGGGGCCGCAGTTGTTGTTGGGACAGCAGTTGTTGTCGTTGTGGCAGCAGTTGTTGTTGCTGGGGCCGCAGTTGTTGTTGTTGGGGCAGCAGTTGTTGTTGTTGGGGCAGCAGTTGTTGTTGGGGCGGCAGTTGTTGTCGTTGGGGCAGTCGTTGTTGTTGTTGGGACAGTAGTTGTTGTTGGGGCCGCAGTTGTTGTTGTTGGGGCAGCAGTTGTTGTTTTTGGGGCAGCAGTTGTTGGGGCTGCAGTCGTTGTTGTGGGGGCGGCAGTTGTTGTCGTTGGGGCAGTAGTTGTTGTTGTTGGGGCTGCAGTTGTTGTTTCTTGAATTAAACACAAAAAAGATGGACTAAATTTATAATGGTTTCTAGATGGCATTATCTTGAACAAACAAACACAGTACAACATTTGTATAATGTTGTTGTTGGGGCGGCAGCAGTTGCCCTAATTACCATGACTTTATGGTAATTAGGATTTTTAATGCTCATTGTCATACCAACAATTAAAAAAGGGATCATTAAAGAACACACACCAAGTCAAAGACTGGTAGATAAATAAAACATGACATGGGGTATATTTCTTTCCTTTAACATCCTTTGGAGGGAATGCATGCTCAGTGTTTACTTACCAACTACTACAATGGAAGCGGCATCAACATTGATATTGAAGGTACTGTTTGGGTCAGTCACAGCGGCGACTAAGGTAGATGCAACATCTTTAGCCTCTGGGACTTTTTCATTCGAATTAGTTTGAGCAAACTCAAGCTCAACCGCTGCAGCAGTCTGAATCGCTCTTTTTCTGGTTGTCGCTTGGCTGCATCATGAAAGAAAAGAAATGTATCAAATTATATTAATACGTTATTAATATGTGTAATATTACATTTTTGTGTCATTATAAAATGTAAATATTGTGAGTAAAGTAAGTAGGACTCTCAACATCGTAAATGTTACCTGAAATCAATGCTACCAGTTCCACGGAAAGTTTTGGGAAAACGTTTTTGGTAGATAGCATTAAACTGTAGGAATAAAGAAAATAGAAAGAATGAACATATTACAGTTACGGTAGTGTCCAAATGAATTGAAAAACTGCCAATGCAACAGACACAAAAATAATGGGAGTACTAACCGTATCATTGACATTCTGTGCAAGCTTTATGTATTGCGGGCTGGTTTTATCGCTGAGTTCTTGGACAAAAGGTTCTTGCAAGTTTGTTTGGAGGCTCAAAACTGTTGCAGGAGCTTCAGTTGTTGTTGGTGGGGCTCCAGTCGTTGTCGTTGGGGCCGTAGTTGTTGTTGTTGGGGCCGTAGGTGTTGTAGTTGGGGCTGCTGTTTTTGTTAGGGCCGCTGTTGTTGTAGTTGGGGAAACAGTTGTTGTTGTTGTCGGGGCAGCAGTTGTTGTCGTGGGGGCAGCAGTTGCTGTTGGGGCAGCAGTTGTTTTTGTAGATGCAGCAGTGGTTGTTGTAGTTGCAGCAGTGGTTGTTGTTGGGGCCGCAGTTGTTGTTGTTGGGGCCGCAGTTGTTTTTGTTGGGGCAGCAGTTGTTGTTGTAGGTGCAGTAGTAGTTGTTGTTGTGGCCGCAGTTGTCGTCGGCACTGCATTTGTTGTTGTGGGGGCTGCAGTTGTAGTTGGGGCAGCAGTTGTTGTTGTAGGTGCAGCAGTGGTTGTTATTGGGGCAGCAGTAGTTGTTGGGGCCGCAGTTGTTGTTGTAGGTGCAGCAGTGGTTGTTGTAGTTGCAGCAGTAGTTGTTGGGGCCGCAGTTGTCGTTGGCACTGCAGTTGTTGTTGTAGGTGCAGCAGTGGTTGTTGTAGGTGCAGCAGTGGTTGTTGTTGGGGCCGCAGTTGTTGTTGGGACAGCAGTTGTTGTCGTTGGGGCAGCAGTTGTTGTTGTTGGGGCAGCAGTTGCTGGGGCGGCAGTTGTTGTTGTGGGGGCAGCAGTTGTTGTTGGGGCAGCAGTTTTTGTTGTTGGGGCCGCAGTTGTTGTAGTAGGTGCAGCAGTTGTTGTCATTGGGGCAGCAGTTGTTGTCGTTGGGGAAGCAGTTGTTGTTGTTGGGGCTGCAGTCGTTGTTGTTGGGGCCGCTGTTGTTGTTGTAGGTGCAGCAGTGGTTGTTGTAGTTGCAGCAGTAGTTGTTGTTGGGGCCGCAGTTGTCGTTGGCACTGCAGTTGTTGTTGTAGGTGCAGTAGTGGTTGTTGTAGTTGCAGCAGTGGTTGTTGTTGGGGCCGCAGTTGTCGTTGGCACTGCAGTTGTTGTTGTAGGTGCAGCAGTGGTTGTTGTAGGTGCAGCAGTGGTTGTTGTTGGGGCCGCAGTTGTTGTTGGGACAGCAGTTGTTGTCGTTGGGGCAGCAGTTGTTGTTGTTGGGGCAGCAGTTGTTGGGGCGGCAGTTGTTGTTGTGGGGGCAGCAGTTGTTGTTGGGGCAGCAGTTTTTGTTGTTGGGGCCGCAGTTGTTGTAGTAGGTGCAGCAGTTGTTGTCATTGGGGCAGCAGTTGTTGTCGTTGGGGAAGCAGTTGTTGTTGTTGGGGCTGCAGTCGTTGTTGTTGGGGCCGCTGTTGTTGTTGTAGGTGCAGCAGTGGTTGTTGTAGTTGCAGCAGTAGTTGTTGTTGGGGCCGCAGTTGTCGTTGGCACTGCAGTTGTTGTTGTAGGTGCAGTAGTGGTTGTTGTAGTTGCAGCAGTGGTTGTTGTTGGGGCCGCAGTTGTTGTTGGGACAGCAGTTGTTGTCGTTGGGGCAGCAGTTGTTGGGGCGGCAGTTGTTGTTGTTGGGCCTGCAGTAGTTGTTGTGGCAGCAGTTGTTGTTGCTGGGGCCGCAGTTGTTGTTGTTGGGGCAGCAGTTGTTGTTGTTGGGGCAGCAGTTGTTGTTGGGGCGGCAGTTGTTGTCGTTGGGGCAGTCGTTGTTGTTGTTGGGACAGTAGTTGTTGTTGGGGCCGCAGTTGTTGTTGTTGGGGCAGCAGTTGTTGTTGTTGGGGCAGCAGTTGTTGGGGCTGCAGTCGTTGTTGTTGGGGCTGCAGTCGTTGTTGTTGGGGCCGCTGTTGTTGTAGTTGGGGCAACAGTTGTTGTTTCTTGAATTAAACACAAAAAAGATGGACTAAATTAATAATGGTTTCTAGATGGCATTATCTTGAACAAACAAACACATTACAGCATTTATATAATGTTCGTGTTGGGGCGGCAGTAGTTGCCCTAATTACCATGACTTCATGGTAATTAGGATTTTTAATGCTCATTGTCATACCAACAATTAAAAAAAGGGATCATTAAAGAACACACATCCAGTCAAAGACTGGTAGATAAATAAAACATGACATGGGGTATATTTCTTTCCTTTAACATCCTTTGGAGGGAATGCATGCTCAGTGTTTACTTACCAACTACTACAATGGAAGCGGCATCAACATTGATATTGAAGGTACTGTTTGGGTCAGTCACAGCGGCGACTAAGGTAGATGCAACATCTTTAGCCTCTGGGACTTTTTCATTCGAATTAGTTTGAGCAAACTCAAGCTCGACCGCTGCAGCAGTCTGAATCGCTCTTTTTCTGGTTGTCGCTTGGCTGCATCATGAAAGAAAAGAAATGTATCAAATTATATTAATATGTTATGAATATGTGTAATATTACATTTTGTGTCATTATAAAATGTAAATATTGTGAGTAAAGTAAGTAGGACTCTCAACATCGTAAATGTTACCTGAAATCAATGCTACCAGTTCCACGGAAAGTTTTGGGAAAACGTTTTTGGTAGATAGCATTAAACTGTAGGAATAAAGAAAATAGAAAGAATGAACATATTACAATTACGGTAGTGTCCAAATGAATTGAAAAACTGCCAATGCAACAGACATAAAAATAATGGGAGTACTAACCGTATCATTGACATTCTGTGCAAGCTTTATATATTGCGGGCTGGTTTTATCGCTGAGTTCTTGGACAAAAGGTTCTTGCAAGTTTGTTTGGAGGCTCAAAACTGTTGCGGGAGCTTCAGTTGTTGTTGGTGGGGCTCCAGTTGTTGTCGTTGGGGCCATATTTGTTGTTGTTGGGACCGTAGTTGTTGTCGTTGGGGCTGCTGTTGTTGTTAGGGCCGCTGTTGTAGTTGGGGAAACCCTTGTTGTTGTTGTCGGGGCCGCAGTTGTTGTCGTGGGGGCAGCAGTTGTTGTTGTAGGTGCAGCAGTGGTTGTTGTAGGTGCAGCAGTTGTTGTTGTTGGGGCTGCAGTTGTCGGGGCCGCAGTTGTTGTTGTAGTAGGTGCAGCAGTTGTTTTCGTAGGGGCAGCAGTTGTTGTTGTTGTTCGGGCAGCAGTTATTGGGGCTGCAGTTGTTGTTGTTGGGGCCGCTGTTGTTGTAGTTGGGGAAACAGTTGTTGTTGTTGTTGTTGTTGTCGGGGCCGCAGTTGTTGTCGTGGGGGCAGCAGTTGTTGTTGGGGCAGCAGTTGTTGTTGTAGGTGGAGCAGTGGTTGTCGTAGGTGCAGCAGTGGTTGTTGTTGGGGCCGCAGTTGTTGTTGTTGGGGCCGCAGTTTTTGTTGGGGGAGCAGTCGTTGTTGTAGGTGCAGCAGTAGTTGTTGTTGGGGCCGCAGTTGTCGTTGGCACTGCAGTTGTTGTTGTGGGGGCTGCAGTTGTAGTTGGGGCAGCAGTTGTTGTTGTAGGTGCAGTAGTGGTTGTTATTGGGGCAGCAGTAGTTGTTGAGGCCGCTGTTGTAGTTCGGGCAGCAGTTGTTGTTGTGGCAGCAGTGGTTGTTGTTGGGGCCGTAGTTGTTGTTGTAGTAGGTGCAGCAGTTGTTGTCATTGGGGCAGCAGTTGTTGTTGTTGGGGCAGCAGTTGTTGTCATTGGGGCAGCAGTTGTTGTTGTTGGGGCAGCAGTTGTTGGGGCTGCAGTCGTTGTTGTGGGGGCGGCAGTTATTGTCGTAGTTGTTGTTGTTGTTGTTGGGCCAACAGTTGCTGTTGTTGGGGCAGCAGTTGTTGGGGCTGCAGTCGTTGTTGTGGGGGCGGCAGTTGTTGTCGTTGGGGCAATAGTTGCTGTTGTTGGGGCTGCAGTCGTTGTTGTTGGGGCCGCTGTTGTTGTTGTAGGTGCAGCAGTGGTTGTTGTTGGGGCCGCTGTTGTTGTTGTAGGTGCAGCAGTGGTTGTTGTTGGTGCAGCAGTTGTTTTTGTTGGGGCTGCAGTTGTTGTTGTTGGGGCCGCAGTTGTTGTTGTTGGGGCCGCAGTTGTTGTTGTAGTAGGTGCAGCAGTTGTTGTCGTTGGGGCAGCAGTTGTTGTTGTTGGGGCAGCAGTTGTTGGGGCTGCAGTCGTTGTTGTGGGGGCGGCAGTTATTGTCGTAGTTGTTGTTGTTGTTGTTGGGCCAACAGTTGCTGTTGTTGGGGCTGCAGTTGTTGTCGTTGGGGCAGCAGTTGTTGTTGGGGCAGCAGTTGTTGGGGAGGCAGTTGTTGTCGTGGGGGCAGCAGTTGTTGTTGTAGGTGCAGCAGTAGTTGTTGTTGGGGCCGCAGTTGTCGTTTGCACTGCAGTTGTCGTTGTGGGGGCTGCAGTTGTAGTTGGGGCAGCAGTTGTTGTCGTAGGTGCAGTAGTGGTTGTTATTGGGGCAGCAGTAGTTGTTGGGGCCGCTGTTGTAGTTCGGGCAGCAGTTGTTGTTGTGGCAGCAGTGGTTGTTGTTGGGGCCGCAGTTGTTGTTGTAGTAGGTGCAGCAGTTGTTGTCGTTGGGGCAGCAGTTGTTGGGGCTGCAGTCGTTGTTGTGGGGGCGGCAGTTGTTGTCGTTGGGGCAATAGTTGCTGTTGTTGGGGCTGCAGTCGTTGTTGTTGGGGCCGCTGTTGTTGTTGTAGGTGCAGCAGTGGTTGTTGTTGGGGCCGCTGTTGTTGTTGTAGGTGCAGCAGTGGTTGTTGTTGGTGCAGCAGTTGTTGTTGTTGGGGCTGCAGTTGTTGTTGTTGGGGCCGCAGTTGTTGTTGTTGGGGCCGCAGTTGTTGTTGTAGTAGGTGCAGCAGTTGTTGTCGTTGGGGCAGCAGTTGTTGTTGTTGGGGCAGCAGTTGTTGGGGCTGCAGTCGTTGTTGTGGGGGCGGCAGTTATTGTCGTAGTTGTTGTTGTTGTTGTTGGGCCAACAGTTGCTGTTGTTGGGGCTGCAGTTGTTGTCGTTGGGGCAGCAGTTGTTGTTGGGGCAGCAGTTGTTGGGGAGGCAGTTGTTGTCGTGGGGGCAGCAGTGGTTGTTGTAGGTGCAGCAGTAGTTGTTGTTGGGGCCGCAGTTGTCGTTTGCACTGCAGTTGTCGTTGTGGGGCCTGCAGTTGTTGTAATTGGGGCAGCAGTTGTTGTTGGGGCCGCTGTTGTAGTTGGGGCACTAGTTGTTGTTCTGGCAGCAGTTGTTGTTGTTGGGGCCGCAGTTGTTGTTGTAGTAGGTGCAGCAGTTGTTGTCGTTGGGGCAGCAGTTGTTGGGGCGGCAGTTGTTGTCTTTGGGGCAGTAGTTGTTGTTGTTGGGGCTGCAGTTGTTGTTGGGGCTGCAGTCGTTGTTTTTAGGGCCGCTGTTGTTGTAGTTGGGGCAACAATTGTTGTTGGGGCTGCAGTTGTTGTTTCTTGAATTAAACACAAAAAAGATGGACTAAATTAATCATGGTTTCTAGATGGCATTATCTTGAACAAACAAACACATTACAACATTTGTATAATGTTGTTGTTGGGGCGGCAGTAGTTGCCCTAATTACCATGACTTCATGGTAATTAGGATTTTTAATGCTCATTGTCATACCAACAATTAAAAAAACGGATCATTAAAGAACACACACCAAGTCAAAGACTGGTAGATAAATAAAACATGACATGGGGTATATTTCTTTCCTTTAACATCCTTTGGAGGGAATGCATGCTTAGTGTTTACTTACCAACTACTAAAACAGTTGTTGTTGTTGGGGCTTCAGTCGTTGTTGTGGGCGCCGCAGTTGTTGTAGTTGGGGCAGCAGTTGTTGTAGGTGCAGCGGTGGTTGTTGCCGAGGCTGCAGTTGTTGTTTGGGCTTCAGTTGTTGTTGTGGGAACCTTAGTTTTTGTTGTTGGGTCAGCATTTGTTGTAGTTGGGGCTGCAGCTGTTGTTGTTTTGGTCTCAGTTGTACGGGCCACAATTGTCGTTGTTGAGACCGTAGTTGTAGTTGATTCTGCTGCCACTGACATGAGTTTTTACAAGAAACGTTGGCTAAGATGTTGGCAAGGACTTTACCTAAATATTATTTCTGGTTGTTCACTAGAATTTTATTATGTATTTCATCAAGAAACTTTAAAAGCATTAGATTTAACTTTAAACAACTTACCGATTAGAATCAGCAAAATCACTACTATCTTTCCGACAGCCATCTTGTTTTTTCTGAATATAAAATCAAACAATACAGAAACACACTATGTCAAAACCTTTTGCCCTGCATTCAATAGTTTTTTTCAAAATTAAAACAATATCTGCAGCAATTAACTTATTTCTTCATTTATGTTTCCTTTTGTTTTGACATTTTATCAAATGACAACTAACTTGATTATTACCAGTCATTGGAGAAAGCTCAGTTTCCTTCACAAGACCTAATTTCAGCCTCAATGTAATTAAGTGCAAAAAAAAATGCTTTTTTGTTTTCAGAATTCTGTGCTCAAACTGACCCCTGTGTGAAAATATCCTCCTGATTCTTCACAACTCACTGACATATTTCTTCTCATATTCCATTTTTTTAATTTCTCATGTCATTTTTTAACGAAGATTTTATCCACGTTAGAGCTAATGGAAAACACATGTGTACTTGCAATATCTAAAAATCACTTTAACAGGCAGGTACAACAATCTCTACTGTTCACAAGCATTAACTACACTGAAATGTTGTAGAGCAAAGCACTAAACCTCAATTAGAGCAGGTGTTTGATTATCTGACTCTGACCCCAAATGCCATGACTAAGAAGGATGAAAAGAGATCGCTGCAAGAACCAGTACTGTATCACATTTTTAATCAAAACTTGTACTTACTCTTTTCTGCTGTACTAATAATTGTGGTTTACAGTGAAGCACGCAAGTGTATTTTTAACACAAAGTTGTGTTAATTCAAAATATGACATTTATATGAAATCAGAAGTTTTGTTATGAACTTCCTTGCTACTGTAGCAGTAGCAACTAGGACTGAAACACCCCAAAAAAGGACTAAATTTCCTTCTGAAATGCCCAAACATTTTTTTTAATTCACAAATAAGACATTAGCATTAATGATATGCAAATCTTAATGTCTACATTTATTAAGGTCTTTATTTTAGAATAGAATAAAGGAAAATTATGTGTTACTACATTATGATTGCCTTTCACAATTATGTGACACCTGAATGTTCATTCCTTGAGTCTGCCCCTGAACGCAACTGACGTAATACACTTGCGACTTGTTTACGTTCTAAACAAGGCTAAATACTAGCAGAATTTTGATGAGGGAAGCTGAGTTTGAGCAGCTGAATATGGATACAATTCGACTGGCAGTCTCTGGTTTCAAAGCTAAAGTCTGGAAGAATTTCACTTCTTCCTCTGCCCAAAGAGCGAAGCTAATCAAAAATATTTAACCCACTCCACCGATATAGGGGGAGCTTCTCAAGTTGACGTTTTCAAGTAGTTGTATGAACCCCAAATGAGTTATAATACTTGTGTTATTTTATATAATTTTTCCAGAATTTTCTTGTCAAAACAAAATGATATTGTCAGTTGACATTGATCATAACTATGAACATCGAGCATTCTAAGCCGGACGTCCTCGACGACCCTTCGGTGCCCTCCGACGTGCCGGATGGAGCGCGGAGCTGCTCACAGCTGCTTACAGCTTTAATTATGGTCAGAGCGACTGACAGAGTCAGTCCGAAGGACCCTATTGAAACTGTTAGGTTTCTTTTTACGTATGATTTTTATTTTTCCACATATATGCCTATAGCATATATAATTTTGGCTGTAGGTCGCGCTATGACAATGCCAACATTTCCTCATGTACATGTACTCAGGCCTGGACCGGCATCATCCACGAGGAGTTTTGGGCTGATTGGAGTTACAACAGGTTTCTATCACATCGCGTACGCACAAAATGGGTGTGTCTTTGGGTTCACGTCACGACGTGGCTGTTCAGTGAAAACGCCATCAAAGCACAAGCCATACTCACAAATGTCTTGAGATCATCCCTGAACAGAATTGAAGTCGATCGGATAAAAATTGTAGGAGATACATTTAGAAGAAAAACAAAAAATGACAAAAATGCGCTAAAAATCACAAATTGCAAATGTTTGAATAGCACGACTGTTTGAATCGCACGACTTTATTGTATGTTAAGGGATGCAATGTGCACATACACAACAAGTTTGGAGTCATTAGTCCAGACAGTTTTAATGTTATGAGTATTTAAAAATAGGACATGCCCCTAAGAGGTTATTTGGTCTGATTTTCCTCAACGCAATGAGATATTAAAAATCTTTCAACGCAGTCTTGACCAAACATCTCTAATCATGATGTACAGAAAGTTAGTATGAATGGGACCAAGCGTTTTAGGATAAAAGTGCAAAAAGGTGTTTTTCACAAAATTAAAAATGGCAGAATATTTTGGTAGGCGGACTTTATGAGTCTGAGAGGCTTTTTTGTAGAGCAGGTGGAGCTGCACATGTGTGAAATTTTTCGAGCCGATCAGACAATCTGAGCGAGCTGCCTCGCCGGTCCAAATTCAAGGGGGCGCATATATATTCATGCGGTTTTGCCATTCATTTACAAAAAAAACGAAGATTTCATCACAGAAAACTATCATTTCTAAAACCTCCGGCCAAAGCGGAGATCTATGAAAACTCTGTTTTCGTGTTTGCGTGTGCACTCAGTCAAACGGAGTTTTAGGTCCTCATATATGAGCGTTCTCTGTTTAATGTTTGCTTACTGATCACGGCGCTCTGTGGCGTATTCATGAGGTTTCATGTAAACAGAAAGTTTTTGGAAAACGATCATGTGTGTACAACGTTATTTTTTTAAACGGAGGCAGAAATATTCATTTCCGTAAATACCAGGCTACGTGTAAATGTGGCATTAAAATCATTGAAGCTTTTGCTTGAATTGACCTTTGTCCAATATGAGTCAATCAGCTAACTGCAGTTGATAGCACTACAGTCTTTTCTCCAGGTGTGAAGGTGCTAATGAAAACGTCACAATCAACTCTCGCAAGAATCCCCCTTTCAGTTTGTATGGACCCACTTTATGTCCTGACAGTATTACTTAAATATTTAAGAATGTACTTACCCAAAATGACAAGATATAAGATGAAAAGTTATGAATTCCTCCTCTCTTTCTGCTCTCAATGTTTTAAAGTATTTCAGTTTCTCAGTCACATCTGTTCTGTTGCAAACCTTTCCTCTCATGTAACAGTCAACGTCTATGAAGGCCCTTATATTGAAATGGAATGAACGTTAATGACGTAACTTAGCATTTAAGCTGTCAGTTCCTTCACTAATTATTACCGTTATGTCTCTATCTTTTGTCCTGTGAATTTCTGGTGCGTTCAACGTATGTGAATGTTAAAAGCTGTTCTACCAGTATGACAGTAAAACAACAATGTAAAGATTTTAGTGACGCAGCAAAGGAGCAGAAAGAAATACAACACATACTTAATGCTCGATTGTTGACTATTAGACTCATGTTTAATCTAAAAGCATATTTTGTGTGGATGATAATACAAAATTGTATTTATAAAACACACATCAAAACCAGTAGTAATGTATTTCACAGGCAGACGTAAAAAGAACAAAGGATGCAGCTACACACATATTTCTACATTGATATATATTAATAATCACGTGAATAAATCCAAGTGTGATCTGTAAACTACAAGAAGCCTGAAGACCAGAACTAACAGGAAGTTATTTTTTCAGTGACTTCCTGTGTATGCTTTGAAAGCAGCTGAAAACTGTCTGACATAGTTGCATTGTTTAAGTAACGTCTCCTGCAGCAGCCGCTTGTTCTCATCTGGATTCCAGGCCAGACGCAGCTCTAACGAATGAGAGGACAAGGCCTTCACCCTCGTTGCACACTTTGGAACCGAGATACACTATTCATCTCGTAACGTGTTGTTTCTGGACATCTGGTGACACAGAATGTTGTGTCGCCGTAGACGTGCTCTTCATTAATGTATAGTTTTACCACATGTTCCACAAAACGTTATTTTTGCACGAGAGCTACATGCTCATTGGCCAAAGAAGGGGATTTGTTTAAAAATAAGTGTATTATTTATCTGTGATAAAGGGAAACATTTAATGTCAAATTACTCAAAACAAATTGAATTCTGTGTTATACGCAATAATTTAAAATAATTTCTTATCTCACATTTTTTCAGTACTTCTCGGTACAATATAAAAAAATATTCTTAGCATTATAATTATTTAAAACACACAAACAATGGATTGGCAGATGAACCAATATAAAATGTATTTATTTAAGTTCAATTAAGCTATTGCCTAATATGAGTCAATCAGCTTACTGTATGTTGACTAGTACAGTGTTTTTTTTCAGGTGTGAAGGTGTTGACAAAAACGTCACAAAGATGAAATTTCCTCCAGAACACAGCATCAACTCTTGCAACAATCCCCTTTTCAGTTTGTATGGACCCACTTTATGTCCTGACAGCATTACCAATAGATTTAAGAATGTACTTACCCAAAATGACAAGATATAAGATGGAAAGTTATGAATTCCTCCTCTCTTTCTGCTCTCAATGTTTTAAAGTATTTCAGTTTCTCAGTCACATCTGTTGCAAACCTTTCCTCTTATGTAACAGTCAACGTCTATGAAGGCCCTTATATTGAAATGGAATGAACGTTAATGACGTAACTTAGAGGTGTCTTTCATTTTTAGCATTTAAGTTGTCAGTTCTTAGACTTATTATTTTTCTTCTTTTGTCCTGTGAGTTTCTGGTGCATTCTCAACGTATGTGAATGTTGAAAGACGTTCCACCGGCATGACAGTTAAACAACAATGTAAAGATTTTAGTGACGCAGCAAAGAAGCAGGAAGAAAAACAACACATAAGAAAAGCATCTCATTTTTATTTCCTTGTATTCTTCAAATCAAGTGTCAATTCTGTAAATGTTCTAGCCTTTAATCACTTTAATTAATGAATTATAGATATCTACTAGTACTTCTTTCTACATTGAATACTAATAGAAAAAAAAGTTTTTAAATGAACAATTGCAGCATATTGTTTGTATAAAAACAAGTAAACTGCAGTTGACTATACAGGATTTTGTCAGGATTCAATATGTTGAATGTAATCTTTTTAAGTCTACACAATGTACTTCAATGCCATAATTTCATGATTACACTGACCAAATTATGGAAATATGAAGGAAAACCAGGAGAGAAGATACAGTGTGAGATTATTTGTTACAATATCACACTTTTTCAGTACTTTCCAGCAGTATATAAGATTAATTCTTCATGATATTTGAATTACCACCCCTTGTACCTGGATAAATGCCATCAAATGGATTGATGGATCAACAAAAGTATAACTACATTTTTAACTTTTGCTGAAGTTGAAACTTGCCAATTATAAGTCATGAGCTTCCTATCTGTAGTTAGTAAGTTGCTAGCTTTCGGTGTTTACTCCAAGTCTGATGGTGCTGAAACTCTACAAAATAGGTTTACACCCTCTTGAACCCATAATCCCCTAATTGATAGAAGATAATTGCTCTTATTTATGATTTGACCTATGATTCATTTTGCCTCTTAAAGATTGACAGGGAGCTTACCTCCGCTACCTATATGAACCATCCATCCTCCTTTGTTACATAAAGACCTTATTGTTTTTTTACTCAAAATAGAAAGATATGGGGAAATGTTCTTGGCTCAGTGTCATGGCACTCCCTCTCTTCGTTAATCCTGCAGTAATTGCATTCCTCCTGTGTGATCGTCAAAAGAAGTTTCATCTGTGTGAAACCAAGCCTTGTTTCGAAAATCTATTTTAGCTATTTGTTACGAACCCAATATCAAGACATTTCTGAAACATGGCTCCACAGTAAACCATGAATGATGAATTAAAAAGTGTTATAGCTAAAAAGACATCAAGAGGAGCAAACAACATTTAAAGGCTTCCATTTGCTTTGACTATAAACTGTAAAAAAAAAAAAAAAAAGTCTTCCTATTGTCGCCCACAGTTTTTTTTAAGAGCCATTATAAAGCTCAAAGGCTATTGGCTAGGTCAAGAATGGGAAAAGAGGGTAGACTGTCGGTGGAATTGTGTTGAGCACCAGGTGAGGATGCATTTCTTTTAGTTTCTGGATGTCTTTGGCTACCTAGTCTGTCACTGTGTTGTTTTTGTATTTCACTTCCTCATTATCACCTGTCAATCAAAGTTGACAGTGTTGACAGTCCTGTGACATAACTTGAATTAGCTAATTATGTACATATCATCATTGAGACCAGAGTTGTTGGACGTGAACAAAAGTGGTTGGCTTCATTTATTTTATTTAATCAAATTCTTTAGTAAAAAAAAGCCTGAAAGACAATGTGTCTTTCAGGCCTTCGAGACGAGAATCTCATAATGTGAACAAACCGGATTTACTGGCACGACAACAGTAAGACGGACTGATTGTAGAATGCTGTTGTGAAATCTAGTTCCCTATAATTACAGGGCAGAGATTGAATTTTTCCATTTTTTAACCGAACAACACATTTCTTTGACTGACACTCCTTCATAACATGCTGATGCTTTGTTTTATTACGATTTTTGTTTCAGATTCCGATTCTTTCCAAAACGGTGTCTTATTGACCGCTCGAGGAGGCATTGTTGGGAAATCTGATTCGTATCAAGCTGAATGTTGATAGTTATGATCAAAAAATATTTCAAAAGTTTTTTCCCAAGACTTTGCTGAACAAATACATACAATAAACACAAGTATAGTAATTAATTTGGGGTACCTACGACGACTCAAAAAAAGGGGGAAAAAACTCAAACAGGGAAAGAGAGGTCTAGAGCCAAAATTAGTTCCACAGTTTTCACCGGGTTGAAACACATGTTTCATTTACAATATGCTCTCTGATATTGCTTTGCAATGTTATGTCATGCTATGGTATGAAGCGAAACATAAACATTAGTTAGATCCAGTCCAGAAAAATCCCTTCTTTTGTCCTGTGAATTTCTGGTGCATTCAACGTATGTGAACGTTGAAAGACGTTCCACCAGTATGAGAGTAAAACAACAATGTAAATATTTTAGTGACGCAGCAATGGAGCAGAAAGAAATCCAACACATAAGAAAAGCATCTCATCTTTATTTCCTTGTATTCTTTGAATCAAGTGTCAATTTTGGGAACGTTCTAGTCTTTAATCACCATTATTAATGAATTATAAATATACAGATGCCATGTACATCATGATCATAAAAATGTTGTATTTGTTCACGGTTGAGCTCCATGTCTTCCTTATTTAATTAAAAAAACGTGTTCCCTTTACAATTTGCTCTCTGATATTGCTATGCAATCGTATGTTATGCTATAATATAAAGTGAAACATAAACATCAGTTAGATCCAGTCCAGTGAAATCTAGAGCTTAAACTGTATTCAGACAGCGATTTATTAATGCTTTTATTGCAGCGACAGCAATACTATTTTTCAGTTCAGTTTTTGTATTTTTCTTTGAAATTAAACGTACACTATCCTGTAGCTTAAAAACATATGCGTGTGACCGTGTGTCCTGCTCTAAATGTTTTAACAGGATGCTTTACGTTTAGTTTCAGTGACGTCTTTGGTTACATAGTTTGTCCCTGTGTTGTTTTTGCGTTGCATTTTCTTATGATCACCTAGCAATCACACAGTGTTAACAAAGTTCATGGCATAACCCTGTCTCCTATTTCCAAAACTGCACACAATAGAAATTTTAACAAACATTAAAAAAAAATATGATGAGACAATCACTCAAAACTGTTTCATAATGTAGGTTTCACATAAAGGTTAGTGAGTCAAGTTATTGTAGGTTTTCATAATTTAGACTAAAGACAATAATTATACAACTACTGTGCGACTGTGGCTCAGTGGTTAGCATGCCCGTCTTTCAATCGCTAATTGCTCCCCGTTGCTGTGTATTGAGCAACAATGTAAGTCGCTTTGGATAAAAGCGTCAGCTAAATGACATGTAATGTAATGTAACTAATAGGCAGTACTTACAGTACTTATGAAAGTCACAAGACAATATAAAACTAAAGCATTTGGGATATGTTTTAGGAGTTCAATCAGATCATAGGATGTAGGCACTATTTTTATATATATATATATATATATATATATATATATATATATATATATATATATATATATATATATATATATATATAATACTCCTACGCCTATTGTGAAACATAATTTGTGTAAAACCACTGTTTTTTTTAACTTTTGTTTCTTACCTTCTGACATCTGAGGTAAGATCTATCGGTAACGTGAACATACTTTGTTTGTTTGCGAGAGCACTAATGGCAGAGCCCCACATTGGAAATAGAAAAGTGTTGTATTCTGCTGTGGATTTTTAAAACGCTTTCTTTATTTCTGTTATTATATGAGTTTTTGTTTTCTGTTTTATTTTGTAGTCTTGTGTCCTCTGTGATTGTGCTCTTGTAATTGTGTCTGTCTGCCTGGTTCTTGATAGTGTATTCCCATCACCTGTGCTGCAGAGATTTAAAATATTAGCAACTCACTCCTCCCTCTTTATTAAAAGAGTGGCCTCGGGCTATGGCCAGAGAGTATGACAAAAAGAATATGTTGAGGTTTGAGGCCTGGAGTTGATTATTTGAGTGGGGGTTCTCTATCAATAAAACTGAGCTCTTTGTTCATCCTGTTAAAGCTAAGTGAAAGTTTTTTTTGTTTTTGTTTTTGTTTTGTTTTTACAAAAGAACAGATTACCAATTGTTGTGATTCCTTAAAGTCACAAGATTATTCAATACAGTATAAACCTTTTCAAATCCATGTACTCAATATATATTTGTTGCAAAATTCTTGAAGAAACCACACTAATAGTTTATTATGCCAGTTCATTTAGGCCTTCACACTCTCCAAACGTGTCCCCCATATTTCAAAAATATTTATTTGTGTATTTTCAGCAAATGGCAGGGCGGGGTTGTGCTCCTGAAAGAATGGCGAGAGGCGGAGATGTTTCTCCTGTGTCCGCGGTTTCTGAGAGAGGAGCTGGGGCTTGAGGTCCCAAAATCCACCAATCCGGCCTTGCTCCTTTGTGAAGCCCATTGCCCAGTCGCAGGAGCAGTTTGCTGATGTGTTCTCCCTCCAGCCTGGACACAGAAACCTCATTATGCACCAGATTGAGACTCCCCCCGGTGTGATGGTGCGGTCATGACCCTAAAGGTTTCCTGAACTCAGTAAATGCAATAACCATTCCTCTTTTCTGGAAAATCTCTTCCTGCAAACACAATACCATTTACACCATAACAGGTTACATTACATGTCCCTCAGTCCAGCAAGAAAATAGCTCTTCTGGTTCGACCTTCAAATGTCGGGCTAGTGTACGAGCTATTGGTGGTTATTGCTCAAACATGACATATCATTATGAACCATTTTAAGTTCATCTTCTAGACAAACTTACAAAGAGTAAACAAAGAAGAAATGCCAACAAGTGTTTCAAAGGAACCCAAGTGTAACAAAATAACTAGTCCCTGGTAGTAGCGGCTATAATTGTCAACAGGCAGGTGGAGCTGTAGGGTCTCAATTAAGCGCTGATGTCACAGTGAAATGACTGATACATTGGTTTACTGGTTTTGCTGGTTGCCTGCACATCCAATGAGGGCGATCTTTTCTCAGTTACTCTTTCTGAATTTGAAATTGTTTCCCTATAAAACAGGAGTTTGTCCTAATCAAGGGTAGATTGATGAGGCCAATTTGTGATGTGGGATAATGGACTCTATAGATAAATTTGACTTGAATTAAATCTTTTTTTGGGGGGGAAATAACGAGACAAATCTTCAATGGAAGCATTTTTCCAGATGTTTTGTGCTGTGATTGACACTTTTGGTGTTAAAGCTGGTTATTTTTGTACATGAAGATCTGATCATAGAAATTATATGAGTATGCAATGCCATAAAAAAATCTCATGGTACATTTTCCAAATTCACCATCCTAAGGTGATGCAAATGTGTGTCTACATCAAAGAAAATAGTTTCTATTTTCAGCACAATTATTTTTTACATATCAATGAATGGAAATATTGTACATATATAATAAATGTGTTTAGTGCTGAAATACAACAGTCTTTACTCTGGTAGTACAATACTATTGGTAATACAGGCAAAAGGAGAAATGGCAGAATGAAAAGAAAACCTTGAGTTCACAGATATACTATTTGAATCCCCATGTCAGCGTGGGTTCCCTTTGGGTTCTCTGGGTTTAATAAACCCAGGGCTATTGGGAGAAAAAAAACTGAATAATTGACCTTATTGAGAATAGTTGATAGTGAAAGCAAGTTTTTAGAAATAATAGGACAGGGTTTGATCATCTGTATGTCTTTAGTGCCTTTATTGAAAGCATTTTCAAAATAATGTAATACACTTTTTATACACTTTTGATTCATTTGATTAAATAATACATTGTTGTATTCTGATCATCAACAAGACTTTTTTTTACACAAGTTGTTTAAAAATACAGGTAAGCTCACAAAATACATGTATGTATAATATTATGATGCATTTAAATAAGAAAAGTTATCATTATGCATGACATCAGTAGTTTGCTGTGCTGTCGAGGTTAAATAGCTGTTAGTCAGCTTTCGTCATGTATTCATCCAAACTTTTCCAAGCCATATAGTATATAGTATAGTCCTCTTGGATTTTTAATGACAACAAAGCCCTTTTTTATATGAGTGATAAAAGTAAAACCTTATTTCACATTGACATCACCCCTGCACTATTGCAGGGTTGACAGTATCCATGGCAACAGCACAAGGAGGGATGCAGTGACGATACTGATCTTGGGGCTAACTCCACTTGACACTTCTGTAAATGTTGAGAAAGGAAACAAGAAATTGCTTTAACAAATAAAATTACAGATCTTGAATATAAAAAAAAATCGGAGGTATCAAACATTATTACTTACGTGTGCCATCCACAGAAATGGAGTTAGTGTCAATGTTGAAGGCTGTGATGCCTGAAGCTGCTGCGACCAAAACATTTCCAATCTGAGTGCCATTTGGAACAGATGTTGATGAAAATCCAACAACCATGGTGTTTATGATTGATCCATTACTGCAAAAGGAATTACAAAAAAATATGTAGTTTTAATCAAATTAACATAATGATCAGTGCTCTTAAGATTTTATCATTATAACATGAATAAATTACCTGAATGAAATCACCGTCAAAGTGCGGAACGAAGAAAATGTTCTTTGGTAGAAAGGTTCAAGCTGCAGAAATACAGGAAAATAATTGGTTAATACAATTATTTACTTTCTTGTTTCTTTACTGTGTATTGTCTTTTTAATTATGGTATTTATTTTGCACGAAGAAATGACACTTCCCAATTTATTCAATGACTACCACATAATTTGCCACTATCTAGTATCTATGAAAAGTTATTAGAAGCACCCACACTAAAAAGTTAAATACAGAATTTGCTTGCAATAGACAGCGCTATTTTGATTGTATTCATACATTGAATTGTTAAGTGGAAGGAAGGTGAACATATATATGTAAAGAAAAGATATAGCCAAAATTATATTTAGCTGGTTGTTTGTTTCTAAATAATGGAAGATGCATAGTTTTTCTTGGAGAATGACTTACTGTCGTCTTTATTAATGAAGCTCGGCTTGTAAACGCTGCAGATGATGGATTCTGCAAGTCACTTGTAAATGTCTCTCCAGCAGATCTGAAAGTCAATAACCTCACTATGACTGCCTCAGCAGTAGTAGTTGTCATTAACGTTGTGATAGTTGTTGGAGTTGTTGTGGTGGTAGTTGCAACAGTTGTAGATGTAGTTGTCATTGAGGCAGTTGCAGTTGTAGATGTAGTTGGCATTGAGGCAGTTGTAGATGTAGTTGGCATTGAGGCGGTTTCAGTTGAAGATGCAGTTGGCGTATTTGGGGTTGTTGTAGTTGTAGTTGCATTAATGATAGCATTTAAAGTTGTACTCGGAGCACTGGTTGTCGTGTTTGCAGCAGTCGAGATTGCTGTCGTTGTAGCAGTCAAAGCAGGGACTTCAGTTGTTGAATTTGATGTGACATTTGTTTCTGTAAAAATTATGACAAACCATAGAGCAAATTATAAATTGGTAGCCAGAGGGCCTTCTTTTGAAAACAAATAAACATTAGACATTAGACCATGCGTTTATGCTCGGTAAGTCACAGTTTAAGTAGTCATGGTAGGGTTTTTCAAAGTGGACTTTATCGTAATTGTGATTGTGTACAATTGTTGTTGTCCCAGAAATTTGTCAAAAGAGATCAGTATACAAAATAATCCATGATAACTTTGATAGTAAGGTGATTAATACAAATTGCAGAGAAAAAATATCATATAAACCCCATTCTTAATGGCAGCAGAACATTTAACTAGTTAGGCTACTTTCAAATGAAATTCTAGAGTATATTAGAAGTCATTCTTTGACACAATGTATACTAAGTAGTTTACTGTGATAAACCAAAAAGTGGAGTTAAATGCAGTCTATACTTACTAACTACAAGGATGGAAGCAGGATCAACAGTGAGGTTGAAGGTATTGTTCGGGTTAGACACAGCTTCTACTAAGGTTTGTGCGACAACGTCAGCCTGTGGGATCTGTGCATCCGAAGCAGTTGAATTGAACTCAATCCCGACCTCTGCTTCAGTATTAGTCACTCGTGTCCTGGCCTGAGCTGGTCTGCATCACAAAAGCCCAAATATTGATAACATTTTAATAACTTCTGTGTATTTTTTCAATTTCTTTGTCATCATTGAGTTCAAAATTACAATATTGAAGGCCCATCCAAGAAAGTATAACAAAGTGAATAGGCCTCTTAAAATTCAAAATGTTACCTAAACGCTATGACAAAAATGCGGATGAAAATGGGACCAAACCGGGTCCTGTAGATGACATCATACTGTAGGGATGAAGCATATCAAACATATAAATAAACAGTAAATACAGTAATTTGCAAAATAAATTTGCAAATTAAAATCTGCAAATGCAATACAGAAAAAAAATATTGAGCACTAACCGTTGTTAAAAGTCTTGCTTCAAGTCTAAGGAATTCTGTGCTCTGTCTATCATTGAGTTGTTCTACAAATGGTTCAATCAAGATTGATTGGAGAACAACAACTGGTTGGAGAGCTGCAGTAGTAGTAGGAATAATTGTTGTGGTTGAACCTCCAGTTGTAGTTGAATCGCCAGTTGTTGTAAAACCACTAGTTGTAGTTGAATCTCCAGTTGCAGTTGATCCACTCGTTGTGGAATCTGCAGTTGTAGCTGATGCACCAGTTGTTGTGGATCCACCAGTTGTTGTTGAACCTCCAGTTGTAGCTGATGCACCAGTTGTTGTGGATCCACCAGTTGTTGTTGAACCTCCAGTTGTAGCTGATGCACCAGTTGTTGTGGATCCACCAGTTGTTGTTGAACCTACAGTTGTCGCTGATGTACCAGTTGTTGTGGATCCACCAGTTGTTGTTGAACCTACAGTTGTAGCTGATGTACCAGTTGTTGTGGATCCACCAGTTGTTGTTGAACCTACAGTTGTAGCTGATGTACCAGTTGTTGTGGATTCACCAGTTGTTGTTGAACCTACAGTTGTAGCTGATGTACCAGTTGTTGTGGATCCACCAGTTGTTGTTGAACCTCCAGTTGTAGCTGATGTACCAGTTGTTGTGGATCCACCAGTTGTTGTTGAACCTCCAGTTGTAGCTGATGTACCAGTTGTTGTGGATCCACCAGTTGTTGTTGAACCTCCAGTTGTAGCTGATGTACCAGTTGTTGTGGATCCACCAGTTGTTGTTGAACTTCCAGTTGTAGCTGATGCACCAGTTGTTGTGGATCCACCAGTTGTTGTTGAACCTCCAGTTGTCGCTGATGCACCAGTTGTTGTGGATCCACCAGTTGTTGTTGAACCTCCAGTTGTAGCTGATGTACCAGTTGTTGTGGATCCACCAGTTGTTGTTGAACTTCCAGTTGTAGCTGATGTACCAGTTGTTGTGGATCCACCAGTTGTTGTTGAACCTCTAGTTGTAGCTGATGCACCAGTTGTTGTGGATCCACCAGTTGTTGTTGAACCTCCAGTTGTCGCTGATGCACCAGTTGTTGTGGATCCACCAGTTGTTGTTGAACCTCCAGTTGTAGCTGATGCACCAGTTGTTGTGGATTCACCAGTTGTTGTTGAACCTCCAGTTGTAGCTGATGTACCAGTTGTTGTGGATCCACCAGTTGTTGTTGAACCTCCAGTTGTAGCTGATGTACCAGTTGTTGTGGATCCACCAGTTGTTGTTGAACCTCCAGTTGTAGCTGATGTACCAGTTGTTGTGGATCCACCAGTTGTTGTTGAACCTCCAGTTGTAGCTGATGTACCAGTTGTTGTGGATCCACCAGTTGTTGTTGAACCTCCAGTTGTAGCTGATGTACCAGTTGTTGTGGATCCACCAGTTGTTGTTGAACCTCCAGTTGTAGCTGATGTACCAGTTGTTGTGGATCCACCAGTTGTTGTTGAACCTCCAGTTGTAGCTGATGCACCAGTTGTTGTTGAACCTCCAGTTGTCGCTGATGCACCAGTTGTTGTGGATCCACCAGTTGTTGTTGAACCTCCAGTTGTAGCTGATGCACCAGTTGTTGTGGATCCACCAGTTGTTGTTGAACCTCCAGTTGTAGCTGATGCACCAGTTGTTGTGGATCCACCAGTTGTTGTTGAACCTCCAGTTGTAGCTGATGTACCAGTTGTTGTGGATCCACCAGTTGTTGTTGAACCTCCAGTTGTAGCTGATGCACCAGTTGTTGTGGATCCACCAGTTGTTGTTAAACCTCCAGTTGTAGCTGATGTACCAGTTGTTGTGGATCCACCAGTTGTTGTTGAACCTCCAGTTGTAGCTGATGTACCAGTTGTTGTGGATCCACCAGTTGTTGTTGAACCTCCAGTTGTAGCTGATGCACCAGTTGTTGTGGATCCACCAGATGTTGTTGAACCTCCAGTTGTAGCTGATGCACCAGTTGTTGTGGATCCACCAGTTGTTGTTGAACTTCCAGTTGTAGCTGATGCACCAGTTGTTGTGGATCCACCAGTTGTTGTTGAACCTCCAGTTGTAGCTGATGTACCAGTTGTTGTGGATCCACCAGTTGTTGTTGAACCTCCAGTTGTAGCTGATGTACCAGTTGTTGTGGATCCACCAGTTGTTGTTGAACCTCCAGTTGTAGCTGATGCACCAGTTGTTGTTGAACCTCCAGTTGTCGCTGATGCACCAGTTGTTGTGGATCCACCAGTTGTTGTTGAACCTCCAGTTGTAGCTGATGCACCAGTTGTTGTGGATCCACCAGTTGTTGTTGAACCTCCAGTTGTAGCTGATGCACCAGTTGTTGTGGATCCACCAGTTGTTGTTGAACCTCCAGTTGTAGCTGATGTACCAGTTGTTGTGGATCCACCAGATGTTGTTGAACCTCCAGTTGTAGCTGATGCACCAGTTGTTGTGGATCCACCAGTTGTTGTTGAACTTCCAGTTGTAGCTGATGCACCAGTTGTTGTGGATCCACCAGTTGTTGTTGAACCTCCAGTTGTCGCTGATGCACCAGTTGTTGTGGATCCACCAGTTGTTGTTGAACCTCCAGTTGTAGCTGATGTACCAGTTGTTGTGGATCCACCAGTTGTTGTTGAACCTCCAGTTGTCGCTGATGCACCAGTGGTTGTGGATCCACCAGTTGTTGTTGAACCTCCAGTTGTAGCTGATGTACCAGTTGTTGTGGATCCACCAGTTGTTGTTGAACCTCCAGTTGTAGCTGATGTACCAGTTGTTGTGGATCCACCAGTTGTTGTTGAACCTCCAGTTGTAGCTGATGTACCAGTTGTTGTGGATCCACCAGTTGTTGTTGAACCTCCAGTTGTAGCTGATGCACCAGTTGTTGTGGATCCACCAGTTGTTGTTGAACCTCCAGTTGTCGCTGATGCACCAGTTGTTGTGGATCCACCAGTTGTTGTGGAATCTGCAGTTGTAGCTGATGTACCAGTTGTTGTGGATCCACCAGTTGTTGTTGAACCTCCAGTTGTAGCTGATGCACCAGTTGTTGTGGATCCACCAGTTGTTGTTGAATCTCCAGTTGTAGTTAAACCTCCAGTGATTTGTGCTGCTAGTAGTGTAGTAACACAAGTAAGCACAATGGCCACTATGTGGGAATATCAGAAATAAGATGTGTTTGAAAATTAAATTAATTCAGAGTACTTTAGACACCTTTGTTTTATTTTGCAGTAATCGTTTACTTACGTTTAGGAAAAGATGATAAGATTGGCCCAACACCCATTGTGTCTGTTCTTCAACCTGCAAAATGTGACAATAAGTGACTAACTCATACAAACAGTATTGGAACAGCTAACATCTTGGTCGTAGGCATTACTGTTTTAGGTTGCTGTCCATCAAAAGGTTTAATCCTGTGAAAAAGGATTTCCAGGAATACATATACAAACTATTTTCCGTTTCCTTCGTAAATATTCCAAACTGATAAGTTACAATACTATGACGACATCCACTTCTTGTATATAGACTATTATCACCACATTTATACCCAGTAAACCTGAAAGTGCCTAAGAATTTAAGATCAAAGAATATAGACACTTTATTCAAACATTTTCTTTCACACAATTCAACCTTGAAACTCAAAGATAATGAGAGAAGAAAATAACTTCTCTGTTGGTTGAAGATGATACAAGACCTAGGTTTGATGGCATGAGGCCTTTGTTCAGATTCCGATGCGAGCAAGATCAATTCTCAGAGCGTACAAAGTTGAATGTTCATGTGCCTCGGCATGATCAGATGACAAAAAGTTGCTTTGAAAAGGCAAGTTTCACCACGACCACCTCACAGTTTCTAAAGGTCTAGACAGCTTCTCTCTTCTCTTCTCCTCTTCTCTCTCTCCTTCTGGATGAATTCATGTCTCTTCAATGCACATTACTAACTCTCCTTGTTCCCTGGAGCCTCTGTGCTTCCTCACCTCAAGTTTCAATGGATCGTGATTATCTGGAACTGGAGTCGGTCCTGCCCGCTGCCATGGATCATGTCAATTTTGTCCTTGTCACATGCAACATCAATATCATATGTTTTGGTATTACCTAATTTGTTGGTTTTGCCCCATTAAACATGGACACACAGCAAGAGAGTAGTGTCACATTTCTAATCAGCTTTCCATAAGCCCTAGCAGCCGGCCAAAGACTATTTGTTTAAGTACTCTACTTCTGCTTTGTTACATTTTTGCTTGCGCTCGCCACTGTTTGTTTTTTCTGCTTATAACTTATAACTCCATGGACGATTTCCACAAACTCCTGCTGAAGATTTCATTCTTGGAAACAAAAATCTACCAACTCGACGTGAACATGGAGTTAAATGCACTGTGTGAGAACGATACCACTTTACCATGGACCTAAAAGGTACAAGCTAAGACACAACTAACTAGTGTAAGAGTGAAATTGTATGATGTAAACTTAATGACATGTATTAGTTATGACCACTATTCGGCGCTGTTCGGGCACAATTCCTCCTCAACCCCTGCAAGCAGCTGGACACGAACAGCTGGGAAAAGTAAAACCAACAAAGAACCTGCACAACAACCAAGCCTACAACTTAAATACAGATTTGCTCCATTGTCGCAGCACCCTGAATCTGATGACTTGGATAAGCAGCTATCTTCTCAAAGCTATCTTCTCTTTTTTTCTTTCTTTTTTGCTGGCTGAAGGTGGGGCCAGGCCCTCTGACCCTTTATTGGCCGACTGCCACTGCCAAGACCTCTGATCTTGCTGTGGGGTGGAACAAGCGAAAAAGAGGTTCTTCTAAAAACCAATATGTTATTGCTGTAAGATAAAATAAGATAACTGTTAAAATAATCTAATAGACCAAGAGTTTACAAACGATACATGAAATGCAATCAAAATAAATTATAGTGAAGCATATTTTACTCCTGAATACAAATACATATAATACATGCAATAGAATAAAGACACAAAAATGTACTTACCAATAGCAAGAGTTTACAAACGATACATGAAATGCAATCAAAATAAATTATAGTGAAGCATATTTTACTCCTGAATACAAATACATATAATACATGCAATAGAATAAAGACACAAAAATGTACTTACCAATAGCAATAGACACAATTTTTTTAATTAATTTTAAATTTGCACTATTTAAAAATTATTCAGTGTCCTTATGAACAGAGTGCAACTGATGTCACCTGTTTGTTCATGTCTTATATATATTGCTGCAAAGAAAAGGAAGGGTTGGGACATAGGGGATGAAACAAAAGAAAAATTCAAAGTATCAGATTGCTTGTCACGGTCACGGTTCAGTCACTTGACAATCCTTAGCGCTTTTGTTTAAGCATTCAACTCAAGTGAACACAGACGTCATTATCTTTTATCGTACACAGATAGTGCTATTTCCGTACCGCTGCATTATTATAAAGTATTTATTTTTTTAATGTCTACTATTTAATTGCACCTGCAACCTCCAGTGTCTGTGCTTGGTATTATTTTTCTGTTCAGTATTAGCTACTGTACATATTTAGTTTTTTACAAACTGAATGTGTATATATATATGTCTGATTGTATTTTGTAATATAAATATAAAACTTCCCTGACATTGGTGCACCTGTACATTTTTGTACATTTGTAAATATTCATTCAAGGTATTCTTAAATACCAACGCTAATGAAATAAGTAATGCACCAATCCGACAACCTGACACCAGCTATGTGTGGCTTTCTGGGCATATAGTACTGAGTACAAACAAAATAAAAAATAGTGACAAGGCATTACACAGGATCTAGGCATTAATAATCAGTTTATTTCAAGAGCAATGAATTGCCGTGTCTTAAATATATTGGTTTCAGAAGATTAACAGGAAAAGAAAAAAGCACAAATTATGCAAATAAGATCACACAAGATCACCAAGACTGAATGACAAAATCAATAAACAAAGTTTAACATTTATTTGTAAAAGTAACATACCGTAAGTATGTATCTTCTGTGGTTAGGTAAGAAATAGTGTATGGATATAATTTCAAATAAAGTGATAATCTGAAAATAAAATTCAGTTAAATAAGAAATCCCTTCAAAAATATCACAACTCAAAGTCTGAATAAAAGTAGTTTGAAACCATCCATCTTTGTTGGGGCACGTTCCTCTTAAAGGTGTGTCCAGGCGATCATCGGTCAGGCTTAAAATACAGATTTTGAGTCATCAGTTTCTTCAGATTAGACGATCCACAGCTTCTCCAGTCCGCATGTCTTGAATCTCTAAAAAGGCGCTATACAAATGCAAGTCCAATAACTATTATTACACTTCTCATGGCAATGTGGGAATCCGTCAAAATGAAAGAGAAAGATAACTTACAACAAAGGAAACAGAAAAAAAGATGTGAACAAACATCAATATGTCAGGTCATGTATTTGTAAAGGCTGTAACTGCATCTAATAGGCTTAAGCACAAAGCACATTGTTTACACTTTAGTTCCAAGAGATGCAGTGAAATACAGAGTATGAATAGGATACTATTACCGACTGTAAAGGAACAATTTTCTATTTCGTTAAATATGCTGAAGAGTTAAATATGAAGCAACAGCCAACATTTTTCTGTTGATTGTTGTGTATGAATTGTGATTTGTTTTGCTGTTGATTTATCAAATGCTGTTTCTATGGTTGGTGCAGTTTTCATCAGTGTGGTCACTGATTGGGATGTCGAAGGTATACTGTTTGTTGAATCTATTATTAAAATTATTGAATCTTAGTGTTGGCATTTCTTCTTTTGTTGTGGATATTGTAGTTTCTGTTGTTTGTTTAAATGCTTTTTCCGTAGTTACTGTAATTGACTGTGCACTAGCCATTGCGATACTCCTATTGATACCAATGTTGATGTTAGAGCCATTGTGATAGATGCTGTCCTTTGTGCTGGAGCCGTTGATTGAGTTGATAAAGCTCTGATTCGTGTCAATGTTGTTGTCTTATGTGTTACGATAGGATCAGTTTATGATCACTGCGGAATTCTGGTTGGCATGCTGTGATCTGTGACGTCTGTGGCCTTAGACGTGGCTGCCATAGCTGCCACAACAATGTGTTTAGGTATGTTCCAGGGTTATGGATGTACCATTGTATCCATCCCGGTTGAATTTGGAAAAGGTGAGCTAAAGGTGAGATTTGCTGGACCGAGCTGTGGTCGAGGCTGAAAGAGTGGAGTCAGTATGAATCTGTGCTGCAGTCACTGTTTCTGCTGATAAGTTCATCAGTCTTGACGTATTATGCACCAATGTGGAAGCGCCAGATGATGTACTGGTTGAAGCAGGTTCATGGAGACCAGTCACAGGTGTAACATTAGAAACAGTATTTGTTTCATTGGCAGCAGCTATATTTTGACTTAGACTCCCCTTCATTGATGTGGCATTGATTTCCTCCATCGTGTCTGATGTAGTTCTTTTGACTCCAGTTACATTTGCCATTATTGAAGCTCCAACAGTTTTACATTTTACATTTTACTGTTGGAGTTGGATGTTGTTACCACAGTTGAAGTCAATGTATTTGAGTATTGGTGGAGTTTGTTTGTTTGTCCAATTGTTGAGTTTGTTCCATGAATGGCAGAGGTCTTGAAAGTTTACTGACCTCAGGAACCTCAGAAGAGTCTGTTGTCTGGACATGAGGGGGGCAGAGAGTTGTGTGAGAAGAAAAGGCAGAAGGTTTCATTTTATTTCATTACATAACAGTCGAAAAGAAATAGTTTTGATCTGTGGTATCATCCATGCTCTTACCAAAAAAAGTGTAAATAAACATGAGTAAAAATAATGAGAGCTGGATTTAAGGCTTGATAAATGAATGTGACAATAAAAGCCAATTATACAGTTTAAAGTGTTTAAGGTTGTCGGTTTAGCTATAAATAGACTAAAGTTAGACATGTCACGGAACAGTTGATGCAACCTGACACACCTGCCAGTAAGCTTAGAACAAATATAAGGGTCATGCTGGCAGGGGGTGTCCATTCATGAACAGCAAACTTATCTAATAACAAAGCAATGACAAAAGGCAGCACATTCAAGACATTTATAGCCAGACACTTAATCTTCAAAACCATATTCCAAATGCTTTGTATTATTATCCCCACATCTTTAAGTCAGATGATGTGATATGTATGGCATACTAATAACACTGTCATATAAGTTCATCCATAAGTTTCTTAAGAGCTAAATAAATGCTACGAACAGCACGGCATGCAGCGGCTTTCACGATGTTCTACACATCGCCGATACAAACATGTACCACTCTGTGATCCAGTCTGTATAGAGTATGTGATCCAGGCTATATGCATGCAGTATGTGCATACAGTATGTGAGACGGCTAACGCTCGGCTGCGCTACATGGTGTTCAATGTACGGCTCCAGAAGGGCTCATGAATAAATCAGAATAAATCAGAGTATGAGTACTTCATCTTGGCGATCTGGAAGAACTCTCTCCCTGTAAAACTAATATCGCTCCTTCATAAATGAGGAAGGGGGCTGGCATTTTTGTCTGGTGGGAGTGGCCAGCTTATCCAGTGATTTTCACAAAATCTGCTCTGTTAAGGGGGTTTGATGTATTGCTATGGGGATTTTTCCAAACTTGCTACATTGACAAGAGTTAGACATCATGGAACAGTTGATGCAACGAAACCTGACTCACGTACCAGTAGGCTGAGAACAAATCCAAAGTTCATGGTGGCAGGTGACAGCAAGCATCTCTGATAACAAAGCAATGACAAAAGGCAGCACATTCAAGACCTTTGTCTCCCATGCTTTGTAGCCACTCTGTAACCACAGCAGCATTTTCTAAATGCCTTATTATTATGCCCACGCCTTTAAGTCTGTGTGTTCTCTACTTAAAAACATTTTAAAAATCTAGAAGTTGCCACAGGTAAATACACCCTCAATCAATCCTTCTGAGCAGTGGCGAGCCGTCAGGACCTTCTAAGCCTTCTCTGGTGGTTTAATTTGTGTAATTATAAGTTAAAGCTAATTTATAATGTAGTTTTTCACAAATGCACTACAAATATTATAATATATAATAAGAGGGTTGAGCATGACTTTTTACTGGTTAAAATGTCAAAACTAGGCAGAAATAGCAACCTGTTCAGCATCAATCCTACCAGTTTATTTTGTCATATGTAGACATGAGCATAGCAATTCCTTTGAATTCAAGTTAGCCCGGCACACTCATCAAACTTACTTGTCTGGATTCAGTGGCTGAAAGCTGAAGGCATTTCATGGATTAGTTTTTTCTTCTGTTGAGCTGGTGAAACATAAAAATAAGGAATGTTTTTTCACAGGGGAGTTTGCTCTCTTTTCCTAAACCATGCAGTCACATCGATGTCCACATCCATTTATGTAAAATGCCTAATGCATCATTAGCCAACAGTCTGATATGTTGGCTAAGAAACATCAGTGCTGGAGCAGACTGGGGTTAATATAGTATACAAAAATACAATAATGTAAAAGGAATAAAAACAATATAAGTAATACAATTTTAAATCCAATGAGGTTACAGTGCAACAGATCATAAATGTAATTTGCTCTTCAACCATTTACGACTTAAAACAACAGAAAATATATATTTTGACACATAGAAAGCCATGCAAGGATCTGACAACCGGAGTGATGTTTTATACTTTTATAATCAATTTATTTTCTTGCTGAGATGTATACATTCCTGAATTGTTGTGTAATTCAAGGTAGAAAAGATAATATTTTGAATGTGAATATAAGAATGTAGGTCTGAGTCGGTGACTACATCAATATTCATGACTAAAGGTCTTTTAAATTGAGCACTGATTCAGCGTTTTTTCTTTCGCCCCAAAATATTTTTTAGTTGTTTCTGTCGACCCACTAATTAAGACCTTCCACACATGTTCTGAAAAGTAGCAGGACACTATTTATTATAATGAAAACCTTTTATATCAGTCTGCCTGTGAGATGTCTCGGTACTTGCTTAGAACAGGAAGTTACCCCTTGCAACCTTGAAATCTCAACATCTCATTTGTAGACGGTGTATACAATATTGTTGTCACTCATGTGTGAAGATTACTTTTTCAGCCACATGGCAGTAGACATGTCACCTTACATACCTGCTGTGACACAGCCTCACTGGGGTAATACTGTCTATTTGTGACCCCATGCTACATTATACAATATGGAAAGGTTATTTGTCAGTTTAGATAAAATGTATGGATTTTAATTTTATGGAACTCTGAAGACAGAGTGGAGATGGTTGTGGACTTCAGGAAGAACTTCTACACAGCCATCGTTGAGTCCATCCTCTGCTCCTCCATCACCGTCTGGCACGGTGCAGCCATTTCCAAGGACAAGGGCAGGCTGGAGCGCATCATCCGCTCTGCTGTGAGGGTGATTGGCTGTAATCTGTCCCTCCAGGACTTTAAGGATTCTGAAGCGGGCTAAAAAGATCGTAGCCGACCACTCTCATCCTGGACATAAATAGTTTGAGTCCCTTCCCTCTGGCAGGAGGCTGAGGTCCATCAAGACCAAGACCACACGCCACACAAATTATTTTAACTTTAATTTGTAGATTACATAGTTCTGATTGTAAATACTCAGTTAATATTCATGCTCCCTTATTATTGGACTAAAATGTTTTATGTTTATTGTTAAATGTCCACCAGGACAAATTCCTTGTATGTATGAACATATTTGGCACTAAATGGTTTTCTGATTCTGATTAATAGTATCAAACCATTTTAAATGTGTGCTATTAAAGGAAAAAGAATGATAAAGTAAAATAATATATTTCTAAATAGTCTAATTATATACATGAATTAGTCATGGGACCAAAATAACTGAGATATATTGTAACAAGTTAAGCTCAATTGCATGACCCTCAGACCTAAATGCACAGAGCCATGAGTTGTACTTTGAACTACATTTCCCATAATCACCTTTTTAAATTAGTATGGAAGCCCGTGAGTCCAAACATAATGATTTCGCATATCCCCGCTACTGCTGCTGCTGCTCTTAAAGGAGACGCATCCCAAACGGGCCTATACTCCGTTTAGGAAATATGAGGTTTGCTATAGCTTTAAGAAGTAGATAATGTTGAATGTTTGTAAAATTAAATTATCTTGCAACGTTAACTTTGTTTTATTATTAAGTGAGTTATTGAAATGCTTGCGTAGTGACTTAACATTACCTTTACTCTTGACCGAGCTAACATAACTTGGTCCCAAAAGGGCCTTCAATGTTACGTTGTTTTTTTATGTTATATGTTCATAATTGGCGTTAAATAAACTAACATTAATTACAAAGGTCTGTAAGGGTCATAACAGTTAAATATGAGCAGCATGGACTCGGAGGAAGACGAGGTTTCAGATATTCGACCTGGGATTGAGATAATCGGAGACTCAACGGAGGCCGCCAAACCATCCTCGGTCTCGACTGAACCGTCAAGCGGGAGAAGAGGAAGCAAAAGACTCGTGAAAACCACAGTGACCTCCCCCGACTCCGGTGATTCTGGGTCGGGTGTTCGAGTTTTGCGAGCCAGGGGAGTTGGAGCTGGCAGGACTAACGTTAATAGTTACAAGAATGCCACTTGCAGGCAAACACCTAGCGTTAAGAGCATGCACCGTGGACGTGGGAGACCTGTGGGATCACGCTCCAAAAACATACAGTAGGTGCCTGCACTAATGTACGTCAAATACATCGGAGTACACTGTTAATATTGCAACAAACTAGCTTACTAACGTTGCTTATCACGCTCAGAGGCTAGTTAGCGCTACTAGTGAGACTACACTGCAAGGAGGCTTAGGGCTGTAATTGTAGGAAGTGTGCTCTGGGGGTTCTTAAAGCTATAGGTTTACCAGATGTTGAAACCAAAACAAATTAGTTAAATGCACGTGTTGTCCTGTTTGTGCTCATGTCATCATGTTGTTTTCAGGGCAGTTGAGTTATAACATACTATGTGTATTCGAAGGTACACTACAATTTTTTTAAAATGTATTTGTATTTGACTAATATTTACTGTAGACTCTCTCACACAGATCTGCAGCAAAGAAATCCACAACCAAAAATGGTATACATTTGTTTTTGTTTTTAAAAATACACTCAAGTTCTTTTCATCTATTTGTAGGCATTTTGTTTTTGTTGTGTATTACACCTGTCACTAATGTCTGGGCACACTGACCTCCTCAGCATCCAAACGCACTCTTGGATCAAAGCTGTCCAAATCTAAAGAAGGCAAAGGAAGACCTCCAACCCAAGCCTCTTGCATCACACCAGCAACAGCATGCAAACCTGAAGCAGAGATAGAGGCCGGTAAGACAAAGCCCGCTTGCATTCTTTTTTTTTTAATTATATACTGCACATACATATTTCATAACTATTTCACTACAAACAACAGCAAGAAATAACATTCATTATCTCTGTTGTTCAGGAGAGGAAACTGGTTCTGTAAAAGGAAGCAATGACAAGTGAGTGGTATACATCTTATTGGATGAGCAACTAAGACAATGTAGTATATCATGTTTGATTTGCCAATGCGGATTTAATTGTGGCCAGTGTGGTGTGGATGTCCCTATTAGCATTGCAGATCCAGATGCAGCTCTTGACGAAGAACCTCCATTTAGAGATGACCCAAATGACCTCATCTATAAACCCGAGACAAAGACGTATGCTGAGCTCAGAGCCTTTCCATAATGAGTATTAGTCCTGAATGTTATTTTATATAAAACATTATGACTGTTAAAATGTTAGTCTCGATAGTATATTAAGCTTTATCTCTTATTTCCTTAGGGAAAGATCAAAGCGGAATACAACGTTAAAACAAAAGGAAGTCAAGAAAGAAGAGTCAGAAAAGGATGTGGAAGAAGACAACATTAAAAAGGAAGAATCATCAGAGATTGTTTTTCAGAGGGAATATGGAGCGGATAATAACACAGAGCCACCCAGGAAGTAAGCAAAATATGAGTTGATAATGAGTTAAAAGAAGACACAGAAAGACTGATGGCTAATAAGTTTATTTCACATCTTATTATTACCTGAAGCTACACACCCTCACTAATGTCTGACAGCCTGCATGTTTGCTCATTGCATCATCCAGGAACTTAACAATATAGATATGATCCTATTGCAAGTTTGGGAAGGAAGATTTAAGTATTGGTCAACATCTCAAGTTCTGTTTTGTAATTTGTTTTCCTTCTAGGAGAGGTAGACAACAAAAAGATGACAAAGTCCCTCGGCTGCCAAAACAAAGGTAACAGTGATAGTTGTTATAATCATCTTAGTATTTGTATCAAATATGATTATAATACCATCTCCCTTTTTTCCTGCCGCCATAGGAAAAAGCCCCCTGTGCAATATGTCCGCTGTGAAATTGAGGGCTGTGGTACTGTCTTGGCCCACCCACGTTACCTACAGGTTTGCCATCCTGTCATCCGTAACCATGATAGCTCCAACTATTTTTAAAAGCACTGTTTTTAAATTTTGCATTGCACACAAGCAACAATATTATTTTCACCATTAGAAGTCTCATTGGTGTCCTGCATTTTTACATACTGTTTTAGATCTGTGAACTTAGACTAAGTTAGCTGTAATATTTGCTCTTTTTCTCTCATTTCTTTATTTCAGCACCATATCAAATACCAGCACTTGCTTAAAAAGAAGTATGTGTGTGATCATCCCTCGTGTGGGCGATTGTTTCGACTGCAGAAGCAGCTGTTGCGCCATGCAAAACATCATACAGGTGATGTTAAAGCACACATGTTTATTCACGCAGTATTAAGACTGGCAACATAGCTTAGGTTTATTTGATTATTACAATAGTGTTTTGTCGGGCAGCTGGAAATGGCATGGTAGTAATTGGAAACATTCCATTTTCTGTGTCTCTGCTGTGATGCAGTTTATTTATTCTGCTTGACATCTGTATTTCAGATCAAAGGGACTACATCTGTGAGTATTGTGCTCGTGCCTTCAAGAGCTCCCATAACCTGGCTGTGCACAGGATGATTCACACAGGAGAAAAACCAATCCAGTGAGTAGCAAACTTTGGAATATCATGTCACAATGTGGGCGAGGAAGAACTGTAAGTCTGGCTTGTCCATTATTACAAGTAACGGCTGAATTATACTCTTGCAACTCCAACTACGGTTTTAGTTCCCCTGCGTTTTCCGTACGCCAGAACAGTAGGCGGCGCAACGACCGTTTAGAGTCGACTAACCCACGCCCTCTTTGGGCGTGAAAGTCGTGGAAATCGTTGGTTTGTTTACATACCCAGTCTTGATGTCCAGACACTCACTAAACGATGGCGACCAGGAGTCAAAACGAGTTGGTGGTGCTGAAGCTGATATAGTGCTCATATTTTTCGACTTCTTCAGCGAAACGTTCTTCAACAGGATCAATCATTCGTTTTTTTGCTGCGGCTTTTAAAAATGGCGGTATTATGCTATGAAACCAGAAATACGAGACTCGGAAAGGATGTGGTTAGCGGACCAATCACAGCCTTCCGGGCTGCGCACGGCTCGCGTAGCTTTGACGGATAGTCAGAAATTTGGGGTGACTCACGCACGCACGCAAAATGGCCATTTGACCACGCAAAGTCGGCCATGTAATTGACATACTCCTACTCAAGTGGTTTTAGTTAACTAAAACTTACATAACTAATTAACTGTGAGCAAAGTCGGCCTTGCGTGCTTGCGTCTCTGCGTAAAACCCGAGTATAAATCAGCCTTAAGAATTCCCATTATTTCAGTGTAGTTTTATTTATTTATGTAGAACAACCCCATAATACATATTATCTTCAGTTGTTCAGTTGTTATTTTTTTGTTTGTTTTTGAAAAAAAAGGACTATTTTAAAAAAACAAACACAGAAGGCAAACACATCAAACTTTAAACTCATTGTTTGCTATTGAATGGCTTCCCATCTCGTCCCTCACTGTTTATCAAAGCTAAGTGGAGCTCACCTACTTGAATCCTTTTCAGATCATAGAATTAACAACATAATGCATACTGTTTATTGTGTATAATAGTATATCAGGATATGAAATTAAAAGTATATTGTAAACAATTTTTTATAAACGACTTTCTTAAATGTACTTATTGATTGAGTTTGTGTCAGTTTTCATTTTTTATAACATTAATATTTCAATATTGTGATAACAGCAGTTGCTCAGTTTGTCTTTTCATGATGTGATGCGATGTAGATTTTTATTTTAACTAAAATACAGTTCGGAGGTACTTTAGTTTTGTTATTTATTACTTCTATTCTACATTTATCAAATACTATCAAGTTACTTTGCAGATAAAGATTGTAAAAATCTATCATGAGCTTATAGTATAGTGTAAAAAAAATAGCTAGACTTCGCTCTATCTCAGCAATAAAACATTGTTTATGAATTAATTACAATACAATTTTGAATACCTAATATAAATGTATGAATAATAATAATGATTCTAACGTATGCAGTGTAAATACAAAGATCTAAATACTTTGATGTTTTTACTGATTCTAAGTACATTGGAGGCCAAATGAGACTCAAGGGTCGTTCAGACGATAACCTGGTCTTTGTCTCCACTCTGTGGCAGGTGTGAGATCTGCGGCTTCACCTGCCGTCAGAAGGCCTCCTTAAACTGGCACATGAAGAAGCACGATGCAGAATCCTCCTACCAGTTCTTTTGCTCTATTTGTGGTAAAAAGTTTGAGAAAAAGGACTCTGTTGTTGCACACAAGGCCAAGAGCCACCCCGAGGTGCTCATAGCTGAAGCCCTGGCAGCTAATGGGGGCTCAGTAATTAGCAGTTCCACCCTGATGCCAGAGAGTGTCCAAGTGCTCGCCCCGACTCCAGAGACTGTCTCGGAGCTCAATCAACCCAACCAACCCTCTGTCAGCCAGGAGAATCAGGAAGTAGTGCTCATTCCACTTCAGCAGGTGGGGCGCCCGCTCGCCCCACAGACTCGGATAGATGTATCTCAGGGTCAGGGCCAGTTTCTGCCCACGCACCACATGGTGCAGGTGGCACAACAGCAGCAAGCCCCCACCTTGCTGCACCTCACGGCTGCTACTTCTAACTTCTCCAGCGTCGGCCACCCCCAGCTCATTCAGCTCTCCACCCTTCCGGCCAGCACCGCCGCGTCCATGACCATTGCGGACCCTCAGAGCACCCTCCTCACCCTGAGCTCCGTCACCACACTGGCCTCCACAGCCTCCCTGGCTTCGCAGCAGGCTATGCAGTGGGGCAGGGAGACTGATGAGGATGAACAGTTACCAGGGGAGGGTGAGCTGTGGGACAGGGTGGTGGTGGGTGGTGGTCATCAGGACGTTGAGGAAATGATGTGGGAAGGTAACGAGGAAAGGAGGAAGGAGGATGAGGGGATTGTATGGGAGAGAGAAGGCGGAAGACAGATTCTTTTACAGTGTGCTGAGGTTCACGGAGACAGTTTAATCTAAATAATACATAAAAAAGGCCACAAAATTATCTAAACATCATAAACTTTATGCACAAACAAGTTTTGATTTAAGAAAGGAACAAAAGACTGAAGGACCTGTCAAAAGTTGAAGATGCCATTCTAAATATTTGAAATTATAGACTTTATCTCCATGGAGTGTAACACAGTAGTTATCTAAAGTACATAGCGACAGAGAACTACTTACATCAGGGAGTATGATTTTATTATATTATAGATTACATACACTTCTTTTACCACTTACGGAATATTATTATATTATTGATTTTGTGACTTGTGTTTGTTTATGTATGTATGTGGCGAGAAGAAAAGTACATTAAAAAGATTGCAAGATGATAGTACATATTGTACAAGGAAGTAACGTGTGTGTGTGTGGGTGTGTATATATACACACCCACACACACATACACACACAATCTCTTTCCTGTCTATTTGTGAAGGAATGATGTAATTGACATACTCCTACTCAAGTGGTTTTAGTTAACTAAAACTTACATAACTAATTAACTGTGAGCAACAAACAAAACCAAATGAGGTTCTTGAAGTAAAATAATCTTTATTGTAAGATTAAAATAAATATGAAAAAGGAAATACATTTTTCTTCTAGGCCTGTCCACAAATGATTTTGATGAAAATAAATCACAGAGAAAATATATAACTTAATTTTATAACATTTTGAGATGAGGCGAGGTCTTTTCTTTCACAGCGGACATTTTGACATATTATAGTGGGAAAAGCACAAGTGTGACTTATATTATTGATGGCTTTGTTTTATTTAAGTGTCCCAGTCGGTCATGACAGTGAGCCAGCATCCTACACAACACGGTATTATGTCTTGTGTAAAAAGGGCCCATAAACTAATTTGCTAAAGAAAAGATCTAAAATGCCTTCCTCGTATTCACTTTCCTGGATCTAAGTTGTCACTTCCCTTCCAAATTGAACTGAACCATCTGATTTTATTGGTTACAGATTGTTGCCTTAATATTTGCTCACAGTTAAGACTATGCAGGCAGCAGTATTAGGATATAAATAGTTTTTGTCATTTTCTTTTTAAGCAATCTTAGAAAATACAATATACCTCTGTGCACTGCCACTACTACTGAACACACGTAATCTTATGGTCTTAATTTATTAGAAAATGTGTTCAGGTGGATAATAATAAAGAGAACCGTGTTCTGAAGTTTTTGTCTTTTATTCTTGACATATACTTTCAGTAAGATGACATAATTATAGTTGATTTATGTAAAAGGGACAAAAAAGACTTCTATATGATTTAGCCAAATTACTACAATTTATCTGTCAACATTTAATGAAAAACAGCACCATAGCACATATGAAAACCACATGTAATAATTGATCTACCTACACCGATGCCAATCTTGAATCCTAATGAATACACCTAATAAAGTCTTTATAGTATACCCTTTAATTCAAACTAGAGAACTTCTAGTATCTTTTGAATCCAACTGTATGTTTAATAATGGTCAGGGTATTGTTTCAACAAAATATAAATATATTATAACCTGACAAAATCATCCATTGATAGAAGCTTTTTTCATTACAGTTTATTTTGTCTTATAGAAATTGTGTTTTGCAAATAATACATTAATTACATTTTGTATTGTCTAAACCAAATGACACATTTTCTATACGTGTTTTAAAGTCAGAAAATATGTTAGCAGATATGCATCTTGTAATAAGAAGGAAATATAAGGTTTGAGAATGAAATTGTGTGTGTGTACATTTTGGAAATTTAATTGCTCAGAAAATATTTGGATGGTGTGTTTTTTTCCACATTATCTGACAGTAACCCAGTGTTTTATTATGTGTGGAAGGGATGGGTGGGCCACATGGTGACGTTTTTGAGGGGGGGACGGAAGAGGGGGGGGGGGGCAGTACGGCCCTCTAAAAACGCCCCTGTGACTCGCGGAACCAATTAAATCCCCTCTCCTTTTGCGTGCTCGCCAACATGAACGCCAACATAAACACGCTTCATTGACACTCGCTGGGACGATCTGCGGTCCGTGTTCAAACCGCTAAAGTACCCCCCCCACACACACACACACACACAAAAACAACAACACACACACACGCACACAAAAAAGGTTTCCCAAGTAGTTTCGGTGCCAACACTTGACGACGTGAGGGGCCCGCTCGTTCCTCTGCTCGGTCTTCATCCAGCTCGCTATCACATAAACGGGGCTGGAGAGCAAATGGCAGAGCAGGAGGAGCAGCTGCTGAGTGCGCCGGACACACCGGTGCCTGGCCCGTCGCAGACCGGGAATGCGGTGGCTCTTGCCCGGCTACTGCGCCACGAATGTGGTCGTCTGCTCCAGCTCTACGTGAGTTACCCGCCTACGCGCTGGTTTTGTTTGCCTCGTAGTCCCCGGGGCCGGCGGGGCACAACACGGTTAACGGTACTTGTGGAGTACGAGCATGTTACTGTACGGAGACGGCTGCCAGCTAAGCTACCTGTCGCGTTTCGGTGATGTGTTTTACGTTTTACTGTGTGCCTGTGTGCGCTTTAGCATTCAGCAGTATACACTTGTGTATAGTTGAAAGGGATGCAGTTTAATCCTACTAAAAGCCACCACTTCCACCTCCCCTCCATTTCTCCTGGGGTACCTAATGGATAGAGTGGATTGGATCCCCACCCCTCCCACCTCATCTGTCATGCTTCTGTGCCTCATCCTGGCTATAGAAGACCTTTTAATTGATCGATATGGCTGTCATTTAGTGTTAAATGTGTACTTGAGCTAAAATAAAAATGTGAGCCCCATAGTGCCAAGCCCAAGAAGCGCCTTGCATCTGTCTGATTTGCACTCCTCGTCAACCAATGAAACCAATATCTTGTCCCCATCCTTTCAGAAAGAGAAGGAGACCTTCTTGTCGGACCACACCCCTGACGCAGGACGCATTGTGTCCCTTTCCCCAGACTCCAAGGAGCGGAGCACGGAGCAGCAGGTGCAGCTGCTGCATTCAGCTCTGCGGCAGTGCCTGGGGCTGATCCACTGTGTCATCCTGAAGGAAGAGGAGGAATGGGGTGAGCTGGAAGGCGACTATGAGACCATGAGGAAGAACGTCCGACTCCGGCTGGAGAACTTGCTCTGTAGCACCAAAAGTCTGGTGGAGACCGAGAGCGTGACCCTGGAAGTCACCCCGGACCATCAGTGTAATGAGGTGCAGTATTTGTTGTAGTTAAGTTTGTATTTCTATGGATATACACACACAAATATAATTTAGGTTGATATATTTTTAAGTGACATATTTTTTCGAACATTTTCAAATAAGGTCTACACCGAATAGCAGAAGGAAGAAAACTAAAACTAAAGATTCTCCTGACGAAGAGCCTTTTTCTTTATCGCCCAAGCCTTCTGAAAATAACTAGCTAATTTAAACCTTTCGTATGCGAGTAGCTATCTCTGACTTGTGCTTCATACATGTTTAAAAGCTGTATATTTTATATATTTCTTTTTTAATTGTACGAAACAAAGTAAGATAAAATAAGATAATCCTTTATTAGGATTGCAGCAGCAATGCACACAAGAGAAGTAATATACATAAACAGTAAAACGGTAATAAAAACAGTAAAGAAGAATACAATAGCAATATCAAGTATACAACCAGAAAAAAATAAGTATATGAAAAGTATTTAAATGTATTGTATATTGCACCAGATGATGAGTTTAATTAAAGTGATTAAAGTGTTATACATGTTTGTAGAATACTGTGAGCTCAGCTTGTTATGCAGCCTGAGAGCAGCGAGAAGGAAACACTTTCGGTACTTCTCCCTTAGACACTGAGAATGAATCAGCTGGTGCCTAAAGGAGCTGTGCAGCGCTGCCAGTGTCCTGCATGGTGTGGAAGGTGTGGTTCATCAGGGACGAGAGCTTAGCTATCAAAATGTTACAGCAAGGGTGTGACTAAACCCTGTATTATATTAATGATACCTCTTATGTTATTATGACTAATGTTAGGAACAAAGATTCAATTGTAAGACTTAATCGCTTAGATATCCACAATAATCTTTAAATTGAGTTTAAAGCTGCAACAATCAATGTTTTGAATATTAACATGGGATTTAATGTAAAAGGTGTCTCTCATAGTGACGAACGCAAAAGGAATCACCGCCCAAGCCTGCTGGTCCCTCAACTCAGCTGATCATTTTAGCATCTTTTAATTCATTGTTTTGATTTGCAACTTTACTATTTTCAGCACCAAACAGCAGGCAGACAAAGTTAGCAACTAGCTGGTAAACAAAGTGGAGAATTTAACAGCTAAATGTGAATATCAGGCTTGCATTTGCCAGGCAAACATAACCAGAACTACAAATGAATGATAATGTTGCTCAAATACATATTTTTGCAGGTTTAGACTTATTCACTTTTGGAAGTATAAGCGTGGCCTTAACATAAGTAGTGTTTTACTTCAGCCTATCGATCCTTGAAACATCTTTTCTTTTCTGTTATACTGTATCTTGGTAAGGTAAAAGGCAGTGGCTGTTAAGTTACTTTCTTCTGTGTAGGAAACCGATGGTGCTGGGGGAGTTTTTGGGCTCAAAATGTGGACCTATCGAGTGCTGCTGGAGCTCGTCCACTGGGCTGACCATGCTGCGCAGACCCTCCACGTCTTACACACGGAGAAGGAAGCAACAGTAGACGTCTGATTGTTCTTCGTTTCAATCCAACAACATCTATAAATGAACAAACTCAACACTAACAGCCAGCTTCCCCTTTTATATATTCCAAATGGGAAAACTAGAGGTTAAAAATAGTACTGCTTAACTAAAATCGCAACTAATCTCCTTTCAACAAAGCCCTGTAGACAGCCTTTCCCACATGTTGGTAATTCCACAGAAAGTGCTGACAAGACCTCCAGTTTGCCACAGTTGTTATTTACTTTGACAAAGTAGTGAGTGTGGACATGATCTAAAGTTTGGTTTGTGAAGTGGCCAGTTAGACTGTTTAAACACGATTGTGTATAGTGTGTTATTTATTTTATTTAACTGGATTTAGTTGTCATGACTAAATTTTCTGCTGTTCCTAACACTAGAAAACCTACTAACTGCTAGAATGTAGCCAAAAATACATGACTGATAAACTGTGAATGATGTGCAGCTGAATCTGTAGCCATTTGCTATTTTTAATAGGTCACGTCGCTTTTCATGTTCCACCTTATTAACATATCTTATCTATCTAACTCCATATCAAACTTTAAATGCTTGTATTGATTTTGGTTTGGAACAATCTGTGATGATCAGGTGTAATGTTTGCTGCTCTGGTCACCAAGTTATCTCCTGATGTTATACTTGAATATGCTGCTACACTGTTCACCAGTGGTTCTGAATCTTTTCTGTCATACCCTTCTTTGGAAGGTGAAACAAATGTTTAAGACATACTGTATTAGACTAATAGTTACCGGTAGGATTGTACTGTCTGTAGCCAAATGTATTAAACACTCTGCAGCGCAACAACGTCACTGTAGTGTTCAATGCCTGACGCAGCATCATATTGCTGATTGAATGAGCTGTGACTTCCAGGCTTGTTGGAATGGTGTTTCCCAATGCCATGCTTTTCTTTTATCTCTGTGATGATTAACCAGATGTGCATTGATGATTAAAACCCACTCTTAACAGTTCTTCACCTTGGCTCTTCTTTCCAAATGTGTTTTACAACCTTCTGCTGTGTGCGTTTCATGATATCAACAATAGCAATAATAGTTTTGAAACCCACCTTTTTTTCTCCACTATTTGCTAACACAGAATTCTAGAGGTTGCTAATTTCATGATGATTTTATAAAAATTCGTAGGAGCTATACAATTCAGCATACATGCAGTATGTGTATGTATATGTACATGTGGCTGAGGTAATAAATTCAATTAGGTAATTATAGATAATGGTGCGCATAGCCTAGAGATTATTCCAGTAGAAGCATGCAAAACTATTTCTTTTTAATACACTCAATAATGTATTGAATTTAAATTGAACAGTAATTGTACATGTCTACATTCCCTATAATTAAATAACTAAATTAAATGTGTATTTCAACAACACCTGGATCTGTATAGGTTGGGAGGAACTCGACCTGCCAGTCACACATTGATGAATTAGTATTGATAATCTAATATTGTTATCCATAAGAACGTATAGGCTGCAGGGGATTTTTTCTTCTTCTGCAGATTATATGTACTATTAGTAAGTTCAAGAACATTTCGTTGATTTTTCTTATGTACTTGAGTAGGAATTAGAATCCAGAACTTTTATTCATGATGGAGAACATTTTTTTTGTGGTGCACTTCTGAAATATAATCATTTTAAAATCACGTTCATAAGCAATTCTCGTGAAATTAAGAAAAGTCAATCAGTGTTTAGTACGTAAGAGGGCCTTGTGTCTCCAGGACACCGGAAAGATCATAACCAATGTGCCAATGTAGGCTTCCCTTCAATATGTAACAGGTCTAATCGATTCCAAAGCATTGATTTAACTGCCTTTCCACAACGTTAAGCTATTAAAGAGCCGTAATGCCTGCATTTCCAATCAACGCATCCACGAAATGTGAATCTTGAGGTTGAAGGTCTTTATCTTCCTCAGAGGTGGATGCACCCCATTTTACCATTAGAACCCCAAAGGATGTTGTGCACATGCGCGTTGGGCGATATACCGGAGCGCGAGAGGTAGGGAAGGGAGTCCTAATGGCGGAGAATGTACGGTCGCCTTTTGACTACCGGGAGCCACCGACCCTCGACAGCGACGGGGATGGGAGCAAACCGCCGCCGCCAAGAGGGTGAGTGAGCGGAGCTTGTTCCCGCGCGAGCTAGTCTTTCACCGGGGCTTTTGTGAGCAAAATGCAGGAGCCTGAGACGCACGCGCTGCGACCGTGCACGTTTGTTTAGTTAACATTAGAAGCCCTTTTTCGCGTGCATGATTTTCAGCGTTATAATGGCGAAAACGCAGCGGGTGGAGAGATTTTTCCTTTGTTTTCTCGTTGCAGGCGCTGTGTCATGGGATGATGCGTCTTCCCCTTGTCCGCCTCGGCTCGCATTTAATCAGCAGCCTTTTATTTTTGGATGTTTTGACGAGACATAAGTCTCAGCGCTAGCTGCTGGAAGCTAACAGGCTAGCTGCGGTTTAGCATCAATGTTAGCATGCACCCAGCAGGAATCTTCCGCGATGCATCTTGCTGTGCCAGTGATATGCTGTCTTGTCGATAACCCCTGTCATGTCAGCTTGGGTTGACTGCAGATCCCGGAACATAATATCCACCAAACCACCTCGTCACGTCAGTGTTATTGTGCTCTAAACGCTGCTTCACTGCTCAGCTGATGCAGGTCATGGCTCGTGGCTTGTATGGCTTTGAGTAAACAAAGTTGCTGACCATGGCTAAAATGCATCTGAAAACAGATGACTGTCACCAGGCTTTGTTGCGCTGATCATGTCTCTGTTAATGCAAGTACAGTCTGACGTGTTTGATAAAGGGGTGGGGCCATTTCAGATTATATAGATACAACATTGTGTTAAACCAACGTAGCTGAAATCAGTTCAAATACAAGAAGCGTCCTGGTTCTGTGTTTCTCATTCATGGTAATCGATCATCTCATAAATGCAGGGACCGCTTAACAACTGTATTTACAGGTACACTTAATGGAAACTATCATCTTAAATTATGGCGAGTGAACTTAAATATGATGGACAAGCAGCCAATCATTGTGGTGCCAACAAAGAGCATTTTAAATGTGCTGTGATGAGCTGACAACTGTTTAATCACTTAAGTATACTTGTGTGTCTTTTTTGTAACTTTGCTTGCTGCAGTCACAAACAAATTTCCCATTAGGGATAATTAGATCTATCTATCTATTATATTTTTGAAATACTTGTTTGTTCTGTCTGTATATATAATAGTGCTATTGTGGATTACTATTTCAATGTTTTTTTTAATACCGTGTTACTGTTCACTTATATTTATTACTTGCTTCTAATTTTACTATCTCTTGCTGTTGTAATCCTGCAATTTCCCCACTGCGGGACTAATAAAGGATTAGTTTATCTATCAATCTATCTATTTATCTATCAATCTATCGACATATCGGATTGGCGCTGAAATAAAAACCCTTAATGATGAAGTTGAGTGACAGAACAAATATTGTTCCATTTTTTTATTTCAGTAACTCGACTTGTCAGTGGCATATTTGCTGGGTTCTCATTTGTTCATTGAGCAATACAGACACTTACAAAATGTATCTTTCGGGCCTTGGAAATTGTGATGGGTATTTTTTTTGTTAATTCCTGACATTTTACAGGATATATGATAAATAGATTAAAGGCAAACTTGATCAACATACTGATCAGTAATATATTTAATTGATTAATCCTCAGATTAAATGAATAGCATAATGTAGTTTATATCTCCTTGTTTTTCTTGTTATTCAGGGTTTACTTTCTTTCTATTGTACCTTAAATACTTAAAACTTGTAATATTTGTGCGATGAGCAGACATTAAAATCTCCAAATGTCTTTGTTTTGATGACATTTTGAGTGGAAGAAAAATGACACTGTTAGCACCACTGCTGCCACCATCACTAGTTAAGTAGTTTGTAGCCTTGTTGTTGTTGTGGATGAGTCACCCTCCCCCCAAGAGAAATGTTACGTGAACAGATTCAATTACTGATTTGCCACAGGTATCAAATGCTCTGCTCATTGCAGCTGCCCTCCGTTTGAATATTTACCAAAGGAAAGAAAGTCTTGAGTGCTGCTATGTCTGAACATATGACGCTGAATGAAGCACAGTGATTTATTTTTTTTTAATCCTTTTTTTTTTACAGGCGAGTGTGTGGGAGAAAAAGGAAGGGGACACCTGTGAAGGTGTGTGACCGAGCATACGTAACAGAAGATGAAGAGGAGGAGAGCATGTCAGAACACAGCTACAGCCCTGGTATATATAAATATATAAGTGCAAATACACATATTTAACCACCTGCTGTTTGTGTTTTTATCTACTCTGGTGCTTATGGAAAACAGGTGTAGCACATTCTAATTAGCAGTGTATTGTAGCACAGAGAGACATCTGTCTAACATAAGGCTGGCGGTTTGTGACAAAGCAGTTAAGATGTGCTAGATTCAAAGCAACCACTCTGTCCCAGGTGACGGCCAGTACCCAGAGGGTGCAGAAGACCGCCTCCCTACACCTGGCAGTCCCTACTACTTGCCCGATCCCACTCAGCTTTGGTAAGGAGGACCCTCGCTATAGTAACCATGCTTCATTGTTGTTCTAGGTTGGGGATCCATTTTTGCTAATGTCACATTTATGTTTTCCAGTGTGCCAGAGTTGGGGGAGGAGGGAGCGAGCGGTGTTCGGGGACCTGTCCTCTTCCATCCACCACCCAACTGCCGGATTAGGGAAGTCCACTGTGGGACCCAGGTGCGGTTGGTTGTCATAGCAATCCGAGACATCGCCAAAGGGGAGGAGATCACAGTGGACTACAGCCTGACCGACTGGGGAGAGAATGCAATGGTGAGCTACTAACTGGTGATTTCAGATTGCTAAAAATCCCATTAAAAGACCAAATTGCCAAAGTCTGATGTGGCTCCTTCTGTGCCATAAAGCGTGATTGTTGTCCAAAGAACATTTAAAATGCACCAATAAGCCGCACAGTTGCACTGTGCGACATGTTCCTTCATTACCATGAACATGAACACTCATTTATAAACGCACACACCAAGATCACAGACATATATTGTCCCTAACAAATGCAACTAACTTTTTTTATACATATTAATCTTAAAAAATGACCGGAGGGAGAGATGCATTATCTAATCATGGACAGGGAACATTGTGGCTCTCATCCTAATCAAATAATGTAAATCCTGTGGATAAAAGTTATATGTTGCTCTTATAACTTGTCTAACCAGGAGGAAGAGGCCGGCCCCCACCCACTGTCCCTCTCTGTCTCTGATTACCTTACCCCTTCCTGGTCATTATCACCCTCATCCTCCCCACTCACTCACTCTGAGCCCAGTGACTCAGACCGTGAGGAGGACGAAGAGGAGGAAGATGATGACGATGACGACGACGACGAAGAGGAGGAAATTGAGGAAATACGGGGCCGAATGCTTCGCAGGCGCAAGAAGCGCAAGCTGCCTGCAACGGTCGATTCGGAGAAGAAAAGCGCGCCCGCCTCCTCCAGAGGCCCTGGGCATCCCTGCTCATCCTTCACCCACCCAGCACCTGTCGCGCCCCCCGCCAGATCCCAGTCCCAGCCCCCAGTCAGCGCCCTGACGCCCCCGACCACCAACATCAACAACAACATTAACATAAACATTGGAAGCTCCAGCGGTGCCACAGTGAGCCGGCGGCAGCACTGCCCGTACTGCGGCCGCAATTATCGCTCTCTGGCACGCCACCTGGAGAAGCACCACGCCAACCAGCCGGACGTTAGAGCAGCCATGGAGCTCGCACACCAGAACACGCACAGCTCTTCAAACGGCGGCGCCTCACACCCTCACCCGTCCTCGTCCTCCACCTCTGCCACTCACAGTCATTCCTTTGCTGTCCCTCAGCCTTCGGCCTCCAACCCCGCTCCCCCTCCCCTCTTCTCCAGGGAGAAGGAATCGCCAACTACCCGCTCGAGCACAGGCGGCGTCTCCTTTTCTCTGTTGCTTTCGCCGCCTGCTTCTACTCCGCCGGCAGCCGCCAAGAAGGGGCCTAGCTTACAACCGCCCACCTCGAAACGCCCCGCGCCCTCGCTGGTGTCCCGAGTTAAGAGTCCATCACCACCTCCCCCATCTGCTCCCAGGAGGGGACGCAGGATGAAGAAAGAAAAGCATGAAGAGCAGCAAAAGGTGGAGGTGGAGAGCTCAAGAAGTCAAGAGGAGCTAGTTCCACCTCCTACTCCAGAACCAGACATAGATCCAAATGAAGATCTGGAGCTGAGTGCAGAAGGAGAAGAAGACGCACCAGAGGAGAAGAATGGAGAGATTGTAAGGTATTGTCGGATCATTATTTCCAATAAGATATTTATTGTTCAGGGTTTTCGGGTTGTGTTTTCGTAGTTTCAACTTCTTTTTAAAATGTCCCTTCTCTGTCTGTTCCAGCACACAGAGACATCACATGTCTCCACTGCTCTCTTCTCTCTCCTGTTTGGTCCTCTACCTCCGCCGGCAGCAGCACTCCTCTTTCCTTTCTCTAACCCGTTCCCCTCACTCAGCTGAGTCCTGGCGCCTCCTCTGCCATTCCAGCCTGTCCCTACTCATCCTCTACAACCGCCACAGGGAATGTGAGGTGGCCAAGCTCACTGTCCAAGACTACCGCAACCGTATCACCCCTCCGGCGAGCACCATCGGCAGCACCCCCTCTGGCATGGAAGCCCTCTTATCCCCCTTTGAGCGCCAGGTCCTACGTAACCTTCCGCGAGCTAGTGTTTTGGGCAAGCGAGGACGCATCCAGCCACTTATTCTCCCGCCACACTGTGAGTCCTGCCTGGACCTACTGCTTCAAACCAGCCCCAATGTGGGCGTGGACCCAGAGAGCCCATATGTCTTCTCTCGGCCGTATCACTCACCTGCCACACCGCTTCGGGGCACGGACCTTCTGAGAAACCTGGCGCGATCCAGCGGGGCCAAGAACCCCGGCGCAATGACAGCGACGCGTGTACGGCGGCAGGTAGCAATACTCACCCAACTGCTACTATTGGATGACGGTGAGGGCCAGCATGCAGCCACCAAACAGCTGGAGGATTTCCTTGAACGAGAGTACCATGTGACGCAGAACTGCTCCACGATCATACGGGATCCAGAACTGATGGGTCGTGTGGGTCGCGTCGTCCTTTATGGAGAGAAGGAGGGCGTGCTTTTCCGAGGGATGAGCCTGCAGCACATCTGCCTTGAGTTGGATGGTAAGCAGTCACATCATGCAGATCATATATGTAGGTTAGGAGCTGGAGACAGGTTTTACCAGTATCCACCAATATGAAGCTGTATGTTAGTCATTTGATTTGAGTAAACTACCCTCCAGTTCCTCTCTGTCCTACAGTAATGTCTGGCAACTCAGCTGACTCCTTCTCAGAAGATTCAGAGGCAGAGGAAGAAAAAGAGGAAGTTAAGGAGAAAGCTGAGGTGATGGTGAAGAAGAAAGGACCAGGGCGACCGCCACGGAAGAAGAGAGCACCCATTCCCTCTCCAGTCAGCCCATCAATAGCCAATGTTCATAAGAGAAGATGCATTCCACCCAAATCAGGTAACCATCGGCCAATATCAGTCTATGACCTCTCAAGCTTCAGTCACGTCCCTGTTAATCTGATCCTATGCATTCTGCTCTATCTCACAGGGAAGCGTGGTGTACTTAAGCGCCCGTGGTCAGAAGCTGAGCGTGTAGCAGTGGAGACTCACCTCAAGAGGAACCTCATAGAGCTGCGAGTCCCTGCGAAGGCGGACTGTGAGCGCTGCCTCGAACTCTGTCCCATGCTGGTCAGCAACCAGCGAGACTGGAGGTCTATCAAGTTTTACGTTCACAACCGCATCCAGCTGCTGAAGAAGCAAGGGAGAAGAGAAAGCGCTGCCTTGGTCTGCTAGGTCCAAACAAAGACACGGCACAGGACGCTTACCATAATGTATAAACCACCAGCAATCATAAGAAAGACAGAAGGTGGAGTGCAGCTTTTCTTTTTGGGTGCCGTACCTGAAGTTCGGTGCATGCAATGTCTCATCACCCGGTCATCAGTGAGTTGTTTAGTAAAGAGTTACTCCAGTTAAGGATCATCCATACTCTGTATGGGGGATGCCAAGTGTCTGTTCAAGATGTACTTTTATGCTGTTGGACAAGATGTACGCAAAAATGTGAATATGAGTTCAAACACAGTGACTGTTTTTCTTCTTTTTTTTTTTTTTTTTAGATGATTTTTTTTGTCGTCCTTCATGAAATAGTGGAGAACAGCAGGAGATATAGGAGAGCGAAGGTGACATGCAACAAATGTCCCCGCAGTGATGCCAATCCACAGGGTTGGGGTAGACGCTTTAGACCAGCAGGACACTTTACAGTAAACAATCCTTGGTCTAGCGTTTGCTTCCACTGAAGGCTGATGACCAAACATGAATGTGTAAAGCTTTGGAAGAAGAAACCAATGGTTTGGATCTTTTAAAATCACCACAAATATACTGTGTATGTATGTATGAACTTGTATAGTTTGTGTTTGATATTGACTGACATTGTGCCCCCAACCCATGGCGCCCAATCGATGAGCGTATTAAAAAGTATTCTTCACAGTCTCGGACCATTATGCACCTGTGAAGTGGTTCTTGGATACCTCTTCTACCATGGTTGTAGTCAGACTACTCCGTATCAAGGCACACCTACTTGAATTTATTGTGTATCAGAATTAAAAAAATAATTTCAGAATCAATTTATGGTCTTATCCATAATGTACATACTTCCTAATCTATGAAAAAATATACACTAGTGATGGCATAGTATTGTGTTATGGTGTATATACTGTAAATACTACCTGTACTTATTAAAGTGTATGACATTTTGCTGTGTTTTCTTAAACTGGATTGTGAAGTGAGTTTTACATTGTGGATGCGGAGTGAAACAAAGCAAATAGAAATAACATAAACACAAGGTCAGATATTAATTGGGTTTATTCAAAAAGCTGAGAATCACACAAACACACATTCTAAAAATACTTCTACATTTTAACATCAGTTGTGACAATAAAACTTCCTCCTTCCAGATAAACTCTGGCTCAGTGGCAGAGTCAGAGTGGGGCTGCTGTTAGCTTTTGTATGTCAGTGTGTGACGGCTGTTAACGCTCCTTCACAGAACTGTGTCTGGAACTATCTCAAATCCACCTACAGTTCCTTCTGATCAATAAGATTAAAGTTTGCACAAAGCAGTGTTTTTGAGTCTTGTTGACTGACCTCTGTAATATTTCTCTTTGTAGCGTGTGTATACTGAATGGTTACGAGACAAACATCAAACGGCAGGAGAATATCTACAGTTGAGAGTCATGCAAATAACTAAGCCATGAAAAGTATTTACATTTAAAAAAAATAAGAGTCACACAGCACATGCAATAACGCAAAAGTTGTATATCAGTGTATAGATTAAATTAGTATTAAAGTCAGGTTTTTTTCACTAATTAGCGTATAAATGCACCGTACCATACTTTATTTTTACCTCAAAGAATCAAATAAATTTGACACCGCTGTCATATCTGGAGTATTTTCAATCCTTTACTGACAGATCTTTCTATTAATATTCTGTCTCGAATGCAGAAATGGTTTGGAGTTTGACGTAATATGACTTTAAACAATATGAACATGACTTGTGTACAAATGTTGGGTGGTAACCCATGTCAGTCACTTGTGTTTTCTCTGAACTACATAAAGTAAAGCACTTAATCTTACTTCCATTCATTTGTGTGGATCCTCCTTTCCCCCTCATCACATGATCCAAATACAGTGCTCAAACACAAACACCACACAGAGCCTATGTGTCTTCATCTGCTTCCTTTCAGCAATTGGACGCAGTCTCTTGTGCCGGTGAAGCTTCAGGGTTCCCCATGTCACCAGACTGACCCTGTTCTTCCCTTTGTAGTATCTCCATAACTGCTTTGTCGGATTTACCAGGATTGAAAAATGGAAAAATGTCCCCTGTGAAGTCAGCTTTCAAACTGCCAATGAGACGCTTATCTTCCACATTATAAAAGGAAAGCTCTCCGCCGTCGTAATTCAGAAACACACCGAGTGTCTGGGGTTTGGAGTCGACAGTCAGGAACACGCTTGGCTCTGTGCTAAACTGTAAGCTCTTTGTTTTGTCCGGGGAAGAGGACAGGAACCAGAAACCATTAGATGTAGTTGGAGAAAACGTTGACGTCTCGGGGATGACAGTTACACTCGTAACTCCTACCCACCAGGACTGTTTGAAACCTATTCCTGGATTTGTGCTCCCCAAAGAAACCTCCCAGTAGTGTTGTCCAGAAGAGAAGCCTTGTGTTCCTCTGATAGCTGTGAGGCAGGAAACCTTGCCTTCATCGGTAAAGTCAATGTTGTCTCTCAGTTTACCTTCTTTGATTGTGAGGTGCTTATTATTTGTGTCTTCAAGTTTGACATTTACTGCAAATTGAAAAGAAACATAGGGAATAAATCAGAAAAGGTCAGATTAGAGAATCACTTTGCACACAATTGTTATTTAGGAATTCTTAAGTGGTTACCATAGTACTCTGATAGCTGGATCCCTGTAGACAGAAACAATAATCAATGCACATTTTTGTGTGACGGTGTTTTGCTTTGACTTGAGTAGTGACAGTTGCTTCTTACCTTCTGGTAAAAGTTTACGTTTCTCTAGAGAAGAAAGCACAACAATAAAGTTAGCTCTTAGATTCTGATTTACACATTAAGTTAAATCTTGTTGTCATGCGATCTACTCGTCAGCATGAGACAACCGTTATGTAAAGTCTCCTGTGGCTCCAGAAGGAGCTTTTCATAGTTTAAAAAAAACAACTCTGATGACATTTCTAATAGTGGGAGGGCCTAATGAGACATCTAATTGTAATTTTGGGAAATGTATCCCATATTTTTGGAGCTTGACTAGCAGGGTGCATCCCAAGTCTCTAAATGGCATCCCTGTTTCCCTCACTTGCGTCCCTTCCTTGCGTCTTAGTCCCGCCCACCAAGGATGCACGGAGAGACGCAAGGAAACCAAGCGAGGAGAGAAGACGCGAGGAAACATGTTTTAAGAGGCGTTAGACGTTCTTTCCTCTGAAACGTCACGTGAAGCGATGTCGGTTTCTGATGACTGCAGCCGACTGACAGCTGATCACTCCTTTAAAAATGTGTCTCTTAAGTCCTTTAAAGAAGTGCTCAGCCGAAAATCTAATACCAATGTGCACATATCATGAACTTTCTCTGAAATGTTGTGTAAGACTAATAAATAATGTGTTTAATGTGAATGGTCGTTCTTACCCTCAGGGTTGTTCAATGATTTGGCTTTTCCCCCTGAAACACAGAACATTGCCGAGGTTTCTTATTCAAATATTTATCACTTTACAAAACATGTCTTCGAAAATTCAAAAAGATTACCTCTCTGTTTGAAATACAGCACTCCAAGTAACACTGACACGGCCACGAGGAGCAAAGCAAAAGCCACCCATCCAGCTGCACCGGACCCCGATTCTAAATGAAGAGCAAGAAATGTCTTTTTATGTATCGTACCTGAGCGAAGAAGAAAAACATTTTATTGTTACCCAGTTTACCAGTTTGAGGAGAGTTTTCCAGGCGCACTCTTGCCTCTTTGGGCTCTTCATTAGAGAGGCTTACTGAGCAGGAAACCTCAGCAGAGCTGGAGACAAGAAGCCAACTGTGGACTGACCGAAGCCCAGACGAGTCTTTGCTGGATGTCAGACTTTTCGGGGTTAGAGGCTGCTGCTTTTTATTCGACCAGAGCAGATTAGGCTCTGGATGCCAGCCTTCAGACTCACAGCTCACATTCACCATGTTATCTTCTACCCACACTGCTGACAGGAGCGGGGGGGTTCCCATTTCTTTCAGGAAGGAGGAGGAAACATTTATTGTGAAATTGAGGGCAAAATTTAAAAATGAAAATCATCTCTTGGTCTTGTGTGTTTTCTCCACTTCCAATATACTCACCTGTCACGATGAGACTGACGATTGCCCTGTCGTAACCTTGTTCACTGCTGACGTAACAAGTGTAGTCTCCTGCATCCTCGATTGTGGCCTTTTCTAGCATCATGCTCACATCACCTGCCGTCAGCCCGACAGACGCCGCATCCTTGAAGCCAAAGGAGACTCGGCCCACATACGAAGCTTCCTGGAATGCGTTCTCAAACTTCTTCGCCCGGTAAAACATGACCGGGGAGTCGTAGTGACCGCGGTACCAAGACACCTTAAAACCAGCTGCACTTTGTGGTGGATTGAGCCAGCATGGTAATGTGGTTGTGTGGCCGCGTTGCACTGAGACAGGGGTCCGGACTAAAACCTCAAGGTTACCTGCAACTTAAGTGTTAGTAACTGTAAGTTACTCTGGATTTTGGTAACATTTAACATACAGGCCATTCAGTCCTGAAGTACTAACTGAAGATGCGTTATTGCCCCATCTATGTCTACTCTTAAAGTGTTCAATGCAGCATGCTTATAATTCATTATGAATTGTGTTCTGAGTACATTTAGCTCCTAATTGCATAAAAGTAGTCTAAAAAATGTAGCACAAAATACACAATAAAAAGAGAATACATCTGAATAAACAGTGATCTGATATATCTAAAGGTAAGCATTGAGAGGCATACATTGTATAACACAAGGATTAGGAACAAAAGATGAATACAAACAGATGTGAAAATGTGAGGGTGCCTTACCGGGAGCAGCGCCACACAGTGAGACACCAAGAGCAGCGACAAACCACAGAGGCAACATCAGTGCGTCTATGAAATAGGATGCATACACATTATGACAGAAGGCTATTTGCATGAAACCAACCGTACACCAGGAAGCACTAAGTTATCCACAACTCTGCACAATTCACAATCTGGCTTAAGTCAAAACAGATGTAATAACGGCAACTGAATAAAAGCAGAGGGCTATTTTGAGATTAATAAATGGAGTGAGTCGCGGCCTACCCATCATGCTTCTGTCGCTGCAGAGGGAAATATCCTTCACGCGCCTCTTGGAATGAAGTCTGGTCCTGAAATAGAAATGAAGGAGAATGCAAATTGAGAGGATTTGAAGTCACCGTCGTCTTTTCAGTGTAACTTCTTCGTGAATTGAGATTTACGAAGGGGGTAAAAAGCGGACTCCAACACGATGTGTCCTTCTCCAAAGATTTATTTCACTTTCACTTTCACCACCAGGATAAAGGCGGGCGTTATACTAGGATATGGACACTTTCATTCATAGTAAATGTTCACCCATCTAGAGAAAGGTTTGTATGTATTAAAATACATGCAGCCAAAAATCGTTGATTTTTTTCGAGATTAATATAATAGTTATATGAGTTTTTTATTTGAAAAAAAGCGATCTTTGAAATGCAATGTTCCCTTCAGGGTGAATTGTAACTTTGATGATCCTCTGACGCGACGATCAGCACAGACTTATAATGAATCCAAATTAGTGGATTTAGAAAGAGAACTATTGGCATTCCCATCCGTATAAGATGTACTCCCTGCTTATTTAAAAAATATGGCACTTTTGCTCGATTGCAGCTGTTTTGTAGTCGGCTGACGGAACAAGACACTTGTATTAACTTAAATCTCTGTAATCCGCAGTGTGAAGGGCTGGGTGTATTGTCCAAACACCAAATAAGAACATACAAATCAACCAACAAAAATAAAGTGAAATTCGAGAGAGTTTTAGGGCTTGTGTGTTTCATACGCAGTTCAATGTCTTATGCAGTTACAGTACATTGTCTCTGTGGTTGACTTTTTGCAAATTGTTTGACAATCGTTTGGATGACATAGACTCACTTCATCTAAGACCCTTACATCCTGTGAGGTTCATATCAGCCATTCAAAAAAAAAAAGCTCTTCAGGTTTACATTGTGTTGTAATTCATGTGACTTTGTCTTATAGAACATACATTTTTTAACGTCATCTGCTACGATTATACATTTCAACTGTTTATCGGCCTATATCAGTCTATGACCTCACAAGCTTCAGTCACTTCCTTATTAATCTGATCCTATGCATTCTGCTCTATCTCACAGGGAAGCGTGGTGTACTTAAGCGCCTGTGGTCAGAAGCTGAGCGTGTAGCAGTGGAGACTCACCTCAAGAGGAACCTCAGAGTCCCTGCGAAGGCGAAGAATAATTTCAGAATCAATTTATGGTCTTATCCATAATGTACATACTTCCTAATCTATGAAAAAAAAATATACACTAGTGATGGCATAGTATTGTGTTATGGTGTATATACTGTAAATACTACCTGTACTTATTAAAGTGTATGACATTTTGCTGTGTTTTCTTAAACTGGATTGTGAAGTGAGTTTTACATTGTGGATGCGGAGTGAAACAAAGCAAATAGAAATAACATAAACACAAGGTCAGATATTAATTGGGTTTATTCAAAAAGCTGAGAATCACACAAACACACATTCTAAAAATACTTCTACATTTTAACATCAGTTGTGACAATAAAACTTCCTCCTTCCAGATAAACTCTGGCTCAGCGGCAGAGTCAGAGTGGGGCTGCTGTTAGCTTTTGTATGTCAGTGTGTGACGGCTGTTAACGCTCCTTCACAGAACTGTGTCTGGAACTATCTCAAATCCACCTACAGTTCCTTCTGATCAATAAGATTAAAGTTTGCACAAAGCAGTGTTTTTGAGTCTGGCTTGTTGACTGACCTCTGTAATATTTCTCTTTGTAGCGTGTGTATACTGAATGGTTACGAGACAAACATCAAACGGCAGGAGAATATCTACAGTTGAGAGTCATGCAAATAACTAAGCCATGAAAAGTATTTACATTTAAAAAAAATAAGAGTCACACAGCACATGCAATAACGCAAAAGTTGTATATCAGTGTATAGATTAAATTAGTATTAAAGTCAGGTTTTTTTCACTAATAGCGTATAAATGCACCGTACCATACTTTATTTTTACCTAAAAGAATCAAATAAATTTTACACCGCTGTCATATCTGGAGTATTTTCAATCCTTTACTGACAGATCTTTCTATTAATATTCTGTCTCGAATGCAGAAATGGTTTGGAGTTTGACGTAATATGACTTTAAACAATAAGAACATGACTTGTGTACAAATGTTGGGTGGTAACCCATGTCAGTCACTTGTGTTTTCTCTGAACTACATAAAGTAAAGCACTTATTCTTACTTCCATTCATTTGTGTGGATCCTCCTTTCCCCCTCATCACATGATCCAAATACAGTGCTCAAACACAAACACCACACAGAGCCTATGTGTCTTCATCTGCTTCCTTACAGCAATTGGACGCAGTCTCTTGTGCCGGTGAAGCTTCAGGGTTCCCCATGTCACCAGACTGACCCTGTTCTTCCCTATGTAGTATCTCCATAACTCCTTTGTCGTTTCTACCAGGATTGAAAAGTGGAAAAATGTCCCCTGTGAAGTCAGCTTTCAAACTGCCAATGAGACGCTTATCTTCCACATTATAAAAGGAAAGCTCTCCGCCGTCGTAATTCAGAAACACACCGAGTGTCTGGGGTCCGGAGTCGACAGTCAGGAACACGCTTGGCTCTGTGCTAAACTGTAAGCTCTTTGTTTTGTCCGGGGAAGAGGACAGGAACCAGAAACCATTAGATGTAGTTGGAGAAAACGTTGACGTCTCGGGGATGACAGTTACACTCGTAACTCCTACCCACCAGGACTGTTTGAGACCTACATTTTGATTTGTGCTCCCCAAAGAAACCTCCCAGTAGTGTTGTCCAGAAGAGAAGCCTTGTGTTCCTCTGATAGCTGTGAGGCAGGAAACCTTGCCTTCATCGGTAAAGTCAATGTTGTCTCTCAGTTTACCTTCTCTGATTGTGAGGTGCTTATTATTTGTGTCTTCAAGTGTGACATTTACTGCAAATTGAAAAGAAACATAGGGAATAAATCAGAAAAGGTCAGATTAGAGAATCACTTTGCACACAATTGTTATTTAGGAATTCTTAAGTGGTTACCATAGTACTCTGATAGCTGGATCCCTGTAGACAGAAACAATAATCAATACACATTTTTGTGTGACGGTGTTTTGCTTTGACTTGAGTAGTGACAGTTGCTTCTTACCTTCTGGTAAAAGTTTACGTTTCTCTAGAGAAGAAAGCACAACAATAAAGTTAGCTCTTAGATTCTGATTTACACATTAAGTTAAATCTTGTTGTCATGTGATCTACTCGTCAGCATGAGACAACCGTTATGTAAAGTCTCCTGTGGCTCCAGAAGGAGCTTTTCATAGTTTAAAAAAAACAACTCTGATGACATTTCTAATAGTGGGAGGGCCTAATGAGACATCTAATAGTAATTTTGGGAAATGTATCCAATATTTTTGGAGCTTGAGTAGCAGGGTGCATCCCAAGTCTCTAAATGGCATCCCTGTTTCCCTCACTTGCGTCCCTTCCTTGCGTCTTAGTCCCGCCCACCAAGGATGCACGGAGAGACGCAAGGAAACCAAGCGAGGAGAGAAGACGCGAGGAAACATGTTTTAAGAGGCGTTAGACGTCCTTTCCTCTGAAGCGTCACGTGAAGCGATGTCGGTTTCTGATGACTGCAGATCACTCCTTTAAAAATGTGTCTCTCAAGTCCTTTAAAGAAGTGCTCAGCCGAAAATCTAATACCAATGTGCACATATCATGAACTTTCTCTGAAATGTTGTGTAAGACTAATAAATAATGTGTTTAATGTGAATGGTCGTTCTTACCCTCAGGGTTGTTCAATGATTTGGCTTTTCCCACTGAAACACAGAACATTGCCAATGTTTCTTATTCAAATATTTATCACTTTACAAAACATATCTTCAAAAATTCAAAAAGATTACCTCTCCGTTTGAAATACAGCACGCCATGTAACACTGACACGGCCACGAGGAGCAAAGCAAAAGCCACCCATCCAGCTGCACCGGACCCCGATTCTAAATGAAGAGCAAGAAATGTCTTTTTATGTATCGTACCTGAGCGAAGAAGAAAAACATTTTATTGTTACCCAGTTTACCAGTTTGAGGAGAGTTTTCCAGGCGCACTCTTGCCTCTTTGGGCTCTTCATTAGAGAGGCTTACTGAGCAGGAAACCTCAGCAGAGCTGGAGACAAGAAGCCAACTGTGGACTGACCGAAGCCCAGACGAGTCTTTGCTGGATGTCAGACTTTTCGGGGTAAGAGGCTGCTGCTTTTTATTCGACCAGAGCAGATTAGGCTCTGGATGCCAGCCTTCAGACTCACAGCTCATATTCACCATGTTATCTTCTACCCACACTGCTGACAGGAGCGGGGGGGTTCCCATTTCTTTCAGGAAGGAGGAGGAAACATTTATTGTTAAGTTGAGGGCAAAATTTAAAAATGAAAATCATCTCTTGGTCTTGTGTGTTTTCTCCACTTCCAATATACTCACCTGTCACGATGAGACTGACGATTGCCCTGTCGTAACCTTGTTCACTGCTGACGTAACAAGTGTAGTCTCCTGCATCCTCGATTGTGGCCTTTTCTAGCATCATGCTCACATCACCTGCCGTCAGCCCGACAGACGCCGCATCCTTGAAGCCAAAGGAGACTCGGCCCACATACGAAGCTTCCTGGGATGTGTTCTCAAACTTCTTCGCCCGGTAAAACATGACCGGGGAGTCGTAGTGACCGCGGTACCAAGACACCTCAAAACCAGCTGCACTTTGTGGTGGATTGAGCCAGCATGGTAATGTGGTTGTGTGGCCGCGTTGCACTGAGACAGGGGTCCGGACTAAAACCTCAAGGTTACCTGCAACTTAAATGTTAGTAACTGTAAGTTACTCTGGATTTTGGTAACATTTAACATACAGGCCATTCAGTCCTGAAGTACTAACTGAAGATGCGTTATTGCCCCATCTATGTCTACTCTTAAAGTGTTCAATGCAGCATGCTTATAATTCATTATGAATTGTGTTCTGGGTACATTTAGCTCCTAATTGCATAAAAGTAGTCTAAAAAATGTAGCACAAAATACACAATAAAAAGAGAATACATCTGAATAAACAGTGATCTGATATATCTAAAGGTAAGCATTGAGAGGCATACATTGTATAACACAAGGATTAGGAACAAAAGATGAATACAAACAGATGTGAAAATGTGAGGGTGCCTTACCGGGAGCAGCGCCACACACTGAGACACCAAGAGCAGCGACAAGCCACAGAGGCAACATCAGTGCGTCTATGAAATAGGATGCATACACATTATGACAGAAGGCTATTTGCATGAAACCAACCGTACACCAGGAAGCACTAAGTTATCCACAACTCTGCACAATTCACAATCTGGCTTAAGTCAAAACAAATGTAATAACGGCAACTGAATAAAAGCAGAAGGCTATTTTGAGATTAATAAATCGAGTGAGTCGCGGCCTACCCATCATGCTTCTGTCGATGCAGAGGGAAATATCCTTCACGCGCCTCTTGGAATGAAGTCTGGTCCTGAAATAGAAATGAAGGAGGAATGCAAATTGAGAGGATTTGAAGTCACCGTCGTCTTTTCAGTGTAACTTCTTCGTGAATTGAGATTTACGAAGGGGGTAAAAAGCGGACTCCAACACGATGTGTCCTTCTCCAAAGATTTATTTCACTTTCACTTTCACCACCAGGATAAAGGCGGGCGTTATACTAGGATATGAACACTTTCATTCTTAGTAAATGTTCACCCATCTAGAGAAAGGTTTGTATGTATTAAAATACATGCAGCCAAAAATCGTTGATTTTTTTTCGAGATTAATATAATAGTTATATGAGTTTTTTATTTGAAAAAAAGCGATCTTTGAAATGCAATGTTCCCTTCAGGGTGAATTGTAACTTTGATGATCCTCTGACGCGACGATCAGCACAGACTTATAATGAATCCAAATTAGTGGATTTAGAAAGAGAACTATTGGCATTCCCATCCGTATAAGATGTACTCCCTGCTTATTTAAAAAATATGGCACTTTTGCTCGATTGCAGCTGTTTTGTAGTCGACTGACGGAACAAGACACTTGTTTAACTGTTTATGAACTTTGCACAATAGTATAAAAGGCTCTGTGCTGTTTTGTCGTGCTGACTGAGGGTGGACGTTTGTGTTAATGTGTGAACACAGGACAGGAGCGTTTGTGAATGCTCACATGAGAGCGCTTCCTCGAGATCAGCAAAAGGTCACCGAAGACCGGATGTTCCTTGATTTTGGCTTCAAAATAAAAGTGTGTTTTGTCTCTGTTGGATAAATTGAGGGTTAGGTCTTGATATTGTACGGTATTTATATTAATAGGTACACTTTAATTATTTAGTTGATTTAACCCATTATTGAAAGACAAAACAAATAGTTTAGTTTAAATACAATTCAACTTGTTTTTTAACGTGTAACCGGAAGTAGTTACAATCGTAATGGTAATTCTGTTTGACTGGTGTTGTGGTCAGGTTTAACAGCTATATGCAACTAAAAAAATAGTTGAACAAGTTCTGAGTGTAGGAAGTATTTTTTTAAAATACATAATAATATTAATAGTATTGTGTTGAGCTAAATGACACAAGAAGTCATGCTCTTACACACTCCGGTCCAGCAGAGGGCGTCGTGCACTCTAAGATGTGGGTTATAGTCCGCTTCTGTATGGCGTATATTAGTTGATACACTCCACAGTCGGCTGGAAACTATTCCACTGAATACTACTTTGTGACATTTGTCGGGCTAACGTTATGTTATCTGTAAGAATGTACACGTGTAGTTTGAGTGCGGAGTCGTAGTGGACGTCAGCGGTGTAGTTCACGGACCCTCGGCTACATGGAGACTTAGCAGCGCGGTTTTACGTCGTCTTTTACGTCGGTTTAGTGTTTTAGCAACCATGTCTCAACTTTGTGACTCTGACGACACGACCCCATTGCTCAGGGATGAGTCGAGCAGGTGAGTGCAGAGTTAAATCGACTAGACACCTTCGCCTGTAGCCACTTTTACCTTTGGGGGCATCTCAGCTGGGAGCTTTTAGTGCAATGTTTACAAAAACAAACTGCGGAAGTACGATTATTACCAACCCTACTCCATAGATTACTATGCATTATGCAAACCATTTGGGGCAAAGTGTTTTTTTGTGTGTGTTTTGGGGGAAGTGCTGGGGGTTGTCATATTTGCAAGTCTATATCAATAACTTTAATTCCCATGTGCATTCTTGTGTACAGTGATGACTCTCAGGATGAAGATTACAAGAGTCGGTGGAGGTCCATCCGAGTCATGTACTTCACCATGTTTCTCAGCAGCGTAGGTGAGGATGCACACGACTTTAAAAGTAGAAAGCCCATTGCAGAGACACGACACGTCGGAGTCCAGTACTCCGGGTCTCGTCCATGCATAGCTGGTGGCGAGACTGAATGGTGAGAGAGTCTAAATGAAAACGAGGTTGCAGCCCTCCTGTGTGCTGACTCATGCAGTGATCGTCTCGTCCTTATTCAATCCCCAGGCTTCCTTTTCCAATGTTGATCAGTGCATCTCTGTCATATGCAATACTTGCTCCAGTACAATTTGTTTTATCCTAACTTTACTCAGCATCTCTGTTTGCCTGGCTGGTTTTTCCTATGATATAATTCACAACACAATGTTTAGGATCTTTGCCACGGGGAAATCATCTCAGTTTCATTTGCTCTTTCAGGTTTCACTATTGTCATCACATCACTGTGGCCCTATTTACAAAAGGTGTGTACTGTTTGGTTTAACATTGTCTTTGTAAATGACTGTTGACTGGTTCTGCTGATGTAAACGATACAAAGGAAACTACTTTGTGTTTTCCATCCGAAGGCAAATCTTGGTAGGTTTTAGGGAAGTGAAAGGAGCTACGAAGAATATTTTGGGGATTTATTTTTAGATTAAGCTCAAGTACTTCCCTTGACCAGTGCAGTAGTCCAGCTTTGTAGAGAAGACATCTAAATACTAGGTCACATTCTAGTTATGTGTCAAACGTCACTGCATGCGTCGATAATGGGACTCTCCAATTTAACCTTCTCATATATTTGCATTGCAACACATCCTCAAACCTTCATACTGCAGGGTACTCTGTAGAACATGCTCATGATTCCACATGTTTTGGGATTATGTTTCTTACAGGTTGATGATAGTGCCAATGCCACCTTCTTGGGATGGGTGGTGGCAGCCTACAGTCTCGGTCAGATGGTGGCCTCGCCCATTTTTGGCCTTTGGTCCAACTACCGGCCGCACAGGGAGCCACTCGCGTGTTCCATCACCATCAACCTGTTTGCTAATATCTACTACGCCTACGCGTACCTACCCAGAACCAATAACAAGTTCCACGTGCTCATGTCCAGAGCCTTTGTGGGCTTTGGAGCAGGTGAGTTGTGGAGGCCTTTTTCACATCATTATGAAATGTCCACATACCTGCCTGTGAATCCCAATCCTTCTCATTTAATAATATGGATTTGCTTATCCACTTTACCATTTATATTGTGATCCATGTCGCATAACTGACTTACTAACGTTTGCTTTGGTCTTTTTTTTTGTCAGGTAATGTCGCTGTGGTGAGGTCTTTTGTTGCTGGCGCTACATCTCTGAATGAGAGGACCAGTGCCATGGCAAACATGAGTGCCTGTCAGGCCTTGGGTTTCATCCTGGGACCAGGTAAAGATGCCATCTTTACCATATACCATATATTTTTGTTCCTATTATGTAAACCAGGCCAGTGTAGAGCGCAAATTCAGTTTTATTTTGTTTAGCCCCAAATCCAAAATTACAAATTTGCCTCGGAGGGCTCTACAATCTTTCCACATACGACATCCCTGTTCCAGGACCTCACATCGGTTCAGGAAAAACGCCCCCAAAAATTAGAAAAAAACCCATTCACAGGGGAAAAAGGAAGAAACCTTCGGGAGCACAACAGAGGAGGATCCCTCTCCCCGGTTGGACAGAAGCAATGGATGTCATGTGTACAGAATGAGCAATGTAACAGAGTTACAGCACATCTTAATAAAATGATGCTCGTGTAGTGTCGGATGGCGAATAACAACAAGCAAGTCGTTGGTTTCTATGTTGTAACACCTGCATACCTTTGTATATGTCAGCTCTGCAGGCCTGCCTGTCGTTCATCGGCGAGCACGGAGTCACGGTGAAGTTTATAGACCTGCAGCTCAACATGTACACAGCTCCTGCTTTACTAGCCACAGTGTTTTGCTTCATCAACATCCTGCTGGTGGTTTTGGTGCTGAGGTGAGGCTTTACATGCATGTGTGTGTATATGTGTATTCGTATGTATTATGTATCCTTGTTATTCTGTAGAGATTGGAATTTGAGCACATCAAAGATTCACATACTCTTTAATTCATTTAGTTAACTTTTTTTTGTCAGTTTATGTATAGTATTGAGTTCCTCAATGCTATTTTAAAGTGTCTGAGGTGTTTGTTGGTTGTCAACAGAGAGCACCATGTTGATGAGCATGGAAGACAGACTCGAGCCATCAACTACACATTGGAGGGTATTTATTATCTTCCTGACTTGTTTTCATCCCAGGTTTTGATTATCGTGGTGATGTAGACTTCATCATCTTCTCCCCCTTCCTGTAGATGGAGATGCCGTTGGTGAAGAAACTGAGGAGACCATTGATCAGGTAGCAGTCCTGACTTCCAACGTTCTCTTCTTCATCATCATGTTCATCTTTGCGGTATTTGAGACGTATGTATTTCATTATAGTCTACTGAGGCAGACACGTTAGAATGTAACAAATACACCTATTGCAGCTTTCCCATTGCCTCTTTATACTCTCAGAATTGCCACCCCTTTGTCCATGGACATGTTCGCTTGGACAAGGAGAGAAGCTGTGTTGTACAATGGCATCATCATCTGCTGCATTGGATTGGAGTCCATATTGGTGTTTCTAGTTGTAAAAGTGGCCGCTGAAAGGTACCTTTCTTCATACATGTATGATTAGATCGAAATGTATTCCAGTGTCAAATATTGTTCCCCGATTTAACCAAATGAATTATTTTCTTTCAGGTTCGGGGATCGTCCTGTGTTGCTAGCTGGCTTGGCAATTATATTCTGTGGTTTCTTTACTCTCCTTCCATGGGGAAATCATTACCCTAAAATCCAGTGGGCAGGTATTCACTGTTCAGTTTCCTCTGTTGAGTAATTAATAGCTGCAAAATGATTGCCCTTTGGCTTGGTTTGCGGATTTATTTATTATATTTGATGGAAATGATACTGTTTGGTCTCTGCTTTGAGTGTGGGGACATTAGTAAATCAGTGTTTACTGTTGCCAATTATTGTGGCTACAAACATCCAGCGGAGAGTTGCACTGGATGACTTGGAAATGGCAGCGGGGCTGCATGATGGTGTGTTAGTTTGCTCTGTTGCTTTCCAGGTGTACCCTGCCTCTGCCCAATGTCAGTTGGGATCGCCGCCCAACCTAACCCTGACCCTGACCCTAACCCTTCCCTCAGCAGGCTCTGCATTAATATTCTGTTTTTTTTCTTCAAATTACAGACATCAAAAACAACTCTATGAACACCTCTTTGGTCAGTCAGGTGTCTAAAGCCGCTTTAGCCGCCAACAGCTCCGTGGAGCCAACAGGCTGCCCATATGAACAGACCTGGTGCCAGTATACGCCGGCCATCAATCTGGCCCAGTACATCTCAGCTGACATCCTCATCGGGGTGGGGTACCCAGCCTGCAATGTCATGTCATACACACTCTATTCCAAAATCCTCGGACCCAAACCTCAGGTAAGAGGACTTGTAGGTCAAAGAAAGTGTCGCTTTAACAAGTTGAAATGATTAGGGTGCTTTGAACCACTTTGAAAGTGCCCAAATAGTTCTTCATATTAAAATTATACATCTTTTGCAAACCCAGAGTGTGGATGTTTTCTGTTTTTATTTGCAGGGCGTGTACATGGGCTGGTTGACGGCCTCTGGAAGCGGGGCGCGGACAGTGGCCCCAGTCTTTGTCTCCCAGGCATATACCATCCTGGGACCCCGCTGGGCCTTCAGCCTCATCTGTGGCATGGTGGTAGTGGCCATCATCCTCCTCAGCGCTGTTTACCGCCGACTCATCACCTTTTCTGTACGCCATGGAAGGACTATATAATACAAAGTGAAGATTCACACTGGACAGCCTGATTTGCCTGATATCAGACAGAATTGTCAACTTGTTACACTACGTTTTCATCTTCAGTCTGACATTGCCTCCACCCTCACCGATTTCAGTGGGGATTTACATGCAGCCCGAACAAGAAGGAGAGGCCATTGAATTAACTGTTCAGAGATGTTGGGGGTATCTATCACATTAAGACCCGGCATCTATTGTGGAAGGATTTGTGGTTGAAGATGTAAAGAGTTAGCATTCTGATGTTAACGTAGTTCTTCCTGCACCTGACACTGATTGTTGTTCTCCCCGCTGCACTAATTGGTCGACTACGTTTCAAACGAGAAACCGCTGTTCCTCGTCGCGATGCAGACGCATCATTTTCCTACAGTTATTCTCTATTAACGTAAAACCACAATCTGGATAATAATGATGGCTCCTTGTTGCTGTTACTTATTATAATATGTGGCAACTGAGAAGCCTTTGAGAGCTTGTGACTCAGGGTTAACCTTTAAACACTAAAGAAAAGAGATAAGGCCAGGTTATTTCTCACCACTCGACCAAAGATTGCTTTGCTTTGTAAATTCCAGTAAACGGGAACTGGAACTGCTGCTTCCATTTCACTGGTTGTAAAAGAAGAAGCCATGTGATGCCTCTATAATAGTTTTTTGCCTTGTTTGAGGTATGTCCATGGTTTTAAAGTCATCGTTAATCTAATAGCATCATTGTTCTTAAACATAAACTGGTTAACTTTTTAAATACCAGGACTACATTAGCAAAAGGTTCTCGGAATATCTTTAAATGCAATATTAAATATGATAATTTAGTCATCGGAGCAGCAACCATGACCAAATCACGGGTACTTTAGATATATGCTCTCAAATTGTTTGATATTTAGTTTTTATAAACAGAAAATGTGCTCACTGCTGAATTATTTCTGACTATTTTGTGTACTGAATATCTTGGAAGACTGTCATTTTATTGTTGAAGTGGAGAAAATGGGAGATGTCAGTTTTACTGAGGAATGATTGTTGTGCAAGAAATGTAAAAAAAAAAATCTTCTATACAAAAGTATTAATACAATTTTCCTATTTCTGTTCATGGCTTCACTGGTGGTTGTTTGCAGCTGCTGGTTGTGGTTATGCTGGAATCAGGTTAAATAAGATAATGTGTGATGAAAGTGTTGGTGCTAATGATTTTCTGAGTAATATATTAAAGGATTTATGTTCTCTTTTTAAAATGTCATGGTAGCTTCATGTTGAATTTTATCAGAATTGGTGATTTGTGCAATTGACATTTCCACCCCTTAATGTGTAAATGCAAGATATAGCCTACCATACGACTTTACTGATCCTGTGGGAACTTTACATGTTAAGTCAAAGGTAAGAAACCCAGCCAAGAGCTTTTCACATGAAATAAATGTGGAATTAAATAATGTTTTTAAATGATGAGTGTCACCTGATCTGATGTGAGGACCTGATCCCAGGGTTCAAGGCTCTGGCCTCCTGCCATGGTCCTGCTGATGCACCTTCTCTCAATTGCTCCTCACCGGAGCGAAGCTGTATGAACATATGGGTCAGACAGAGGCCGCAAAAGCTGTAGTGTCGCAGCGCGCATGCGTTCAATTAGAAGAAAAAAAACAAGTTTCTTGTGCCCACGTGATGACGGCAGAGAAGCTGGTTGAGAGCGCGCAAACAACATGAGCGCTGCGAAAGTTACAGGCTGTTAACATTAGCGTTACATTTACGCAGCTTTGCAGGCAAATAACTCGACTTTGCGAGTCTATGAGGCTGTGGGAAAGCATGCGTGACTAAAACATGGAAATATTTGGAGACGAGCTTGGTAAGAACATGCATATTATGATCTATAAGAAGTTTGTGGCTACTTTAGCTGACAAGCTAGCTAGTTGGAACTTAACTTCCCCTATATACATTACTGATACTTTACCAAATAACTCCGTGGTTGTATTATACGCTGACTCTACGTGTATTTACATTGTTTGCTTGTCTTCCATTGCTCCAGAGTTTGCGGATGTCCGAATGGTAAGTATACATTTTCAACTTTCTTTAGCTTTTGGATGCACCAAAGACAACATGGAGACCGTAGCTCCTCCGCGTTGGCGCTTGGTTTGTTTGGCTGCGACAGCGCTCATGGGCATGATATTACTTTCAGCCTGGGGGAAATGTCTCAAATGCAGCAGCAGTCGTCGTGTATATTGTATTTTGAAGCTAGTTATGGATTTCTCAGCCCAAACTTTGACCAGTTTTACTGACGCTACAGTGCGCGTAATCACTTCCGGTGTATATTATATTCATTCAAAATGCGCAGTTTAGTTAACATTATACCTGGCGCTATTATTCGACTAAATTAGTGTGATGTGTTTAATACTTAAAGTTATAATGATCATAATACATTTGCAGAACCTCCTTTCCTTTGTTGAATGCTACGTTGTTTACTTTAGTGCCATCTTCTCTTTAATTGGTGTATTGCTCCCCTTCACAGCTGTACAGTCTGCTTGTGGCCTGCATATTTTTCTCTTTGCATTGCTGGGAGAGCACCAGATTCAAATGACTCAAGGACTCGCACATCAAAATGCCACAGATAAATGTCAAGGGCAGTCAGACATAAAACAAACAAAAACATAGATTGTGTGTTCTCACGTGATTAGATTAAAAAAAAAGTTCAAATTGTGCAGCTGGAAAACCGACCACTGCTGTAATTCCTTTCTTGGTCTGGTAATGATCAAAAACATTTCCCTGTCTTTGTTTACATGCTTTTTGTTTCTTGGTCTCATGTTGTAGCTGTGTCTCTTCCCACATTGGTGCCCAACGTTCGTGACATACTGCATACTTAATGGCTTTTTTGAAGTATGCAGAAGATACAGAGTTGTTGGCTTTGCATGTACTGTTTTGCTAGTGCAAGGATATTAGCTTGCTGATGTTGATCCAGTGAGTCATCTTCCCATGGAAAGTGAAACTTAAGGAAGCAGGGCATTAGTGTTAAGTCATTGCAACTTGAGTTCACATTCAGGACTGGCATGGCACATTTCATTGGACAGCGTTGAGAACATATTAATCGTTCTTTTGTTCGGAGTACAATGGGGCCTAAATGAAGGACGATGTTTCAAGGCTGCATGTAGTGATCTCATGTATGTGGATCGGACGATTCTCTTTTCTAGCAAAGGGTCGTGGATTTGTTCGAGTGTCGTCCTGGTTTTCAAAGGGTAGTCCGCCTCGGCCTCATTGGTAAGAATGTGCCACATTACACATCTGACACACACATTTGTTTTATTTATTTTTTTGTGAAATTGCATAAAACTTAAAAAGTATTCTCTTCCCTAGCGGAAATCAATGATGAGCTAGATGGCACAGATGAGGATGGAAGTGGCCAATGGGCACGTGGTCGTGGCCATTTCCATGCATATTCAAGGGTTACTGAGAAGAGTAGTGACGGAGGATTAAGTGGGAACCATACGAGGTCATCCACCTCTGTTTATCAGCTTCCACGGCATTACTTATCTTCATCTTGTGGCGTTCCTTGCCCGCCATCTGTAAAAGTTGAGTCAAAGGAGAGTGTAAGTACTTTTTTTTTATGCCTATCTTGTCAAATAGATGGCGTTCTTGTGCTGTGAAGTGGTACTTATGTAATCTATACACCGTTTTTTGCAACTCTTGTAGGACTCTGAAAGAAGAGCCAGATTATTAGAAGAAGTAAAAAAAGAGAAAGAAAAGGCTGAGAAGAAGCGACTTAAAAAAATGGTAGTCTCCGATCTCTAAAACAAATTTTATAGCAATAAGTTGATGTCAAATTATGTAAATTAAACTTTTTTCATTATGTGTATTCCCATCCCACAGAAACGAAAGGAGAGAAAAAGACTTGAAAAGTTGGAGAAGGAAAAACAGAACCCTATAAAAGAGGAAGAGGTAACGATGAATGTGTGCAACGTCTTTATTGCAAATGGTGAGCCTCCAACAATTTTTCATGAAGCTGCCAGCTTTAACATTATTTGGGTGATTCACAGGGTAAAGACGATTCACAGCAATCTAAAACAGAGGGGGGCAAACCAGATAATGATGAATCAAAACAAACAAACATTTCCAATGATAAACAGTGTGCCTTACCAAAAGATACAGGCAACAGTGACAGTAGTGAAAACGAATCCAGTGATGAAGATAGCGACACCAGGAATGACTCGGGCGACTCTGAGGTACCATTTGCACTTCTCATTCTCATTCATAGTCCTATCATTTATACAGGGAGTTTAAAATTGATGACATTAAATGTGTCTTTTGTATGTATTTTTAAGGAACTGGACATGACTAGCACTTTTGTAAATAAAGCTGCTCTTATAGCCAGGCGTCAATTGGATCAGAAGCCCGTGTTTGAGAGGAGGGATAGAAAAAAGACCCCCGTCAAAGAAGAACCTAAAACTGTTCCTGACCAACCTAATGAAGACCCAGATGTTGAAAAGAAGGTGAACAGAGATGACGCGTGATGAATACTACACGAAATTGCTACAGCAACATATTTTACTGTATGTTTTGGATTTAGTCTTTTTTTGCTACTTGGGATAAATTTGATTATTAAATTTCTCTCTTGCTGTTCATCAGGATTCTGCCGCCATTAGCGGCCCCACTTTTGAAGATAATGTAAAGATAAGTACGGATCTTGCAGGTAAGTTTTCTCCATCTGATTTAGAAACTAAGCTAGATGGGCAGACCATGATTTGTAGAGAAATATAAAGTTGTATTACTTTTTTTTTTTAATCTGAACTCTTTCTTTTTCTATAGTTATTGGAAATAGGTTTGCAAGTGCTGGAGACTTTAATATGGCTGTGAAGTATTTCACAGATGCAATTAAGCACAACCCTACAGAGTTTAAGTAAGAGCATGTCCCTTTGCTTCATTTAAAGCCAAATGTGTTGATTCAGATTACTCACCCAATGGTTTTTATTCAACTTTTTAACTTTTGTTTCTGTCGCAGGTTGTTTGGCAATCGTTCCTTCTGTTTTGAAAAGATGCAAGAATATGAGAAGGCACTGACTGATGCTGAGTTGTGTCTCAGCATGTGGCCAGGCTGGGTTAAAGGCCTGTTTAGGAAGGGCAGAGCTTTGGCAGGTCTAAAGGTACAATTGTCTCCCATATGTGTCCTAAACTGTCATGTCCGAGTTAAGTCATTGTTGATGTGTGGGACATAGGTTTGTTGGGGGGAAAATAATCTAAAAGTATCTAGCATGCACACTCTTTTTGCATCTAGCTTTTAACTGATGACTAATAGTTGGGCAGATTTCTACAGCAGGATGCCATTCAATGGGTTTGAACTTTAAAGATGGACGCTCAACGTTTTTCTATTCTTCTTTCAGAGGTACGACGAGGCTGCCCAGGCTTTCAGGGAGGTCCTCAAACAGGACAGTTCATGTGCAGAAGCTGCTCAGGAACTGATGTGGGTGCAGATAACTCAACTAATGGTGTGTATCCCACTCGGTGAGGTAGCTGGGGAAATGGTATCAATGTAATGGCAATGGAGGAAAAAAAACATGATTGTTTTTCAGATACGATGTTTTTATTGTGTATTCAAGACGTCAACACACTAAAAAGCAATATGAAATGAACCAGTTTGGCTTCTGTTTCTCGTTGAAGAAACAAAGGGATGTCTTAGTAGCATTAAAGGGAAATCGATGGATAATAATTCACTGAAGGGGTTTAAACTGGAATTCTGTCTTCTGTTTCAGGAGTATGGTTTCACTCGGGAGCAGAGCTCAAATGCTTTAATTATTCATGGGACCGTAAAAAAGGCACTAGAGGTGCTGTCCAAACTAAACCACCGACCCGGTGAGTGTGATTTTACAAATACTGCCGCATATGAGAGAAAACATAGCTGGAACTTTTCATTTCCTAAACTCATATTGTAGCTAGAGTTGAGGGCACACATGGCTTCAACTCGTGTGATTAGCCGAGTTTAATTGATTACGTGAAAGCACATGTCTTAACCATTCTTTGTATTTTTTTCGTAGGCGCTATTCAATCAAATGGGACTATCCAACTGGCTCAAGTAGCAAATGCCTCCGGAGTGTCGCCAATCCTGTCAGCCAACACAATCCCTGCTCATCCACATGCTCCTCACTCCCATGATGCACCTAAACCAGCGTTTAGGAACCAACCTTTAGGCCCAGTTCAGAATACGTCGAATGCCCAGAGTCCACCCGCGTCCATTCCCAGTCAGGCCATGAAGACCAAGAAGGAAGCCTTTCGCCCACCACCGTGAGTACCGGTTCAGTCACACTGCAGTTTGTTTGTAGCGGTCTGCAGATATCTGGTTACGGCAACATGTTGGCTGTTTGTGTCTCGAGGATGATCACTAGCGTTGTGGAGAAAGAACGAGCAGCGTCCTCTGGCAGGCTTGCTCTCATCTCGTCTCCACGTCAAACAGCCAGAATTCTTCCTTTAATATTTCCACTTTGCCTCACAGATCAATGATATTAATTAAATCCTAATGGATACCAATATAGGCCAGTATCAATGAAAGTTAATTGTATGATCAGTTATTGTATTGGACAAGCTTGTTTAGGTCCTCTACAGACTGTAAACTTATTGCTTTCCCTCTAATTAAACAATATATTCTAAAAGCAGAAAATCATTGAAGTTTTCACGCAGTTTCGACTTTTATCAAGGTTTTTTCTTACAAAATGACTCTGGAGAGCCCTGCACACTTGGTCGTTTCACAGTTTCTTATAGACTTACTTTTTCTTCAACAGGGAGCTGTTTCCAGTTTGGGTGGGAAACTTGATTCACCCAATAACAGAGTCTGTGATAGCCAACGTGTTTCGCAAGTAAGAGCATTGTTTCCTTTTGGTAGCATTTCTGCAGCTTAACCTTTTTGAAGTCAGATACTTGAGTTGTGTAGTAAGTGTTGACTTCCACTCGTTTTCTCTTGCAGGGTTGGGGTTGTCGATAGTGTGAAGGTTCTGACTTACAAACGATGTGCCTTTGTAAACTTTACAAAACGAGAGTCCTGTGATGAAGCAATCAGACGCTTGCATGTGAGTACACTTTGAACTCTTGAATGACGACGAGACTACAGGTTTCCTACTTTATTTGCACTTCATGGATAAGTTATTGGGTGGCAGACATGTTTTCACTGTAAATTGCACATTTCCCTTCCTGCATACTTTCTAAGATTAGGTCAGTTTTTGCAGTGTCCCCCAAACTATTCATACTTGCTTGAATTTAAAATAATTCAAGTGCATCCAAGCATTAGTATTCATTTGTTATTAGCTGCTTATAGGCAGTGTTATGGAGTTAAAACGAGTCATAATTCCTGCTATCGGTTCACTCTTACCGATTCAGCTCTTTTGCATTTGGTTCCCAAAACAAATGATTGTTCGTCTGTGCACAGAGACGAGCAGGTTGCCAGTAAACACTCCTATCAAACGTGTTGTTTTTTTTTGCAACCCACTTGTTCAGGGGTCCGAGCTGAACGGCATGAAGATTGCAGTGAGGTATCCAGATAGGATTCCTCATGGTTTGGGAATTTCCAGATCTGCCCTCAAAGCTGATGACCTGCCAGATGATATTGTGAGGTTAGTGCTTTTTATTTTCCACATTTTAGGACATTTGAGTATTTGCTTGCTTCTTTGGTCTTACGATAAAGAATACTTTGAAAAGGTTTAGCTCCTGGCAAGAAAGTGAACACTCCTTTTTCCCCAAATGACCCATCTCTTGAAATGAACCGGTGCTAGTTTCCATCGACTACCAAGCTAAATAAGGGGATTAACATTTTAGTTTGTGTGCTGCTGATAGTTACCACTTTATTAGATGCATGTATTTTAGCTACAACTAATAGTCCCCCCATAAATCTGACCTTCATTAGTTATAATATTACATTTTGACATGTCCACCCCTTTTATATCAGTGAGATGAGGCTAGATAACGGAACAAAATCTGTATAATCAACATAAATGACAAAGTATTTGTATAACTGTCATGAAGGCAGGACAAGATTGGTTTAGAAATCTTCCACCGATCCCGTTTGAGGGATGCTGGAGCTGATCCCAGCTGTCAGTGGGCAAAGGCAGGGTTCACCCTGGACAGGTCGCCAGTCCATCGCAGGGCAGGCATGGAGTCAAACAACCATTTACGCTCACGGGCAATTTAGAGTCCAATTACTCTAAACTGCATGCCTTTGGACTGTGGGAGGGAACCCATGCTGACATGGGGAGAACATGCAAACTGCCAGACCAGTTTTCCAACACCTTTTGCTGTGAGGTAACAGTGCTAGCCTCTATGCCACCGTGCAGCCCAAATTAAATTCTTGAACTTGCATATCTACTGTTGATGGGGTGTTTAAGCGCTCTTTGTCATCGGAGTGTAAATTAGTCACATCTTTCATTAGTTACAGGCAAAACGAGTACGGTGAAGGGAGGAATGCAGTTGGAAGCAGAACGTTTCGTCCTTACAGACAAGTCCCGGACTACAGAGGAAACCACAAGTACTGAAAGGAAGAGAGATGCCTGTCCTTGTCAATAAAAGCATAACCACTGACACTGTCCAGCAAAGGTTTATCACTTGTATCTAGAGGTAAGGCTTTGCAAAACAATTGAAGTATTGTCAGTGGACATGAATTCATTTTTTATTTGGTAGAAAAGAAGAATACATCTTAAGTATTAGACACTGAAGATGACCTGATTTTAAGGACATGATAGTTTTATATGTTCTGACTAAAAACAGACTAAGATTTTTGTGGGCTGATTGTGGGTATTTACAAGCGCTTCGTTATGCCAAAATAGTTGAAGCTTGACAGATATATCAACTGTTATAATTTAAGTCGGTATAAAGTAAATCAGCTGGTGGTAAAGTGTTCAAATGTTATGTCTGAGATTTTAAAATGGTATTAGCTATTATTAGGCTCCAAAATCCAATGTTGCATAGGTCAAAGGCAAGACATTTGTTTTTTTTTACAGTTGATATACATGCATGCAGGAATCATTGCTGTAAACTTAATGAGCCTCATAAAATGGCCTGTATCTGAGTGATCTATAATCAGAATCATGTTACTTTTATGTATTGTTGAAAACTAAACTGTTTATTTTGAAATTTAAGATGACAAGTTACAGTGTTTTATTCAATTAAAGATTCTTTTCATATTTTGTTTCCTTCTTTTCTTAAACACGAACGTTAACCAGAATATTAATGGTTTACGCTGCTGTTAGGATACATATCTGCTGCATGTTGCTGTGGTCATTTTTATTTCACTGTTATGGCATTAGAGGCAAAATAGCAGGAAATTATGCATTATAATGCTTAGCAAAATGATGGCAAACTAATTGATCTCGGGTCCTTTACCCTCTGTCCAGGTAATTAAGCTCTTCATTTGAACTGCCACTAGATGGCAGTACAAGTATGTATTGCTTTGAGAAGTTCAGACAGAGAAACTTTCTGATAGATTATTTAGAGAAACGTATCTCAGTGCCTGAGCTGCACGTTGTGCTTTTCTTCTGCAGCGCCTGAAACGGCACAAACAGCCTGAACACGAGTCATCGCTCTAATTTGACATGCAGACTTTCTTCAGCGGAAGGTGAAACAGCGTGAAGTCTACTAATGTGACATACCATGACTTTTACATCTTCTTTGACATACTATAGCTTTTTTTTAAATAGTGTAGTACTTTTATGACTTTAAAACAAATGTAATACTACATTTTTGTATTACTAACTATACTTTGACTTTTCATTAGTATTTTACGATTTTTTTTTACAATATACTATGTTTTCATAAAAAGCTAAAGTATACTTTAACATATACTAAATGATATGATATACTAAACCATCACTTTCACATGCCATACTTTGACTTCATGAAGTTTATTACATACTATTCAATGTCTTTAACATACTATACTAAATATTTCCTATAGCTTTGTTTTTACACACTAAATATGACTTTTTAATCAATTTAATCTCGATTTTATCCATTTCACGGTATACTATGACTTATGACATTTTAGCTATCTATAATACTTTTTGACATTTCACAGCATAATATAATATATTAAACTTTCTATGACTTCCAATTGACTCTTTAAAAACTTATGAATTTTTTATGATTTGTCAATTTCTTTTTACACTTTTTTGGATACATAATGACACTTTTCATGGCTTACTATATCCCCGTCTTTAAAGAACGCGTCTGAGAATGTATAAAGCCTTGCTATATGTTTTCTTTCAAACAGTTCTAGCACATTGATTTAGTGATTCAATGGCAACTTCGGACTTAGACAAAACACTTGTGGTGTGTAGCCGTCTGTGACCGAGCAGCAGCAGCAGCAGCAGCAGCAGCAGCAGCAGCAGCAGCAGCAGCAGCAGCAGCAGCAGCAGCAGCAGGCTACCATAATATATGTTCTTAAACACTCACCTTGGGCCAGTTCTGTGAGAACTGCCTGTGGCTTGGAAAAGCCTTGTAAGGATCCAGCGTTCACCAGGATAAGATGCACGTCCGAGCCGGTTCCTCTCCATTTTTAATGTTGTACTGAGTGCTGGACAGACCGGCGCTATCGCAACAAAAAGGATATGTAAGACTTTAAAATGTGAAGACACATTATAGGTGGTGGCGTGTGTATGAATACATGAGCTACTATACAAAGTTATCAAATGCAACAATACAATGGATTTTGGATTGTATCTCTTCATTCAGTGAGGAGCAGATTTAATGTATCATAATAAAATTTGGGCAAATGAGAATCTTGCATCCTAATGAACGCGTTTTTGTTGTAGGGGTGATATCACAGGTGTGTTTTCACAAACCATCTTTCATCGTGCATCTTTGAAGTATAGAGAACATCTGGACGAGGCAGTGAAGCTATTGTTAGAAGGCAGACTTGGCTCCTACCAAACAAGCCCGTCTCTGCTGCAGGGCGATGATGGAGGATGAGGAAGTGGAGTGGAGCGAGGCTTTGCACCCCGGCAGGCCTGCTGACACATGCCCGCCCGCCTCCCTCTCAGCTGCAGAGCCAAGGTCAGCCAGCCTCTGGAGTCAAACACTCCAGCGGCGCCTCAGAGGGAAGTGAGAATAAATGAGCACATTTTCTTTTCATTTAAGATGACTTCAAAACATAAAAAAAGATGACGGAGAATTTACTGAATAAAACTTATTAATGTATATACCATAAGGTCTATTGAGTAGCTGTTCTTGAACTTTCTGTCATAATCCATGATCCTCATCAGCATTTTAAGTTCTTCCAGATATCATGGAGTTGTAGTTATTTGTTTTCCTTCTCGTTGAGGATCATATTCCATTAACGGCTTCAGGCTACAAATAGACAGTGTTATCATTTTAAATATTGAACTATTTTAAATAATATTTTAACATTTTAACAGTGACAATTCCAAGACAACTAGGCAAACTATCTGCTGATGAAGATCATTCGATATGCTCGAAAGCCCAAGAACAGCTTCGAAATGGACCCGTCTTGTGAGAGTCTTTTTTCACCTAATTATCTCGTCAACATCCAGAAAAGGTGGAATATTTACCGTCAAGTGAAGTCCTGTGAAGCTTTACTTGGACATTCAAAACAGCATGTGTATCTGTTTTGAACTGGTGTGAATCCCAGTTAAACTTTGAGTACAGTGTGCCACATAAAAACATGTTTAATTTCAAATTAAATAGCAGTAAACAGGAGAAAGACTAAAATATCTATTTAAAAAGAAACTTAACTTAAAAAGAAAAATCTGAAAATCTGTATTGTTTGGGAAGACAGAATTGTGCTCATCTTTCTCACATCAAACGTTAAAAAACTTTACCTCTTTGATTACACAGATGGGTTCAATATTACACAATAGTCACAATAGTTCCTTCAAAGCTGAAGGCACGACTTTTTTTTATCTACTCCTTCGGAATCTTAAAAATTGTCACTGCATGTCCACAACGACGTAGAAAAATAAAGGGTGTGTACTCTGATATAAGGTAGTGGGAAGTGTTCCTGTTGTGTGATATTCCTGATTTCAGAGAGCTATGTTGACTGCCGTTCCTCAAACACCGTCAGTTGTCTTGACATCCAAAAGACCATCGCAGGCAGCACACTCGGATACTTCTGTACTGATGTGCAATCAGCTTAGCGTTCAAGCTGCATCTCGGCTGTGGTGGAGTCTCGATCTTGGCAGCTCCAGAGGCAGCCGTTAGAGATGTCCCCCATCGACAGCACTGCTCCCAGGTCAGCTCCAGAGGCAGATGTTGCTCATGGCCTGGCAGGTGGAGCTGGTTTCTGCAGGAGACAGGTAGATTTTGCCGCTGGGGCAGACACACACCTCGTACACGGCGTGCTCAACGGAGGCCTGGTGGGGCGACTCTGTGTAGACGCCAAGTGGGAGACTACCCAGCTGAATGGTTTTGGCATCTAAAAGTATCTGAGAGATAAAACATCAGAGACAAGTCATTCAAATGACATCGCTCAAGGTGCTCCGTAGTGAAGCATCACCAGCTATCCAACTGATAAATGCTTCTGGTGCAATCAGTAAAAACAACGTGACAGGTGGCGCAAGGATAAGAAGGGAAGGAAGAACTCCATCGCCCTGATCACTTTTATTTGCAACACAAAATTGGTCTTTTTGGTTTATAAATAAATAAACAGGATACACATAAATAAAGGGCACAAAAGAGGACGTTTTCACTTGCAGCATCGTTTTGAGTCCTCACCTCTCCCTCCGTGGACTCCAGCTGGAGATCCTTTCGACCGCTGACCTTCAGCGGCCCCTTGGCAGCACTCACTTCCACCCCTCTGGGAGCCTCCATGGTTAAGGTCCGTGTTGGAGACTCCAGCCTGAAAAACAAAAACAAAAAACGAGCACAAACTAAGAGATGCAGTGCACAAACTCATCAATCATTTGTGTGTATAGTTTCAAGATGCCCGCGTGACTAAAACTCCGCCTTTCAGTGTGATTTAAGAGCCGAGGTTACAAGATCAGTTCAAGGTTATATTGATTGTTATTCAGCTCATAGTTTGGGAATATCCATCTGTAATTACTTGTTTGGGGCAGGTTGATGGAATTCAAATCATATCGTTTCATAATGGTAATGATCATTTTGATTTATGGAGTATTTTTCAAGCCTTTTGCACAAACTGCTGTCCGAGGTAAGGGAATTCAAAACGTATGAAATATTAGGGACAATTGCAAGATGTGCAAAATGAAATCTATACATGCATACAGAAGCTGGGTAGCCTATCTACTAAACTAAATTAATAGCTTGTATATATAGCTTAGATATTATTTAAAACATATTTTTCAGCAGGTTCTATTATATATTTTTCAGGTTGTAACATTTCTAGACATTGCAATACGGTGAAATTTAAATAATGTTTAAGAGACAGTTGCAAGTTTAACTTTTAGCCGTCTAAATTTCCAATACTTTTTAAAAGAAAAACAAAACTATTTTTGGATTTTTACTTTATCACATGTATTTGGGGTTTTAGTAATACTTCTACACCTGTGGTGTTGAAGCTGCTGTTCATATTTAAGTCTTCTCATTATTCTTAACCAGTATGGCTCCTAAACAGCCCATAATTATATCAGCTGATTTGACCTTTCAGCAACACTGAGGCTAATGCAATTTTCATTTTTCCTCCTGTGGACTATTTGTTTACACAGGAAAAGATAAGTGCAAGAGCCAATCAATGTGGAATTTGTTTTCATAAGTCATAACCGTTTCAAATTGATTTCCTCACCCCATCTCTCCCAAATCTGTTTTCAATGAATTTTAAACGGAAGACTTTAAGGAGCCGTCTTGAAATCGCTTAAATCTCCATACCCTCTGAAAGTGACACACTTTCGGATTATACGCCACAGAAGAAAAAAAGACAGAAAAGAAAATGAATTCCATCTGCATTTGAAAAGCTTCTCTGACTTTAAATCAGCTTTCAGTAGATACAATTTGGAGAGGATTTGTGAAATGTCTGTGACCCGAGACTATTAATGCCATAGACCTGTAGAAGTAAAGATGTCTGCTCTGCTGTTTTTTATTTTATTACTCTACTGCTCTTTCTTCTCTCCCAGGTATGCTTTTGATTAAATTGCAGTAATCGACATGTTACAATCATGTATGTCTATACTTATTCTTGGTTTTATTTTGAATTCACAATAGTCAGCTTTTGTTTTTGATGCTTACAAATATATTTTTGAAACTTCCCCAGTCTCTCTCCCATAGCAATACAACATACTATTTATTGTTCTATTAATATATTTATATATATATATTTATATTTATATATATATATTTATATATATATATATTTTTATATTTATATATTTCTTTAGTTGATACCATTTAAAAAAAAAATGAAAGTCTGTTTTACGCTGTTCTCCAAATTGACGCAGTCACTGAAAACAATATGGTAATATCCAATAATGGATTTATTATTATTTATTGTAGTTCTGGATGTTGACACTCGAGACTAAAATCGAATCCGATAACAATCTAATTGTTAGTTTCAGTCCTAATGGAGAAGACTCTAAATGTTTTACATTGTGATACAGATCATGAGTTTACCACCAATGATCTTACAGTCCACTTGTGCTTTGTGATGCATACAAACATGTGCAGAGGTTTGACCATGTATGGCAATGATATATGTATTTTATATATACTGATAAATGGAGGAGTGAGTATGACAGTAAATGAGACTCTCCACTCTGCCCTTACCCCCCAAAACCGTAAACCAATTATTTCCTCTGTATCTTTATGTAATGTTCTTTCCTTTGCAGTCCAAACATTTCGCTCATGGCCATATAAGACCATCACGATAACAAAGAACAAGCATTTTTCTTTGGAATGGTTCAAAATTGGAAGGAAAAAAAAACCACACTCCTGCTGCACTGCATCTCAATCCCAACAAATTGGAGGTAGAAAAGTCTGACCAGCGGTAAGTGGGACCAAGAGGAGTTGTTCTGTTCTGCCTTTATCTCCTTAATGAACCCGTCACTCTTGTGTGGACACAGCTACGAGCAGAAACTGTCCTGAAAGCTGCTTGGCTCCACTAGAGAGAAGTAAGCGGCTGGCCGCACTGCAAACAGACTTTACACCGGAAGAGGAGTGCTCGAGTAGCCAAGAGACGTAGAGAAAATGAAATGAAAAGCTGTTTTCCTGCTCTCTGATGCTGGGCCTAGAAAAGTACCGTGTGATGTCGGCACCGTGAGAAAGCAGAGAGCCTTCAAATCCCGTCTCGTCTGCCTTCGCTTCTTAGTGTCAGACTTGTCTCACCACAGAATCATATGTGCAACAAACAAAAACATAAGTTTGGTCTCTACACGGCCGAGACCTGGAGAGCTTTTTGTCTCATCGAGCAGACGTCTATCTACCATCCGTCTTCCATCCATGTCGAGGGAATAGACCTGCTCCTTCTGAATGAACAAAATCCATGACAGAAGCGTCACAGTGAAATGTGCAGTGATGCTAGAGAAACAGCTTTACCAAGAGACTTATCACAGTTTTCCTGCATATGCAGCTGCATTCGGGACATGTGCATAAGGAATCAGAGCACCATGCTCCAGAATGAGACGCAAAAATGATCCGATTATGTAATTGACGGAAATATTTTCATATTTAGGGCTGCAATTTCTGGTTGGAGGGCTGCTACTATTATCAGACTGAGTGGGCAGCTAGCTCGGGAGTCAAAACATGAATCCTCAGAGCCACATTCCCTGCTATCGACTATCTGCATTTCCTGTCCTTGAACTCGGCACCAGAGGGTATTTTGAGAGTGAAACCGTAGAGATTCCCGTGAGGTGAGGGAGCTGATCAGAGCTACGACTGAAGGTAATGAAGCTGCGAGCTGCGAGCAGGACATGACAACCTGCCGTCTCTCCTGCAGAGCTATATCCCCTTCATAGCGGCCCTGCCCTTCGTTTTAGAGACCTCAACATCAAGGCCTCTCTTCTTGATGGCGCCTCGATAAAAGTGCAATTATTCATAAGTCAGCACACACAAACATGCCTTCTACCTTTTTTGGGCATACAGTCGACAAAGAGGATGAAGTGAGGAGTAAAGAAAACAAAATGAGACGCAGGGGACCAAAACAACTATAAATCAAACCGCTCAACTGTTCAGCTCCGGCACCACTGCCTCTGCACTTTTTAAAGTTTAGACGATTCATCGATTGTCATAAAAACAACCATCTGCAACCAATTTGGAAGGCATCAACTTTTGCTCCCCCCAATATTTGAGAGCATTTTTATCTTAATAAAATACTATGTGCACCAAAACACAAATATACATTTCGTAGTACACTTTAAGTGCATGTAGTGTTTATTATAGAATATTTTGTGTGCAATCAATGTCATGATGCATATACTATTCTAGTTTATTAAAGCCATTAATCCATACAATGCATTTTCCCTTGTGGTTTCACATCTACATACATTTTCTAAATTACTTTTATTTGTTTCATTTAAATCCGTGTATAGTACTTTGTTCTATTCTGAAACAAATGTGAACACAAATATAGAAAGCTAACTGAAATGATTTATTTCATCGTTTTCATATTTTCCCCACTTATTTCAGTAGATTTTGGTAACCAAAAGCCCTTCTCTCCTGTTGGGCAACACCGGACTGAATTATACTGACTTATAATGCCGGTTTCCCCCATTGTATCTGTGAGTCATGTGTGGTTCCTAACCATCATTAGTTCTTGCGCACACCAATCCAGTGGAAATAACAACCTGTACATCCTCTTCAATTCACCCAGATAGATTGCAAAAACAAGAAAAGATTGAAGCAAACATGCATAAAATCCTGTCAAGTTATTGACAGTGAAGTGCACAAAGATAGATAAGATATGCCAATGGAATGATTGTACTTCGTATATATTCAATTATTGAGAAGCAACATGACGACGACAAGTGAAGACAGACTTGAGCGCTAGCGTAAACAGATAAAGCGCTCAGGGAGAACAGGTGCTTCAAAGAAAAGGGGATCTCAAGTGGATTTCTTTGATTAAGTCTCTGCTCTGTTTTTCTTCCAGATTACCGTTGGCTTGCAGAGAAATCAAACGCAGAACAAAGAGAAAGATATTTTTTTAAAGAGGGAAATAAGGGCAACGTGGACGCGAGCCAGGCCGCAACTTTATCATCGAGAGAGGTTTAAAAACAGGTGGCGAGAGGTTTGAAACCAGAAATTGACTCGTCTCACTTTCAGGTTGGTGCTGAGATGGGCTGAACAAGCACACATGTGCTACATAAACATGCACACACTGCACAAAAAGATGCAAATTCCACTTTGAACACAGTTGTTTTAGAAGAAATCTCCAGGTCTTCTTCATAAATAGAATAATCAAAGTTCTGAGCAAAGTGGAAAAGACAAGAAATTGTGATATGAAGACGACATTTTCATGATAGGAACTTCTATTTAAGGAAGTCTTCTGCCACCCTAATTAGTATGATGTCATCATAATGGATGATAAATTACATTTTCACGTGTGATCAATCATCAGGGTACTGCGGGTCGTAATTTACGGTCTGGCTTTTTGACATTTGGTGACATTAAAAGAAACAAGGGCGGGAAGAGGGAGTTCTCACAGATGGGGATGATTCTCTGCATCTTTATGTCAAACCAAAATAAATAGGGATATAGATTATATGCTGACGGAGTTACTGTATTGTGCTCTCTCGTATAAATGATGCATCTGGCCTAACTGACTGCAGTCAATTTTAAATCGTTCAAAAAGTTGAAATGGCTTCGTTTTTGGTTGAATATCTTTTTTGGAAATTGATATTACCAATAACTTTTGTGTTGTCAACATTTGATGATTATACTTCAACTTCTGACAGGTTCTAAAGGATAGTCTGCTAGTAGTTCTGCAAAAGTTATAAAATATTATTGAAAAAGGTTTACAGACATGCCACTGCAGTAATGGCTTGTTTACATTTCCCACAACCCGATTCCTCTTTGAACAGACGCAAAGAAAAAAGAAAAACAACATTAAAAAAAACGTTTTCCGGCTTGAATTCATGTCATTAATAGCCCACACAGTTCTGTTTGTTACATTGGGCTTTTTTATGTATTCATAACTGTTATTCTTTTGCATGTTTTTCGGGAAATAAATTGGGTGTATATAAAAGGGACTTTTTTTTTTGCCCCGACAGTACAGTTTGTACATCTGCTTGTTTGAAAGCTTTACAGTCGTTTGTCAGTAAAGGAACCATTTTAATAGTCTGACGAAATATTTTTGAAAATGCACACAAACTGAGTCAAACTTTAATAAAGCTTAAATGTGTTATCTTTGATCTTTAACCTGGATTACATTTAAGGAACTCAAATGCCAATGAAGCTTTTGTGTCCCAACTGTCTCCTGTTCGGTTTCCTCTCGTTAAGATTTTGGCCACATTGCAGATGGTCACCCCTGAGCTGAGCCTGAGTGTGAATCCTGGGTCTGTGTGTGTGTGTGTGTGTGTGTGTGTGTGTGTGTGTGTGTGTGTGTGCTTGCTTGCTTGCTTTAAAGTGAACCTCATCAGTATTCCGCTCACTCTAGAGGAATTAGATGCAAGAACACTGCTTTTTCTGCCAACTTTGATCCCAGCCCTCCCTTCAGGACCAGTAAGGTGGACAACAAACCACACTCGTTACAGCTCGTTAATGGACCGACACCGGGCTCGCAGCCTCGGGCGGAGTGCAGTGGGTATCGCATGCTGGGGAGTGTTATGTATGAGCTTAATACGCATCTCAACCTTAGTAACTTTAGCCATGCTCGCAGTGCTTTAATCCATTCCTGACTGCAATAGAGAATAACTAACAAATTAGCTCACCCCTCGGGTGTGAAATTAAAATGATGGTCAAGTCTAGTTTTAAATCTGTGCGATAACGAGCCGACCACTGGACGCCTGACTTTACAACAGGGTGCTTGAAAATAATTATACTCATGAATAATGGTTACTGCCTCGTTTTCTTTTTTTTTGTTTCAGTACAGGCGTCGACTTTGAAATGCCATGGAACATTTAGCGTCATTGTTTAAATATCTTCATTTGAACTGAGCAGTATATGAACACGTGACAATGAATTTCTGTTCAAATCAATGAATATGAACTTACTTCAGGTCTTCAGAAGCCCTCGCCTGGATCAGGGGAGTTTCAACCGAATGTCCAAAAACGGCGCCTTCCAAGCCTAGAGAGAATGTATGCTTTTATAATTCATAAAATGAAAGATGAGGATGCGCTTACAAGGGCTTGGTATTAAACCTGAATGCATGGCGCCCATTGAAAGACTCTATAGAGCAGCATAAAAAACTATCCCAGGGTTCCTTTTGGTTCCTACACACCGGGAACATTTGGCTGTTTGGTTTGTTTCATCTGGTGTAAAAGCTGTCAATCAAACCTCGGTATGGACCAAATACCCACGACTGAGACCCACTTTCAAGCCGGATCTGGTTTCCTTTGAAATGTTATAAATTGAGAGTACAGCACATTTACCTGTGACAGTGAACTTTTCTGTCGTCATGATGACCTCCTCCTCATTTGCAGTGAACAGCAGTCGGCCCCCGTCTTTACTTCGTACCTCCAGCCTCTGGCACTGGGCCTCCACGGCCTCAGGGCCTGCAGAGCGGGAGACATCCAGGTTGACGCCTTTGGGTTTCACCAAAATAATACTATAAACACTGATTATACCAAAAGTATAAGTGTGGGAAAGAAAATTGCAAGACTCTGACTCTAACTCAATCTTTTTGTATTTGTTTAGCTCTGAAGTATTGGACTGAACGTATATTGTAGTTTAATAAAAAAAAAGCATTAAAAGAACAGATCTCTCCCAACAAATTTGTATAATCTGCAACGCTAACAATAATGTTCTTTTTTAGAAATGGTGCAGTCAAATATAGATTGCCTTATGGCTTTGCGAATCAGCTTTGGAAAACTATGTTTGGGCACGTAAGACTATTAGCAATCTGAAATACTGTGCAGAGCGCTTGCTCTGCAGATGAAAGGCGCCAACAAAGCTGGATCAGCCATGCCTTTACAATGGCTGGAGAGAAATAAGTAATCTGGTGAGGAATATTAATTATTGTTCTCCAGACTTTGGTGCTTTTCCAGATGTGAATGCAGAAACCTTTAACGTCTGCCTTTCTCGCGCTCTCCTTTCCTCTCTTCCATTAATCCACCGGCTGCGACGGCTAGGGAATTTAATTATTCTAGCCAAGTTTCATCTAATTTCAGACAAAATGCTCTTTCTACAAAAGGCAGGCACTAATTTTCTGAGGAAGGTCAAGCGTGACAAAAGAAAAGTGTCATATCACCAGTCTTCTCAAATCAGTATCAACTCTCAACTTAAGTTGGCTGAGATCAATAGCTGTTAATGTTAATAAGCAGGTCATATGCTTTCCAGTGGTCATTAATAATGTAAATGACTTTGGTAATTTGGACTGACAGATGGTAAAGCTTGATAATAATAATAAGAATCTATTGCCCTTTTAATAAGAACCTCAAAGACACACTACAGAGTCCTTTCTGAAGACACAGAGACAATTAAAGAGGATTTAAAGATGAATTGTTCGGCTGATCTTGATTAAAGTCATTAGCAAAATACGACTGATCAGGCAATTTACAGTCACAGGCTGGCTTAATCTAAGATCACTTGTTAATAATTTGCACATAGAGAGAGATAAAGGCCGAACACGAGTGAAAATTAACATGTTTCCCAGACAATTACGTGATTATTTCTACATTAAATGAAACAAGGGCAAAACATTTAAATAAAGACTACCTTCAGGTCACACCTCAGACAGAGACGCCACAGCAGGTGTTTCCCATCAGCTGTCGGCGGCAAGTGGCGATTTCTGATCTCAAATAAAATAGCGTCCAACTGGACGACGTGTACGGGCGTCATGAGTGGAGACTCACCCACTGTGAGCTGACCGGTCAGCTGGCCTTGGTCGTTTCTGGCATTCAGCGTTACATTCTTCTCTGACCCCAAGACCAACAAGCTATCCTAGGGGAAGCGTGGATGTGGAAGGAGAGTGAGACCAAGAGGGGGAAAGAGAGATGAGAAAAGAAATACGTTACATTGGGATCTTAACTACACTTTTCGCAGCGGGGAAAATCTTAAAAATCTTAACAAGGTGAATTCTCCCCTTGCTTTTTTGTTGCCACCAGCTTTAAACTTGGGTCTTATTTTTTTACTTTCAGAAATCCTTTTTTACTGGTTTGAATAACATTATAGTAACACAATTAAAATGTACTAATCACTATAACAACGTTGGAGAGAGCAAGAAGCACAAGGTAATAAGTAAACCAGATCATCTACTCCAGTAAGTAATTGTGCTCGTTCAACTCCTTTAAGAATTATCTTTTAAACCCCCACACTAAGCGGCTAGCCAAAGAAGTCACTGCTGTATCGCTAAAATAGTTTAAGTGCAACCACGTAAATATATGAAGCAGGTTGTACTGTACTGCACGGCCTAAATCTTTACTAGATTTAAAACATTAAATCAAAAATGGAGACAGGTGACAGGTGCAGGAGTATCCCACTTCACTGCACTTATATACTGCAGTATACAGCAGTGTTTGTGTACATTATTTAATTATTATATTCTCCCAAAAGAACAGTGTAGCAACTGTGAAAAGTAAGCATTTACAGTTTTTAAATATGAGATAATAGTTCTGCCACATTGCAGTCGACTAGGTCTGATTAACTTCATGCTCTCCCAAAACAAGCGTCAAATTGTAGCACATTATTTCAAGCTTATGTGAGGTGAAACGCTGCAGAGGTCATTCGGTTTATTTTCATTCCCTTCTTGCTCATTCCCAATATAAATGTGCATCATAAAAATAAGTTCTCCAAGAAGCACAGGATCATGGAGAAGTCTGAGTTCTTGATTCGAAGCATCCCTTTAAAGATTTTATAGGTCTTTAAACTGTTTCCTGGGGGCGGTGAATGAGTTGCCGTTGCTCTGAACACTTCTTTGAGACCACATAAAAGGCTTTTTAGTCACTGCGCCTGTTGAGGAAGGTCAAGTGCAGATCAGAATGAATGCACATAAATGGAGCCTGTTGTTGTAGGTGCAGTGGGCCCCGTCAGACTGAAGAATTACCATGGCTGCTGTAAGGCAGAGGATGCTTCCCTGCATACAATGAACAAGATCACAGCTGAAAGCAAGAGCATGGCACACTGCTTCGATGAAATGGTCTAAAACAAAGCAACCTCTGATGGTACTACTTTCCTGTGAGCGAGTCAGTACAAAGTAAAATGCAGACTTTTAAAGCACAGATAAAGAGCTCTGCTCAGGATTTAAATGTAATCCTAACCAAATATTTGCATAAATATATTTGAATTTTAATTATTTTTGATTGTACTAGAAGCTAATTTGCATACTAAGCTGAGCAAATAAATATAATGAATTAAAAAAATTGCAGAGTTGAAAGGCACGCTTATTAGGTCTTCATTTTCCCCCTTCAAATATCAAATATTGCAGGCGGGCTCTTTCTATGCAGAGCACAGGCGGTTTTGAAACATGGTTTCCGGGATCCTTAATTATTTTTAAATTAAAAAGGCCCTTGTATTTCAATGTATTACTGTTGGCCAAATTAAACTGGTTCCAGCCAGCTTGGATGTTCAGGTCAATCGGGCACTGCTGCTTTGATTTCAAACAGAGACCATTAAACATGTGGATGGCTTTAAGCCTCATCTGCAGACTGATGCTTGCAGTCGTCTTCGTCGTGCATCACCAATGCAAGTAGTAGACTCAGTGAAGGAGAAGTTTCACTCCCATAAAGATATACCTGCATCTGATGCTATTAATAGATCAGTCAGGGTCCCCGGAGACAATAAGGCGAGCCAACAGTCTGAACAGCAGAGATTTGATTAACTGTATCTGGGCACTGTGTTGCCTCATACAACATTGTTTCTCAGACTTGTCCAATGCAAAGTAAAGATGCAATTTTAAAGTTCTCTCAATTTCAAATTACAACACTAGTTAAAAGACAAGATGGAAATAATAGTAGTTATTTGTAAAAATGATCACACATGGCCGGTTATCTGGGCCATTTATTTGCTCTCCTCAAAAAAAATGCGTAACTGTGTGTTCATTGCAGGCTTTATTATAACTTGTATGAAATCGACATGTTTAAAGAAGGCTTTTATAAGTTTTGTTTTTTAAATAAAAGCAAGACATTGCTACTTCTCATATGTTAGACTGCATGTCTCTACAGAACCATCACTTCTGAGGTGAAAATCATATGTGGAGAAGTTGTATTTACTGTACTTCCCTGGCCTTCTGCCTCGATTTAACCTGCTGGACCTTTAACCGTGTGCCATCGAATCAAAAAGGCCAAACTGGCTACAGACTAAAACACGACAGCAGCTGGATTTCTCTAGACACATTCAACCAGAGAGGAGGAACTTTTCACTGAAATCCACTTCTGCAGTTAAACAAAATTATTCCATCCATGATTGAAATTCTCTTGAATACATTAATTTACAAAACACAAAAAACGACAAATCTAACTGGCAAAACATTGACCTGCTCATCAAATCCAATTTGACATCCGCTGTCGTCAAGTAGCAGCAGACGTTATTATCCTGATGCATGAAGTCAAATCCCAAGACTTGTTTCCTTTGTGTATTCTTCTGAGGTGTTTGCAGAAAATCTACCAGAAATCAAATATGCATTAGCTAAAATAGATTAAATATGAATTTGGCAAAAATAAATATTGTATACTGAATAATTTATCTTCCATTTAACTCTGCATGGATTCACCATTGATACACTTGCGGATATGTTCAAAATACTCAGATTAAACTTTCTGTGACAATCTGACATTTTAAAAATGGAAAGTTTGTTTGTTGTAACATTAAGTTTGACACAAACGAGAAAAATATACATTTTTCTTTGTCTGAAGCAAAACTGTTTTACGAACTGACAGAAAGCGACATGTTCTTCCAATGGCTGCAACAGCCACACTTCAGGTTCAGAGATAACATATTTGTGGTTAAAGTTTCTGTGGCAGGAACGTAAAAGGAAATAAATACCTTTTCAAACATTGAGCGTCACAAAAACTGTAAATCAGGAATGCAGTGTTCATCTCACGAGTATGACGGATTGGAAAAGGTATGAAATTACAGCCACTGTGTGGTGAAATTCCAAGCGTATTCATTATTTCATCTGCTTTGAATTAAAGTAGTGTTGTGGCTTTCAAATGTGTAGTTGAATCAATGAATAATAATAATATAGTACAATAATATGCTTGAAATTTGACACAAAGGTCGTCCTGTCAAATCTTTTTCATGGTTCTTGTGTTGGCTTCTTTTTGCCAAAGCAATTCAGGTGTGCATGTGCTGTGCCGTCTGTAAAAGCTGACAGATGGATGGATACATAGATAAGCAGACGTGCATATGGAAAGCCCCCAGGGTGAGGAGAAAATAATCTACAAAATATTCCATCCATCCATCCACCTGTCAGACTTGACAGACAACTCAGCGGGTATAACTGAAAGCGGCTGCAAAAAGAGGCTCAAATTACGGCCTGTCTTTTTTTCCCAATCTCTTTTGCTTAACCTAAAAAGGAAAGCGTGATGCGGTCAAGACAAATGTCAAGGGAAATTTGTAAGGATAAAGGGAAAGATAACTGCCGTGCTAAAAGGTAATCCGACAGCAGACGGATGTGTGTTATTTAGTGACTTTCTTGGTAACGCATCGACAATGCGGCACAATTCAAGTACGGATCCCTGGCCAAAGCAGGATCTCATCTCCAAAGAAAGATCGTTTTAATGAATCCATAAAGTACAAATAAACAACGTCAGCAGATGTCGGACGACCGAATAGTGAGTCACTTTAAATGATGCAACCGCACGTAATTGTGGGATGTCCTCACCTCCTTTCCTTTGGTAAAGGATGATACGAAAGAAACCATAGAAGTACATTTCTTTAGCATAAACAGAATTCAAACAGCTCTTATCGTGGCCGCCACTTTTTACTTCAGGGTCATTTCCCTAAGTTAAGAACCTTCCTAACACAAACAAATAGACAATTTTATTCTACCATATACATATTCACACATATCACAACAATCATAATAGTGAGTGTGTGTAGTGTCAAGAAAGAGTGCCACACAAGGTCCATAATTTCAGGTGTGAAAGCAACAATGGGGCTTTTAAGTCTTTGAAAATCAACCCTGCACTTAAACTTCTCCGGTCAGAGTCACGTTGGTACCAAGAGGCAGTTGTAACCGCCTGGGTTCATTCGTTCATGCAGAGCACAGCAGGCAGGAAATGTGAAGCTTCAACACTAATATAACGGTTCTGGAGTCTGCACTCTGCCACCGCAGTGTGCAAGGTACAGAGTGAGAAACTTTATATAGCCCAGTATATAGTCTGTATAATGGAATGGCTGCGTGACATCATCCAAGAAGCTATTATACTAAGAGGGATCTTATAATATTATTGTACGGTGCATCATTATTAGGTCTGAGAATTAATCCATAATACTCTTGAATACCAACTAAATTAGGCCCGGTGTTGAAAAAACACAGTGCACTCTTGATCAGATGTGTGGTCATGATATTAAGTATTTGTCTAACGAGGATAATTAACTCGTAATGCTGTCCATTATATATTGTATTTCACTCAGTTTAGTTCTTGTACAGTAAACGTGTGTTATGACAACGTTAAACACTATAATTCTGACTTTTTGACCACTTGGTGCAGAGACCAATATTTACTTTCTTTTTAAGGCTGTTTCAGTTTCCTTCAACTCCCAAAATGGATTTATACTGCTCTTTAGCTGTTAAATGATCAACTATGTTCACCGGCTTTGTCTGCGGTTCAGTGCTGGGTGTGTAGCACACGGGGCTTTGTAGTTTTCTTGCTGCCGTCGCAAACAAAGCAAACGATTAGCTGCATGATGCGAAAGTACACTTGAGGAGAACCGCAGAGTGTGGTGATAATGCTCTGGGAGTTTGCCACGACAAGCGATCTCTTTTACATAAAGTAGTTATTTAAGCCATTGTTAATATTCAAAATGTTGTTTAAAATCGTGCAAAGATTGTGCAACTAAAATGCAATGTGAAGAAAGCCATGATTTCATGGCTGAATTACTTTATTTTTGTTTATATTTGTTACCATAGGCGGCAAACTGCTGCATAATTGCAGTCATATATGAAGCTATTGCCAAATAGCAACGCAAAAATGGTCTGTTATAAACAATATAACTGCCAATGGCCTGTACAAGTGTTTGCACAACTTACAACAAAACACTTTTGCTGTACTGAACGCATTTTTGTTTTGTTTTTACTTGGCATGGATTGCAACTAACGTAAACCGTTTGTGCAAAGTTACCAGCTCTCATTTCACAAAATGCAACTGAGAGCGCTGATTCAAGGGGCTGCATGGCCTGTTATTTGCTGCCAGCTATCAAAGATCCTGCCAAAAACACTAAGGGAGTTATTTCCACTTGGTATTCACAGATTATGGCTTCAGTCATTGCTGAAGATTCAAAGCACTGATTGATCCAGGAGAAGTAAAACTAAAGCTACTTTCAGTTCAACCTCGACAGCACTGAACATATAAAAAGAATAATCATACTATATTTAACTTCTGTGGTGCACTACAAAGTTCACTGCCGTTTGAGGTAATGACTTATTGATTAGTGGTGGTTATCTGACTGAACAACAGCACTGTGCACTGTGGCGTAAACTCAATGGTTAACCATAATCCCTGCTCTCCCAGCGCTTGACATATTTTCTCAGGTGAGAAATATTGAGTGACCCACAGAGATTTTTGTCCCGCAAATATCTCTGGTGCCGGCAGATAAGGGGGTCACTGCACAGCCTGTCTGTAAAACAAGACAGTAAAAATGTCTGCAGGTGGTATTGCACTGGAGAATGAAATATTGGCTTTGTCCAATGTTTGGCTTGCTATGGCCTTGAGGTATTTGCTTTTGCTAAACATGGCTGTTATATTTAAATCAACATTTAGCTCAAGATCAAAGAGCATGAGGCGGGTATTCCAAGTTGTTTCTCAATCTGCTGTGGCAAATCGTACCCACTATCGAGCCACTTCCACCATCGACGTCCCTCAAAAACCAAATTTACACAGAATCCCGGCTTCCAGTGCTTGAAATTGCTTTCTGCACCATGCCTAATCACTGAAAAAGAGGATGATCCAACGGAGCGTCTGTGATCGTGTGGGAGAAGAAAATTTGGATCAACTTTGCACTGGAGCTGTGTTGGTTAATCTACTAAACATCAAAGAGGAGAAGAGGAAGTGGAAGAGGGGAATTTATCGTGTGGGTTTGATTGGAAATCCAGCGGGGGGACTCTGGTCCCTCTGTAATCGTCTGTAATCTCCTGTAGGTTTGTATGTAGCCTGAGAGGAGCTGAGAGGCACCCTATTACCCATCTCCTGTCGATGGGAGGCCCTGATAGTGCAGTGTTGGAGGATGACAGGAAATGAGGAGGAGGAAGAGGAGGAGGAGGAGCACAGGACAGAGTGTAATCTCTCCTATCCAAGTACAAATATACGGTAACATCAAAGTATTGTCAAGTCAGCGCTTCGAGCGAAGCTTTCCTTTGTTGCAAATGAATTGAGCGCAACGTCCTCAACATTGTGAGATCAATACCCGTTTGTCTGCAGCTTTGGAGAGATCTTTCCATGCAAGAGATCTTTCCATGCAAGAGAGATTTTCACACGCCTTTCAGTCGATGATAGTTATTTCTTGTTGATCAGTGCAGTAAAGTATAAACCTAGAGGCAAGTTAAAGTTACTGAGAAGAGAGCAGGAGGCAACTTACCCTCCGAGACTGGATCTCGTTCACGTAGAGAGGCAGGAGAAACTCAGAGATTCCCTCCAGGCGAATCCCATCCCGCTTCAACTGAAGGTTTCCCATTCCATCCTGCAACATAATCATGAACGTCAGTGTCGTGATGAGCAGCGCGGATTTTGCTTATTTGATTTAAAAGGATTACAGCTTTTCAAATGCATAAAACATTGAATCCTATCGTCGCTGAATTAGGAAGAGCAATAGCGGCAGCGTGCCAGGCGGGCAGCGGCGCTGAGTGACAGGCAAGAAGTAGGACATGACATCGAGGTGACAAAGCCACAGACGCTCAGTGGTGTCAGAGTGACAGGCTGCATGCCGTGGGAGGCTGACTGAGGAGAACCAGGCTAATGTGGCAGTGAATGTGGAGAATATTCATGGGATGACAAAAGAATCCGATTCATGCTCATGAAGATTTACGTTAGCCGATTGTAGAAAAGAGAGTTTTATAATGACGTTGACGAGAAGATTGTATTTAGGGTGGATTGATCATGTCAGCTTGATGAGGTTAGCGTCGGCCCCGTTGTCTACCTGGTGGATCAAATTGTTGCATTTCTTCCCTTTGTCACTTCGATTGCCTGTATACTCACTGATTATCGCTCATATGCATGAAAAGCCAGACTAAATTAAACATGCAGAAGCCAGCCTTCAAAGACAATACTCTTGTTCCTTACAACCAACGTCTGGCCGTAGTTTTCGATTTTTGGAGGTATATTTCCTACTGGCCATTAGGTTTCATTCATTTTTGTGTGGTGTGAAAATCAGTTACCAGGTTCTTAAAGAGGTGTGTATCCATCACTGTGAGAATCCTGTTATTTCAAGTCAAATGGTCTGCCACAAAAAAGGTCTATAACTATTCAAAATCTTCAAAACTTATCAAAAGAAACTGCTGCATACATATGTGTGTGTGCGTTCGTGCATGTGTGTGACAAAAAGTTAAATAAAATAAAAGCCATCTCAATGTAGACTATAATGCTTGAATATAATAGTAAAAGAAAGAAAAAAAAATGAATTGATGCAGAATCTTAGAAGATAAAAATCTCCATTCTTCCTGGAATGGTCCGCCCCCCCTCACCCCTCCCATTGGAGATAGTTCAGCAGACATTGGACATGGTTGCATGTTGCCACACCACAATGAGCAAAGTAAAGTTCGACAGCAGCTTAGTTCGGCTACGAGTGAACAGATGGGCGCCGTGGAACGCGTTGAAAGAGACGACAGCGCTAGCTGCACAAATGGATTGAGATGGTAAATTATAGAGACGGAGGAGAGTCAAGAGAACTTCATCATACATGACAGAGAGTCAGGATTGGGGACAGACAGAAGGACAAAGTCAGAAGAGCAGAGGAAGTGGGTGGGGAGAGCGGAGTTATTTGTACTCTATGTCAGCAGCCAGACATTAAAGTCCCTCCTGTGCTGAAGTGGAGGTGATGTGGTGGGTGTGACGAGTTCAGTAGTCAGTTCGACGAGTAGGAGGGAGGCAGGACAAACAGGAGGGCGTTACGTGCTGAAGGCCTGGACGAGTTCCTCAGCATCAGTGAACGAAATGAACAAATGAAGGTGATGCATCTGAGGGGGAAAAACACCAACTAGATTTGCTTCGTGAGATATAAAATACAAGTGTAGTGGAAAAGATATCCAAGGTCACCTTGTTGTCCTCAACAATACAGCATATAGTATACGACATGTTGACCCAGTGCCGAGGAGGTGAGGTGTCAAAGATGGTGCTGATACTTAACACTTAATCCAGACAAAACCTAACAGGCCACGTGACTTGACTACGTTAAGTCAAGAACACCGAGGTGTGCTTGTGAAAGGTTTTTCTGTCCACTAAGAACAATAACTGGTCATGGATGGAATGAGTTTGTTTTTCGACATTTGGAGCACATAAAAAGGGCATTTCATGTTTATTAATGTGATTACTGCTCACTTTGTGTCTTCTGCATGACATTTCAAAGTCCTTGGGTCCATAGAGTGGTGCAGGGAAAGCATATTTATCCAGGCCAACCCCAGAAGTGTGCTGCATGACATTGGTTTCCTCAACAAAAATTCAGCCTGGCGTTTTATAGTCTCATTTAGCCATTTGTTCGCAACTTCCCTTTTTTCTGGCAATTTATTCATAAGAGGGATATCGACTGACGTGTTTTACGATGTGGAGCAATGTTTAAGTCTCTTAAGCTTGTGTTAACCACAGACCATATTTCAGGCATCTAACAAAAAACACATTCAAAAGACCCATTGACTGTGTGCAGAAGTGCAAACTATAGTTTCCAGGCTTTAGGACTCATTTCTGCACCACTCTATTGTGCTCTCCATCTTAAATGTCTCACTCAAAGAACATAAAAGTAAGAAAGTGATTTAAAACATAATAGATCACTTTACAAGATATGAGGGGTACTACTGAGTCTGCAAAAATAGTTGTGTAACAGCTTTTGTGAGCTCTCTAAAGTCGAGGAAAATAACCTTGGAGACTATTGGGACTTTGCATTAGTGTTAATATTCGATTTAATGTTAAAGTAAATGTCAGCCCTGGTGCATTAGCAGCCATTCTTCCTACAGTTTGTTGACATGGCTGTAGGCATTTTCACAAGCGGCAGATATCAGCGTGATTGTTTTTTCCCCCACTCGCCTGCTTGGAATTGCGGTTTAAACTATATGGTGTGAACGCAACAATTTAACAATCGACCACCTTCTTTACTAGAATAGTGTTTTCCTGCAAAATAAAAGTTCTCGTAGATAACTATTAAGCTTTGGGAAAAACTTTGTTGTTAACACGGATGCTTTTGGACAGAGTTTTGTGTGAGACGCCTCCAGATAGGTGATCAGAGACGCCTCTTATTGTTGAGCAGCTTTTTTAGAACAGTGTAACAATCATGATAATTTGAAAACTAGGAAACAATGCTCTGATTCCAGGACATACAAGTGGGTACTATAATATCAATAGGTCGGGGTGTAGTGGCACGTGTTTTCTTATTGAGCTGCAGGAGTCCTGAGAGATGGGGAGCAGCGAAGTACATTTTCTGGAACGACACCAACACCACTGATAAGGTCTTTTACTCGTGACACAGACTGATGGGAGACGGAGGAGTAGAGGAGTGATGGCAATAGTCAGGGGACACATCCGTCACAAAGGGAGGATGCTGCCACCGCTAGGATCTGGAAAAAAAAATGCTAAATTGTTTTTGCATTGTCCCTGAAAATGTCACAGGAGCTCACAGCATCTGACTGTTTGGTTTTCGTTTGAGACGAACACATTCTGTGTCAGCCGGTCCTGCAGCAGAGTCTTTTCTAATTCTTTATCAAATCAACAGGAGATAAAGCACACGCCATGAGGTATGGTGCCTTTAACATAAATAAAGTCTTCCTTTTAGGCTTTGGATGAAGGTCGAAATCGATAAATAAAAAGAACACCCTCAATAATAACATGTACAGATACCCAAATTGCTAGGCATATGGTTGTATAGTAATAAATCTTGTGGAGGTGAAGAAGTCTAGTTATTGAGCATTGTGGTTTTAGTCTAAATTTTGAATGAATTACCAATACACCCAACTGAAGTGTATTTAAACTGCTCGCTTTTTAAAATGATGGAAACATCATTAGTGGTTGAATGTGTTTCACATCAATACATTTGAAGGGATCATTTTCTCTGGGTTTTCCGTTTGGGCTTCTGCAGGGTGTGTGTACTTTTCTTTGTCCAGCTATGCGAGCTTCTGCTGCTCATGCTTACAACCCAATCCCTCTTGTATTCAACCCCCAAAAATGACGTTGAAACAAAACATCTGTTGTTCCAGTGGACTAGTTCCCCAATTTTATTGATAAAGCAAAAACGCAGGTTAAAAAATCCTGCTTCTCAACTGAAAGAATTTGGTGCTTTTCTTTGTTTTATCTAATTAAAAATTGTATTTATTTGGGTTTAAGAAGGCTGGTCAACCAAACAGGAACATTGTCAGTATTTTTGACAATTTTTAAGACAAAACCGTGAATCAATTAATTGATAAATACCTCCAAAATTAGTGGGAATGCAAATATTGATGAATTGCAGCCATACAGTGGATATTTTTACAGTAAAAACCAATTGTCCAGAACACTACGAGTAAAGTCTTTCATAAACTGGGTACAGCTTGACAACTGTAGTATCACACTAATTCACAATAAACAGCAGCTACTATGAAGCCCATTCCCTCATGAATATGTTCCACATTGTGACTTTTATAACCAACAGACCTAGTGTGCCGTGCTGTACTCACCACTGAGAAATTCATGACCTTTATGATCCAGACAGTGAGGGCCAGGTTAACTATCATGGTGACCAAGAGCAGCAGTAGAAAGAAGTAGAGGCATCTCTTTCTCCAGCCGTACAGACCCACCGGGTACACGGCATCACAGCCTGGTCGCTGGAGATGCAGGGACTGTGACGCGAGGATAAACTGCTCCTGGGTAATCTGGAAAACAAACACAGACCGGAGCTTTTATGTTAGCGGATGTCAAGAATATATCCACTCCGTAGAAGCGATCCCATATTGTTAGTGGTTATTACCTCATGAACACCACTGAAAATGACTCTGGGCTGCAGCACGGCTGGGTAATCTTACAATTATACTGTACTATATACTACATAAAGAACTAAAAGTGAGAGCATGGCATGTATGCAAGCTGGGGTGAAACATCCATGCTCTGCAATCAAATAGAGTGATAAAGGGACATTTCAATCTGTAATACACTGGAAACTGATTTATGACGTTTTCCAATAAGGGTTGCAGCTTTATTTTGAGAAACATTACTCTTCATTGTTTGCAACTTTTGTAAGGACTAACCTGAAGGTCCCGTCACCTTACACACTTTTAGGAATTGAACCAGTAGAGGAGCAATTAATCAAACTCTGTGCCCATGAGAAAGAGTCATTTAGGTAACTATATTTTAATAAAAGAGAGAGCAAATCATAGAGTGGCCACTCTGAAAATAAACGGTGGTGAGTTGATTTCTGCCAGAGAGGAAGAATCATCAGTCAAGATTCATCCATCACAAATTAGCAATCAGTTTTGGAAATAACTGGCCGAAAATCTGTTTAATTGTATACAGTATTTACAATTTGTTGTTCAGTCAAAATAAATATGCAGACACATCTGTTAACGAATGAACTAATCAAAGCAGTTCATATAGTTTACAGTCGAGAAAAGCCAAGTCCTTGTCTTAAAAAAAAGGACATCTCTAAAGCCAAAATCTTCATTTTGGACATTTTGCATTACAAGCTAATTACAGACTGCTTTTCTGCCACTCAGTAGAAATGAAAACAGGAGGTGGATTATGAGAAAAGAGGGTCAATTTTGTGCCAGAGAAATGTTCTCCACTCTGGCTGAGTAACTAAGTGCCTGCCAGCGACTGAGAAGCTGCTACATGCGAGCTCTGATCTGAGATCAGAGAGGAAGATGTCTGTCAAGTGCGGTCATCCAGGCGAGGGCGAGCAGTAGCCGTCCTCCAGCCGATCGTGACCGCGGGCTGACAGTGTGAAACTCCCCATCAGAGGGCGCGAGGCTGGTTGAGCGCCGAACTGTCCTGTTCAGCCGTTGGTAAGATGAACTCATACCTGCGGTTGCCTGCTGTCGTCCCCCCTTTCACAGATAATTAAAAGGAGCAAAGCACTCGCGGGTACAAACCAAGTCAAAATGTCCAGCAGCAGCAGCAGAAAGTTATGTCCAATTATGTCAAAGATTTTTGGAAAGTTCCTCATACTTCCAAAGAGCAACCATTTATTCGACAATGTCAGTGCAAAACACGTTAATTGCGCGAAACAAACATAAATAATTGACACACCTGTGCACAGTTATCCCCACTGAGACCCCTGCGAGTGTAATATATGCATTACTCAATTTATAATCCATGCCCCCAGTGCTTCATTCACATTCAGCATGTCATTAGCATAGGGCACTGATGGCAGGTACCATCAGATAGTCTGTGTCCCTGATAGCTCTCATTAACGGTGGCAGAAGAAGAAAAGCTTAATTAGCTCAGCAAGCTAAATACTTGGTTCCAAGAGGAACTAAATGACTTGACCCAGGTGTAAATAGAGGCGGAAACTGTACCCCGGGCTCCTTTTTACTCCACCAGTTCAGCAAGAACTGCACTTTGCTTACTTACAGAAAAAGTAATGCTCCAAAAAGTGTGTTTTGACAACCAGTAAACAGAATTTCAGCCTGGAAGGAACTTATTGTTGCAATAAAGCAATATCCCTTCCATAAGTAAGCAGTTTATGAATGTTGGTGATTACAGATCCACAGACAATAGATTTGATTTTGTAAAACAGTGATTGTTTAGTCCAACAGACAAAGTACATTCAGGGCGAGGCCGGCATCACCCACTTTTTCCATTTGTTTGAAAATGCCTTCAGTCATCGGTCAATAGATGGCAATTAATGTTCTGTTGATTGTAGATGGCAATTAATATTCTGTTGATTAACTAATTGATTACACAACCAATCGTTGCAGCTCTACTTTACATGATCTATCTCGAGCTGAAACAATAAGTCGATTCAACTTTTGACAATCACATCCAGCTTGTTCAATGTAGTGATTTGCTGCCATACATGTGATAGAAACACGCTACTTGAATATATGGCCTTGGAATTTGGGGAATTGTAATGGCCATTTCTTTTAACTTACGTCTCCTGACGAGGAATGTAGTAATCATTATCAATTAACCTGCCAAAGTACTTTCCCATAATTGACAGCGTTCCTTGTAAGAGTGTGAATGATTGAACAATCTCTAAACCAGAACAAATCCAAGAAAATAGCTTTCAAACATGGCATACTCCACAGCTTTACCACTACCGTACAACCTAATCCACTCTTTAAGTGACTGTTTCCTTGGTTGAACAATTAAGGTCATTTCTACCAACAATGGCAGATGTCCCACAAAAATGGATGTTGTGATTTTGCAGCAAATACAAACGACCCATGTCGCTGGCCTAGAAATGTCAATGAATCCAATTTAACCAGTGATACAGCTGAGGGACAAGAGCTTTACGAGAAGCGCTCAGACAAAGGATGAACATAAACTCTCAATGCACCGTCATATATTGCTTTTTCTTTTTTACGACCACAACTTTACGTTCGGTCAAACCACATCCTGAGTAAAGGTCCCACACTTCTAAGACTAAGACTCTCAGAACATAAAAACACATTAAAAAACACAGACAATTAAAACCATACATCTTTTAGCCTCCAGCCATGACCCTGCTGGACCGATTCAGCCTATTTTCCATCCTCTGTTGCTAGGAGAAACATCTGCGCTTGTAATTTCTATGGCAACCCACTGTTCCCAACGCCGGATGATCCTGTGATTTCTTTGCAAGACTTTTAATGCATATATTACCCCGGCGGAGTCATGCCTCCTAAAGCTCGGCTATTCACAGAGCAAATGGAGGAGTGCATAGCGGCTGGCATTTTGTCAATCTGTCATTTCGGCATGCCGGTCACAGCTGACTCACAAACGAGCCGGACGGATCAAGATGTCCAACTGCAGCTGGGTTGAGAAACAACTTTGACTTTTTCCGAAACAAAATATTGATCACAAAGCGTGCCGTGCAGGCATGGCACACAATGTTGAATAACTCCCGGTCATCAATTCATGTAAAGTTTTGTAGATCTGACAACGTAAAAGCATCGTTACACAACTGAAAAATGGGTCTGTATAATTAATAAGTTTGCCCTTTTACTGTGACAACTACAGAAACAGTCCTGAAAATAATTAGAAAATTGGAGCAGTGGTCAGTCAAAGGTCAATGAAGGGACAGATGGATACTTACATTGTGCCACTATAACGCAACCGTCTGGAGCAGGACAATAAATAAGTATAAATCTCTCACCCACCTTCATTTACTGATGAAAAAATGTCCAATAAACTACCAGAATCCCATACAGTTAAACTGAGGATAGTTACAAGAACTAATGATATTCAATCAGGTAATCAGCCTAAACACAATCCTGACATGGTGAGGAAGGAAATAACATTCGAAGATGTAATTAAAACATGTTCGGTATTGTGATTATAATTTGAGGTGATGTTGTGCAACTCTGTGGTTCCCAACCTGAAGAACTGACGTGCTCACAACTCATGAAGCAAAGAAAACTACACTCCTGAACACCGGGGCCGTCGAGTCGATCGCCTTGTTTCCTGCATCAGCGATGCCCGCCATCAGCTGCACACGCCCCATCGTGTGTCCTTATACATATTGCTATAATCAACAAAGTCTTGCTACGGCATTTTAAGAAAATTACTGTTTAAAATGTGTATTTAGTCAGTTGTGTTTCTTCTTAAAACAGTCATGTATCTTGCTAATGTATCATTTAGGATTTTCTTTTACAGGAAGGAATGGAGCTGCATGAAAGCAAAAGGGCATTCGGCTCATTATCAAGTAAAACAAGTTTATGTATTTGGTTAATTTTTTTCATGCAATTCAAATTTATAGTGTTTTGTGCCCCAGTGGCTGAAACAACTAATTAAGCTTGACGGTTGCCAACAACCATGTGAATGTTTCACACAATTAGAAGTCTGGTACAGAAGAATAAGTCAACGCTTTAACAACCAAAGACTGTTTTTCTTTGCACTCAGGCAACCAAGAGGAGAAAAGATATTTCCAGTCCAATAATTACCAAGTCTGCAGTTATTATCCCCCAAAAAGGCTGGTATGGGGGTGAGGGTAACGCATAGTCAGTTATGTTGCTCTAAATGATCAAAATCCGTGAAAGTACGACAAAAGTCAACAGATTATCACGTTGAAATGGGTCTGAAATCTTCAAAGCTACGGATGGTTTACCACCTAGGGATGGGGTAAGGGTGGGGAGGGGTCCTTTAAAGCTTCGACTACAGACGTTACAGCTGGATCCAGCCAAGGCCAGCAATTACCCAGCAGTCCCTTACCCACTGCCAGCAAGCCTCATCTTCACCAATTAGCATACAGGGTGATATTCTACATGCTGTTTTGATCAAACAGACATGCTGCAGAGGCAGCAGAATGCATCTGAGAATCCCCTAATGAAAGAAAACGAGACGTTATTAATGCTTGATGGTGTTAATCAGCAAATCGTCTCCCGCTCACACTCAGCGGTGCCACGGGAGTCCCACGGGGCTGCCTCAGCTGGAGGTAAGAAAACATTTGAGATGCACTAATGACAGTAAAGCGTGTATTCATCCATCCCGCGTGTGATTACCGCCCAATCGCTGAGGCAGCAGCAGCAGCAGCGAAAAGGGATGGACACGATAATGCCACAAGTCTGTCACACAGAATCAAAGCACCTATTCATTCTGGTTCGGTGGGCTTTTTAGTTTGATAGAAAGCCCAATCAAAGAGACAGAGAAGCCTGAATGCACGACCGTGACTTGGAAAACCAATTACACTTCTCAAATGTGCAGCTCAACGCATTGATGTAACCATTTCACATTTTGTTGATGAGACAATCAAGCATGCGAGTGAGGGTGCTGCTGTCAATAGTCGGTCCACTTATATGTGAAATCCAATTTTTGTGGCTCCTTCGTCTCTGGTGGAGTTACAATAGCGGTTGGTGCTCGTCAATGGCTTCATCTTTTGCGGTGGGGTTGCCCTTTACGGAGAAGGGGTGGCAGAACACTTCCTCCAGCTGAAAGCAACAAAAGGTAAGCCGACAGCAAGCACCAGACCGGCGGGGATCAAAGATCGCCGATGAATCCGGCACAAGGAAAATGTCGCAGCTGTTCAATCAGAACATGCAGCCAACAAGACTGAACATCACAGACTGTTTGATGAGGGCTTCCTCCGAGATAATGTATTTGTTTGCCGTTACACGCGGCTCTGCTTTTGATGACACTTCAATGAAGAAGAAAAAACATTTGGATTTGGCAACAGAGAAGTGTGCGACCAAACATCCGTGGCACCTCTTGGCCTTTGCATCATTTATTAATGACGGTAGCTGCTTTTGTTTTTTAGGTCTGTCACTTCCTCCCTCGGTGTCGATGGTGACTGAGGCAGAGAGGAGAAGACGGCAAACTGCTGAAGTAAACAGACAGACACTTCTCCCGAGTGCACTAGATTTCCTCGCTAATCCCTTGCAAATCCTTAAGGAGAGCAACAGGGCCATTTCGGACATCACCCCATAGGCTTCATTTGCATTCATCAGTCGAAGGTTGGCAGCACAGGGGAAGTGCCAAACTGAGCAGCGCATCATCAACAAACAAAACCACAAAGTCATCTTCACAAAGCCTCGGTTCTAATTACAGAAGATAGCGGCTCCATTTAAACCACCTCCTAGTGACTCGGAAAAAAGCACAAACATGACAAATGAGCAAAGACAAACTTGCAGACTTGTCACTAAGTGGGGAAGTGCTGGATCAGCTCAGAGTCAGTGTGAGCAGGAGTGATTTCTTGACTGATAAGCGTGACTTAAGCCCAGAGCTGTGCAAGTGTGGCAGGCCAATGGATGGACTTGAGTCTCTCAGCCAAAAACAGGAGCTGTGCTGTGTGTGGGTTCCCGACACCGAGCTGCTTTTTTTTTTCTTTCTTGCACTGCAGCACATATACTGTAGCCCAGAGGTTACTGCCTCCTGCCAGAGTGGAATGATAATGAGAAAGCATGCAGGCAGAATATTCATAGGCGGTCGTCACATTACAGGGATTCCTGAAGAGGAGAAAGCAAAAAATGACAGGTTTGTAGCAAGAGGAAGATGTGTAAAAAAAAATTAAAAAATAAATAAATTTCAAAAAAAGGAGTCAGGGCAGGCTTCCTGGGGTGTTTGCGCGCGGGCGAGTAGAGAGACGACCCCACTGGAGACAGGTCACAGTTCAGCTTTAATTAGCAGTGTTTACAATGGAGCAATTAAAGCGGCGGGTGCACCTGTTGCAGAGAGGACTCGTGACAAAGTAAACCAATGACGTCATGCAGGTGTATATAACCCAGTAACCCCCTCCCCCCTCCCCCCGCCTGCAAAAAGCAAGGGTGATCAAACTAACGTTAACTAACGTATAAACAATGGTATCACACGTGCACTCCCCCGCCCTCCCATTGTCCGCTTACCTTGAGCGTCTCTATGTCGAGAGTAGCCGACTGCTCCATGTTTCAGTCTCATTTGTTGTAGTTACATATTTCCACAAAGTTGAAACAAGCTAACCGCAAGAAAATTCAGCCCCGGTTGAGCGAGCTCGCTGATATTCCTCTACTGTTATCCAATTAATTTAACGATTTTTTTGTTGTTGTTATCTACACACCAACATAACTTTATATATATATATTTATAAGCCGTTTAAAGAACTGTAACTACTGACTAAACAAGCTACTAATTAACACGCGCAGGTACGGCTGCTTCCGCCCGCTGCTCTCTTTTCGTTTAGGAGACGATCCGCTCTCCTTCAAAACTCAACGACCATCAAGTCGGACAGAATTAGCAGCGACACTTCCGGTGTTCAATTTCAAAATAAAAGCCGCGAAGGCGATGATAAGCATGCGTTTCTATCATATCATGTTTTTTGCGATGTTATTGTTCTCACTGGTGCAATTTGAATACATTTTTAAATACTTGTGCAATATAAATATATTTTTGAATAAAGTTGTATTCTGTCTGTATATATAAAACTGCTATTGTGGATTCTTTACTGTTTGTATTACTAATTTACTTTTTACTTATATATATAAGAGCAAAAGTATAACTTAAGACACTATTTATTAAATTATACAAGGGAAAGTACTATTCATGCTTCAAATCACTAAGTTAACCCTGATGAGTACAAATATTTAATTTTACAATGAAAGTACTGTTTGAGTTCAGAAGGAGTCCTGTGGGACTTCATTTTGTAATATACTGCGGTGTAGTTTAATCTGTAACAATGCATCATAATGTACAAACTGATTTAGAGTATATAAAAGATTAATGGGAAAGGTATACAGCTGTCGGTGTCCTTCGTAACTTCCACCACTGGTAATACACGTTTTTCACAGTAAGTAAAATATAATTAATACATACATCTTAATACAAGATTGGAAAAAGAACAAATAGTTGTGATTGTATCATTTCTCTTAGGCTCGAACGGGATTTTTGTGTTGTGGTCAGAGATAGTAAAGTATGCGTTTCATTCTGAAAACTGAGTATTCCTCAATTTCCTGTCTTACCACCGTGAACTCTCGCTGACTTGACCTAATTTTAAATCCCATTTAGGTGCGAAGGAATTAGTTAAACATGCAAAACAAGAATATGTGGCCAGAATTAAGCCGCAACAGAGGTCATTGTTTATCAGAGGAAAACTTTCTCTGACTGACATTCATTTACTCGGGATTTGGATAAAACTACTAATAAATAAATAGACAAACTTGTTTACACTATCATTAGACAAAAAATGAACTTCCTCCTTGACTTACGTTACCAACAAGAAAAAAGGGGTTATTCAAATTGTAATGATTTCATTTTAAAAGCTCACCCAGTAAAATGCACTAGTTTACTCTGCAGCTCCACATGTTCCCATTTATTGGCATTTGATGCACCCTGCAGGAGACATGGTGACACTGCAATGAGAGTTCATTATGCACTATTTTAAAAACATAAATTGTTAACAGCATGTCCAATGCTTTATTCATTTATTTATTTAAATAATAAGGTTCATGCGTGGCATGTACATATATTTTTATACTGGGAAAAATAATATACATGGAAGAATATATTTTTTTTATGAATTAACTATTAATGACATATAGGATTCATAGCCAGATAATATGTAATTGTTCAGCTTATGAATATCAAGGATATAGGACCAGACACTGTGGACAAGTTGGTTTTATTTTCAACGTTATCCACACATGCTCGTTGCAGTACCCTTAAAGATACAGCAGAGGGCAGCAGAGTTGCGGGCTGGCTTTTGTTTCAGACAAACTTAATCAACCCTGAGCGCCAACTCTGAACTAGGATTCATAATCAACTATCGACACATTTATTCATCATCGCAAGGATGTCAGACGCCAAGCAAATCAATGCACAGAAAAGGTAAAGCAATAAATACATTTAACCGGCGTTAAGCTTTGTTATTATGCTTTATTTTTGGGTGTGCGGAAAAAAATGTGCCCTTTCATCTTTTAATAATCCTCCAAAAGCACCGATGGCGACACCCATATTTATAACTTAAGCTAAATATCGAGATATTAATTAGATATATGTGATCGCAGATTGACAGGATTTGCAATGACCAGCCATCTTTCTGTTTGTTCTTTCTGAGATGATGCAGATGTTGTGGTTGCAGCATTGATTTTGATATTTCATTGGTCTCTGTGTGTTCTCGCAGTGCCAAAATTGCAGCTGGAGCTGTTGTGTGTGTTGAAAGCGAAATAAGAGGAGATGTAACCATAGGTGAGAGTTAGTTTTTCCCTCAGCATGAAGCTCCATGGTTCTCATTGTTTATTAAGAAGCTTTATGCTCCTATAAGGCAAGACCTTATTATTATTATTATTATTATTATTATTATTATTATTATTATTATTCATTTTTACAGGCGCTAGAACAGTTGTCCACCCAAAAGCCCGGATCATAGCAGAGGCGGGGCCTATTATCATTGGAGAGGGTAATCTGATAGAGGAGCAGGCACTCATTATTAACAGGTATGTGCAGTACAACACACATTTACTATTTAATCATTTTATCTTATTTGATCTAATCTGTGTTTTGGCCGATAGTTATCCGGAGAATATCATGCCAGACACAGAGGGAGTGGAGCCAAAAACCATGACAATTGGGACCAATAATGTGTTTGAAGTTGGATGTGGTATCCTTTGCATTGCAGATTACAATAAATGTGCATTTTATTGCAGTAGAGACAGACTGACACATTGGTAGATATTAGTGAATTGCATATATATATATATATATATATATATAGCCTATTTGAGTTTATGTCTGTTGGGAGGTAACAAGAATGTACCGGCTGAAATACAAAAAAATATACAGTACTACCACTAGAGAGTACTGTCAAGTTGATTTCAGTTGTGAGTGTGTCCAACACAGTAATATATATACAAAATATATTAACACTGTTATTAGTACTCCTAGTTTAAATGACCCTCATAAATGATGTGTTTATAGAAAAATAAATAACACCCACTACATCAGTTGGGCTATAGTCTACAAGTAACTGTTTGAAAATAATAATTCATAGGTTTAAATCCTTAATTATTCTTCCACAGTCTCACAAGCTTTGAAAATTGGGGACAACAATGTGATTGAGTCTAAATGTAAGTTCTGTAATCACTAACTATATTCCTATGCACCCTGAATACGATCTACTATCATGCTGTATATCATCTTATATCTAAATATCAATACATTTATATATTTAATATAATATAGAAGTTTTTCTGAATACCAAAACCAGACAAAAATGGTTCAATACAATATTGTGATGAAGCAGATTTGTAACAATGCACACAATGATCTCATGATATGAACATCTTTGTATAATCCCAGCTGATCTTGGGAGGAACGTGATCCTGACCAGCGGCTGCATCGTAGGCGCGTGCTGCCAGGTCAACACGTGTGAGGTCGTGCCGGAGAACACGGTGGTGTACGGTTCAAACTGCATCCGCCGTGTGCAGAGTGAGAAGCCACAGGTCCGTCTCCGTCACGGCTCGTCCATGCTCGCGAGTCACAACATTTCTTTGGCTTGTGTGCAGATTTGGCTACATTCCGGATTATTATTTTTTTTTATCTTGCAGTCTCAGACTCTGCAGCTCGACTTCCTCATGAAGATTCTGCCCAACTATCACCACCTGAAGAAGACGGCCAAAGGAAACAGCACACCTGTGAGGAACTGAGCTGAAGCTGGATCCAGAGGGATTGGAGCCGACTTCCTGCGACCCGGAGCGTCGGACGTCACGCGCTGACTCAATTCCCTCAACCTGCACCTGTCTTTCACTTCAGTGTTGTTCTCTAATGTCTGGTAGAATATCTCTGCCACTGTAAATGACTTTCTACTCTTCTCCCTGCATATGAAGGATGCCATCGTTCTTCAACACGTAACAATATCTGGTTTTGCACTTGGTTTTCAGATCCATATTCAGACTATTTATGATACATTTCGGACCTGAAATTGTGAATCTGCTGTGCCATTTTTATGTTAATCAATTCTACTCATATATATGTATATATTTATAATTGTTCCAATGCAGATACAACAATATTGCAATAAAAACGAATAAAGATTGCGTTTAAGCTTGTATTCCTCTGAGTGTTGGTTTAATTTTGTTCTATATTTGTTTACCACAAGGAGGGACTATTGAGCAACTCTTTGTTTGCCCTCTGTACCGGCTGCTCTGGAGGCTTTGTTTCAGCAGGTGATAGAAAATATCCAATTAAAATAGCATCTATAAGTAATGAAACAAAAAAAGTGTCTTCATTAAGTATTCTGAGCGGGAAATAGTCCTAAATTCTAATTTATAGTCGACAAAGTCATTACAAATTACGTGCATTGGCGACTGTTAGAGGATTCGCCTTTTAAAAACTGCAATCGGCAAAGATGATGTGTCAAAAGACGACTTTGGGCGTGGTCGTCCCCATCTTGGATTCGGTGTTTGCCAGTCCTGTGCTCTCCCACCAGGGATTGCCAAATTGGGAATTCCAAGCAGAGACTGGTTTATAATTGTAACGGACATGGGCGCGGTTTGCAACTCTCATTTCTACTGCAGCGTGGTGCTGAATAGAGCCCTCATCTCTGAGCCCCTTGGGTTGGTGCGCCCATCTGTGCCACAGCCTCACAGATCTGGGTGTGGATAGAAGTGTGTGTGTGTGTGTGTGAGAGAGAGAGAGAGAGAGAGAGACAGAGAGAGAGAGAGAGAGAGAGAGAGAGAGAGAGAGAGAGAGAGAGAGAGAGAGAGAGAGAGAGGGATAGCCAGTAGCAGATCACTGCCTGAAACACCCGGCATGAAAAAGCTCCGATGTCATATTTTTTAGTTGTTTCCTTCAAACTCTTGTGGCTGTAAAACAAGTGGAGGGCCGGCGTGCTCGGTCTTCAGAGTTTAAGGTGCTTTGTGTCGTGCTCACTGGGCCGCACACAGTACAGCAGCTCCCTGTAGGAGGCACACAGCTGGTGTCGCACGCTGCCAATACTCATTTGAACATGTCACGGAGGAGTCCCAAGAGGAGGCCACATCAACCAGGGGCTAATTATTTCAGCAGTGGAGTGCAGCCGGGGCCACGTCTAGGCTCCTTTCCGTTCTCACTTGCTCTGTGTTTTTCCCCCTACTACTAAGGTTTTTATTTTTTATTTTGGGGTGTTGCCAGTGCGTCGGTTTACTTTAACGTGACAAGGGAGACAGATGCTGGGCACAGTTGCACGGATGTGCAGAGTGACAAGGGCCTCCTGGGTGGCAAGTGTGGCCTTTTAATCTGCCGTGGGTTTTCAGAGAGGCACAATGGCTATGATGATAGCAACTCATGGCAGGAATTTGAGAGGAAGTTCATATGTTGGTCTATTTTTGGCCGCGGTTATTTATACCTCTCCCTTACTGTACTGTTGTGAAACTAAATTATCCAGCTTTCGCTCGTGTACTTTTGTACATCGCAGGGGTATTTGCTTTTCTTTTCATAGGATTATCTCAACTCAATATTTGGCCTTTGCTACAATATGCAGCATTCCCCGAAGAGTCAATAATATCTTATCATGAACAAAGAGAGAAGCATGAGATTTCACTCTGTAATACAGCACTGGAGCCTGAGGAAGCTGCTGTAAGTATATGAGTGAAACACAAGTAAACATTTCTCCAACATGTACAACGAAATCTAACTATGACTATATATATATTAAAAGGGGGGAAAGAGCATCAGCTCTTACAGTACCCTTTGTTATACTGTTATGGTCTGTGTTTCCAGCAGCACAGGCAGTCTGGGTGGAGTCCACCGCAGTCAGTCATGGTCAAACAGGCCACCGCTTGGTTTGAGAGGATAAAGGCTTTCTGACAGCTGACCTTTGCTTCCAGGTCCACTTCACCTTTAAAAAGTGAAATGTGACCTATAGACCACAGCGATTTCCATTGCAATCCTACAGAAATAATTAATTTCACCACAACAGGGACCCTGAGACACTGGATGTCATGTCTTTCTAGCCACGGTAGCGGCATGACTCCGTGGACGGCGATGCTGGTCAGTCGGTGCACCACTTGGGTCCAGACTGAAATATCACAGCAACTATTGGACGAGTTGTTATTGAAATTTATATAGATATCTATATTCCCCACAGTATGAATCCTAATGACTTTAGGGATCCCCTGCCTTTTACCCAAGAGGCTCAGATGTCTGTTTTTTGAGCAGAGGGTGGAGCAAGTATTCCGATGCTCTGCTGAAGTGGAAGCAAAATCTGTAACTGTGTCGCAAAAAAAGTGAAAAGTTACAAATCACAATGAAATTGACGCGAGAAGATTTGAATTCACTGGAAGTAAAGGCCAATGCACAGAGTTCTGCAGCTCAAGTTTACGTACACATGCCGTTCAATAAAGATTAAAGGCGGTGGGACAAAGACGTCGAGGTTTTAGTTGAACCTTTTATTGGTTCCACTGCACAACAAAAAAGAGACAATATAACTTAATGTACTTCCCTTGGACCTGCTTTAAGACATTTTAGGACCACTCAGCAGTATTTAAAGGGAACATTAAAGCCCATTATATAGACCTGTGTCAACATTTGGGAATTCAAGCCGAGGAGACATACTTAGCGTGGTCTGTGCTCTCTACTCAACCCCTCCTCTGCCCGCTGAACCACGAAAGCTTATAGTTCAGGCTAATGACACAGACTTGGGCCGATTGCTTGTGTCTCTGGTCTTTTCATATTGGAAAAGCAGGACTCGAGCTCCTGTTCAGAGCAGGTTTCCGTCTCGTGGTCTGTCAGATTTAACGCTCGGCTGCACCTGACGAGTCCGGCCGTGCTCATGAGGACGAACGCTTGTTCTCCCTCAGCAGCCGGGTTGACCACGAGAGCTCTTTCTCTTTCTCTGAGTCAGTCCAACAGAAGCTCGTGATTAAGACTTTACTCAAAAGAACGTGTATTCCAGACACACCTGTCTTATTCATTTGTAATTTGGACTTCATGGCCTTTATGAAATATGAACCTGTAACCTTTTTCAGGGAAACCTTTGGAACTAAATGAAATGAAGGATTCTGGTTTGCTGTAGTCAAGATGGTGGCATGAGGGATGAAAATATGGGATGCCCACTAATTTGCTTCAGACTATCTCAACAACTATTGGCGAATAAATTGACCATGAAAATGACAATGAGAAGATGAAGCCTACTGACGTTGATGCTCTCCTAAATTCATCTTCTGGTTCCACTGCGAGGTTGCCATTTTAGTTTAGGAATGTATGAAGACATTCGTGTTACCCAGAGGATGAATCCTAACTGTGATGATCCCCTGGCCTTCCTTCGAGAGGAACAGCTCAATGTTTCCAGCAAAAATATATCAACACCCACTTCATAGATTTTGCACAAAAGTTGTTGATCCCCGGCAACTCCTCATGCGCCGCCGCGAGGTTGACACCTGGGACGTGCAGGCGTCACTTGAGAGGATGGAAAGAACAACCCAGACGATTAAAAACAACCATCGAAAAGCACCGTTAATGCCATTTAGCACGATCGTTGTTACACAGAGGTGGAGTAAACAGAGCTTTGGTTGTGAAGAAGCTACTAAAATGTTTTTTTTTAAAAGCACCGAGCCTGTCGTGGACAATTACAGAGGGTCAATCTGACCACAAATTGCTCATTGGTGATCTTAGAGGAGGATCAAGGGCCACTAAGCACAAGGGAGGAACATTTTGTATCAGCAAGTCAAAGGAATGGAATGGCCTGGCTCTCGGCCCAACGAGAGCCACTTACCCCACATCAGACTGAAGTGTGTTGCTCGGCCAAAACCAGAGCTGCTGTCAGGTCCACGGGCCGGACGGATCGCAACATGGTTCTCCATCGCTTATTTTGTTCTTCTTCTTTTTGGTTGTTTTGGACAAAGTCGGTAACTGTGAAGCGACGAGGACTTTTGCTTTGAAACTGAGTTGCAGGAATGCAAAGAAAGAGGCGAGGCCTCCTCGAGTCACGTGACTCGAGGGGATTGCAGGAACCAGCGGGGGGGTCGTCCTCTCTCTGGGACTCACCGCCGGTCAATACATCGGCGTTGTGTCACGTTGCATTCTTGCTTCGGTGCTCATATCAAGCTGGCCTTTTAGCTATGAGTCGGTGATCCAGAAGACCATATCGGATAATCTGATTTGTGTCTCAATCTTCAATTCTGAGGTTCTTGCAATACAGTCAAATGTTTGGACATCTGGGCAACAAAAGATCTCTTAAAGCAACAGTTTGATATTTTGGGACGTTTGCTCATTTGCTTTCTCGATGAGAAGATTGATTTTCCACTTTCACATCTGTAGCATTATGCTAAATATGGATCTATAAACAGCAGCCTTTTAGCTTAGCATAGCATAAAGACAGACCTCCCAGACAATAACATTGTTGTTGTACAGAATAAACAAACAATACACCATATTGATCCAAATATAGACCAAATTCTTTTTTGGAAAACATTGAGCTCTCATGATATGTGAGGATAAGACATTCATGGACGAGAAAAGGCCTCAGGGATGAGGAATATCTTTGCTATGAACTGATAACATTTGAAAGTGGTCACTCAATAGGCTACACGACTTCTCAAAAGCAGCTGTTGGAAAAAAGTGAGGTCATCTGATAACCAGGGTCCTACTTCTGTTCTTATACGGTTTCATAATGTGTTCATTTGTGATCTCTGAAAGGTGTTATTGAATGTTTTTTACTTCTGGAGTGAGGCTATCTTATCTCCTGCTAAGCTAACCCGACTGGCTGCCGGCTGTAGCTTCATATTTAGTGTACAGACATGTGACACATCTAACAGGAATAAATCAAAGAAGATATTCACCAAAGAGCCTAATTATTCCTTTGTATTATGTGAAATGAGTATACTTTGAAATTGAAATAACTTCCTCAACCAGTGGAGCCAACATGGTTGCATCTGCTTGAACTAGCCGTCTCTCGATAACACGAAGATACCGTCTCGTAAGGCTGGACCGTGTCAAAGCTGGCTGACATGTTACCCAGGACATTGTGACCAGGCTCGACTGTCTCCTCGCTGCTCTCTCTATCCCCCCACCCCCCCCCCCTCTCCTTCTCTGTGTGTGTCTGTGTGTGTTTTTTCCCTCCCTCTCCGAGCATCAGACCACACAGCTCAGCCCTGAGACCTGTCAAACACAGCTGGGACATCTCTCCCCTCCCTCCGTCCCCCCCCTCCCGACTCCTCTCCTCTCCTCCTCCTTCCTACCTCTCCTCCCCCTCCTTGCTCCCTAGACTTCGGCAGGAAGCTTTGATACAGGGGTGTTGAGCAGCAAAGGGGAACATTTCCATTTTTATCTGCTTCGAAAGACTCCGAGACCCTCCTCCCTCTTTCCTCTTCCCCAACTGCTTCTCATCAGCATAAAATAATCTGCCGTGTCCCTTCTCCATTGTGCATGCTTCAGACGCCGTGTAATTGATATCGACATGATCTGGGGAGGGGAAAGAGCGGACATCTCTGCGGCCGATCTGCGATGACTGTTTTTCCTTCTTTTGTTGCTTTTGAGGTGCAAGTTCAGCAGAAACGACTCGCTCTGTGTTCTGCACGGGCTGTCGTAAGAAGCGAGAGTCTGTCCTGTGCAATGAATGTCACGCGACATATAGTCAAAGTCTCCGCCGCCGAGCTCCTGTCAGCTCTTGAACTTTTCATCGCCAAACACAAAGTGAGGCAGTTGCTCAAAATAAATGTTTTGAAACGGCGGAGCGATCAAGGCGGCCTTGTCACCTGATCGCTTGCTTTTAAGGCTGTTTTGCACCCGGCACTGTAGACAATAATAGGTGTGCCAGTAAACTTTTGAGTGTTTGCTCATCTCTACTGTTGTTGAGACATCGCTTTACAGCTCCAGGGTCTGCTTGTTTCCTCACTCACCGGTGATAAATCAAATGAGCCCACATAGTGGATTAGTGCAACTTGTCATTATATACAAACTCTTGAGCAATGTACAGGTGTTGTCTCCAGCGTACCTCTTAAGTGCCGTGGTGCAGCTCGACAGAAATAGGATGTACGAGTGATGTGTGGGGAGAAATATTTGCCTGAAACCACAAAACTATTCCGGGGCCTCGAAATGATAAACTACGATGTCACGTGGAATTTATTAAACGGTCAGGTTGATAATTGTCGACTGCTCTGTACAGATGATGGATTATGCTGAGGGCTAAATTTCATGGGATTGAGACGGGGATGAAGAGGGGAAATAGTCCTGAGTGTGCAGGGTAACGAGACATCTCGTGACATCAGATTTATGAGCTAAACTGATAGGATGTCATGCAGCTTGAAGGTTAAAGTTTAACAGTCAACAAGTGACACGTTCATCTATTTTATGAAAGGCAGTGCATTAACCTCGCAACATATTTTATGTATTCTTTATGTTCTTTTCTCCTGCGCTCACCATGTTTAAAAAAGGGGTCGAAGCCAAGGCAACACGTGTTGTACCAGGTTAAGCACGAGCTGCCTCCCATGTGCACACACGGACGGTATGAAATACAATAAATAAAGAGATACAACAGCATCGGGCATAAAAACAAACCAACAAAACCGATGATCTCACAGCGGCCTCGGGGCTACAGACTTGGCCTCTGCATGTCTTTCCTGGAAAGTTGAGGAGCAATAGCAGCCTGCGGGAGATTGAAGTTCAACAAAAACAATAAATAAAATACATGACTTTAATTCCCGATATTTGTCGACGTTTCTATTTAACACCGAACTAAGTCTTGTCACACTAAACTGTTTTGGCCTTGGACCTCATGAGGCGCCATATTGACAGTTTGGTCATGACCGAAAGTAATAAAGTGTTTGTAGAGTTAACAGTGGACGGGAATTCAGACTCAATGTCTTGAGATGTACAAACTTAAAGTGAACACAAGTATTGATTACGTATAGGTTCAACTATAAGCTATGCTCAAACCAGGCTGGTATTCCTCACAGTGTTTTATTTGGGGGCTTTTCAGCCTCTTGTGACTTATTTATCACCTGCTGGCCATAAACACGAGTAGCATATATATAGAAATATTAAAGCAGACAACACAGGAGGTAAAGCAAATCTGCATGTGAGCCTCAGTCGGCAGACAACACACTGTGAGCCAAATCGCAAGGGGGAATGTTTCAGGGACTGAAATAACATTCAGCTCGGTCTAAAAAGACGTTTGGGGATCGGCACCGATTTCCCAGCGAAGCTCTGAAACAGCATTTGATGAAAGTCGGCGGAGCCCAGCAGACGGTGCATCCCACCCAAACCCCACCCTAAACCCCTCCCTCCTTCCATCCCTCCCTCCCTCCCTCCCTCACGCGGAGATGGGGAGAGAAGTTTGCCTGCGGCGCAGTCCACTGAACATTTACCGTGTTTTCATTTGGGGAACAGCAACAAGAGCCTCCGGAGAAGACTTCCAGGGAAGGCTGAGGAAATATCCGACTGCACAGAAACAGCAGACGTTCCCCCTTCCCCGCTTTTACAACAACAATAACCACAACAGCAACAACAAAACGCGTACTTATTATCATTGATGTCGCCGAACTAGTGTTGGCAAAAGCTCGGGTCAGTAGGACAGCGGCCGCGCGCGCACGGTGCTGCGTAAATCTGGGTCCCGGAGAAGAAGAAGCAGAAGAGCAGCGGAACCGGGCGGGGAAGAACAAGAGACCAGACAGTCCAAGTGAAAGTGTGAAGAGAGCCCGACTCAGAATGAATAATAACAAAACCGAGAAGGAAACCGAGCAGAGTGAATTCACCAACCACGAAGAGGAGGTATGTATCCGCACGCGAGCGCCTTTATACCTGCCGTGAATAAGTCCACATGACCCATAACCATATCGTCATGAGTGATATTAATGCGACGCGTGTTTTTTTTTTCTTAAATACCACCAGCCCCGGCTTTGTGACCGCTACGTTATCCCGATGATGCTCCTCGAGGTGTCTGACGCGCAAAAATGATATATTTGTTCTACCTTAGAAAAGTTGCCTCTATGTCATTAGACCCACTGCAACATGTATTATCATAAAAGGAGTACATCATTCTTTTACATCATTTTGTTATATATTTATTCCTCTTTTTTATAGATATATTTTCCCTGTTAAATGTGTGCAACCTCCCTCAGACTGTAGCAATGTGTCTTTCCTTTTTGAAGCACCACACACTCAGGTAGAAGTGAGGAACAGGGCAGGACTTAATGATAGATGAATCACTATTAGCTCCTGTTTAACTATATTGTAGATAATGATACGTTACCTGACAGCAGAACTGGCCGTGCTGGCTCACTGTGCCATGAAGACAGACTTCACCCAACGCTGAAAAGCAGCAGTGAAGGGAGTTCAGAGCCAGCGAGCGAATTAGTTTTCACTGAAGCTGAGGGAGCAATTGAAGTTCAAACAACTGCTGCAACATGTACGCAATAAGTCTTTGTAACCCAGACCCACTGCATATAACAGTCAAGCGAGAGTAGCCTCTCTATCAAATCACATCTTAACATACCAGAATGATATTGTTTGTGCAACAACAACAAAAAATATAGAAACATGTGAGGTAATCCACTTGGTGCCTGGTGGAGATGCATTGCCAACAGTTTCTTGCTCCTTTCCTGCGTAAACATTGCACAATGTGGATCCATGAAGTCTCCTTCTCGGTAACTCGTGTGTAGTGGTGCTCTTTGCATGGGGTGGTTTTCTTTGGCACGGAAGTATCTCCATCCAGACGACAGCCAAGGGATGTAAGAAAGGTATATCGGATTATATCCGATATTTCTCTTGCAGAAATTTGATTAAGGCTCAGGGTGCTGTTCGTCACTTTGTAACTGAATAGCCGAACATACGCAGCCTGATGTAACACCATATTTGGTCCACTGTTGATGTTACTATGGATGCAGGGAGTCATTGTAGCACAGATGAGGTACGGACTACATACGGACTTCTTGGAAACCTGATGGAGAGTTTTAGTTTATTCACCTCATGACCTTATGTTCTCAGTACGGCGCTGCGGTAGAGGTATTTCAGAGCCTGCACTATGTGTACCAGCACTTGACTGAAGGGCTGCAACTAATGGTTAACTTCGACATAGATGAGGAAATAAACTTGTTCATTGTCAGGAAATTGAAAAAACATTTGAATCTATAAATATGAAGGTTGCAAGATCTCAGAAAAACACCACAAATGCAAGATGTTCAGTTAAAAAGTCATATTAAACAAAGAAAAACAAAAAATCTTCGCATATCAGCTGCATTTTACCGCATGAATGACTTAATGATTAACAGATTTTCGGTTGTTCAATTAATCTAGAAATTGTTTCAGCACTACGCAGCCCAACATCTTCGCTTCAAGCAGACGAGGCGTTCCAACCAAAGAGGACAAAACATGACAGCATATTTCAAATTTGAGCATCTTTTTAACAGCTTGGATTTAGAGCGGACGCTATTGCTCCATTAAATAGTCGATCGACTACTAATAACAGTTTGATCATCCGTTTTGCATTTGATTGATGTTTCCTGACATTTGATAGACCCAACAGTTGCTCCAGCAATCTTGAAAAGACAGAATAATCCAAAGAAAATCCTTCTGGAAGAGTCGTGAAATAATCCTTTGTTCCTCTAGCTCCACTTTATTGAATAAATAAATGTCTGGACATGAATTGCTGTGATGTCCACGTGCAGGGGGACCAGACTGGAGTCGTCCTCTTGCATTGTGTAAAAGGCAGACAGAAAGACAGAGAGAGCGATGGCCCGAGGAGTCTAATGGTTGTGGAAATGTTTGGAAGCCGTCCAGACAAGCAGCGGACTTACATTTACTCGGGTGAATTAACGTAAGGTTAGACAGCACCACTTTATCTTCGGCGTAATGATGTGTGATGCATGCTGAGAAGCGGCACATTTTGGCGGCTACTGTACAACACACACATATTTACACAAAAAAACATGCACAGGTCTAAGAATAATGTGACTAATTTCCCAGTGTGACTTGCACTTTTTCCGCATGATTTATGAACATTTCGAGTTTAGTCATTCGGCTCAGAGGAGCATGGCTGACTGCATGTACAACAATGAAAGCTGCTTTATGGATGATCAAGTGACTAATTTGGCATTTTCAACCGCTTGTGTCGAAGTCTTTGAGCATCCCGTCCCGATCCTCTGCGACGCGAACGCTCACCAGGTTCACAAACGCAGCGAATCTAGAGCGCATCTTTGCGCTGAACAACACTAAAGTAACCATAAACTCTGATCTAATGAGAGCCAAAGTTTAACGGCCTCGCTGGTATGACTCTCACATGCTGAACAACAGAGCCCCCACCCCCTCCTCCTCTTGCACAGTGTAGTATGCGACCCAATGGATCACTGATTCGCACCAGTAAAACGCCGTAGCGAGCTCAGCTCCTCATGCCTACTTCATTGCTCAACCTCACACGCCGCCATCAGCGCCCGCCGGAGCCTGACGACGCTCGGCGATGCTTAATGTTTATCTTCTGCGGACCGGCGCTCACCAAACATGGTCTCGTCGTTGCAGACATGGTTCGGCCCCCAGCGGCATCTAATCTTGTGAGCTGGTTTGATAAAGCTTCATTATCAGGCGTTCTGGATGCTTTCACGTGCTGCGGCACTCAGCGGCCACTGATGTAGTGGAGGTGACGCACCGTCTCTCACATGGCGGACATCAAAGATATGTTTCCAGCAGCTGTGGTTTCCAGGCCTTGTATGGACAAGAGACCCAGAGGGCTGTTCAGAGGAGATTTGAATTGCCTAAAAAAGTGAGAACAGGACGTTTGCACATGGTTTTATTAATGTTTTGTTTGTTTTCGGGAACATTTGGAATTATATTCATGATTTCTTGTGGGAAGACAAATTCCAGACGTGACATGCAGTGAGGGAGCAAACCCAGTTCACCAAAAGTTAATCATATCATGCTTTTTTAGTGCATGGAATGATTAGCTGACCGATTAGCACATTGGCTGATTGAGCGACGAGATAGAGAAATAATCAGTCATTCATTTTAAAAGAAAAAAATACCAAACATTCCCCAGTTCCAACTTCTATAATGTCGAGATTTGCCGTTTTTTTTTTTTCTGATTTGTGTGATATCAAACTGAAAATCATTGGCTTATGGACTCCCACACATAATTGGCAGATTGATCAATTATGAATCCTTTTCATTAGATGCAGCCCGAATGGAATCAGTTCATCATTTCAGTCATTTATCAAGCAAAGGATGCCTTTACAGGTTCAACAAGAGTTCACTGAAAACAGTAATGTATTTGTTTCTGATTATTGTGCTTAAGTACAAAGTGAAGTTCAGGCCGTGAGTACTTGGAATGCATCTGAGTTAACCAAGTCACTCAACCAAACTTGACCTTTGACTTCCTTTCTGTCAATTTCCCTCAAGCTAACTGGTGTTTATTTAAGACCTGCCCAGCCTCGGAGGTCAACCGTGAAACCGCACCTGATTTTTGACAAATGAGCGAACACAGAGTGTCTCTCCTGGACGTAACAGTCAGAGGTTTGAACCTCAAAAGCTATCTGTTGATTCTAGTTCGGGCCGACCATAAACACGTAAGTGGATCGTTACAAGTGTCCGAAGAGAAACAGAATATCACTCAAGCAGAGTTCAGCAAATGCGCTGCATCTCCCTGGGGTGTAATTGGATTGTGCTTGGCCTGCTCTGGGTATCCACCGGGTCCTCTTCAAATAGCAGGTCATGTGGCCAGCGTGACCTTTTCCATGGAGTGACGTCGGTGGGGAGCAGTGTGCTGCTGGAGAAGCACGGCGAAAAAAGCGGAGGGAGGCCAGGGCTGTCGCGCGGCGGTGTGGGCATGTGTGCGGCCCGTGCTTGTGCACGTATCCAACGGAAAGGGCACGCAGATATGTTAACGCTCCGTGACATGAAACGCTATCGGAGGGTAGCTCGGAGGGTAAAGTGGCCATGATAGGGCGACAGGGAAAACATCCAATGCATGTCAGGTATCGTTGAAGGCAACATGAGAAGAGATTCAATGTAGGTTAAGACTACAAAGTAAAACTACAAAAATAGATATATCATGAAATATAAGTCAATACGCGCAGTAAAAACAGGCTCACCCAAACCGTTAAAACCCCGCTCCATCTGTCCGCCTGATAGGTAGGAGTTTATTTTTAAAAGCGCTGGAGGAATTGTCATCTTATCTTCGCCATTTGTCAGCTGTGCGACAAGAGGTATTTGAAAAGACAACAACAAGGCTTAGCGTCAGGAACGGCTGGCAAAGGATCCGGCTGAACTGATGTGAGACAAAAAAGAAAAAAAAAAACAAAGAAGTTGTACTCGATATTTAAATATACATGCAGCTATATATAAACCATCAAAACTGACCGAGAGTCAGGTGTGACGCCTCTTATACGGTGCCGCTTTCATATAAAGGCCTTAGTTGTCAACTTGTACATTTCCTTTGTAATTGATGACACCCGACACCGGTGTGAGAAGTGTGAGTTTGTGCCTCGACAGCGTCAGCCATCTTGCCTTGCTTTGTCATACTGTATTTATGTGCTTGGTCTGTCACCTCCTCTTTAATATTGCTTACTCACAAGCTATAATTATCCACCTTACAGTATCCAGGGTCTCTACTCTCAACCCTCCTTCACACTCCTTTTATTTTCTGCACTCCTTTTCACACAATACTTCTCAAATCCATTTAATGTCTTTTCTCCATGCCCCCACCCTATCCGTCCTCCCCCATCTCTCCTTCTCCCTTTCTACACTTTTATCTCTCTTCCCCTCCGTTTCCTTCCCCCTTTCCCTTCGTTTGTCCCACCCCTTTTCTTCCCTCTCTTTATCTTGTTCTCTCGTCGTTTCCTCCCTCTTTCCCTCCACCCTGGTACTGTTTATAATTGGCCACTCTTCTTCTCTCTTTTCCTACCACTCCCTTCTTTTTCTTCCTGCTCTCTCTCTCTCTCTCTCTCTCTCTCTCTCTCTCTCTCTCTCTCTCTCTCTCTCTCTCTCTCTCTCTCTCCACGCTTAGTCTCACTAGAGAAACTTCTTATCCCTTATCGCTCCATACGTTGAAAGCATGACCCTGAGATCCCTGAACAGAAGGACTTTTTATGGTCACGGGAAGCCCTAAAGACAAGAGGGAGCCAGGCAGAACGGCAACAAGGAGAAACTATGACCGACTATCCAACTGTGAGCAAGGTCAAGCTGCCCAAGATTAGCTTGGAAAGATGGGAAAATCAAAACAAGTAAAAGTTGGTGGATAGGCCTCGATGGATTAGTCCATAATAATGCTCTAACTAGGTCTGACGCTGTCCATTGGTGGCTTTAAGGTTATGCTATTCCAGGGAAAAAAGACCAATTTATAATTAATTTAATTTTATAGAAAATAATCCCAAATTATACAGCTGGTTTCCCTCAGATGCATTCAAATAGAACTGAATCAATAATGTAATAATATATATTTTTAATAAATGTATTATTAGTTTTTTGAAGTGTCTGATTCCAGCTTTTTAAATGTGAATATTTTCTGGTTTCTTTAATCTCCTGTAACATTAAATGGAATACCTTTGAGTTGTGGACAAAACAAGTTCTTTGAGGATCTCATCTTGGCCTTTTGGTCACACAGATTGTATATTTCACCATTTCACAGGCCGCAGAACCGATCAAGTAACCGAGAAAACAATTCACAGATGAATTGACAATGAAAATAATAGTTAGCTGCAGCCCGACATTCCAGTAACCTTTACAGCAGGATTATGTAACTCCTGCAGAACAGGGCCCATTAGTGGCAATTATGGGTTAAATGCTAAAACATAGTGTACCAACTGTGCATGGAGACACAAAGTCAGCAAACACTGGCTCGCAGTTTTATTTGAAAGAGGCAGATTGTCTTATTAAAAGTGAAATTGTCATGCTTCAAACTACAGACAGACTTTGAACACATCTTGAAAATGAACTATGTTTCGTGCTGAAAGTCAAATAGTTGACCGATCATAATTTTCCACATTATAAAAGATTTGCCGGTCTTTGCTGATGTGAGTATTTTATAATATCTGTTTTATATCATTGCACATTGTTCTTCCTGTGGGTTTGTAATACTGCTTGGACAACAAAGCAAGCTCATATTGGGGTTTTTAAAACTTGTGATAGGCATTTGTGTCGACCGTTCATTCACACAAACCCATGAAAATCAAACATAAACAGAATGAAAACATGATACATGTTTTGGAGGATCTTTAAGTGCTGTCCCTGATAAACAAAGGATCAGCTGCACTATCGCATAAAGAGAACACATTGGTGGTCGGCTTACGTTTCCTCACGAAGACACAGAGGATGGCTGAGTATCTGCTGTTGTTTTTGTCTCCGTTTGCGCGGGACACTTAACCCTCCGTCCACCCGACCTCAAAACCAAACAGTTGAAGGTGTCCACTCGGGCAGGCGGCAACAAAGGGAGTCCAGGGGAGGCAGACTCTGACTTGGCCGATTATTTTGCGTTAATGAGTGCTTTGGAATGCAAAGTCCATTTACGGACACGCATCAGATAAGGGAGATGAGGAAGAGAGCAAACTAGTATGAAAGATGTGGATGAAGTCTAAGCTGTCAGCCGAGGAGTCAAACTAATGTGCAGCTGACAATCTACGAATGAGTCGCTTCCCTCTTCCGCACGTCGTTCGAATTACACCTCCAGGGCTCGTACGCTGAAGTCAAAAATGGTTGACGCGAAAGAAAGAGCACATGTGTCATTAAGACACAGGAGTGTTCTTTTCCAGGTTAGATTTAAAACAAAGGGAACTGTAATGGAGAGGGGAAGAAAAGAGTAAGAGAAGGAAAATTGCAGTAAAGTGGGCGCTTACTTGCTTTTCCTAGGTCATTTGTTTTAAATATCCTTTAAAGGTTAACCTGTTGGAACATTTACAGGCCCTCGCTGGGCTGTAATTGTTGGTCAAAAGCACTTGTGGGAGTAAAAGAGAGAGAGAAACAAAGAAAGTCTCCTCTCAGAGTCGACTCGTGACGTTTCGGAGTGTGCTCAACCTCACAGTTGACCCCTGACCTGCACAATAACCCGAGCCTAACCTGTGCTACTCTGACCCCGAGTGCGAAACTTGACCCGTTGAACCCCGGCGATTAACGGACAAACGGAGTCATCCATTTATGGTCGTCTGACACCTCTCAGGCCTGCAGTCTGTCACTCTTCACATTCTCCGACACAGAAGATGAAGTGGGGAGGGCGGAGGGAGGGAGGGAGAGAAATGACGGAGTACGGCGTCAACACGGAGCAGTGACAGCTTGGTTAGCAAAAGAGTGTGGGAGTCTGTCAGTTAGACGCTTTTTAATAAGGAGCCACTCAACTGATGCGAGAGCTCAACTGGCCCCGCGCTCACACCGGCTTATGGGGAGACTTTGATTTTAGCTTGGTCACAGCGAGGGAGACTTGTGCGGGGATTTGAAATCAACTAGTGGGAGTTTGAGATGATATATTTGATCTGAGCTTTGATTTCATATGCAGGTAATCGCAGCGTGGCAGCACGCACACACTCACATCTACAATGGGCTACTGTATCGTCTCTTTCGCGGCTTCAAGGTTAGAGCCGTGTCCTGCCGCATCTGGCTCGAAGGACCTGTATCTATTAACTTGGCTGTCAAACACACACATACACACACACACACACACATACACACACACACACACACACACATACACACACACACGCACACAAAAAGGGAGGGAGAAAGAAACACATAGTAATCATCTCACATCGCACCAAGGTCGTGTCCCTCATTTCAGCCAGAATGAACGGTCAAAAAAGCACTCAATTAAAGCCGGAGAAAATATCTGAGAAAGTCACACAGTGTAATGAGGCAAGAGGTGTAACACATTTTATAAGTCCACAACGCACGCGGAATGGAAACGACACATGAATACGTTGCGAGGCCATTTCATTAGACTTATCAGGCAGCTTTTTTATGGGCTGACAAATTGCATCCTGTGCTGGAAAGATATCTGAGATACTTTAATGCACGTTTTGAGTGGTGTTGCAGTCAGTTATTGAGTCCATTTTGCCTTCTTTAATTAAAGCTGCATGACATTTCATAGGGGAAAGGCGGTTAGTTCAGCCAAATCATATAACTAAATGTATCCTCCTTTCTAATTCTATTACTTAATCTGGTTTATTCAAAAGATTTTTTTTTAAAACTTGGATCAAATTTTTTAAGCTTTAGCCACCGTTTCTTTTAGTTTTGGTTTCTTTTAGTTTTGGTTTCTTCTAGTTTATGTTTCTTTTAGTTTTGGTTTCTTTTAGTGACATTTCAAACAAGCACGATCTGACAGGTTTCCTCTCAAACCTTCCAGCTTAGCCAGATGTATTTGGAGGTGAATACAATGAGGACCTGTGGAATTATTATGCAAATTGTTTTTGTCACCGACTTCCTGCTACAAATTGTACCTACCGTTTTTGTCGTTGAGAGATTATTGCATTTTCATTTGACTTACAAATGAAGTGGTTTGGAAAACCTGGACGCACCGTTTTTTTTACAACCTTTATGATGAGTCTAAATAATTGGGTGTCTTGCCAAGCAAGACTAGTAATGTCCTCGTGTCCCCGGTAGGGCATTGATTGGTTGATCATTCGATTAGTTGATTGGAAATGAATATTCGACAGTAACAACACAAACAATTCTCTGGTTCCGGTTTCTCCATTGTGACTATCTGTGGCTTGTCTCAGTTATATACAGTAGTAAACTCCATATTTTAGGGTTTTGGACTGTTGGATGGATACAACCAGGACTGCAATAATGTCATTTTGGGCTCTGAGAAATAATGATGTAGTTCTTCATCATTTTCTGACAGAAAATGTCAGGATTAATTGAGAAAATAATTAAGATGAATAATTGATGATAAAACAAATAACCGGTAACACTTCCCAGATCTCAGAAATGACTTTTGTGAGTACAATGTTATCGGAAACATGCAGAAGCAACAATAAAGTTTTGATAAAACCAGAGTTACCCTTCAAGATAAAGCCTCACAGAGCCCCTGCTCCTGCAGCCCTAGGGTGGCAGCAGCAAACCTTCAAGGAGCGATGATAGAGTATCAATAAGGTGATGACCTCATGCGGTGCTTGTGGAGTCAAGACTCACTGATTAGAGGTGCATTGATCCCATGGGACTTGCTGCAGAAGTGGCCTTAATAGGATGTGATGTTTTCGCCCTGGGGCTCCAAACTCTGCTGTACTGTGCGAAGGCGTTGCCAGGGAACTGCACTGGTACACCGGCTGGGAAGTACTCAGCTGGCTTGTGCGAGGTATGGGCTGCTGTCTTTGAACGAAGCCTGCCTTCGTGTTGGTGTGCGAGCACGCCATAAATGGTCAATGATTCAAAGGCCCATACCAGGCCACTCAGCACTATGGAAATGTAGCTATGTGGCTCACGAGGAGCCAATAAAACAATGCTTCTAAAACCCAATAAAACGGTGGAAGGACTTGTGTCTTTGTTGTTGTTTTTTAACGAATCTGCAGATTCTGCTCAACCCCTGGCTTGACCTTCAGTTTACTACATCATGAAATTTGCGATGTTTCACTTCACCTGGTGGCGAGGCGTTTACAACGCCTCTTGGAGCTCATGTCAAAGCAACGTAAATAAAGGCCGGTACCGTAATCAGCAGCAGATGTGGCGTGTGGGAGAGCGCTGTTGACACGTACGTCTGTGAATCATTCAGCCACACACCGGACACACGGCGAGCCGATCGTATGTCACAACAGCTGACGTCAGGAAGAGGTTCGACACGGACGAGAATGTCTCATTGTTGTGTGTTTGCCTGAACCCGTGCAGCATATCCAGCGCTCAAGTTTCTGTAGGCCTCACGACCAAAGGTGGGAGTTAAAATCAAAGATGGGATCTCAGATAACTTGGCGAACGAGTTAGATAACGAGATTTTCCTAAGATGTAGGCCAACCTTTCTGTTGAAATATTACAAGTATACTTACTTAACAGTGTTGCGAAGGTTTTCACTCATTTTGTGGTCATGTGCAGCTTCAAGTCCTTAATAGACATTTGAAAGCTACAGTTTTTGATGCCAGTCTCTGTGAATTGTCAACGCCGAAAACATCTCTTGGGTTTTTCTCGCTTCGTCACGTCTCCTTTTTCCACTGCACTTTTTACTGCCACACTATTCGAACCATCGGCCCTTAGCGCTGTCAGCAACTGCCCTCGCTCGTGTCTGATTGATACCGTCCTGTTCGGACTCTTTGTTCCTGTGCGACTCCATATAAGGAGACCCTCTGAAGGAGTTTATTCAAACAGACCTGCCAGAGACGGAGCCCAGTGACAGCCCTGCAGGGTTCAGCTTGACTCAGATAAGATAAGATAAGAGCGAAGGTGAGAAAGTCGCCGAGGTGAGATATTTTGGCAGGATGGCCAGTTTGGCCCTTGCCAGCTATTGCTCCCCCAGTTGCTAAGCTCCTTTGTTTGTGTGTTGCTCTGCTGCTGGCATCAGTGGTGCGTATCAGGTTACATGTGGGAATGAGGTGTAGTGTTAGTTCAGCAGTTCCTTTGTCCCCGGAGTTGTGAATCTACTATCTAATGAATGCGGGAGCTATGAATCCACTCAGTGTAATTGCATACCTACGGGTTTATCCTAAATTCACCCTTAAATAGAATCAGAATATTGAATAAATAATTAAATTACACATTGACATCCACCATCACGTTATTGATGTGGGTGGGTGTAGGGTGGAGCTGCTGGATGTCTGTTTGACGCTCACAGTCTATTGTTTCATTTTGATGTCTCCTGCGGACCAAAGCAATTATTTTCTTGTACCAAGCCAACTTCAATTAGGTGATAATTCCAGGTGTGAGGTGTGATTAGTGCCCGTTAATTTAATAAAACTGTCTAAAATTGTGTAATCTCTGCCCCGGTTCTCTTAGTACCACTTAACTGGAATAAAATTGTCATTGTTATTTAAAGCTTGAGGGATCTTTTGTGTTATTAGAAGACAAATGTTGTAGCGTATTGTTAGAAATGTGTGCGTTAACAACTCTTTGTCGACAAGTAACAAGTAGAATACTGGTGTTTATTTGTTAGCCGTGACGTCTCAACACCTGTGTCTTGTTGTGGCTCTACGTCTGTGTTTGCTGAACTACTTCTGTTCACTGAAGCCTTTTTAGACATGGCAGCTCAATGGATGTTATTTAACATGTTGTTGTTACATTTCTGTTTACAGATTAAACAAAGATTTAATAATTGGGGATCGTTTTCAAGCTCTTTCCCCTTGTCCAGTCTTTTGCTAAGCTAAGCTAACTGTCTGCAGCTTCATATTGAGTGGACATTTATTGTTACTGTGTTTTCCTTAAAATACATTCTTTTACAAAAGAAATATTCTGCATCTCGACTCCTCTCCGATCTCAATGGGACAGTTCTGCTGAACACTTGAGTCGCGGGCCTTCAGATATATGTCGCTCACATTTTAGTGCACGGTAATTTAGCTGTTGTCTTGTACATTCTCCCCATAGTTTCCACGGCAATATTTCAAGTTTATCTCTTTTCTTACGACAGATGAGTTCACAGATGAGTTATGCTTTGTTATTCGTTTGTCATCTCTCAGGGTTGACTATGAGGTTGTCGGCACCATACGGAGTTCAAAACGTTGGTTTTCGGTAGTTTTTTTGCTGCTTTTGTCAAACGTAAACTTCAGCTGCAGTCCCGGTAGAGCAGTCACAGTGCATCCATTTTCTTCTCTGTCAACACACGTAATTATTATAACAACTTATTTTGACTAAAAGGCCGCACCAATTACATTTTCCTTTTAGCCGCTCTCTGCGAGCATATACATTGTAATTCCCCGGCAATGCCAGCTCAAGTTTCAAGTTGAAAAGTTCAAATGTAAAACAGAGGCCAGAGCTGCGAGGGAGGATCGCCGTGAAACGCAGCAGGCCGCAGTTCACACAGGAGGATACAATAAACTTACTGTAGAAAAGGTGTGTGTGAATGTGTTTGCCGAGCTGAAAGACATCCCTTTCAGCATTTTAAAAGTCTATTTTTTAGTGGGAGAACTATTTAACTCATGTTCAGTGTCCTTTACCTCATTACCTCATCCGTTACTGTCAGGTACTGTATTCAAGGTAGCTATTTATAACTAGAGGAGGTTAATGAAAAATACATGATCTCTTTCTTGTCTTCCTCAGGTCCGAACGCTATTTGTCAGCGGGCTACCCCTGGATATAAAGCCGCGGGAGCTCTATCTCCTGTTCAGACCATTTAAGGTATGTTTGTATGTTTTAAATTAATGGGCTGCAGCTATTCTTAGCAGCTTTTTCTTTCCAGCAGTCAATGGGACCTCCATTAATGGTGATGAAATAAACGGCAATGGAAAACTCTCCCGTGAGGTTCAAGTGTCTGTGTTCCTAAAGCCGAAGTTCAATCACATCTTGATCCGCGGGAAGCTTACGTGTGTGTGTGTGTGTGTCTGTGAGAGTCTCATGGAAAAATAGCTCGCTGCCTGCGATACAAAAACAAAGCTATTTGCTGCACCTCAGAAACTCCACGTTGTCAGACGCACAAAGAGTCCCAGAGTTTAGTTCTAGTGAATGCATGGAGACGCTGCAAGCTTTTTGTACCGTCGACATGATGCAGTTAAAGTGAATGATGGCACAATTGCTGCACGTCTAATCTCTCTTAGATACTGCCCATGGTATGCACTCTGAGTAAATGGTTTGTATCGTGTGCAGTAAATCTTGATTTATCACGTAAAAAGCAAGATTTGGGCCATATGGTCTTCATAAGGGCTCTTTGACTCGTACAACAATGTATCTCGTCAGCGGTGTCTACACTGCGCTGCAAAACATTTACATCACCATACTGTTGTCCTGCCCCCCCTTTTTGACATGTTCTTTGTTTGTTTCAGGGCTATGAAGGCTCCTTGATAAAACTCACTTCCAAACAGGTGAGCTACTGAGGGGTTGTGTTTCCATGCAAAGAAACTACGTAATGAATGAAACCGCCAGTCCTTCCCTCAACATGCTGTTACTGTTCGCAATACTCAATTTCTTGGTCATCAACACCTTCAATCCTTTGTCTTTCCTTTGTCCTGTTTTTCTTCTTCTCTGTGTTTTCGTCTTGTGGACTATGACAGATTGCCACCCTTTGTCAGGTAGTACTTGGAATTGGGGGGAAAAAAGTTTATCGGGGGGGAAGGGAAAGGAAAAAGTGTTGTACCAACTTGCCTTTGGCAATCGGATAGTATGCTTGTACTTACAGACAGTGAACTCCGGTGGGATGTGCAGGGATGGGAAGAGAGACAGGAAAAGAATTTTGAGGTGTCAAAGCGAATGTTTTGACAAGAGCCGTCCTGACGGTTGAGTTTTGCCTCTAGGGGCGCAGGACTGAAAATGAGCTCTGCTGACAAGTGTCCACATCGAGAGTTAAGCAATTTAGCTTCATGTCAGTGTACTTATGACTACATTACGTTTCCTGACATGCCATGCTCATTAGAGGCGGTTTAGGGCGAATGTGCTGACTAAAATACCACTAAACTGAAAACAAAGGAAAGACATGTTTTACCCCAACAGGGAAATTTCCTCAGAACAAGTAAGACCCCATTGTATGGTTTGGAATTTGTTTTGCTTCATTGTGGCTTCATGCTGTAAAATTATTTCAAAAGGCAATACGCAACTATTGAAATCTTATTTAAATATACTAGGTGTTGAAAAATACTGCATGTTGACTAAATCTTATTTAGCGACTCAACTAAACTTTACTTCCCAAATTTCGTAATGTCGAAAAAAAGTGCTCTGTGCTGGTTTTGTTTTTTTTCCTGTTGAATGAATAAGTGAGACGCTCTGTGTGCACTTCCCTTGCACCTCCCCACCGGGCCTCATCCTTCCATGATGGCCATCTTCTCCACGACCGACGCCAACTTGCTTAAGTTCAGATATCACAAAGTGGTGTACAACATTCCTCCGGCTTGTCCTTGTTTTGAGTGAGTCCTCCCGACGAATGGCAATGACAACGGCGGCATAAATCAATCGTTGCTCCTCTCCCTTCCAGTCCGAGAACACACAGCCATCTCCATATATAGCAAGAGCCAGATCTCAGACCCTTTCTATTTATATTCCTCTTACGCTTCCTCCTCCTGACGTCTTCACTTAGGCCGTCGTTCTTTTTTTCCATCTTTCTTCTTCTCTTTTTTTTCCCTCCTCCTCTTTCTCTACTTGTTCAAAATTCCCACAACCCGGGACTGCTTTTCCAGATCACACGCAGCCGTGCGACCCCTTGGGAGCGACATGTTAAGAGATTTTTATTTTCTCCTCACCCCCACCTCCTCGCAGCATCCCCATCCACACGCGGATGCACCGCAAAAATGTGCATCTCTTTGTTCATATCTGCAACAGCGTTTTGAAATCTAACACCCGAACCTCCATCACTGTGGGGTTTTTTTGTTGTCTTCTTTTTTTTTTTGGTGCCTTTCCCTCCCTGCTCACTCACCTTTCCTGTTGCGGGCACGGGCTCGAAAGTGATGTCACCAGAAAACAAAACACGCACTGGTGAAATAGATGTATTGCTTGTTTTTCAACTGACAGGCCTGTTCGAGGAGGTCTTAAAAACTATTTCTACCGGTCGCTCTCTTTCGTTTTTATTCTCACCTTCAACCTTTAAACTCTCTTTCCCAAGCCCCCCCCATTCCCCACCTCTCCCATTAATCTTATTTTCTATCTCTTCTCCTTTTTCAGCTCCCCTCTCTGCCTCTCTCACACTCACTCACGCACTTTCTCGCTCTCACATTGCCCGTATTTGGGCATGTGGGAGCTGAATGATGAACTCTCCTTGTACAATGTTAGTGGCCAGCCTCCGTTTCTCCCCCCCACCCTCCCCTCCCGTTCCCCACTTTACCTCTCTTTCTCTGTCGCCTCGGTTTTATAAACAGGGCAAGAGGGAGAGGGGGAGTAAGAGGGGAGGGGGGGGGGGGTAGGATATGAAAATGAAATAATAGGAAAAAAAAGAAAAAGCATGTCCATGTCACTCAGACAGAAATGCCGACTCAGTTTTCCTGCCTTAAACCATGTTTCTTTCTTTTGTTCTGTCTTCTTGTCTCCCCAGCCGGTGGGGTTTGTCAGCTTTGACAGTCGATCAGAGGCGGAGGCTGCTAAGAATGCCTTGAACGTAAGTGTCATGCCCTCCTCGTACTCTTCTCAAGCACCAGCTAGCTCGGCGCTGGTATATCTTGTGATGACTTGAAATTGCATCTCTCTGCCTCTCTGCCTGCCTGTGCAAATGCATGCATCTGATATGAGGGAAATCCAGACATCCCTACCTTTTCTATCACATGCAAGAATACAGAAAAGGCCGTGAAGACAGCGATATCGTGGCTGCTCTACATACGTATGTCTGAGCGTTTCTGGTTGAGTAAATAAAGCCTTCTTTCTTAAAGCTTCGCCATGGATGCTGCAAGGTCAGGAGGACCATTAGCTCTTCCTCTACATATAAATAGCAGATATTGATCTAGGGTTTAATTTTAATCTCACTTATTTCAGAATGTAGCTCAGTCGAGAGCCTTGATGAGGCAGAATATGAAAGAGAGCCCATCCTCACAGGGTTTTATTCAGCTCTCCTGAAACAAAGCACAGATAGACAGTAATGAACACCAGCTCTCACCCTGCTTTTTTCCCACTTGTTTTTTTTAAGGCGTCTAGAAGTACACCACATCTTTTTCTGTAATGCTTCTTAAGTTTGTGTTCATCCCTTTGACACAAAAAAAGATCAGCTTGATCATCTTCCTAAAGTGGGACTGTGACAACGCGAGTGCAGTCTGTCAACTTTCATTGAGTTTTTTGGTGCGCTTCAAAGGCAGAGCAGAGAGTTGAAGAAAGTATAAAAATTATCATCTTATTATGAGCCAACAATAGTCAGACTGTTTCCATAGAATCGCTCAGTGGGGCTGAGAATTGAACAGCGCTCTTGTTTTTCGGGGAAAAGCTGCGTCCCAGGGGTCATATGGAGATAAGCCAGGTTTTTGCAAACATCTATCTGCATATTGAATTATGAGAAAGACGGAGGGAAAGGAAGGGGATTTGTTCCCCGTCAAAGCAGAGCAGATCTCTTTTTAAAAACAGTTCATTCTCCCAACAACATCTTTGCAACAACTACAATCGTCACCGAAACCAAGCACGCAGAAGTGCTAAGAAGCCATAAGACCCATTTTAAGGAGGAGATTCGCGATGTGCTCAGGCCTCATTATATTCATGTACCTTATTATACCTCTGTAGCCTCGACTGGCAGAAGCTGCGGGCGCACTGAGCCAAGGCAATCCTAGTTAATTCCCTCCCCTTCATGAGAAGAGTCATCCCTCGCTTGTTTCAGCTCAGCGTTGCCCGAGCCTGCAGGGACAAGCGGAGAAAAAACATCTCTCGCTCTTTCGCTGCAGAGAACTTTACTCTTTGCTACTTTACTCCTCCATTGATCGGATCGTCCGTGTTTTCTTTTACAGACAATCAAACAAGGTTAATTAGAGGGTGCTTAAAGTTGCTGGTGAAATTCTTCCGGGCCTTGTTGCTTTCACAGCGGGCCAACAAATAGCTGCTTTGTTTTCGGATGAAGAAGACTATTGTTGGTCACTTTTCATATTTTCCCCTGGGAAGAAATTGTTTAGACGAGTGCACATGTGGAGATCAAACTGTAAGAGAGAACGCAATCTTTACTTGGCTTGTCCTGAGCACTGGTATATCTGAAGGCTTTTAGCAGGGGCATCGCAAGAATTTGGCTGAATGTTTTGGCTCGCTTTAAGCGGTGTTGCTGGCAATGTGTCACGACGAATGGCGGATTTGATGTCATGATATTAAGTTACAGTTACAGAGTTCATTAGGGAGAGGAAAACAAGGGCCCGGCTTGCCTGACTGCGGTTTAAATGACATCGTACGCCAGCCAGCTTTGTGTCATCAGGTTCTGATTTTCAATTGCGGGTGTTACCCGTCATCACGCGCGTCCAACCAGGATAACTATAATCCACAGTGAGTCTTTCTTAACAGCAGGCTTCATAGACTAAGCAACTGAAAATGTCTCCTTGACACTGAGATTCAGGCGGTTCTTTCAGTAATAAAATGCTAAAAGATGAAAAGAAACAACGTGTCAATTCCAGATATCAGCCGGATCCCAATGGACGTCTCAACAACACACAACACGAATGAGATCGAAGTGGCAGACTTGCATTAGAACGGTCTCCTCGTGGTCTAACTCAGTCTGCTTCAGGCACAAAACTGTCATGTCTCGCAGTTTGTTTCTTGCTCTTTAGTTGTAACATCGCCAATTCAGTACACAATGAACAACAGACAGTGAACAACATAGTGAATTGTGTTGTTTAAGGCACAGTGTTACGAATTGCTCATTAAGTGTCGTCATTATGTGCTGAGTTTTAAAAATTCCTCCAGGAAAATGAGGGATATCTGAGAACAACTTGATGAATGTGTTGTTACTCCTTGCAGCATATGAAATCATTGAAACTTACAAAAAGCATCAAATATATCAGTTAGTGTCAAACTATACATTAAAAACAATGTACACATTATAAAACATATTGCAATTGTACAATGATTACACACGTTGAACGATGACTCGCATCTGCCAAGAATTTGATTTCATCTCACAAACAAACAAAATCTGATATTCACCTTTCAAATAATGTATAAAAATGGAACTGACAAAAAACAATATGTTATTTTTAAACAAAATCTAAAAAAATCCAATGCTGAGTAAGCCCTTTTGAAATTTACACTTTTTTGATCAACTCCTCCATCTATTCCATTTCAAGAGCTGGATAAAAGCTCGCTAAGAAACTACGTCTTCGCTAACTCCTCTTTCCGTTGCATCTCAGGGGGTCCGGTTTGATCCGGAGATCCCTCAGACCCTTCGGCTGGAGTTCGCCAAGGCCAACACCAAGATGGCCAAGAACAAGCTGGTGGGCACCCCCAACCCGCTTCCCTCCCAGCAGAGCCCCGGGCCACAGTTCATCAGCAGAGACCCATGTGAGTACTGCCAACATTTGTTGTCTTACTTTTCGGTCTGTGTCGCAGCTTCCTTTGTGTTCGTGGCGACTGGACAGCTGGTATCCATTATTTGTCATCAGTAGTTGGGCTTCAGCTGTGACTACACACGAAAAAATTAAGATTGACTGGGCTGCTTCACAGTAAAAAAAAAAGCTGATTTTATCTTGTGTTGCAGCGTGTTATCCCTCATTGAGACATTGACGTTATGTGGAAACAGCTTAATAGCATTTATTTTGGTAACCTGTAGCCAACATTGGATTGAAATCCGACTCTGTGCCATAGAGGGTTAACTTGATGAGCGCTCTTCCCACTAAACAACAAATCCCCCCCGCTAGATTAATGCCTCATAAACAGTTCGTGTTCACTATTAGCCATGGCTCTAGTTATTTGGAATCAAAGCCCTTGAGTATCATGCGTGTATTGAATATGCTAATGCGTCTCTGCAGTCTTTTTTAAACTCTCAATTTAGTTCAATATTTTTCCAAGGGTTGAAGGATTCTGCAGGAATCAGCCACCGATAGTTGAACATAGGCCAGCCGTGGTTGTGCATTCCTCCTCCGTGACCAGACCGCTCTTATCTTGCATCTGTTTTCGCCAGAGAAAGGGCGTGTACTTTGGGCCTCAGTGGATGGAAAATGGAAGGAAACGATTCATGAAACCATGACGTAATCACCAGGAGAGAGATTGCTGTCATTTCCTGATAAGAGATGTTTAAATCAGCCTGTTTTCTGATCATGCTGTGATTAAGACTGAGCGGCAGAAACAGAGAGCACCGGGAAACCGCTCCTTAAGTACGGCTATCTGGCGGTTCTTCAATCAGCTGCTGCTTCTTCTGATTCTGCATCGTACATGTCCACTTACTCTGCACCGCGCTGCACTGGCACCTTTATCTCTTCACTCACGCACGATTCTCTTTTTTTCCACAGTCGCTTTACACGCTACTCAAGTATTTCCTCATATGTGGGATGGTTTCCTCTCATTTTGTCCTGAATTGAGTCAGTTTTAGAGTTAAGGGGAGAGTAATTGACTGTTTGGTAATCCCGGCCCTCTTAGTGAGGGTTGCCACGCCTGTTAAGCTTTTCCATTCTCACACGGGACATATGCAGTTTTAGAATAATAATAGAGACAGATTTACCACTCGAAATATTATTTTTTTTTTTAGATAATGTTCTTCTGATTTCAAGCAGAAGCACAACAATTGTCAGAGCTGCAGCTAAATAAATAATCAAGCCAATGTGCGTCATCTCTGGCTGATTTAATAATGTTTCCAGCTGACTCGGTTTAACACAAGAATTGGGGTAAAAAGGGATCTTATATGTGCTCTACATGCTCCATACCAGGTTTAGGCAAGACATTGTGCTAACTAGACCACAGATCATCCGTTCATGCACCATGAGAAGACAATGCTAAATTACTAAAAGGCGTCTTGTTTTGCAGTGTAGAAATAGATAATCCGAGTATTTTTTCAGGATGCTCCCAAAACAATGTATTTTTCACTTACAGTTATAAGAGAAAAGGTAAATGTGGGTTGTTGTCTCGGGTAGCTGGGATGCAATTTTCCCCAAATCTAATGAAAAAGCAGTACAGAGCTGCCCAAAATGGCCCAAATCTAATAGCCCGGTCGCTACTGTGGGTCGTAATCTCGTGGATGAACATGCTAGCGATTGTATTTCAGGCTTGATCAGATAAACACATATTTGAATCCATTCCACACACTTTTGCTGTTTCGTTTTCAGAAAGAAAACACACCAGCCTCCAAATAATCTGCCAAGTAGTATGGCTCTCACTGCAGCCCGATGCACACCGCTTTGGCATGTTGAGAAACCCCAGGCGTGACAGGTCTGCCATGACGAGTTACGGCTGCTGAACAATGATTGGACATCGCTGTTTGAGGGTTTAGCGAACGGTCAGTTGGGTTAAGGAAATGAAACGAGAGGAAGCTGCTTCAGATAAGTCATACTCCCCTGTAGTCCACCTCCACGAACACCGCCTCCACCTCCACCTCCACCTCCACCCTGTCTCTCTTGCCACCCACCCATCCACTGGCCACTCTCCTCACTCCACTCCTCCTTTTCTTCTTTCCACAGATGAGCTCACAGTGCCTGGTCTATATCCCAGCAGCCCAGATGTGTGGGCGTCATACCCGCTGTACCCGGCGGAGCTGTCGCCGGCCCTCCCACCCGCTTTCACCTACCCCTCCTCGCTCCACGCTCAGGTAACCTGCAAACCCGCCCGCTCCTCCTCCGCCATCACCACCATCACCACCATCACCACCGCGACCGCCGCCCCTCGCCTCCTTCATCCCACAGATGTGCTCAAGAGCTCACGCCACTCAGTCTCAGTATCTCACCCACTTATTCATCTACTGACTAGTTCTCCTGCTCTTCTTCTGCTGGTTTATGGTTTTGAAGTCAAAGGGGGGGGGGGAGTTTGGATTTGGAAGACTTTTCCCAGTTTTCTAAAATGCTTCAACAATCCCATTATATCTTAAATGCTGCCGTTTCTGAAACACTGATACTCGTCTTCATCTGCTGTGAATTTGCTCCCTCAAAGCAGGAAGTGGAGCGGCAATTTGATATATCTCATTTGTTTATTGACAGTGAAAATAATTGACTTCATAAATATTTGATTTACAGGGTGGAGTCCATTTTTGCTGACACGTGATGCTGTTTTTTACCTTCTCTAGAGATGAACTGCTATCTGATCCAATTAACTTCCAGGAATCGAACGAAACTTAACTAATCTCACTTTCACCAGTACAGGCATCCGTGGGCTGGACTGGCTTTAAGTGCTCTAAGTAGGACGAATAGTAATGTAGCTAATGGTAATAACCATCTGTGTAGCAAGTTGAACTAATGCAACCAGTCACCAGCTTTCTGACTCTCACTCATATCATTACTGGCACCGTCAGTAGAACTAAAAGCTTCAGCGGTCTGAAAGGTTTGCGTCATCATTCGACCATCACCTACTTAATTAATCAAATCCCCCTTTTTCAACCAACCGTGATCCAGTTTATGGAGACTTCTAATCTGCACTGCTCCACTGTGGGTTCACACAAGAGTTCCTTATTGATCTCGTGAAATTCCTCTCATGCAGCGTGTTTGGTGACGGCTGTATCAGACGTACTGTTTCCGAATTTTTTCTTTGCTGACTGGTTTTTGAAGCTTGCAATGATTTCTCAGTACTCATTTGCTCCAGTATCTGGGTTTGTTAACATATTTCATCTCTGCTCGAGGGTCTATAGAAGTCATATATAATGCATATACTAAGGTTATTTCAGTATAAAGGCCTCTAGCAGAGACACTAAAGCCCGGATGATGTCAGAATTGTAAATGAGTGCGAGGTGAATCTGCCCAGCTGGCATTTTTCTTCATGTGTTGGATATGTGAGCGCACACTGACACACACGAGGAGATTCTGTTTTTTTATTTCAAGAGGGGGTTGAGAGTAATGTGTGCATCTCACAACCTTGTCTGACCTTAAGGAGATGGAGATGTGAGACATAAATAAATGTATATCTAATTTGAGCTTTCTAGCTCCCTGGTTAATCAGCTGCTGTCATCTTTATTGCAGGAGTACAGTAATGCTATTGGATCGCTCGTACATGTTAGCAACTGGGCCGTTAGCAAAACATTAGCTCTTCGGACAACAAGAAGTCTTTCATGAAACATGCAAATGTAAAAAATCTACTGAATGAGAAAGAATAATTAAAAAGCTTCATGAGTTAAAGGAATATGTTTTGGCAGAGTTGAAACGCAGCCACAGCCAGAAGCTTAGCTTAGCATAAGGACGGGAAACTGGGGGAAACCAGCAGAGACTCCAGGATGTCACTGCGACCAGGCCTTGAAATTGTCCGCTACATAACCACCCTGTAAAACCGCTAAATATAATGTCTTAGCAGGTGCTTGGAGATGGATTTTGTTAGCTTTGGACTGAGCTCTAACCCTTCGCTCCGGTCTTTATGCTAATCCAAGCTAACCAGCCGCTGACAGAAGCCTTATATTGACGGCTCAGATATGGGGGTGCACGCCATTGAAGTTCTTCTAATATGCTGCGTTCACACCAAAAGCGTTGCAAATGCAACTTCAGCTAATAAATATCTCTCAAATTCTGAAATTTTCACTTTAAAGGTTACAGGAATAAAACATGAACTTGTATGATAAAAAAAAGTATTTTAAATTGAATATTGCATTAAAGTTTGTAAAACTAGAAATTGTATAGACTCATATATTTGTATGTATGTGTGTGTGTGTATCAATGTATGTGTGTTTAGATTCGCTGGCTCCCACCTGCAGATGGAACTCCTCAGGGATGGAAGTCCAGGCAGTTCTGCTGAAGTATGTGTGAGTAACACACACACACACACACACACACACACACACACACACACACACACACACACACACACACACACACACACACACACACACACCCCTACAGCCTTACAATGACCAAGAAGTGCACATTGCGCTGTGAAAAACCTTCAGTAAATGTTATGACATTTTGTTTAGACAAGCAATATATTCCTAAACATATTTCGGGGAATATCACAGGGTGTTACTTCGCCCACGTGGTCTGCGCCTCAAGTGAGCACCCTCGACTCGCCCTCAAACCTCCCATGCTCGGAAGCTCACTGCCAAACTAACCAAGTAATTAGTCACATATCTGAAAGTTGATTTCAATACACACTCACACAAAAATTGCCTTTGAGAAGTAAATGTGGGAGTTTAAAGCACAGTGGGCCAATGAAACCACAGCCAGTCCTCGCACATCATCATAAGACATAAAAGAAGCCATTTTAAGGGGAACTCCGTGATTTTCCCCACTCAGGTCACAGGACACAGAGGGTCGACTTTTCCCATTGATGTGACGCTTGATCTCAGGCATCAAAGGCAGCGAGTCAAACAGAATACACAACAAGCTCCGATGCCAACGTTGTAATAAAACAGACTAGAAGCTAAAATGCTAATAGGAGCTGCTTTGATAGGTATTATTATAACCAGTGGTCAAAGTCGCTCAGTACATCTACTCAAACACTGGGCTTCAGTACAGTTTTGAGATATCACCACATTTATTTCACAGCTCGTGTCCGTCGTTACATTTGATGTGGAGTTTTTCGCCGCAAACAGACACTCGCTATTTCTAGATTATGATCTGATTATCTGTGGGCTCGTCCCTACAAGTGAGCCCTTTTACATCATACGTCATTTCATCCGTCATTAATGTCAAAATATTAATTAGTGCTGCTTCAAATAGAGGATCAGAATAGGATCATTTTTTATGATTTCAGTACAATATCCCCTTTTTACACTGAATTGTTTTTGTGGAGAATCAAAGGGAACTTATTAGTTTCACAGATCGCCTGATATTCATTTCACTTGTATGTGAGGGAAAGTTTATTATCATGCACACGTGAAAAAAAAACACTGAATATTGCCCCATAATAATGTTAGTACTGAACAGCACATATTAGGGAATGTTTGTCATTCTGTCAAACCCTGGCAGGATGAAATACATTTTTTAATTCATACAACTGTTTTGGTCATTTTCATATTATGACAAAGTGCACAGTGGAGAATTATAAAGACAGAAAGAGACGGAGGACGCTCCAAGAGGTCGTAAATGCGGAACATGCGCCACGATCTGCTGAGGTACCTGCTTATTGCTGGAAGGGCCATTCTTATGAATCTTTATTAAAAAATTATTACCGTGGGGCTGTGTTTAAAATATATTGCAGATGAATTCATTTCAGTGGAGCCTCAGACAGGAAATAAAGCAGTTAGATTCTAATAAGTGCTTCGATAAGTACATGAGGCAACTGTAGCCATGCGTGAGCTCCACAGCACATGAGCCTCGCAAAACTGAACGCTGTTGTGCTTGTGGAACAATAAACCCACAAAGCACAACAAATCCCCTGCTAGTCTGTGTATCTCTGTTGGCTGACTGTGTCTGTGTGTATGTCTGCGTGTGTGTGTGTGTGTGTGTTTTTGCACTTGGCGCCAGTCACACTGTCACCAGTAACCTCCCTCCAACTCCCGAGACAGGAAGAAACATGTTCTCCCGACCCCTTGGGGAGTGAGTGGGGAGTGGGTGGCGAGTGTGGAGGCTCACATTCATCAAGCTGTTGATTGGTGTTGGTCCTGCGGTCCCCTTGTAACCCTGCATATTTGCTGACTTATCTATTTTCCAAACACTAAACAAACTATATTCGAGAGAGAAAAAAGCTGTTTGAGTAATTTGATGTTTTGGGGATTTCGTCTCTGTCAGAGGGGGGTAAAGAAGGAAGGGAGTGGAGGAGGGAGGGGTCTTGAGGAAATAATTACTCCTCTATCAAACCAGGAGGAAGTCATTTGGCCGGTCACGCTGCCCCAGTGGATATTAGCCCCTCAATGAAACAACAACATCCCCACATCCGGCTCTCAGTGGAGTGAAGCTGAGACATCCAGCCAGAATATTGTGATAATTACAGGCCGCTGCAGCAGGTACACACATAAGCAACACACTCAAATGATGTAGTGTGCAGCGTACACGTCCAGGCAAACACACAACAACATGCGAACAATCAAAGAGGTTCAAGTCAGAAAAGAAATCCAGAGTTACTGCAGAAAACCACAGACTCACTAGGAGTTGTTTTCTTTGGATCACCTTTGTCGAGTAAGAAATTTACCCTCGTCATTGTATTCATCTCTATTGTATTGTGGCGGAGGAATCTCCGGTAGAAAGATGTCCAAAAATCTGAACAAGTTCATCCAAAACTACACAACGCAGACTTCTTGGCATTCGCTAACCATAATATATCCATTAGCAAGGTCATTTAACGTGAATTACTTTGCATGGGAGCATGACTTAAACATCTGATATAATGGGGGAATCACTATGTGACATTATATCTCCTAAGTAAATATATACACAGTAAATAATGGATCATGGTTCACTGTATGGTAAGAAGAAATGCTGGTCATTTCCTCCAGTCAACTGTCGGTGTTGAGTTAGCCTTGTTGCTCCGTTTGTCCCTGACATTTTGCAGCTTGGCAAACAAACAGCTTGTGTTTTTCTTGGCCCTTCTTGTCGGCTCAATGGCTATCGTCAAGTTAGAAACACAGTGACTCGATGTCTTGATGTGGGCCGTGCCGAGGGTGTTACTTATTTGTGCAATGCGAGCCGCTAATCGCGGCGCTTGTGAAACACTTTGAAACAATTTCAGCTGCAAGACGACGAGAACACACTCGAACTGAGGTGACAGAGAGAAGCTGTCTGCGGCGCGCGGCTATTGTACAATATGTCCGCCATGAAAAAGAGGCAGCGCTTGTGAATTGTTCCTCGTGCTGAAAGGCGTCGGGTGACAGCAAACCTTCACAACGTGGAATCACAGACGCTTCCAGCTCCGCGGTCCTGAGAGGCTTGTGGTCGGTCAGTGGTTGTCTTGGCATCTGACAAACAGGGACCGCTCACGGTCCGAGTATGTGGCCCGCCTTCGGAAGTCTAACCGAGGGAGACATGAATGTGTGTGTGTGAACAGCTGAAAGTGAGGAAGTGTTCAGGGGTCTTTTAGTCATCGCTGGTAATGAGTTGTCCTAATCACCTGGCATCCTGCCTGTCAAAGGATTTGCCATTTTGAAAAGTGTATTCACAGCAGTTCCACTTCATGCAGTGCGGAGCCGGTAGCTACACACTGTTGACTCTTTACAAATACATTACATTGTACGTTTTTGTTATTGTAATAACCCAGGAGGCTTAGGCTGGTCATTCATCTGAATGTTTGTGAAGCAGAATTATATTTGACATTCATGCTCTGGCACAGAGCTGGATCCAAACACAACCTAATAGTGGACATTAATGCCTAGTGAACTGCAGGCAAAGGTAATCCGGATTTTCCATCTGACAAGACATGGTGGGGGAGTGCAGTGTGTACGTGTATCATGCACGCTTGTGTGTGTGTGTGTGTGTTTCTGGCTGCCTGCCCTGAGGAGCTTTTTGGCCAATAGCTCGACAAAACCAATGGTTCCTGTACCAAGTTGGACGAACTCCCACTGGAGACTTGAGGGCCAGCTGGGGCCCCTTCTAATAAAGAACTGCGACTTTATTCCTTCACCCCCTACTGACACATAACACACACACCCCCACGCACACACCTCCACACAGGGTATAGCAACACTGTGGCCTTGTCCCCGCGCTGGGTCTCAGGAGCGAGATGCATGTCAGCAGCTGCATTCGTCAGCAGCAGCTCCAGCGGCTATCGCCGGTATGTGAGAAACACAGCCAGGGCCTAAAGGCTTTCCTTTGGATTAAAGGGGCTTCAGATGTGGCTCTTTTTCATGGCCGCGCTGCACAGGTAGAGATCTTAAAGGGCCGTGTTAGTATGAAGTTTTCACTCATTAATTACAAATAGAGTGTTTTTTTTTTTACATTTTCACTGCCCATTCTTGAATTTTTGGGATGTATTCTTCATTCACTTTGAGGCAGTTGTTGGTTTTACTTTGTTAAGAAGACTCTTGAAACACACTTATGTTGTGTAATCCATCACCATGTACGACTGATAAAACATACGTGTCTGTATAATGTCAATAGTATACAAAAAGGGACAATATTTTACATTTAAATTATAGTTAACTAGTTCACGTGTTAGTTAATGGAATAGCAGCATCTGTAGCAGATTTATTTCGAAATAGAAAATATAAAAGTATTTTTTACAACTTAATAAATATATACTTTCTCATTAATTGCTCATATTTTATGTATTCATAAAACATTTTCAAATGATTCATGAACCGTTATTTATTCCTTTCCTTTCCATTTAAAGCCTTTATAGAGAAAAGGTATATTGCTTATTAAAGAATTGTGAGTATAAAATGAAAAATCTGTGCTCTTTGATATAGAAACTGTTCATGGAGACATTTTATTATTGACCTCAATTATATGTTTGCCATTTTCCTTCCTTATCAGTCGATCTACATATCAATCCAATATAAATGTGATGTGGGGTGACAATGACGCAAACGCTTAAATTAGTCTCCAATTTTGACAATAATAAAAACAGATTTTATATGTTCTGTGGTGGATTACACAATTTAGGCGTGTAAGAATCAGCTCTCATATCCTACAGACATGAATGGCTACCATTGATGCCAGAATGGGAGCAAAAGTATATTCAGCTTTCTAAGCAGCAGCGTTGTTGGGGGAATAGTTAATTGTCCTGTAAATGATTCGTAGTCCATAAGTTGAACTAGTTTGTGGTCCTTTAACACGGACTACAGACAGTGTAGCTGCGAGGCAAAGCACTCTCAAACGTTGGATATACATTCTCTTCATCTGCAGCATGAGATCAATGATCACTGATAACACGCACAGGAACACTGAAGAAAAGGAAACAGTGTTCACATTCCTGAGAAACCGAGTCACCTCCCACATTGTCAAACACTACTTGTTTACCTATCCCACATTATGCGCCCGGGCCGAGTTATTGGATGTAACACATTAAGCTTGTGAATCACTAAACCGCTCCCTAATCCACACAGACATGTTCAATGATCAACCCAATCTTTAACCTTGGTGTCTCAGCCAGAACAAATAGGGTGATCTGGAAGTATGCGTCGCATCAGCTTAGCCGAGCGGCTGTATAACGCATCGATTCCCTCATCCTCGATTGCACGCGCAACAGGGCATTAGCTAGGCCAGCCGTGCCCCCTTTCCAAAACGCACTCTTCTCCGATCGGGGAACCGTTCCCAACCCGTCTCCCTCCGTTGCCTGCAACTGCCTGTCTCTCTGTTTCTGTCTCTTACGGTCATGTTTGGTTTACTAATTGTTTATTGTTCCAAAGAGACCCCCTCTCCGCGAAACTGAAGTTACCACGGCCTCCAAGACATGTCTATTTTTGGTGATACATCTGGGGGTGGGCGCGGGGGTCACAGGGTCGACCTTTCTCTTCGGTCTGCTGCTGTTGCGGAGAGTGGAGTTGTGGTGGAGAGGCACCATGGGAGATATGGTTGTTAGGCAGCCAGCAGTTCAACATAAGCATTTAAGACGATTGTCAGCTAACATCCTGTTTGTCACAGTTGGACTTTGAGCTTGAAAGAATTTGCAGGCTGGCTTTTTTTAAAGGGGTAGTCCGCTGGTTAGAGTGTGCGCTACACATCCTGAGAAAATAGTTTTATAATGTCTTCTGTGGCCTCGGAGGAGCTTTGTTGAGTCTGAGAAAATGACTTTAGAGACTTCACTTGAGTAATCTTGGTGGGGGTATAAAGACTATATCTTAACAGATAGCCTGCATTACAAAACTCTGTGTGTGTGTGTGTGTGTGTGTGTGTGTGTGTGTGTGTGTGTGTGTGTGTGTGTGTGTGTTTGTGTGTGTGTGCGTGTGCGTGTGTGTGTGCAGAGTTTAAAAGGTGTGGCCGTTTCCAAACTGAGAGCATCTAATGAAAGCTCAAGTTGCATTGTGGGGAGTGTAGTATCAATGTTTTTGGAGCTCACGTTAGGGACTAAATATCATAATACTGGTTCATTGGTCATTCTTTTTTCTTTTCTTTTTTAAATCCCACAATAAGGAAGAGCAAATTGGGGGAGTTTCCCTTTAAAGCTGTACACAGCTGTACTTTGCAATAACAGAAGAAGAAGCTTTGCATCATAAGGGTTGTGTCTCATTTGAGTGCAGCTCTTGTTTGAATGATTTAGTGTTATTACCCGGTCTTTTGAAAGTATTTATCCCTTAAAAGTCATGACTATTTCGTGTTCAAATGCAGAAACAGAAACCTCACACAGTCCATGTTGAATCAATGCCGAGAACACTGCGCTGGAAGCGAGGATGCTGTTGCAGCTTGTTCGCTTCGGTTAAACTCTGCCTCCCTTCTGTGTCCTCAGGTTCCTGATGTGTGATGGTGGCCGTGGCCGGCTGTGACGGGCGTTGCTGATTGCCTCTCGTATCCAATTAGAAACCAGGAGGACTGACCCGACTCCAGCTCACGGAGCAGCGTCCCGTCGGTGAGTTCACGGCTCGGACTTCGTGACCATTGATCCCAACAAAAGAGGACAAAAGGTGTAAATCTCACCTCGCCTCTCACTTCTGGCACCGTGTCGGAGATGAAATTGTAGATTTGTAGAAGAGGCTGTGAAAGCCCGGGTTTATTATTTTATCTTTTTTTGGTGGCGGGGAGGGGGGATTGTATGGCACTGCCAAAGACACACACCGCAGCGCCAAGCCATATTGACGGCGTGTCGACTTTCATCTGCGTATGTTTCAGGTTTTGCTCAACAGAAAATGTTTTTGAAAACCAAAACCCAGAATCACAGTATTAGAAATGTGTGCGTGCGGTCTCGGCTTCCAGGATTGGCGAGCGTGAGAAAAATTGACGGGCGGGGCCGAGGGGGAACCAGAAAGGCGTTTTGTGTGCGCGACACTGTTTGCGTGCGTCTACCCTATGGCGTGCGTGATACTCACGGGTGGATGTGTCCGTTTCATTCGCGTGCGGGGGTTCGTGTGCAGTGACCATGACGCCCTCACCCCGATCCTTGTCTCTCTCTGTGTCTCTCTCTCAGGCAGCAGCAGCCTCATGGGCCTCAGGACATTCTAGACCCCGCCTCCATCACACATCAAGCCCCCCCCCCCTCCTCTCCCTCAAGTCCTTTTTTATACTGTTACATACTCGAGATTTACCGGCAGCGCTTTGGCTACACCTCCTCTGACACCTCCATGGAAGGTACTGGACGCTTTGTGAAGCCGTCGACTGCAGCGGCTGACGAACGCGAGCTTCTTGCTGTGCTTTCTGTGTGACGCAAGTGCGAAGACGTCCCACCAACGGAGCGCGAAAAAGCATCGTACGCGGTCACTGCGCGAGGCCAGGCCTGTAGACGTGTGTCCTAAGCGCTGCCGGGTGATGTTATTATACGACTATAATTATTACTATTCTGTATATCATTCATATTAATGTTATTATGATTATTAAATACATGTTGAAGCATGACTTTGCAAAAAAAAAGTGAGAAAAAAAAACAATGCTGTACATTTCTAGATATTTTAAAGAAATACAAAAAGGTATTTTTGTAATCAAGACTGTTTGAAATGGTTCTGTTTGATTGGTTCATGTTGTGAGAAAGTGTGTGAGGAACTTCCACACTCTTCTTTTTTGTCCTCTTTTTATTTTTTTCATCGTTCTTCCTGTTTAGTGCCATTATAAAATGGTAAGTCGGCCTGCTATACCGAAGCAGTCCGCTGGGTTTTGCGCTTGTCTTTTCTACATACTGTGTGGTTTTAGGGCTGCTCGTGTGTGTCTCCTGTGTGGTGTCGTTACCTGGTGAAGCAGACATATTTGTCCTTTGTCTGCTGTGCTTTGGTTCAACTTAGCAGTCGGTGTTAACTCTGAGTGAGAAGCACACCTCATGCCACTCGTCATTTTGCAGTTAGAGCTAATCAGATGTGTTGAAAGAGGCATTGACAGAAATAAGCCATCGCTGGTGAAGGTAGTTACCCCAGAGACTGCAAAAAACAGGCAAATTGAGCCCTGCTATAATAAGGAATTTGCTCCTTCATTGTGTAGCAGGAGGACAGCAGCACAGTATCGAGAAACAAAAGACCAAAGGCATTTTATTTTACACTGGAGAGCTATCTAGGCTAGTGGAATTATTCCGTTTTTGACTGCTTTGTAGTCCTCAGTCTGATTTCTTATGAAGTATGACTTTATTTTTTGCTGCATGTCTCTTTTGGTGTCACTCCAAAGAGCCACTCTGCATCTGAAAGGATATTCACTTTAAGCAATTTGTCTCTTTTGTCTATTTTTAGGGAGCCAACGTGATTCAACTTGCTTTTGTAGATTTACATAGTGATGATTGGAGTGTAAAAAAAAAAAAAAACTTTTTGTAATCGTGTGTATTCTGGGCCTGCAATAACGTCTCGGCTGTTTGACATATCATCGAGTGATCCTATTCCTGTGACATTTTGACGCCAAAATCCTCATTCATGTCGCATTCTTACGAAAACAAACAGCGATTCTTGTACTTTTCTGATAAGGCCAAGTCACATTGCAGTGATGTGACGATCAAAAACTGAAAAACTGCAAGAAAAACAATCTTCCCTCTAATGTTTAGCCCAGGTGTGTACAATCATATTGGAGTTGAATCATATAGTCAGTGTTTGTAATAAATATTAATAATATGCACATCATGTCAACTGATTTTCTGGAGCAGTTTATGCTTTTACAGACATTTTTTAAGCCAAGTGTGGCACCAAATTTATTAGAACAAGTATTTATAAGATGTGTGTGTGCGTGTGTGCGTGTGTGTTTTTATGGGTATTATGTTTTTAAAGTTAGAAGATGCCCATCATATAATTCATTGTAAGTATTATTGTAAGTTTAATTGTATATTCATTTGGTAATTTTCTAGAGCTTCTCTTTGTGTTTGTATCTGATATATGAATACTGTTAAACATAATTCACTGTGAAATCCAGAGAAAACCTTTGAACGAATGGATCTTTTTGTGTTTTGCCAGCAGTACGGTACAGAAGTTCCTGGAAATGAATATGATGATCCCTCCCTCTGTCGATGGTTTCAGTATACCATGTGTACCTGTGTGTACTGTGCATGTTCACGGCATGTGTGTGTGTGTGTGTTCCTCTTTTCTTTTTCTTAATGCATACAGTACTGTTGATATTTATGTACTTTAGCCGCTGTAAGGAGAAACTGTACTTCAGTGAATTGCAGAGGTTTGTTTGTTTGAAACCAAAAAAAAAAGGTGATCAAAATGAGTTTTTATGAAAATGTTAAATGAAGACATTTCAGGCCGTCTGCCATTAAAGATTGACGTCATCCCCGCAGTCATGATTACATTATTTCATCTTTACGAATGGGATTGTGATAGTAGATATTTTTGTGTGTGGAGACCCAAAACTGAAAAACAACTCTTAATAAAAAATATATAAAATGAGCAAAAAAGATATATGATTACGTCATAAAATCTGTTATAAAATACATAAATACTCAGGGTAAATGTGTATTATTCTTTAACCTTCAATGTGTCATCACTGGCCCAGTTGAATAGATTGTAAACTCAATAGGAGGAGTTTAAATATTTGATTTATGTTGTTAACTTACTAAAGGTTAAAACGCTTTCCTTATTTTTTTCCACCAACTGATCGATTCCTTTTGTCAGTTTTGTCACTCCATATTCACAGGTAATGAATGCGTCCTTTTTCACCCACAAAGAAATCCACCTGCGTGAAGCTCCTCTTCCTGTCTCTCACACTTGTCATTGGATAACACCTCCCCCCCCACACACACACATCAAAACATGTGGGATCCTATAAAGTGGTTTGTGCACCAGGGGAGCTGCAGCCCTCTCCCTGGCCTCTATAAGAATAGCCCACCTAACCCAGGAGCTGGCTACTCCTGAGACAGAGGCCACAGCCAATTTAGTTCCTGCCTTAGCTGTCTCCGCTGTCCTCCGCCTGCTCAGTCACACCGGGTGGCACGCAGCAGCCTCTCACGTGACACACTCGCCCATGCCTGGAGGGGTTGCACACAGGGTGTCAGAGTAAAGTAAAGTGGGGGATAAAAGCGCCTGTGGGAGCACACGCGGGGGCAAGGGGATATGTTCATCTGCGTACATGCGTACATGCATACGCCCAACTGGCAACACTTTGTAATGGTGTTACTCCCTTTGACAAGTCCATTAGGGAGGTGTTTCTGTCCCGTTCCATCCATCCTCTTCCAGCTGCAGCGTGCCAGACAAATGTCCTTGCTGAAATGTGTCTGTTTCTATTTGGCACTGGACAATCAAGTCCGGTATTTTGTATTAATTTCCCGCTGTGGCGCTTTGCTCACTGCTTGCAAACATCGACCACTGCTTACTGAAATAGGCACATGGTGTGCTAGCATACATCGCTGTTACACACGGTCCTTGAAGATTCGGCAGATTAACAATGTGTCCGTGATTAATTTAAGGCTCTGGCTACAAAACCTTTTGAACTACTGAACTATCTTTTGTTGCAAGTTTATGTCCTATGTTGAGTTGTGAGCAGATCATTGCTTCCCCTTTGCAAATTGTTTTAAAAATCCCATTGCTCAGCCTCCCTGGGGCAGTTTATTTTAAGGTGGAAAGGGGCCTGTGACTGATTGTTGAGCCTCAGATTCAGGAGGAGCACCGTGGAGTCCGTGGACAGTGAACCAGACCAGTTTGTTTCCCCGGCGGGTCTGTTGGGGTCATAGGGGTCATCCGGTCGACATGTGTTTTGCGGACCTGGAGAACATTTACAACGGTGTGAGTCCACCCGGCCCTTTTATTACCAAAATGCTGTGACCTGAAACTCGTCAAAAAGTCACGTTGTTTCTTTTTGGCTCACTGACATGATGAGAACCGTTGAGAAACAATCAAAATGCTCCCAATCACGGATCTCGCACCTTGGTTGTCCTTTAAAAATAATCATTTAATACATATTCAATGAAGATAATAGTATATATTCTATATTTAATCAGACACTTTAATCACTACACTGTGTATTACATCTTTTTTTCAACAAAAGACAGAATATTTTTTTTCATTACTGAAAAAGGCTGAGAACCAGTGATCCAGATGATCTAATATGATGAAGACATTGTAACACCAGCATTAGGAGGAAGTGACCTCAGTAAACAGTCTGGTCATTTTTTTCTTCAACTTGATGTGCAACTGGCATTTCATCATGGTCATACTTATCCTAATATTAATAACACCATTCACACAGTTTGTAAAAAGCCGCTTCTGAGCATGTGCAGCGGCGTTAATCCTCAATAATGCCCAAAGTCTCAAGGCATTTCAAAAAGGTTCAGACGGAGTATCCAGCACTGACTAACTGGTGACTCATCGTTCAGCAGCCTGCATATGTCTGCAGAGGTCTGCACAGTCATTGTCTCAACAGTGATGGGCCAAAAGGGGGCTGTGCCTTCTTGGAAAGATTTCCCCACCGAGCTGTTGGTGTCTTTAGTGATCGTTACACTTTGAAATGAGCTGCAGACTTCAGAGTGAGTGAATTTGATTTCACAGCAGGGGGGGTAAAGAGCAGCGAAGAGTGTTGTGTTTTCTCCCTTGTCCTCTCTTCGCTCCCCTCGTTCTCAGTCTTTTCTCTGTCCACCTCTCACTGTTTCCCCTCCTCCTCCTCCTCCTCCTCCTCCTCTTCCTCCTCCTCTTCCTCTCTCATCCACGGCTTCTATCTCCCTCGAGGGGGCCCTGCTCCCTCAGTCTCACAGCAATCAAAACACTGAGGGCTAACACTTCCACAACTTTCCTTTCTTGTTTCTCACAGATTTCATGTTGCTTCAATCTACTCTTTGCATACAGATATTGTTTTGATAATCCGAGTAGAGATAATAATCAATAGTTATGTAGGTGTGGGTCTGCCTGTACAAATAAGGTGTGTGTCATATGATAACTTGACTGAGGATGACATCATAGAACAACCAAAGGCCCTTTCTCTCAGAAAATAAAGGGATCCACAGCGCCATCTAATGGTTAGGGCAACACATTACAGGATTACAGGGACAATGTTCCTGTAAGCAGTTTTAAGATACATGTTTAGATCCTTTACTTTGGTAAAAAAAAGAAGCAGCAGCACAATGTACAATACACCATTACAAGTAGAGATTCAACTTCATAAACTTCATACACTAAAATATGTGTGGAGGAAGGAGGGTTCACATAATTTACTCAAGTAAAAGTAGTGATGCCATACGATAGTAAAGTGGAGGTGGTGGTTAGATACTTGGATCATATGTTCTGTATGTAAAATTTAATCTGAAAATGATCTAGTAACTATATACGTATGACAAATGTGCTCGAGAACAACACTATACAACATGTAAAATTGTATTTAAGCACAGTACTTGTGTAAATGTACACACTTAACAGTAAGGACCACTGTAAAATACATGTAATGGAGTCACTGTTCATCCCTATATCAGTAATCATCGTTCTACACTAAATCTACCGTATGCATGGGTTTGTGTGAAGATGCACATCTGGTATTAACTGTAAGACTCCACTACAATCTTGTTAAAACTATTGCTGAAATGGAAAGCATGGAAGTCATTTTAGACCACAGATCCAAACACAAATAAAAGAGACCCACCAACCCATTTTCTCTTGCGCTAAAATCTGCCGGCTCGCCGCCCTCGAACCTCACAGCTTCTGAGCGCTCTCAGAGGACTTCTCCACTCCCCAAGGTGGATTCAGAGGTGAACCGGTGTTCAAAGCAGCCTCGCCTCGACCAGATTAGCCCAGCGCGCGGTGGGTTTATACCTCCATGAAAGACGGTGCCACTCAGGGCTCAGCGGGGGGGAAGCGATCGATTGATGCTCCACGTCATCTCAGGCTGTTTAGACGGGCGTCTGCAGGGAGGCCACCTTTACTCTTTATTAGTTATCTATTGTGCTTGGAAGATATTTTCTGATCTATTTAAAATTTCCAGCAACAAAGACACACTGTCGGGCGAGGTAGTGAAGACATGTGACGTGAATTACACTGAAACACCAGCTCTCTGTTTCCTAATATGTATTGATAATGGAAAATATTCTCTTACATATTGTGAAAATAATTAAATACTCATTGTTGAGCCAAAATGTGGACAATTTATGGTTGAATTTTGTCTCAGTAAATAAAAAATGTTTTGTCCTCTTGGCAGAAATGGGCTTCAATTATATTTCCCAATACACAGCGTGACATATATTCACCCACAACTCTGTATTCAGCTTCACGCTGACACTATTAACCCGTCAGATCAAGTATTACTCCGAACCCAGGTATCCCAAGATTTACTCAGGCTGCTCAGTATCTCCATCAGACACTACCGTTATGTGTTTGCTGTCCTAAAACTACTCAGTGCTCCTTCAAAAAGAGTTTTCATTGATATATTTACAACTTTCATACTGTGCTGAAGTATCCACTCAAAAGGAAAAGTAGAAATGCGTCGCCCTCTTGTGGTCAGAGATGCTCAGTGCATATGCTTTTATTTTCCTCTCGCCATTGCAAAGCAAAAACATGTACGTCATGGTCATCATGTGAGGGATCCTCAATTTCCCGAGCACCCAAGGGCCAACGCATGACAGCACAAGACCCCTCTGTCACCATGTGACCGGACCGCAGTCAGGCGATGTAGGAGAGACTCAAGAGAAATGCTGAGGCAGCGTCTCTTAGTCAAGACAGCGATTATGAAGTTATCATGCTCGTAAAATAAAAGAGAAGATCTTTGATCGTTATCATTTAACTTGACAAAAGGTGACTCAACTGGCTTGGAGGCGACGTGGTGCCTGCTTTTGTAGATTGGAGCAACAGCAATTCATTCATTGGTTAAAAGGGCCAGTGTGTAAGAGTTTGGGGACCTATTAGAAGAAATGATCTATGATGTTCATAACTATGTTTTCATTAGTGTATGATCACCTTAAACTAAGAATTCATAAGCTTCGAATGAGCCCTTCAGTCTTGGAAAGGGAGGAATGAGCAGAGGGGTAGTATATATATATATATATATATATATATATATATATATATATATATATATATATATATATATATATATATATATATATATATATATATGGATGCAATCTGAAACGGCACCACTAGAGGGCTCTACATCCTACACGCCGGCTCTTTGAGAAACTTGAAAATAACACCAAGACACAAGTGATTCATGAAAATGGTTTACTTGTTACAGCCAATACAAGATATAAGAGCCTGAAGTGCAAAATGACTAACATATATCATGTTGTGTGTGGGATCATTGTTGTACTGCTTCTCATCGCAATGAAGCAGTCCAGTGGGCGACTTCATGTGTTGTTTGATGCAGTTAAAAGCGCGGTGAAGTCAAGTTTAAGTAGCTGTGGTCCATCCCTACTGTCGGAGACAATTAAGAGACCAATAATGCAGATATTTTTGGTATTTTTTGCCCAAATTTGAGGTATCTAAGGTGTTTAAATGTATTTGTGCACCACAATACCATGGAGATGGAGGAATTTCCTTTGGCATTGCTCACAGTGTTGAAAATGACAATTTCATAAAAGGCAACAGTAGCGTGTCTATCTGCAAAAAAACAAAGCGCCCGTTGCCTTGGATAACACACAAACACATGGGCGGCTTTCATTGGAACGGCATTGTCCCAATGAAGCAGTCCCTCTGGAAACTGTTGGCAACAAGCTGTGTGGATCATCACCAGCAACTGGGACATGGTTTCTCAAAATAACATTTTTTAAATGACATCTTCCAATGCAGGAAGAAACACCAAATTCCATTCCCTTCTTTTGTCGTAGGGTGGCAATACAAGAGACCATTATATAAAAATCTTGGCAAATCAAAACCCAAACTATCTGCATGGCGAGATACCACAGTCTCTAGTTGCTAAGATTCTCTAAAGCCCATTACTTAGTTTGTATTAGCTTGTGTTTATTTCCCTGTTCTCCTTTCGTAGTCTCCGTCCATCACACTGAATACTTCAGTTTTTCTGACTTTGTTCACCTGCTCAGCTGGAGTTGAATTAAGTTTAAGTAGGATATCTTTGACTTTACCTGTTTATTCCACTGTTGGTTTGCAGACATGTTTAGATAGATAATTACATTGGGATGTTGCTATTCCTCTCCTAGTACTCTGGAAAATGTGTGTGAGACATATAATGTCTTATTATTAGAAAAAACAACAACAATACAGATCTACATTGTGTCATCTATATAAAAATAAAATATGAACTTTAGGACATCATGGTTACTGCTTCTTGAAAATCCTCTTGGCATCCACTCCCTCGTAGTTGTAACACTGCAGTTGGTAAAATAACAAGAAAAGAATAGTAAGATGGGCGTGTTACTTCATGGAAACAAAACAAATGAGCATATTGCTTATTATTTATTAAACATCTTGATCTCCCGACCTGTACGAGCTCTCCTCCCACCAGAGCTCGAGTCGTGGTCAGGACCTTGCTGTTGTCTTTCCTGGTGAATTTTCCCTTCAGCACGTCACCCTCCATTTCCCATGTGCCCTGGTTCAAAACACAGTTGTGAAAGAAGCTCTTTAATACTCTTCTTATGTTGTGTTACATTATATTTTCATTAGTCATATTTGTTTAGTTGTGCAGCTCCACAGCTCCACTAAAGAGTCATTATTCGCTGCAGCTTTCTCTTCGGCTTTAATTGGCTTGTTTTGCACTTTCCTCAATAGCCGTGAATCCATCAAACTTTAAAAAAATCAGCTGCTGCTGGTTTCATAAAGTCCGAATCGCTTCAGTTCACTCACTGAGACTTCGGTGCCGTCGGCCAGGCTGTAGTCGAACTGGACGCCCAGCGTGAAGTCGATGTCTTTAGTGCGGAAGGTGCTGGACTCCTTGATGTGGAACTTGTCCCCGGTCTGCTCGATGACGACCTTCAGGTTGTCGTGCTCTGCCAGCTTACGCTTCATGATATTAATACCTGAAACAGAAACATGGATTGTAACATGCGGCTGGATTTTTTTCAATCATGGGATGATATAAAAGTAAATTTGTATTTTTTAAACATGGATTCATGTGTCTGAAGTAAAGTGGAACTGAATTGTAAATGACAGTTTTTCACTCGTCCCAGTCCAAAGAAAGATCTTTATTTCAGCTACTGCTATTATTGCCTGTAGCACCATAAATTCCTCCACCTTATCAACGCCTCACTGCTCTGTGTGACACTCACACAGCAATGTGCAACCTTACGGAGACACACGACACGGTTACATGCATCGCGCTCGTGAATTCAATCAGAAGGCCAGAACTCAGCAGAAAGAAACAGAGCTGAAGTACAGCATGACTTCAGTGACCCATTCACGGTACTCTACACACACACACACACACACACACACACACACACACACACACACACACACACACACACACACACACACACACACACACAAACTCACCCATGTGCTCCATGAACTTGTCATAGTTATCGTTGCGGTCGACCTTCCAGGTTCCGTTGAACGTCATGGCTGCAGGCTCGCTGTGGGTCGAAGGCGGCTGGTGATGAAGCGCTAGCGGACCGTGGGATTGCGAATGCCCGTTGGCCTCCCTTTATATGCACCCCTCCGCCCACCGCCACCACTCCACCCCCCCCCCCCCCCTCCACCGCCACTCTGCCCGAGCTGGCATGGAAGATGCACTTCTTTATCTCACAGATTATCTGTCTGCTGATGTGGCCATTTACAGACTGTGTCAAAAGTAGAGGCCAATTGCCGCACGGCCTCAAGGATACACTAAGAAATACCTTGAGGGCAACGTCTCTCTGTTCGCCCAGAACAGTTAAACACTGTGGCACTGTTCTGTAGGAGAGATTAGAGGGAGGAGGAGGAGGGGGGGCTGCTTCTATGGCTGCCCATGGCAGGGACCCAACTGAGCCCCTTTCTGTTCCTCAATCTTTTCTCTGTGGCCCTGTTTGTGCCTGGCATGAAAATGAGTCCTGAAGGACTTTCTATTTGACACTGACAACTTAAGCTGGCATCCGTACAACGAATACCAAGACTGGAAACTTCACATTGGTCCCGAATAGAAGGTTGGACCATACGACCAGTGTTTGAAACTGTTGTCATAACTTAAACATTCATAAAAAATGCTTTGATTGGGATTTAAGAGTATACAAATCAAGTAGCAGACTTTTTTTTCAAATATGTTTGTGATTAATACGCCGTGAAGCTCAAGTCTGCATTCCTTTTATGTAAGCAATATCTTATTGTTGCATGGTGATGTACTTTGAGCACAAATTGATTTTAAAGATTTGCCTTTTATTGACAAAATCATCTCAAAGTAAGGTCAGCTTACATGCTTTTCTGAAGGTTTTGAACTCTATCCCATTGTCTTCATCAGTGGAAAGAGTTTGCTCAGTCGTGGATTTGTATATTTTATATTCCAACAGCGCTTATTGTTGAGATTTTCACATTGTGCAGACATTGATGGAAACCAACGGACGCCTGGAACGTTAGACAATACATCCAAACTTATGCATTCTTTCAAATGCATTGTTTGCTAAATGTTGCTTGTCAATTTGAGAAATGAGAAAAGGCGTGGTAAAAAACAGCACTGGCAGTGCTCTTTAAAGAACCAAAGTAGTTGCCATTCAGCTTGTGTCCTTGGACAATGGAGCACTATCGCTGCATTCCTGAATGAAAAATCTGTGTACTCTGAGCTGGACTGTTGGATATGGACACTGAGAGAATACTGAATACATTGTTCACACCTCAAGTCCTCACAGTCATCTCAAGACTGCACTTTCATTTCATATAACAGCATCAGCAGAGGGGCAGTTTGGGAATGAAACAGAGAAATAAACTATGTTATAGAGAACATACATACATACATACATACATACATACATACATACATACATACATACATATATACATACATACATACATACATACATACATACATACATACATACATACATACATACATACATACATACATACATACATACATACATACATACATACATACATACATTTGTTTCTATTTCTCTCGCTTGCTGATGAAGGAGTGGAGCTTGTCTCACATAATATGATGGATGTTGTTTATAGAAGATGGTTGGAGGATGAATCTCTGGGGGGGAAACATCATTTTTTCACTCAGTTTATTTGAATTAATGAGCTTTCAATAGGCAGTAACATAGGCATTGAAATAATAGCTGTGATGTTTGGGGTCATACTTTAAATATGACTACAGGGGTGGGAATGAGAATTTCCTCCTGTTACATTTGCATAACATAAATGATGTGTTTTGCAATGTATGTCAGACTGTACATGTCATTAAAAAGTAATGATAGAGTCTGATTATGGCTGAGTCTGCCAACCCATAATCCTGTTTACTGCTGGCAATAAGGATAGTTTGTACTTTGACTCTTCATTGAGCTCCACGGACACACAATTTGTACTGTGGACTGTCGCTGTGATGCCAGATCAAGTGACACCATAATTGGATTAAAAGCAATGTGATGATTGATTTCTGTATCTGCTTTTATCAAGAGAAAAGAACGCAACCTGCCCGCCCATCCCCAACCACCTCCAGCGTGTTGTTTATGATGTTGCAGCCTGTGGAGAGTTCTCCCTGTGTCTCTGGGGCCGATGCTATACACTGATGTCATACACTCATGTGGCTCCGTATAATCTCACTAATGACTCTCATGTAATTAGGTTAATGATCATTTTACACAATGGCGTGCCCCAGTTGTCTCAAATACTCGTATTAACGTCAACACCACACTGTTCCAGTTTACATTGTGGTTACATGTCTGCATTCATACAAGAAAAACAACCACATGGAAAACATCAAATACCAGAAGTCTAATCATCCATTCTTTTTTTTCTTTCTTATCAATTTGATGCATGGATCACTGTTTATTGGCAAAAAACAGTAAACTGCATCACATGGCATTAAAAGTATTAAAATTACACAAAATGAAAAGCTCCGTATCCGGTAACAGTAATAATAATAATAGCAATACCACCAGGAAGGACCCCTCTTTCAATACAAAGTCCTGGATTCCCAATTTTACTCAAGTATATATCTTATTTGTTGATAATATAATGTAATAATAACCTCATAATAACCCCCTTGTACATTAGAACAATATGATGCAATTTAATACAACATATTTTATTGTCTACAGTACAAGTGCAGTACTTTAGTAAATGCACTTCGTTACTAAACACAACTGCTTGTGACGAGATATATTCATATTCCACATATTCATACTGGCTCACTGATGACGGATGATTTAGTTCATATAATAGCGCTGAAACAATTGGTTTACAAATTGTTGAATTAGTCAAATTGTTGTTTAGTTAGTCAGGAGACAATGTATTTGATAATAAATGAAGAACTTAAAGCCTGTGAAAACGTTTTATTTGTTTAGAGTTGAACATTTGGATTCTCTGTGTGTGTGCTTTCAATGTCACAGCCGTCATTACATTATAATTAAAATGCTGCAAAACTCTGACGGGTGCACAGAAGGACATCACCCACCTCAGACCAGTGAGAGGAGGAAGAGCACGACACAGAAATCATCTCGGACTCGCTCACTGGAAGAAGATTATTAGGAAACCTGTTTTTCTAGGCCTTTAAGTTATTCTTCACACAAAACACAACACATTTAAGGGTTTGAGCTTCATATTCCTGACAACTTCTTCATTGAAGTCATTTATACACGTCCCCTCAGGCTTGTGGAATTACGGCATTCCTCTCATTATGCAGACCAAACAATTCAACTTTCTATCGTTTAAATTCAACATATTAACCATGTTTCCCCACGATCAAAAATTCTGAATTAACCGGATTTCTGTGAATACATATTTGCCAAACCGTTGTGAAATATCAGTCGACTCTCTCATAAGAACAGGCCATGTGAGGAGAAAAGGACGCAGGAAAAAAAGATGAAAAAGAAAATGCAATTCATCCATTCTTCTGTACTTCATTGCAATCTTCTCTAACTATTGTTGGATTACTACGAGCTGTTTCCAGTCAGCAGAAACGCTGACGCTCTGACTTGATGTTGTCATTGATTGTCAAACATTTTATGAGATGATATCCTGAAGTTGTGTGTGCAACTGTGACAGAACCCCTTTGCATTGATGGAGTACTCCATCTAGTGGACCACTGACGCAGCTGCCGAGTGCACTTCACTTCCTTGTTGAGGAAACTAATATTCATGCGGTTGAAACCACAAAAGAATATTGAAGTCTTCATGTAACGTTTCAGGAGTTGCAGAATAGGGATTTAAATTATGTTGAGCAAAGTGTAACACTGATATATTTATGCTTTTTTCATCTTGTGTATCAGACCAATTGCCAATTACAAAGCAGTCTCAAAAGAAAAAAAATATTATTTTCAAATTAATAAGAAAACCTCCACTTCATCTTGTTGTATATATTTGGCTGAAATTCAAAAGGTGATTTAGAAAACACAGCATTGCCTGCAGCATCTAATTGCAGTCCAGAAAAGCCCCAGATGCACACATTCCTTCAGAAAAAAACACAATCTGGTACAAAATACATCCCAGCTGCCTGTGGAGAGTAAGTGAAAGTCAATATTATTGAGACTCAGCAATGAGGCAATATTTGAATTTCAAATGAGCGTCAGACAGTAGAGAAAGCTTGCATTCAGTCACCCCGACACGAGCGTACACGAATAGCGAAGAGGCGAGCACGTTGCACAGCGCTGACAAATAGCCGGCGCGTTATGCTGAATGAGAAACACTGTGTCGGAGAGAGGAAATGAGATAATTGATCCAAATTAGGAAAGAGTGACCTCGAGCACTTTGCCAGAGCCAGCGTCAGGCAGAATGTGCGCGGTGTTAATACGTCTTCTCAAATAAAGTCGGGACTCTCAATCCTGCATGTGGAAATGCAATCATGGATACTGTGAGACGCAGGTGTGTGCGCAGGCCCGTGCGGTGGAGCGCTTCGACCCCATGATGGTAGACGTGGAATTCATTTCAGGAAGGATATACTTTATTGTAAAGGCTTAGCGGTTAGTCTGTTCTGCAGGCTCGAAGGTTTTTACAGCGTCCCATTTGAAGATTAAATGGAAATCGTGCAAAAAGAAAAAAGAAAAAAGAAAGATAAATCTGCGTCTTAATTGTTGGCTCTCTTCTTGGTAATAGCTTCTTCCCCTATCTCCCTCATTCCCCCTTCCATATTTATTTTCCTCCATCAATGATGCGTTCCCGCTTGGAGCGAGGGATTACACGTCTTTCTTGGTCTACATCCGAGAGCCTCTGCTGGGACCGGTGCCGCCACCCACCGCAGGACCTCCACTGCTCCGGGGGCTACCAGCATGGCTCGTATGTGGGTTTATAAATGATCCGGGACCAGCAGCCATGCAGCGCCGTCCCTCAAACAACCCTGGTAGGCCCATGCACACAAACTCACAGTGTCACACCACCGCTAGTCCCAGTCCGAACATACATGAGAGCAACCGAGTGAGAGATAAAATGGCTATTTTCCAACATGAGCTTTGTAGATAAACACAGAAAATATAAATGGTTATTACGTCTTTCTGTTGGAGGAGACCAGCCTTATCATATACGACGCAGTGATGAGTTTTGTAATTATGTCCAGTAATGAAGATGATTTCATGGACAGTGTGACGATAAATGACGTCCTCATGACCCAGAACTGCATGTGTTTCTGTACAAGATGTCTCTGTTGCAGGTTAACAGCAAGGGTTGTCTACACATTATTAAAATTAATGAATTAATTTAGGGAATTGAACACATAAATATATTAAATATACTTCTTATTGTGTATGTGGATGCCACACATACCGAAGCCTCACAGTCCTCTAAGTGTGTTACTTTGTCATGAAAAAATATATAGAAATGTTTAGCTTAAAACGAATGTTTCTTTTTCATACATGTTGGTGAAGTAAAAATATGAATTCAGATCTGTACAGAAATTAATAACTTGTTCCTTCAGTCCAAAGACCAACAACACAGACCAACAACACACCAATTATTGCAACTCTTCATAAAAAAGCATTATCATCTATTCTCAATGTGCCTTAATAATCATGTAAGTAAAATTGACAATTTTGAAGATAAGGTCAAATCCGCCCATGTGTTCACATGTTTTCATACTGCATTGTGTGTTCCAGCCTTCACAGAAAGTATTGTTGGTAAGAATGAACATGAATGAAGGATAGTCTTGTCTGCCAATCGTGCTCTGATTAAAAAGTTTGCACAATAGTCGTCGACAAAACTTTGTCCGAAAGCTCAACAAGTGTGTTTGTATTTCTGCAGATAAACGGTCCTGTAAGATGGAAGAAGTCATATTGTACAACCTCAGAAGGTCCCTGGAGTTCAGCAATAAACGTAAAACATGAATCTATCATTCCAACACTCCAGCTTGATTGAAGAGCTGTTAATTACAACAATTCCATCTCCCTCGGCTGATTTTAATTTGCACTCAGTGCATTTGACCCAATTTTGTTTTGATGAAGTTGACATTTTCGGCAAAGTTCAGGTGAGTGAAAACATTTCGGCTGGGAGAACTTTCCGCTTGACATCACTGCGGCAGACACTGTATATTTAAGGGATTGCTTCACTGCAGCTGTGCAGCAGTGTTTTTGTGCTTCTCATGACAGCTTAACACCTTCCTTTCCTCAGCAGATGTCTGATCGTAATGACTCGATCCGGCATATGGGCAAACAAACAGGGGCTTGTTCTTCCTCTGTGTGACCGTGGAGCAAACCTCCAACCCAGGTTGTTAAAGTGCTTAATCGTCATCAATAGCCACTAGTTATCAAATCCTCCACAATTACTCTTCCACGGGGTGTAAGGTGACTGTCCTCCAGCATCCTGTAAGTAATATTCTGTGACAAACGTCTTCTTTCTCACAAGTTTTTCTAATACCCTCGTAGCACTTCCCACCTAATCTTGACGTTTCCTCTCCTCCGCTCGCTCGCGGAGGGTTTTGTGCTGAGAGGACGAACTCTAAGCTCTTAATTGCAGGTGGTGTGCGTGTACGCTTTTCCCAATCCCCGACCCCTTTTGTTCGCGGCGTTGTGGGAGAAACAAAGGTTCCTTTTTTTTTTTTTTTTACTCCCTGCCTTGACTCTCAGAAGCAGTGTGGGGACGGAGAAAGGATTAAGTCAACATTTCTCATGACCTCTGAGGCCGGCGGTCGGAGGGAAGCCTGCATGGTGCTTACAATAGGCAACCTGGCAGAGGTGTGTGTGTGTGTGTGTGTGTGTGTGTGTGTGTGTGAGATCACGTCCCCAAAGGGGTGGAAAATTCAATAACACCTTTTACTACGACACAATGACAAAATAAGTATATCTGAAAATACTTCCCATTCATTGTCTGTTCAAAGACCTATTAATGAGCCTAATATTCTGACATTCCCTCAAAACAGTAATCAAGTGATGCTATAATTCTGAACAGTGCTGCAGCAAAAACCTCTCCCGCTGAGCTGGAATGAGTCATAAAGCATGGGGCAGGCTGCTACATTTAACTGTTGTTGTTCATTTGTTTCCCATTACAGAAGCTCCATTTTGGCTAATTAGTCCTGACAGTAACTTTTCCCTGCGGTGTTGATTAGATCTAATTAATGACTGCAGGCAAGACGGAGGACGGGTGCCCTGAAGAAGCCATTTTCATGCCTCTCTGGGTAATTGAAGCTCTCCTTTTCCTTTGCCACGAAGACAAAACTATTCTCCAACATTTGTGTTTGTTCTTCTTGTGACAGTTGTTTATTTGTATCGATATTCTGTCAATCTACATTTGTTGGTATTTAGTGCATTTTAAGATGTCAGCAGAGGTCTATAGATTTTTTTTGTAATGCTATGTCTTTAAAGTGGAGTTGTGCCTTCGAGCAAAGTTTTCCCCAACGTCACTTAAATGCATAAACATGAAGCATGCTGCACTGGACTAGTGGGATATGGCTTTGTGAAACAACGTGAAGTTTCCTCGGAAGTTTTGCCATTAAGCTCCTTTGACCTTTGTTCAACTTTGCATCATACAATCATAATCTTTCCGTAATAACTCATCCAAAGCTGCCCGCCACCTCCCATTAGTCCCGTGGAGTGGAGCGCTTCAGGGGATTAGATCTGCGGTGAATGTCTCACAGGAAAACACCATGCCGAGCTATGCATGTCGCAGGGGAGCAGATCGTCTGGACAATCTGATTAACAGTGTGAAAACGTAGCTTATCTGCGATGACTTGAATCCTCCATATAAAGGCAGAGAGAGAGAGAGAGAGAGAGAGAGAGAGAGATGAGATGATTATGGTGCAAAAGATTCATCACGTATGTTCATCTGCCAACATGTCACAGCAACTATTTTTTGGGAATTGAAAGTTGATGGATTCACTTTGGGAAATACTCTTTACAGTTTGATGATAGATAGATAGCACTGACAAGCTACAGCCATTAGATAGCTTAGCTTCGCGTAAAGACTGGTTGCAGGTGAGGAATCAGCTAGCATTGCTCCATCCGAAGGTAACAATCCACTTAAGATCTCTGAAGCTCCCTAACTTGCGTTTTATTTCAATAAAATGATCAGTTCTACAAATGCACATAATCGTCATTACGTTACAAACAATATACACTGAGTTGTCCCTCTCTCACTTCAGTATATGTGCTCTCAGTTCTGAAACCAATTTTAAACATGCTCCATTACGGCTAGAAACTCGTCGGCTTATTGCAGTTTAAACGTCCCTCTTTTCCTTCCATCAATGCTGTTGGTGCCATTTGACAGAAAGCACTTCATGTAATGCCGGTACAAGCCATAACCCAGAGCAGAGTACAATATTTTCAACAGCCCCTTCTCCTTTATAGCTATCCACAACATGCAGAGGGTAATGACATGGTTGGGGAGAGATATGGGGGCTCCCGCCGAGCGTCGCAGGGCCTGGTGTCGCTGTGTCTCAGAGCCCCTGATGTTTATCTGGAGATATTCTGGAGTCTGATCACGGACTCTCCCGCTTCCATCAGCACCTGCTCGTCGAAATCCAAATAATTACCGTGGTGCTAATGTGGGCGGTGGTCCTTATCTGCAGCCAATCGCAATGAAGCATGATGCCCACGGCATTGCTCATTTCCTCCAAGATGAAGGGGGGAAGGGAGCTCATTGAGGAGCCGCGGTCATTTGGATGCTTTGCTAAAACTATCAGTAGCAGTTTTACATATTTTTTATTTGCTGTGTAGGTGACACGTCAGAGCACCGAGCGCTGGCCGCCTGTCACAGCAGCTCTCTTCCTTGTTGCTTCCCTCCTGGTGGTTATTCCTTGTTTTGGGAGAACTTCACTTTTAGCTGAAATAAAACACTGGTCATGGCCACTGTATGTTTAGAGCTATGACATTTCCTATCTTAAAGACGACAAGGAACTTCCATTTTGAGTAGATTTAGTCAGTATTTTGAACTTCAGTACAAATAATACATTTACATTTTATTTATTGTTATTGCATTGAATGCCAACAAGAAAAAGAAACAGTCCTCTGCAAACTGTAGATTTGTGAGTTGACAAAATGAACTAAGATAAAGATTGACTGAGCCAAATGGGCTGGATTTCTTGAGAAAAGTGTCATATTTATCGGCACTATAAACTCTTTTGACAGAATACAAGTGTTGGTGGTGCATGCTCTCTACATATTCCTCCGTCTGATGCCTTTTTCAACACTCTTTCACGTCACGCATGACTGTGGAATCATCTTGCTCCTCCTTCATTCAATGTAAACTACCTTAAACATAGCACCAAGTATCGTAAAATATTGAACTCATCTTTAGATTTTGTGAGCAAAAGTGTGAACCCTCAGAAGGATCGAGGTGTCCTTAGTTTGAGAGACTGACATCCTGAGTCAGATCGGGTCCTCCTTGCTCCTGAAGTCGCCCTCCACCTGTTGAATTCCTGCTCCTCCCACCACTCTTAACGCCCAGCATGACAGACATACAACCGGGCAGGACTCCCGGGGTTTCAACAATGCCGACCCTCCCTCAAACACAGAGGAAACATTTGGGGATTACGACGTACGTTTTTCAGAGTCAATCACCTAGAAAATAGAGCCCCTGAATGGCCGCCCGGGCCAATATCTGGTCCCACAGGCACCGAGGGCTGACGAAAGAGCACAGTCAGGTGGAAGGAATACGGGCATGCTGGGAGTTGGGAGTGTGAATTAAAACTCGCCCACATATAATAGAAAATGTGGAACAAACTTACTCACGTTTCCGGATCTGCTCACAATTGCTGTCAAACTGGCGTGAGTCAATTGTTGCTTGGATATGCAGGAGCCCCAAAAAATAGAAGAAAGAAAACAAAGTGGTAGTGAGTGATTTGCCTGTTATTATTCTCATTGTCCAGGGGCATAATTTTGATGCAGAAAAGGGACGAGATCCTAATGCTGATGAGTCTGCTCACTCGCAATTATTCACACCAAGTTTTATCTGCCATCATTATTCTCTCGACTGTGAATTATTCATGAGATTGGAATCTCTTGAGCATGTGTCGCCTGCAAATTCAAAATTGCATTTTCACATTTGTACACTTACTGCCAAGTCATGACATCGCACATATTGAGATGGATGGCAATTACTGTTCATCGGTGTTCAGCAGAATTTATTCAGAAGATGATTGAGGGCGCCGAGGAAGCGAAAGCTTGAAGCGCAACGCTTCCAAATGAAATTAAACCATACAGAAAATGGAATATGTGGCTGCGGACCTGTCACAGTAACCTCTCATCATTGCATGTTAAGTAATGCTCAAGTAGATGTGGATTCTATTCTACTTCTATTAGATTAAAGATACGCATTGTTTTATTGTTGTTATCTCCCTACTGACACTCCTACACATACTTAAACTGGGGAATGTGCTGCATTTGGACTCACACTTCACTGCAGCTATTTAACAAACATCCATGTGCATGACAAAATCTGATTACATGAGGCTGTTTACCTTTGGAATTTCACAATGAGATCTTTTATAACCAACACATATATATATATGTTTCTGTGCTCATAAATCCATGTCCCAAATGAACAATATGCACTAAAAAAACAACTTTCGTTTAAAGTTTACAACTTAAACAAAGATGTATATATTTCTCATCTCGGCATTCAAATAGTCATGAATTATTTATTATATTGTATACTCTCTACATTTTGTCACACTGAAATGTAAATGTCACCCTAAGATGGTTTCGTGTATTCCTCTGTGCTTCTGTCTTTAATCACAGGACACTGCACAATAAAGGCATTTTTAAGAGGATGCAATATATTTATATTTCTGCACATATTGCAGTTAACGACACAATTACTTTATGGATTTTGTTGGGAGCGCTGTTCACTCAAAGTACCACAAAAAGGTCCTTGTTTCAAGAATTTCACACCTTATTAAGCTAAGCTGGTCCGTTGTAGTTTCACTTGGATTAAAGACGGATCATATTGCACACCGTCAGGTAAATCCACCTGTGGACAGAGAACAAAAACCTGACTGTTCTCCCCGTATTCTTAGCAACACATTCGAGGCAGGATCCTGTTAGCCTGTTTTGCAGCCGTAAAAATCAAGCAGAACTAATCAGTTGAATTAAAGAAGATGTAAATGTGAGGCACTTCATGCTATAGTGATTGTAAATCAAACAGTCAAACAGTCCACGCTGCAAACATGCAGTTTTGTGTATGTTTGCAGCGTATATAAAGTCGCTGTCATTGTACGAGGTGAAAGTTGGTTGAACACTCTAATGAAAGGTTTCACTGGATGGAAAAGAAACACACACAAAAACTGTAGCGCTTAACCGCAATGCGCTATTACCTGCACGTTTACCTGCATTTTTCTCAGTAGGAACTCTCTTCAAATAGTTTTTTTTCCCCTCCGACAAAATCACGCTTTGATGTCTTCCCCTGTTGTGTTGGGCTTTTGTGGCGGGTGGACGGCCCATCTTTATTCCGTGCTAGCAGGGTAGCAAGTCTTCAGAAGCTTTTCAAACCACTATTTTCATGGTTTAAAGCTTTGATCTCATTTGCTGGTCGAGGAAGTATCATGCTGTTGTGGAGTGGTGTGTTGTTTTGTTGTAAGGGGCAGCCTCAGCTTGCCTCCCTCATTGGGGGGTTAAAGCACCCTGCTTGGTATAGGAAACCAGACCGGCCCTAATAAGACAAAGTCCAGGCATTGATTTGACGGAATAGTATTTGGAATTAGATGTTGCAGCACAAGCAAATCACAGCTGGGGTAAAAACAATTCTCCCATCGGGGGGGCGGCCGTCCCTCAGGGGACCATTGTTCCCCCCTGCCGATCTGAGAGGATCAAAGCCACGTCTTAAAGGAAAGGGACACACATTTGTCAAATTTCAAGATGAAAACTAAAACGTCCCATTCAGAGGGAAATAGGAAACATGCATCAGCTTATTAGCTTAACAGGCTAAAGGCTAATTACAATAATTCCACCCAGTGGTATTAGATAAGTTGGTATTTCATAATTCAAACTACACGACCGATGACAAAAGTGCTAGAATATGTAGTAAGCAAAAATAAAACAAATTCAAGGTTTTTCTTCAGAGCTTTCAACCATTTCTCACAATTTTTCTCAGCGGAGATCCTGAGCCAGAAATATTTTAGTTTTCCTTTCATCTTTCATTGTTCTTAAATCAAATAAAGTAAACTCCATCCACTGATGAAGACAGTCAACCTCTGGATTAAATGACGCTCAGTGGCATTTTTATCTTGTCAAACCTTTAGCTCAAAGCAGGAACGTTAACCATCCAGCTAAAAATCATGTGGTCAATTAAATCACAACGTTCTTTAATTTAATAATACAAAGCAAAAAGCTCCCTAAAAAGAGATGAGCCGAGGCCTGCCATTAAAAGAAAAAACACTTGTAAAGAAACAAAAAATAAAAGCCACTATGAAGTTAATCAGTTGTCAAAGGGCTCATTATTATCGGAGAGGAACAGGCCTGACCAGAATCAGACAAAAGCAACAACAGCAAAGGCACTTTAGTTTCAATGAGCCACTCTGCTGGTGCTGGGGTGACATCAGAGGTCCTCTAAGCTGTCCTTTGTGTCCTCGTACGCCTCGTCTCTGGGGCCGTCCCCCTTGTTCTCACCAGCAGGTTGTTTTCTCGTCCTCTCATTAAGCCCTGATCCCAAAATTAGAAGCCCTCCAAACATCGCGTCTGACCGTGCTGTGACCCGGTCGGCCGCGTTGAGGAGAAGACACGGGCGTGTTTTGTGATACGCAACCTTACCTCAGAGAAAAATGGTGTGCATAGCCTACGATTCCTGTTTAATTTTACAACCAGACTATGCTCTTTGCCTAAATTATACAAAGTGCTTTAAATCGCGAACAATAAAACCATTATAACATTGGTCATGTCCAAAGTGGACATTTTTTAGTGAAAACAGTTTAAATATATTGCCAGTCAATGTTTTGCAGATGCACTCTGTATAAACATTTCCTCACCATGCATGCTGATGCAAATAGACGTCTTGGCAGCGTTACATTTATCTCAAAACACATTATGAATTCCTCTAATTTGTGAAGCAAAAGAGGAAACGCATAGGCGGAAATATTCAGCTATTGTCTGATGACAACTTGCAACTTGTGAAACAATGAGACTGTAAACAATGAAATGGTACAATGGAACAGGAATTCGGTCCAGATATCCGCTGATAACACCGAAACTCACGAAATATTGGCCAATCCAGTGCCAGCATACATACAAAGATTATTCTTTGCTCTGACACGTAGCACAGACTTGTTGGATTGGAAACACTGGGGACTGTTAAAAGCCTCGTGACTCAATCCTGTCTGGAGACATTAAAGATCACTGGTGCTCATGTTTGAGCCAATTCCTCGCTAGATTTACTAGCATTAGCACAGCTAGTTTACATGTAGTTGACTTTGACTAAGCAATCCTGGATTGACTTCATACACATCGTGTTCCGATAAAAGTGCAAATTATCAAAGCTTTCTAAAGTTTGTAAACAGTTGTATGCCTTTAAACAAGGTGGACTACTTTCTCACACTCTCCAAAGCTTCACGAAGACGATAAGCAGTGTTTTGCGATTCAAGGCGTCATGATCAGATAAATTTCCCTGAAGTCTGTGAACTTAAGGTTGCAGTTCTTAGAATCTAAAGCCCGCATTGATGTTGGGACTCCAGTTGTACAATTATACAACATCCAAACTGATAAAAGATACCATTTATCTTGGGTTCTGTAGATGTGAGTGCGATCTTCAAAAAGTCCCCCAAAGATCCATTGCATCCCCCATTTGTAAATGTTTTTGAAAATGGTGCTTTGTTCACACCTGTGGTCAGCATATTATTTTGTATTTGTCCTTTATCTGAGTGTAATCTGCATGCAGCCAGCATTCTGCAGTCTATAGTTGTGAATAGACTGTAGTGTGTATTGTTATCTGCTCCTCCGTCTCTGTACCTGACTGACTGTGGTTCCGCGGTGGCTTTGAACCTGAACCAGGTGTCAGTCCATGTACATGCATGTTGCTGCGGTTTGTTGCCAACATTACTAAATGGGAAGGTTAGTAATCTTACTTGAAATCCAGATTTCCACCTTTATGTGATGCCATGAGCAGTAATGCAAAATCCAATTCACCTCCAAAAAACCTCCGACAAATAATAATAAAATGTTTGAAGGGTTTAGAGATATAAGTTTGGCCATAATTATCAATATTTGTCACTAAATTAATGAAAGTGTTCATTTCCCTACTGATCATCTGATTGATCTTCAAAAATCAACTTATCAGAGTGCAACATAAATTAATTTCTGCCACTTTCTTTTGACAGTGAAATCAATAAATGTGATCACAGAGGAGCATGGATGACTAAATGCTGCTTCAGAGCCTCCCACACTGCCAGGAATATCATTCAGACAAGCAAAGAGTGGACTTGTTTTGTTAGGTGGCTTTTAAAGCTTAAAAGTATTGAGTCTTGGTTTGTATCTGTTCAATCTCTGAGGTTTGAAATGCTGTAAATAAATGAACAATTTCCACAATGTCCACTCGCAACACTTCCGAATAAAAAAATACAAACAATAAAACAATATTTTGCAGTTAAACCTTTTATTGGAGCAACTCGTAAGCCGAGTAGCCGTGCTGATCGAGCTACCATCATTTAGGGGCAATCAGATGGTGGGAGCTAAACGCTTGAGTGATGCCCCCGCCGGTCAGGGCGGCGTCAGCAGCTGTAGCCGCTGAGCAGTGCAGAGCGGCGGCCATGAGCCGGCCAGTGGGGCAGCCTCACATGCTGCTACGTTAATGCTCTGTAAGATTGTTTCATTTAACGGGTGAGATATAAAAATAAAGACTCGTTGAATTCTCTTTTGTGGCTCATTTTGATTCATTTGGTCACCTCAAAACAATGTCCTACATTTTGTCGTTTGCTATTGTGAACAATCAAACCTTGAGTTGCTCCATTGACAGTTTAGCATTGTAAGGAATTGGTGATAATACATTTTGAATCACTTTTTCACTCAATGTCATATTTTCGACCTCTTGCTGAAATCATTGGGCTTTAGATAACTGTCTAAAAGTTTTTTTAAATTTTTGTTAAAAATGTTTTCTTTGTTGGCGTATGATAAATGTTTATCTTATTTGTTTAATCAAATTTGTTTTAGAGTGTGACATTTGTGTTGCCAGCTTCTGCATTTCTACGCCTCCATTTGAGTAAAAGTGCCTGTGCTGTGGGAACAATGGTACAGTAATGCACGACAAATAAATAATCTGAGATAAAAATATTAAAGTTATTGTGATCCTGCAGTTCAACTGTAACAGATTTATCTCGTCTCAGTGGTTTTCCTTCTCAGGAATGCTGGGGGCAGCAAGGCAGGCTTAGTCAGTATGTCAAGATCTGTTACAACAAAAAAAGCTTGTTCTCCTGCATTTAAATATTAATGTTGTACATGAATATTCCAATCACACATGAATGTTAAATGTCTAGATGTTTGCCGTTGTATTAAAACCAGTAAAACATATTTTTAACATAACACATTTACAGGAAAAATGATATAACAAAACATCATGTGCACAAATTTCCTTAAGCTTCCACTTGTCTGACGGTTTCATGTTTCCTCTAATCTCTGTAGCAACTCACATCTGATCTGTTTGCAGATGCCAGTTGCTATCAGAGACAATGTTTAACCATTTCTAAGCTGTTATTGTCTGTAACTGAAAGACAAGAATATTTTCCCATAACACCCTGGCACTGATGTACAGCACTGATGTCTCTTCCTGTGCCCTTCGTTTATCTGATAGCACGCTACTCACCTCCTTCTTAATGCTTCAGCTGCGCCTGTCCTTGTTTGTTGTTTTCTTCTCAACGGTCCCCTGCCCTTTTAGTACGCTTGTTGCAATCTGGACCTGTTAGATTGTGTTACTGGGACCTGGTACTGCAAAAGTGAAACACTATAACAACAACACATTTGTATATTTCACGGTTGCAGTTAAAGTATTTATTCTAAAAGCTGCTATAATAATAATTATTCTATTAACAATTAATCAAATTACTTGAAATGGGAAAGGGGTTGCTTATATTGCACTTTGTGCAGTTCTTGTCACCTTCATGGTTTCATGTTTTAGTGTCTTCTAGCTCATTGTTTTTGTTTTCAAAGCCCACATCTTTACTTTTTTTGGCTTCACTCTCACAGCTCTCATGAGTGCTTTCCTGCAGCTTTAGGGCACTGTTTAGTTGTTGTTGTTTTTTAACTTCCACCGTAGCAAAACTCAGACAATGCTAGCAGCTAGCAAGCTGGTAATCAATACTAGCAGCTGGTAAACAATGCAAGCAGATAGCTGGTAAACAATGCTAGCAGCTAACTGGCAAACATAGTGGAGCATTTAACGGCTAAAGAGCCAGGTATATATATATATATTTCAGGAGTTTGTGGAGACCAAACAAAGGTACAAGAGTGAATCATGATCTCAAGATGAATTCGAATATCACTCTGCATCTGCTGGGTGTGTGATACGCTAACACATTTGCCATAACAATTGTATGACGTGCAGACAACATAGAGGAGCTAACATTAGATTTAGTGAGCTCAGAGGATTCTTACAGCCTCTTTATCTGCTCTTTAAGATATTTGGAGAACCCTACAGCTGGAAGAAATCTTTTCAGCAAACAGAAATTAACCAGAATCCTTTGCCAATAAGATGTCGACAGGTCTTTTCACTCGAGACCCTGTAAACAACGCTTTGGAGGTCCAATTGTTCACTTATTTGTCCATGAGAAGAGCCAGATTCTCCCCTATTCATTGGGGTTTTCTTGTTTTTTTTTAACCCAGTGACAAGCCATAATAGGAATTTAATCTGAAATAATGAATACCTATTTTGGAAACCTACGTCGATATGTAATAATCATACAAAACCTCCCCATGTAAATTGCAGATTCATACTTGCGAGGTGCCAACAGAAAGCTTTTTCCCACGTTGTGTCCATCATTAACACATCCATTTCCTTGTCAACGTCTGTCAAGTGGCACATTTTCATGAAAAAAAGCACACTCAACCCCTTAGAAACCTGATTCTTTAAATCCTTCACACAGGGTTGTGCTCGTCTGCCACTCAGTTATGCATTGTTAAGCTGCGAAGATCTCCTTGCAAGTGTATCGTTAAATAAAGAAACCTCTTTGACAGGAAACAAATAGAGAGAATTGCCCAAGTAAGCGCAGAACGACAAGCTCTCGGGGTTAAATCTCAACCTGTTTAGACAGTGAAGGTTGCATTCATTGGCACCTGACCAGAACCTTTCAAGGAACTAATGTTCCCTAAACCGACACGCCGCTCACCTCCCTAAGACCCCCCTTTTTACAAACATACACACACACACACGTAATTAGCACTCTTCAAGCACTTTAATGCACACACACACACACACACACACACACACACACACACACACACAGTGTGCCAGTATGTAAAAGGAAACCGGCATCTCCTTATGGATGCACCATGTTGATGCAGATGTAATATGCATGATCAGTACAGGTACACATGGGTGCACTCACATCCCACCCACACCCACACGTACACATCCATGCTCATGAGCAAACTTGGCTGTCTTTGGGCCACCATTGTTCTCCGGCACTGAGGCGTTGCCGGGCTAAGTGAGGGGCCCTGATGGATACCTACCAGACTCAGACCACCAATAAAGGTGGGAGGGGACGAGAAAGAGAGTAAATGCAGGAATATTGAATAGGAGCGAAGGAGATGGCAGAAGGTAGATAGGCAAGGAATAGGAGGCAACATCTATTGTACCATGCATTCAAATGCACAGGTGTGTGTGCAGTATGGATGCTTCCCTTCTTGTCTGCATCGGTTGTAATAATAATAATAATAATATATTCGTTATCTTTACAGATTTTCCTTTTCTAACAGAAGAATAGAAAAAAGACAAGTACAATGGTAAGTAGAGAAAGCAATACCACAATGAGAAGATTCTATATTCCAAGTAAAAGCTCTGCAATAAAAATTTGAATTAAAGCTGCTCTTATATTTTTGCATTGACGACATGTGACCAAAGTCTTAAGACTTTAAGACTAAGAAAGAAAGGTACATTCAAGTGATTGAATCCATTCATCACCGATGTCCATCATTGGTGGCCATTCACCCATCAGCAGTGAAGTGGAGGCTACTGTGTGGCACTTAAGTGACAAGGGTGTGAAGTGACAGAGGAGAAAGTAAACACACAAGGGTCAAGACCTTTCACATGCTGAGAGAGAGGTGGGTTTGTTGGTAATTTAAGTGCAGTATTTCCAGAAACAATGACGCCGTCTTGAAACTTAAGGCGCTGAACTGTTTCCATGTCAAAGTCAGTTCACATGAGGATTTATTCTAGCTGTGATTCAGAGTTGGCAACAGTAACATGATCTGATCTTTACCCTTTGTGCATCAGAGGACCTGCAGATGCAGGGCAATAATCTCAGATCAAAACCGATTTGGACTACTAACAACGGGACAATATGTGACATGCATTCTGGATGCACATGTCTTTAAAGCACACTATACAAGATACAAGTCCAGATGCAATGATTTACTGTTTAATAATGGGCTTCTGCTTCTCTGCCCTACTTCCTTACCTCACCACCTCCCTCCCTCCGCCTCTCCATCTCTCTGACAGTGGGAGACATAATCAGGTTTTGCAAGATTTGCGAGTAGATTAGCAGCCACCTTGCTTCAGATAAGAAGCTGTACTGATAAAGCCCTGTCCTCTGAGGCATATTTCTGTGATGAAACACCATATCTGACATGAGCAGATCTGTTAAGAACACAATTAAGACACTGTCTGGCCATTTCTACTCTAACTGCACCTATCCCTGCTAATCTCTGCGTTCTGTGAAAGGCATGAGGTTGGAAAAAGTCAGACAAGAATGACGGACAAACCAAGGAACTGGACGTAAGGTTTTCTATATCGCAGAGGTAACTGCAGCGTATAGTTGTTTTGTGTATTCGATTATGATAAAAGGTTAGAATGACACACACTAATTGAGGAATTACCTCGAGGTGAAACTGATCTGGTTTGAAGGGACTTTAAACATCCATCCTGGCTCGGCCTTGTCATAATCCTATGATTCACAGATGAACAGAAGAGGCAGTAAATGAGTAAATATAACACTACAGCTTTTATCCATAATCCAATTTATAAAGGCTTTTCCGAAACAGCTGTTTTTGTCCCATTTTCATCCTCGGGGTAATTATAAATAAGACTGAAACAGAGCCTTTCCAAAAGCTCACTATATAGTGACACACACACATTCAGGCTTGTTAGCTGCACGCTGCTTACGAGCTACTCTTCCAGCAAGAAAATGCGGTCACATGGTCCATATAAACCGCCTAAGTGGTGTGCATGAAAAGCCAGCCGAGAGCATCTGAATGTTCCTGGATAAACTTGCCAGCCACAAATTCAAACCTCAAGTTCAACTTCACAGTGGATGAAATGATAAAAGCTCCATGTGCGTCCACACAACATCTGCATCACTGGCATTTATTTATGTTTTTGCGCCATTCTGTGTTGATGAATGCACTACAAATCCTCTTCATGTGCTTGCATCTGTAGTGAGTCTGTACCAGCCCCTATCTGTCCAGGACCTTTAACTTGCAGAACATCTTTCTGCAAATAGCAGAGTCGCTTCTCAAAACCTGGTTTATTATCGGGATGCTTTTGTTACGATAAATTCCTGGACACACGTACAGATTTTGTGTTTTTGCACAATGTGTGTTTGTTCTTTGCACATGCACACAGGCATGGTTGTGATGGGGCAGGTGAGTAGGTATGCTGCTGATAAGACCATCACCTGAGGAAAGATGGATCCATGTGAAGTAGAGGTTGAACAAAAATCTGTAACTCATACGTTTTGCTCTCAAAAGCAAGAAACATCTTTTATCAAGTTTAAAACTCTGAGTCTGTATGTGTGGTAAGTAATATTAATGACTAATAATAGCTACGCCTGCATCAAATCATTGTGTGTTATACTGTAAGCAATTTTCCTGGCCTCTGCTGTAGCAGACCTTCCTCAGAGATGTCCTTAAGGGAATGATTATCTCAGTAAAACGCCACAAGGGGGTTGAGTGCTTCCATCCACCGCCTCTTTAACCTGCATCCATTATTCAAAGGGAGTTTAGTGGAGTCAGAACTACAGGGAGACGAAGAGAAGCCATGATGTCTAACTCTGACATCTGCAGATGATTAGGAGGTGTCTAATAGCTAAGGGATACTATTGTTAACATTTAAGTGTGACAGCTCAGTCCAGCTGCTAACATTTGCAGTGAATACGGAAGAAAGGCCAGAAATACAAAAGTTGAGGAAGTGCATGTGTGTAAATTCAGGACTAGCAGTGTTTGAGGTTTGCGTTTCCCTCGGAGACCGCCACTGTGTTTGTGACATTATGCTCAAGTTGTTTTCCATGTAATAACGGTAGGGCAATCTGCTGCGTGTAACTGGATCCTGTTTGAATGGAGAGATATGAATGAAACATGTGACAAGGTGTGATTAGCGATCCATCAATCTTGCGGGGTGTTTGTTGACAGATGGGTCTTTTGTCAAGGTAATTTGTCGAACAGAATAACCAGGTAGATAATTACTTGTTGCCTTTGTGTCAATTAGGGCCATTGTTGTGTTAAAAACATCCTAATAGTGAATATTCATAGCTCAGTGGGGTAACCAAAGTGGCTCATTGTATATCACTGACCTGAGGTAACATATTTATCTCTATGTATACACACCCACATGAACATATTAAACATAATGCACTATTAAAGTAACGGAAACTTCAATGGAAATATATAGAATTTGCAGATTAAAATGTCTAAAAGGGCAACCTCAGATTGTACACAGTCTGGTCTTGCTTGACCTGTGTATAAACTCTGTTGCAACAGATTAGCCCACAAATGAATATCATATAATGCACTATTAAGAGGCTGGAGCGGAAAGAGGTGTGGCGGAGGTGTTGTATTACACGTCAAACCACCTGGGGAGAGGACACTTAAGGCGTGTTGTTTCAGGGTGCCAGTGGCAGTAGAGAGAGTCACTCAGAGAAGGCCACATCACGAGACTGAGTACACTTGTATTGGACTTTAAAACTTGGTGTTTGCAACCTCTCAGGCAATGGACAGCAGGATCACACCGCTCGGCATGGCCGGACACACCGGCAACGCCCTCGGCGGCTTGCACGTGCCTCCTTCCCTCCTGCGTCCTCCGCATCTCTTCCTCCGTGCGTGTAATCCCGCTCTGGAAAGGGGATACCCCCGCACCCCAAAATGCGCCAGATGCAGAAACCACGGCGTGGTGTCCGCGCTGAAGGGCCACAAGCGCTTCTGCCGCTGGAGAGACTGCGTGTGCGCAAAGTGCACTCTGATAGCGGAGCGGCAGCGGGTGATGGCCGCGCAGGTGGCGCTGAGGAGGCAGCAGGCTCAGGAGGAGAGCGAGGCCCGGGAGCTTCGGGTCATGTACCCCGGCTCGGGGATGGTGGGGGAAACAGGGATCCGTCAGGCGTCACCCCTGGGCCCCGGGGGGCCAGCAGCTAGCGGCAACACCCCGCCAGTTCCCGGGTTTGATGTTTTTGGAGCAGAGAGCCCAAAAGATGGTAAATTGTGATTACAAAATGTTTCTCTTTTTAGAGTAAACCCTTTTCTGTACTATTCGGAGTTAATTGTTTGTCTGACGTATGTGTTTCATTCAATAACACTAAAAGTATGACAGTTTACGAGGGTACATGCACTTTTAAACACTGCATTGTTTCAAGCATTTTACTCACACAATGTTACACATCCTGTTTGAAACCATGTGTTTTCTTTTGTCCACATGTTCAGATGACAAACTGAGCAAGTACAACTTTTATAACGGATTAATGGGCCGACCCCTCTTTGCGCCCCACACTGAGCGGATGCCCTCTCCAATAGACAAGAACGACCTGTCTCCAAACAAGGACCACGCCACTTCCTTCAATGAGTGCAGCGCAAGTCCATCCCCGGTGTTTGACCAGCGCTCAGACCACATACAGAGCCCAGAAAGGTCGCTCTCCTCCTCAGATCCGGAGTCAGGCAGCGAGTCGGAGAAACCGCAGGACTACCGGAGCCCGAACCGGGACCCCACTGACATAATGGCCAAGATCTTCCCACATCAGAAACGGGACACCCTGGAGTCTATGGTGAGAACGTGCAAAGGTGACATTGTCAGATCCATTGAACTGGTGCTGAGCTCCAAAGAGAACAAAATTGACTCTGATAGCTTGTCTCTGTCTCATCACCCAAACGCGCTCAGGCCTTCTGCTGGATTGCCTGGAGCGCTTGGTGGTCTGGGGAATAAGTCTGCCTTCACCCCGCTCCACATGCCCCCGCCGGCAGACAGTCTGTACGGGCTTAACCCCCGTCTCGGCGTCGGCCCCTTACGGCTGGCCTACTCCTCTGCAAACGGTGGTATGGCAGGTTTTATGTCTCCATATATGACATCCGGACTGATGCCAGTGTTCCCACTTCGCCCGCCCTTCGACTCCTATTCCTTCCCGGGCATGATCAGAGACCTCTCTTACCTCCAGAGCAAGGAGTCATTATGCAGTGCTGCGGGTCTTTACACGAGACTTAACAGCGAAAAATGACAAATGAGAATTTAAGAAAATAAGTCATTATTTAGGTAATATTATTATTATTCCCTTTCAAGTGCCTCAAACCTAGTTAAAGTACTGATTGAAATCACATGTTTGTTATAGTGTACATGTTGAAAAGATTGTTTATTATTAATAAAACTATCAAAAGTTGATCTTGTTTTATTCCTGATTTTGCGTCCATCTATCTATCTATCTGTCTGTCTGTCTGTCTATAATGCGAGATAAATAAATGTCCCATCTTCCTATTTTCATTATTTTAAAGTAATGCATGCTACAAATGAGCTACAATGAGTCAAGTATTGCATTTAATGAATGAATTAACCTTGAGAATGTTAAAGCTTTGAAGTATATTATCTAATGAAGTTAATTAACCTTTACCAAAGGTAAGTTTAATTCTTTCCTTATCATTAAATCATTAAACTAATGATGTCTGAATTCCTTTTAGTTGCTTTGAGTTCAGGTCAATAGAACCGACCCACAGTTTGTGTTATTAATAAGACATGATTGTCATTCTAGTCAAAATGTTTGCTGTGAGAAAAAGTCGCCTTGATTTCTCGTATTAGATAAAATATGATCATCTGCTGAGCTTGGTCTGGTCAGAGGCGCATTTGATTACCTTACCCGACATGTATTTCTTACAAACTAAAACACGAAATATGTTCATTGCAAATAATTACAATACTCGTCTTTCAATAACAATAAAACACTTAAATAGAGTATAAAACGAATAGGATGAGAATAAGAATGTGAACTGTAATTCATGTGTGAGGCAGAAAGCCATTCTCACTCATGATTGGTCCACGGAATCACATGTGGCTAGGATAGAAACCAATAGAATGGCTCAGAACAGCCACGAGACCCCATCTTTCAGGAAGTAAGGACATGGCCAGTTTACATGTCGAATGTTTATCATGAGTTTAAACACATTTGAGCGGGATTTTTTAAGGCAGGAGGGAGACGGTTCACACCTGTGCATTTTGACATGCGTCTCCACGTTATTATCGCTACTGTCCTTTGGTGTGGTTTCGCAGACTCACGGAAAATAAGAGGAATCTCTTCGTCCTGTAAGTTCACTGTCCCCTTTAAGCAGGCTTAAGGCTAAGTAGCGTTAGCTGTCATATTATTTGTAAACTACACTGCATGCTTTGTTGTCAGCTCTTTAGCTTTAAGAAACACAACATGTTGCACGTTCCTATGAGGTTGTCATCGTTATAGATCACTGGGACACTTCATCAGAACAGAGATATTGTTCGTGTTGATTATAAAACCTGTTTGTACTTCTATGATCAGTCGAAATGTTTGCTCTGAGTAAAGGTTGCCTCGCAGTATTAGAACATATCCTGATGATATTTATAACGATGACATTTAACTAGCTAACACAGTTTGAACATGGCTCGTCTTTCCATTAAATAAAACGTCTATAGTGTACATTTTAACGTTAACGATGGTATTTTTTAGGGCGAAAGCCGTTCTCATTCGTGATTGGTCAACGGAATCACGTGTGGCGGGGATAGAAACCAATAGAACGGTTCATAACCGCCACGAGACTGCAGGTTTCAGGAAGTAAGGACATGGACGGTTTAAATGGTGTATGTATGAGTTTGAAACACAGTTAAGCGGGTTATTTTAAAGCGGGAGGGAGACGGTTCATAACTGTGCCTTCTGACATGCGCTTCAACGTTATTATCGCCGCTGTCTTTTGGTTCGGTCTCGTAGACTCGCGGAAAATAAGAGGAATATCTTCGTCCTGTAAGTTCACTGTCCCCTTCCAGCTAGCTAAAGGTGACTTAGCCATTGCATTATGTGTATGTTACACTGTATGGAGCAACATAACAACTCTTTAGCTTCAACACATGCAACATGTTGTAAGTGTTTATGATGTTGTCGTCGCTGCAGACAGCTTGTAACCACCATAATCAGTGTTTGAAGTTTGTCCTGGGTGGCATACAACCAGACATAAAGTTTTATTGAATAGTTTCAGTAGCATTTCTTTACAGACGCAAGCATCCAGCTTGTGTCTTGAAATAAATGCTGTGGATGTAAATTGTTGATCAAAGTTTTTTCCTTTTTTTTGTCACGTTTCTAGCTGCAGTTCGAGGCCATTAATATGTATCCTTTTGTAATGTTTTCATCCCCTAACAGACAAGCGGTTCTACAGGGAGAGGAAGTCCTTTCTGTGCATTGATGGATCCAAGATCATTCCCTTTGAGCAGGTGAACGATGACTACTGTGACTGTGAAGATGGCTCTGATGAACCAGGTAAAAAGTGAACATAAGGGCGAGTGGGTGTCTGTTTACCAAGTGTTTCACCACCGCGACCTATGCACTGTTAATATTTACTTATGTACAAACTGAATATCTGTTTTTGAATAATTCATGTTTGACTTGACTTTTCAGATATATTCAGTTTTTTTTAACATGTCAGTATTTTTAAGAATGCAAGCATTTCAGTTAAAATGCATCACTGTAGACATCCAAGTTTGGTTTTATGTCCTCCCCATCTGACTTTTTGGTTTTCCCGTTTGGATGGGCTGCACTTTCTATCAATTAAACCCAGACTTCCACATTTTCAAACACACCATGTGCTATTCAGATATTAGTTTTCTTCCCTCATGAAACTAAGGCACGAAGGAATAAATCAATTTTATTTAGGTAACATGTAAACTGGTTCCCTCTCCCACATGTTTACAAAACATTATTGTATTAATCAACTCATTACTGGTTTTAGGTTCTCTTTCTTATGAAAGAGAACCTAAAACCAGTAATGAGTATCACCATGTAAATCTCTTGTTCCTTTGGGAACCAGAAGCCTTCTAAACTGCTGATGAGGTTGAACAAGAATGATTTGTGGCTACTGTCAAAGAAAACCTTGAATAAAAAAACATTAACTGGTCTTCTTCGGTGGTTATTAAAGGAGTTAAACTCAAAATTAATATTTCAGCAAACAACTATTTGCAATGTAAAAGATATATTTTTGAGTAATGGCTATGTGAGCAAAGAATTAAGTCAAACTCCCTCTGTGTGTCGTAATCAGAGCTATGCTGTGTATTTGGTTGGTCAGTCGCCATCATCTTATTAACCAATAAAAAGGAACATTGTTAGATTTTTGGAACAAATTTAACGTCAAACCTTTTCATCAGCTATTTTGAACAAATATTTTTTTGTTCGTCACCCTTGTGTTAACGTTAGTGCATGCGAGTCTCTCTGGCTATCTGCACCAATATGGTGCAGATACCACTGATAACTTAGCCAAGACCGTCGGTGTTGTTGCAGAAGCGTCGCGGCCAACCTCTGGTTCCCCCTCATCGTAAACACTGTCAGTTCTATCAGCACTGTATTCCTTGTTTGCACTGTTTGTGCAACCGTCTCCATGTTGAAAACCATAAGGAGGCAAAAGATATGCTCTGATTTCCGCACTGAGCACCTTTTAACTTATTGAACTTAAAGCTGCAAGATCCGAGATTGGGGGCATTTCGATTGCCTCACAGTGGCTCTCAACATGTAGACGGCTCATAGCTAAAGGTGCAGACAGAGAATGTTTACCTGAGGGGGAAGCGGAGGGTGGGTGCTGCGCTTCCATTACAACTCTGTTGAGACAGCAATATCAACTTTAACCCCCGTATGAGAGCATTGCAGAGAGTCGGCTGTGAGCTAACCAGTGTTGCACGCTCCCATGCACTAACATGTACTAAAAGCATAGTGAAGCAAGAACAACACTTACAGGGACAGTGACTTTATTCTCTGCTCAGGTAGACATTACTTCACCATATATGTTCATAGCAAATAGTTGCTTGCTGCTATATTAATGCTTCGAATCTCCAATACAGCTCTTTTAATCATAATCTTTGCTGAACAAAACAAGTCCATCGTACACATTCTGCTGTTATGCCACTCAACACAGGTTCATTTTCTACTCCTAAGTGGGTGGAAACCAGGCTGTTAATAATACAAATTTATATAAAGATCATAAAATGACAAAAACAAAGTCTGTTTTAAAAGGGATATACTATGTTTCTCTTATCAGCATGTATTATGAAAAGCTTTTTATACATTTGTTTCTGATGGTTAGTTTATAAAAAAATGCTGACCTTTGCTCCTGACCCCATGTAGGCACCTCAGCCTGTCCTCGAGGCCGATTCTACTGCACCAATCTGGGTTTTCGCCCACACTACATCCCGTCATCACGAGTCAATGATGGCATCTGTGGTATGGCTTTTTATTTTGCATTATATTGGGTGAAATGCTATTCTCCAAAGAGGTGACTCTAATGCACTTAACAGAACCTGAAGTGAGGCATGGATTAACGCTTTCTGCTTCAACCTTTTTCAAGGACAACCAGGGCAGTGCTACGAGTCATGTAGTGATAAACAGATTGATGCTTTTAGAAAATGAGTCGCGGTCTTCTTTGTTTAAAAACGCTGGTGAAAAGGTTTATATATATTTTTTAGTTTTTTGTTCAAACTAAGTTCATGTCCCTTTTCTTTTGTATTGGATACGTTGACCTATTTGCTTTTACATATTTCGTGTGTTTTGCAAACATAGACAGGAATTCATAATTTAGATGATGTCAAGAAGTTGACATGTTGGTGCACAACCTGTCACTCCTTCTGTAGTTCAAACAGATTGAAGACACGGCAAACAAAACATGTCTGCCTAACACGCACACACACCAATGTGCTCACTCTCCTTGCAGTTTTTCTTATATGTCATGTCCTTTTCCTCAAACATTTCTCCATTCTTTCTTGTAAAATCTATCAGACTTTCCTTAATCAGATGATTTTTCAGCCCTCCCCCCCATCTTGTCCACTAAAATCAATACATTTCATTGAAGACATCTCCTATCTGTGACCAGCGCTTTTAGCAGCATATAACAGCATGCAACAAAAAAAAAAATGAAGGCATAAAGAGCCCCTCCTTACTTTCCTCCATTTCTTTATTCTTCTCCCACTGGCCTTCTCATAACTTCCTTTGAGTGGAGCCACTTAATAGCTAACGCAACATCGCTTTTCCTCTTCTGCTGGTTGTTGAGAGAGATGTTCATTGGCTTCCCTTTCTGAGCTGTGAAGCCCTTGTTCCACCGGTCACCAATGGCATTCAGGATAATTGAGAAATATCACAGTCTGCCCACTCTCTGGGGTGAAACATCTGAGCAAAAGACAGATCTGAGCACTTACAAAACACCATGCAGCAGATCTTGATAAGTGGTTGATCTCAAGAGACTTTCTCTGAACTAGAGTGATGTATCGTGCAGGCACAAAGATCTAATTTTCATTGCGGCTGAAAAGTGACTAGAGCCTGGAAGAAGATTGTTGCTAAGATTGGTTAGCTTAGCACACCTACTGGAAACAGCTAGCTTGGCTCTTGTTTTTTCTTCTTAGTTTTTATACATTTAATGCTCTAATGTTCCTGTGGCTTCAGGATTATCGTACAGACATGAGTCGTAAAAAAAGAAGAAAAAAAAGCATGCTTGAAACTGATGATGATTTTTTGTTTGAATAGTCATTTTATCAATGCATTCAGCTCTCTGATTGCACCATATCTTGTTTTGTTCATTCGTATATTATGTGCTGTGTGTTGGAAAGCAATTGCTTGTTCTCAAATGTTCACTTTCTAGGGACCAAGGGAGTAATACTAAGCTCAAAAAGTAGCTGAAAATGTTCTTTTCATAGTTGCTGACTGTTTTTGTCTTATTTTTTTCTCCTTGCTGATATATTGAATGCTCTTCTATTCTCTTGTATGTGCGTTGGATTGGTTTCTCCTGTGTCTCGTGCCAGATTGCTGCGATGCTTCAGATGAATACAACAGCCACGCTCACTGCCAGAACACGTGCTGGTCAGTTGAATCAAAACTGAGATTCAATATTTATAAAACAACACATGCAGAGTTTGACTCAAAATATTGCATTGGAGGCCCACGCATTGCTAAAGAAGAAAATATTCAATCAGCCTAGTTGGGTACATGTATCAAACAGTACATGTTTTGGCAATTTGAGAAAAATGCAGCTCATCTTACATCTAAGATGTCTTTATGATAATGGTATCTATTATAGCATTAGTGTTATAAAGAGTAATGCACTGTGCCACCAGGGGGCATGGTGTCACTATGGTTTAAAATCCTGATGCAGTTCAGACCTACTCTAGTAATGTACATGCATCACAGTTTTGTTTTGAACAGCTGATCCTTGATAAAGACGAGTCCGACTCCCTACACTGTAAATTGTACTCTCAATAACTTCACCTTGAGGTGTTTTTCATCCAGATAATTCAGCTTCTATGCAATTTAAATTGCACGCTGCATAAATAAACCTATAAGAATACAGGCCCCCGCCGGGGCATGTTTATCATCTTTTCTGAGATGCACAGATTGACCATAATTTGATGCTGATATCTTGCCCGCTGTGTAAATGTAACTTTTAATAAGGTAACCGTTTTCTTTTGTTGACAGTCCTGTGTTTTCAGTCCCTGCCTTTCGCCTCAAAACCACATACAAGCAGAGTATATCTCATTATGTTTTCACAAGGTCCACACTCCTATTGTGTTTGCCAGACTTCAAAAACAATTTAGTTCAGCCACAGAGCATCAGCTCCCATCTTATTTACTCTTCTATTTTCCCATTTGGCTTCCCGTTGCATTGTGGGCCCTTAAAAATTGGATTGCGCCATCTCAATGACCATTGCAGGGGTGGCTGCTGTTTTCTCTGTAATGATGAGACCGTGCATTCTCGCTCTCTCTCTCTCCTCCAGGAATCTGGGACAGAGAGAGAGAGCATACGTGGAGGGCCAGATGAGGACCTTGGATGAGGGTTTGCAACTCAAGCAGCAACTGATTGAGGAGGGAGTGCTGCTCTGGAGAGAGAAACAGGTACACTGAAAGGAACTGCTGAAGTAACTGCTACGGCGTTGCTTGTAGTAAGAGAAGATAGTCATCAGCGGTTTCCCTAAAACGCTTCATCCTGTTCCTTAGTCAGAAAACAAACGACTTTCACTTAACTTGCCCAGAATGTACACATGGTTCATTAAGTGGTCTATATAATGCCTATATATTTTAACTTGACCCCTAGATTAATAGAAAACATTTGACCCTACGTAGTTGAGAAAAGGCAACATTCAAAACTATGTTTTATTACACAAAATACTGAAGCAAAAATGTTGTGTCATCAATTATACAAAAAACAACTCTTTCACTAACAGTTTCTGTCATAAAAGTGAAATGATATGGAGCTGACTTGCCTTAATATCATAATGTGTCAACAGTATTAGTATTGTAGAATGTAGACTTTATTTGACAGCCTGGCTTTTATATTGTTTGAGTCAAAGCTTTTTGCTTTGGTATGTTCATCCTCTAATTTAGTTTTGTATGATTCAGGGTAAAACATTCTATACCAATAGCCTATTTCTCTCCGCACTAGGGTGCAAAGTGTGTCGCCTGTAGCCTGCATACTAATCACTGGCCTGTTGTCCATACATGTTCATGACATCTGCTGCTAGAGGCGACTGCTGTGCACTTTCCTATGCTGCCCGTAGCCTGCTGTGCAGTTAGTTTCTGCCATGTCGACGTGATAAGTTCACTGTTTTCTAGTTCTGAGAGCTGTCAAAATACGAACTGCAAGCCAATTCCCTTGCTTAGTAACGAGTGTCCTCTCATTTTAGTATAACAAACGTACCCATATATGATTATATCACGTGTCCTATCGGAACAATTCTAGTTTCTAGTCACAAACATAATATTCTTCACCTGCCAAAAACTTTTACCTGCTGCATTTGCATCACTCTAAACAGTAAGGAGTAAATGGTTGGGGGTAAATCGGCACAAGTAAACAAGTGCCTGAGTGATCAAGCCCTTTTTGAATCAACATGCTTCTTTTTATGGAGCTTCAAGAAACTACTTCACAGTTTCCGCTGCTCTCCATTTGCTCGTTCAACAAGCACTAGGCCAAATTAGAAACTGGAGCCCCGGAGTTCAGTGCAAATTAAATTGGTAAATTTGGCAGCTGAGGATCTCTTTAGACTTTTGTGAGATATATTTATTGGTGCAGTTCATTACTTAATGCATTATCTTAATTTTAGAATTACAAATTGTCGTCTCCGCGCTGTCAGTTGAGCTCACCTACTGTAAGTTGCGGATATATAAATATCTTTCTTTATTGTTTTTTTAGGTTCTCCATTAATGGAAAACAGTAAGGTATAAGACCAGCATACCAACATATAGTTATTGTCATTTAGAAAAAAGCCTGAAGGCAGTTCTTTAAGTCCCTCATAGCTGTCCTTAATCCTTATACATTGTCCATTTATTATGTGAGAACTTGCTTCATCTCAAGGTATTCCAAAGCACTTCACAGCCCTGTTCATGGGGGAAAAAATACATTTCAACAATGCCAGACTTGTTTAAACCTATGTTGCTTGTGATGTAAGATACAGGTAAAAAGATAGTACTTGTTTGACTCAAGAGATTTTGACTGAAGGACACTTGTTATCGCAGTCTCACGCATGTCTGATTTGCGAGCTGAAGGTCTCTGAGCGTGTACCCTGTGCTCTTCCTCTCTTTTTTTTTTTTGTGTTCCGTGTTCTTTTCCGTGGCAGCTGATTGGCAGATCGAGGCTGCAGTGTCACCCAGCCCTCGTGGCCCAGCAGCACAATGTGATCCTCTTCTCTGAGTGTCTTTGTTGATATGGCAGGGTTACCTCAGGGGCCTTGTCTCGGAAGCCTTACACAATGACTCGAAAGTGAACTCTCCCCACTGTTTAAGGGTTAAATAAGAGTCTGCTGTTGAAACAGGATGCCAGAAAACTTTTAAATAAAATTCGATGCCTTTTTACAATGAGAGCTGAATGTAGCGTGTCAGCACCGCCCGCCCTGGGACCAACTGCTGCTGTTAATTGAATACTAATAGGTATTCAATAAAATCTCCTTTTAGGAGGTTTGGCATTATCTTTCTGCCCACTCGTTGTACATTTAAGATCAGGGAATAATGTGCACGGTTTGCTAGTCCTCACTCCTTTTTTTAATGTAGTTTTGTCTATTGTGTCTTTTTCTGTTCAAACTGTACTACAGCTATCAGTAGAGTTAACAGTGTTTGACACTAATTTCTCTTTTGAAACAAACATTTTTTGCATCGTCCCAATAGGAATATTAAGATTGTGTGACATATTCATCTTAATAGAGTTTTAGATTAATTGTTTGTGGAAACAAATACTTTGTGCATGAGTTTTTTGTGTTCTGTAAAGTATTTCAACACCAGAGGAACAATTAAAAAAAATATGGGTGTTATTCACAAGTGAGTGTTTTTTCGTTAGCCCAAAATGGAGCTCATAAATCACTGCAGCAAACTGAAGGTGGCTAAGCAACCAGCGTGGCCTAGAAAGGTAGTCATCCTCATCCCAACCAAGCAGAATCCATCACTGCATTATGAAAGTCTCTGAGGAGAGATCGGAAGGCTGTATACACACACACACACACACACGCACCCACGCACACGCAAACACACACACATGCACACAAGGAGCTGCTGCTCTTTCATATTAATTGGTCCATTACAGAGAGTAATGATGGGTTATGCTTGTTTGTCAAAAGCTGTCATATTTTGTGTGACAGCAACACCTCCTGATGCAAGTGATTTAAATAGTCCTTTGTGCCAACCTGACCGCTGTCGTACAAGTTTTAGTAAATACTTAGGCTGTTTGTGGCCTGGAGGTAAATATACTGATACCTAGAGAAATATGAGGTATGGGCAGAGACAGATCTTAAGGCACAACTTACTGTAAAAACTTTGGAGGCTATAAGTCACCTATCCTGTTGTCAACACTTGAATTATCAACATATATTGTTTCTCTATAACTGTTGATTGTTAATGTGATTTTATATATATATATTATATGTATTTATATAATGATTTTACAGTTGTGTAGAAAAAAGGAAAAAGGTTCTCTTAGGTTCTGGTGAGATATTTCGCTCTGGGCAAACAGGTTTGATTGAAACGGAATGACCAGAATTTAAAAATGTTTTTATTGATTTATTTGGTGACTTTTGGTTGACCTAATCTTAATCAGATTGTCAATTTATGTTTAGTGTGAAGTTATTTGCGCAATGACTGACTCTAATCTAGAAAACTGACCTTCTGTGCTAGAACTGTAATTGAATAAGATGAAAGTGATGTTGATGTTGTCTGTCTCTCTATTGTCTCTCTTCAGGCCCAGCTCCGAGAGCTTCAGCAGGTAGCCGAGGACCTACAGATCAAATTAGAGGAACACAGAAGGAGGAAACACGAGGCCGATCGACTCAAAGAGCAAACATTAAAGGCGCTGGAAGCAGGGGACAGCAGTAAGTGTCTTTCCACCTTTAACCTGCCATGATTTGGTTTTGAGTTCATTCAAAGCAATTTGCTCAATCCACAGAATTGCTTCAGTTTGTAGATCATAGGTCATTGTTGCGGCTACCACAGGGCAGCATCCGTTTTATTTCAACTCGGCCTTCTTACGTTGAACAAAAGTAAATTGCCCTTAGCTCCTCCGGCCAGATAGTCAGGAAGACAAATGGTAGAACATCAGAAATGGCTGGAAGGGTTAAATACAGATGCCTGCGCCATTGAAATAAATGGACTCGGCAAAGACTGCTGAGGAACAGCACATTGCAGTCCCACTGCTCTCCTTTCACGTTCCTCAAACCTCCAGAGAGGAGTTGCTTATGACTCACAGGAAAATTCCCTTATCGCTCCGAGCACTAGCTGGCTCGGCATTTTAGTGACGTTCAGACTTGCGTATGTGAATGTACAGAAAGTTGGATAGGAAATGGGCGTAATATTTTTTTTGCAAGTCCATAAGGAGTTAGAGACATCATATATGTGTGTTGGAAGCAGAGGATAGAGATCTCATATTACTTTTCTTTTGTGTCTTTAACACACATCAAGCTGGTTGAATGTCAATATATCAAACAAGATACATCAAACAAGGATCTTTTGAATACTTTTTAATGCTTTGTCGTCATGCTTTTAATGTTCTTCTCTGATGCCATGAAATGCTGGCAGTTGATCGTCGAGTTTCAAACTGACCCTCAAGTTTTAAGTTTTGATTGCAATAAAGGTCATTTGACTTTGCTGGTTCCTCTGAGAAAACATCCATCAAGCTTTCCACTGTGCCAGCTGACCTTTGCTAGACGTCTCCAGCCCCCCCATGTTCCTGAGCCTGTCATTCTTTGCTTCCATTACTGCTCATCTACAGGGCGTAACAACCATCAATCAATTTTCATGTCTGTGTTTGCGGGTCTTGTCCAAGTTGGCTTTCCATCGAGGCTTTTAGTGAAGGAAGGAAGGAAGGAAGGAAGGAAGGAAGGAAAGAAGGAAGGTTTTTAAAGGCTTCTTATTTTGCATTTTTCCTGCCTGCAACCTAAGAAGTTACATGTTGATTAATACTTGAATTTCAGTAAATAAGCACCATTAATCTGCCAAAAGCAAAAGCTGTATGTTCCCTGACTCGCCTAACTGTCATTATTTTGGGGTAGCAAGTTGATACTGCTTTTACGCACATGTTGAGTCCATTTTTAAAGTCAAGTAAATGTAAAGCCCAGTAAAGAACAGATTGGATAAGTGAAGTAATTGTCCAGGAAGTATTTTCTCAACGCGTTACTTTTAAATGTGATGGATTTATTTTGAATTCAATCTGGCTAATGCATGGCCCTAAGTTGAGTCTGTTTTTCTGATGGAGTGCATGGCAACAGTAATGCTGTGTTCACACTACGATGGAACAAGAGCAACAAAACGGCCGAGCGTGGTCAGCTACATTGTCTGCAGGTCGCTGTGGAAGTGTTGCCCGAGCTCTTGTTGGTGTGATTATGTTGTTATAAACCACTGGGAACTCTCTCACAGCACTTCTTTTAGTTGGTTTAGAACAGGGTGAAACCAAAACACATGATTGGTCGGCGCGTCATCGGAGCACTGAAATAAGTTAACACCAGCTCAATTTATAGCTCGTCACACAATGAGAGGTGTCGCACGCTGGTTTACAGCGCCATTGAAATTGACTTGTCGACTGTTCCTGTGTCACTTGGAGTGTAAAAGCAGCGTTGGATCATTTAGGTTAAAGTTTGAAATCTTTCTTGCCAGCAGCGTTTTTACACTTCAGTCTATACAGTAATACCTCACCCATATTCAAATTAACTTGCAATTGGCTCGAAATTCCAAATTTCAAGAGTTTCTTGGATTACACAGGTCTTTAAAAGTCTCAAAATGGTCACTGTTTTCTCTATACCCACTCTTTAACATCTTGTAATTTTGTAATAATATTTACATTCTTTCGACTTATTTTCACCCCCAATTCAATGACTAACGCATATATTGTCTTAACATGTCATTTTGAGTGCTTTTATAAATCAAACCTAATATCAAACCTCTCTCTCTCTCTCTCTCTCTCTCTCTCTCTCTCTCTCTCTCTCTCTCTCTATCTCTCTATCAATACCTCTGTATCTCTCTATCTATACCAATGTATCTCTATCCTTAAAGGACAGAAGACCCATGAGGACACATTTTGAGTTATCCCAAATAAATATCGCATGAAAGAGGTTTTTTTTTTCTTTTTCCATGAGCGCCTTGTCTTTCCCTTCATGACCTGTCAATAGTCCGTGTCATAATAGGAAGGAAAAGCCAGAAGAACAAGCAGCTGAGCCTGCAAAGTAGAACTTAACAGTCTTTCCCCTTTACGGCTGCTGTCGCTCAAGCGTGTCTCCAGGGCTTCTTGCGCAGTTATTGAGAAGTTTTAAAGGGCCAGGTTATTTGTACCCTCAAATGAAATTGCAGTTTCTCAAGGTGCAGTGCTTTTGGTACAATGAAACAATACTTGAACGACTTGGAGATATTGGATGTTGTTACAGTATGAGTTGCCCTATTTCATGTCGCTCGACATGAACATGCTTTTACAGGACCATGAGTGCGTGCTATTTCAGGAAGAAGTGTTTGTGAAACTGCAGTGTGATACTTTTACGCAGTCCAACTAATAATACAAATATTGTATTATTAGGTAATAATTAACTAATACGTTAAAATACAAGAACAATGTACAAAGAATACATTAGGTAACTCGGTATCTACGATTCTGTTACACTTTGCAATGCATGCTGGGAAATCTGGTTATAAACTCATTGAATAACAAAGACTTTGATGTGATGGACTATCAGAAAGAACAGTGATCATGTTTGTTTGTCTTTAAAAAAAAAATCCTTTTTAATGGACAGCTTCAATAAGCTTTGGGTTCACAAGAAGGTCTCTTCCTTCTCTGATGTTTATTCGATATGATCTCCTCATAAAAAGACACATTGGATTCATGTCTGTAACTCTCTTTAATGGTACGTCCCAGTATGCAAAGCTACACCGTCTCAGAGTTCACCCACAGTTTGAGGAGATTTCCACAAATTCATCGGTAATCCAGCGGTTGACCTGATTTTCTCTGGCGGCACCGTCTTTCATTCCTCCTGTTACTCATGTTTCCAGAGGTACACGAGTGCAGTTAGACATACGATGTCCACATCTTGTAGCATAAATGAGATGTACCGAGATGGCAGGCTGCCTCAGCAGCCAAACCAGTATATGCACAACATTTATTTGGTTTTATGGTTCCTAATGTTTTAGATAAACTGTACATTATGTATGGACAAAATAGAAAATGTCAAATCTGGGTACAATTCATTGTTCATTCTTTGGAATTTGAGGATCATGCCATTTCCATTGCCAATTTTAGCATTTTTTCCCCTAGCCCTACAGCCAAGCACAATGATTAGATGATGTCAAATTGATGTCATATCCAGTCATGTGTATTTATTAGATTCCCCAGCAGTGGTGGTAGTAGTAGTACCACCACCAAAGCAGAGTCCAAGTCATTACATAGTCAGATATGCCATTTTTAGTTTATGAAAGTTTGCCGTTCCCTTTTGAATTGTTTGTTCATTAGGAATCATAAAACCAGACTCTAGCACAGGAATTAGCGACATGTTTGTGTCAGATGTCAGAGAGACATTCTGATGCATAAGTAAACCACATGGTCCTCAACTTGGTATAAGAAGGTTTGGGACAGGTACAGGTACATTCTCACAGAATCACAAAAGCGTATCTTTTCCCCTACCATAGTTTAGCCTGAGGGAGATCATTAACGGTGTTGTCTTGGAAGATAACTGATTTTGACATAATCTGACTAATTATTAGCAGAGGCCGAGAGGTATCGTATTCACAATAAAATGCCGATATCAGACAAGTAAGACGTGATGATCCAAAGACCAGATTTACACCTAATCAAAACTTGCATCTATCTTGAAAAAAAAGATATAGATAGATAGATAGATAGATTTCCTCTTAATACATGTTATCATAGAATATATTTCATTGAATATTATATATGTTTTTACATTTTATGTTTGAAACATCTTTGTGTTATGTTTATTCGATAGTCCCCAGCCAGCAAAAACTAGAGACTTTGCAGTTCATCCAGTAGGCTACTATTTTATAAGTTTCCATTTAGTTTGGTCACTGCTACTGTTAGCTATAGTATAATTCGTGGATGGAGTCATAGTTTGGTTCATAATTAGTTTTCTGTATATCAATAAAACAAGCTAAGTGGAAAGATTAGATAGTTTAAAGGCTAATTTGGCTTTACGTGTGGGAACCTAAGATGCAATACGGCAATTGGCTCAGCGACTTTAATCACAACCCTAAATTTCTGATGTGATGTAAATGAGTGAGCCATTGATTTTGTACGTACACTGCAATGTTCGTATAGTGCTGCAGTGTTTTCTGAATGTGACGCAGCATGACTCATTCTGTAAACCGGCACCATCTGATGCACCGTTTAGGGTGAAACAATTATTTGCACATGCTATCCTTATATTTACAGTATCTGCTGTGTTCTGTAAAATAAAGGTTCAGTACAACACCTGCAGTATTTTGGTTCATCTCCATCTCAAAGCTTTTTTTCTTTCCCTCAGAAAGAGGTAATTTCCTGCCTCAAAATATTGCTTATACTGGATAAAAACAAGCAAATGTGTGTTACGTTAGCCTTGGAGTGCACAGCTTACAATAACAAAGAAAGCTCTTTGTGGATGACACACTCTGTAGCCGAGGCGTAGATCTGCCGTCTCCTGCTGATATGTTCCATTTTCTCTGTTCTTTGTTCCTCTCTTATTTTACGAGTATGCTGCGCTATCGCCAGGGCAACATGGGTGGATGAGTGATGGTGTCCATTAGTAAACATAGCCCCCTATATGTGCCATCGGCCTAAAAAGCCAATGTCTTGAACCTCCTTCCTCTCTTTTCCTTTTTTCCCCCCCGCCCTCCTACTCTCTCGTCACTTATTTTCCACATTCTACCCCACTCTTACCTTTTACCACACCGCCCCCCCTCCATCTATTTCTTCCCTTGCCTTCCTCTCCTCCATCTATCCTCCTTATGGTTGTTTTTCATAGCTGCAGCTCTGCAGTAGAGGGAGGGATGAGACCATTTCTCTTCCTCCTTTTGTGCACAATTTTTTTTTGCGAGGCAGAGACTCGAGAACGGGTTCAGAATGTCAAGCATTAGGTTGGGAATAGAGCGCTGTTCAAACAAAAGAATAGGCCACTAATATGACAGATGCTGTGTGTATTGCAGAAGAATATTAGCAAATCTTGTTTTTCTACTTGGCTGAGTAGAGTCAACAACGGGGGTGAGGAATCTGGCTCCTTACTACATATTCGCTGCTTCCGTTAATGTTGTTGTTGATGAGAAGGGGTACACAATCTTGCATCTTTTTAAACTCAAATCACCCAAAACAACATGGCAGTATGAATATGAATTAAAGGTTCATTTTTGTCAGACTGCATTTATGAACTGGGGTTTAGCATCATTTTTTTTTACACCCTACATCACACACTCAACCCATGCGCTCTACTGTACACTGAAAAAAAATGCTAATTTCACAATTAGCTTTTCTGTGATTAGTACGGAAAGGTAATTGCGGCGGATGTGCAATTAGTATTATGTAAAGTGCTTTTCCCCAGACTTAGGGGCCAATCAGTTTGCCCCTTTACATTCTCCGTTCTACTGATGATGTGGGAGATGCTTAGTGCCGAACATAAGAGAACTTCCTCTCCCTCCCACTCCGATGAATACGATTCACAAAATGAATCAGTTGGGGTCACAAGCTCGCGGGAAAGGGGGGTTGAGCAATTTTTTTTGCGTCTCCTTTTCATCTGCCTGTGAATATGAATGGAGAAGAGGGAAATCGCTGTCATACCAGCCGTTACAGCACAAAGCCTCCTGATTGCATTCTGGACTCTGACATCCTTCTTTTTTTTCTACAGGGAAACCAAATGGTCTTGCACAGTGCGACTGACTCTTTGCCTGATTGGCCAACAAGCTCCTCTCTTCCCCATATTTTTTAAAAACTAACTCCAACTCTGTCCTTTTTTCTATCCCCACCTCACTGTTTGACATTAGTTGGATCATATTTGTAGCAGTCATCCAACACAGCTTTGTAATGGAAGATATTACTTCATCATGACTCACTGTGCTTAAAAGATGATCAGCTAGAATGTTGTGTCTTTAAACTATCAGGTCATTCTGCATTAACCCAGATATCATTTTTCCTTTTAGGTCTTTTTAGACGTCAGAACAGAACAGTAACCAGCACGTTCCAGTTACTGGACAGCAATAAAGATGGCAGGTAATTAACATGCAGATCTTTCCTTCTTTGACAATTGAAAACCTTATGGCTTCAGTTTTCATGCTCATTTTGTCCAATGCAAACCCATTTAAATGACTCAGGGCACCATGACAACCCTCCAACGTCTATTCATATCCTAGCCTTCAAATGTTAATAAAAACGGAAACATTTTGTTTTAAAAACTCTGTTGGCAAAGATTTTCAGATGTAAGGATCCACTGATATTTTTACACTGAAACTGTTTTCCCCTGAGGATTTTACTCTTGCCAGGGTGAAAAGGTTTCTGTCACAGTATTGAGATTGCTATGAAATCCAATACTAAAGAAATTCCTAAAGCATATTTGCTCTCAGTTTTGGCTTTTCTCCTCCTACTGTGCAGTTTAAAAATGTACCATAGTGCTTAAAGGCTGGGGAGTGTGTGGGGAAAAAGGGAACAAGGTTGAAGGTTTCCAATCTTGCTTTATAATTCAGAGGTACCGTTTTTCTGTCAAATGATCTGCTGTCTTTGAATAGTGTGCTTCTTCAACTAAACTGTGTAGTTTAACCGTTGGATACTAAAATGAGCAAGCATTATTGATGCATATATCTGACTTAAATATTATCGTAAGAGTGGACCTACTTTTGACCTGTAAAGCTTTTTCAATGACAAACTGCCGATTTAATTTATCAGCCTCGAGCTAACTCCATAAATTTGCACAAAAGATTAAAAGCTCTCCTTTTAGAACACTTATAGCTTTATGTGTGCATGAAAACAAAGGTAGCTTTATGTAAAGAATGTAACCTGTGGTGTCTGTCCACATGGGGCATCAGAACTCACTCCCTTGTAATTATTGTAGTCCTCAATTGAAATCCAGCTAATGCAGCAAAGTGAAGAAACATAAATGAGTAAGATGACGATCCGTTTTTAGCTTGTGCATTTATAGTATCTTTTATTGCTCATGCTTTCAGATAAATGGCTGTTTCTTGACATTCACACCGATATGTGTCTGCACAACATTCATTAGTTCCACCTTAACTTCTGATGCAGCGAATACTCATCAGTCTGAGCTGAAAGCACACATAGCATTCCTCCAAACTTCAACACCCATTTGTTCTTCAGCAAACTTGAACAAGCATTTCATTGCCTTATTGCATTGTTTAATCTTTAAGTCCCCACAGACCCGCTTGTCGCCGCCCCCTACCCAATCTCCCAGCTTCGCCTCAGTCACCCGAGCCGAAGCACTTGCTGTCGTGAGCAGTGTTTAACCTTTTCCGGCATTAAAGAGGCAAGAAACTTATATTTGCTGGTGGCTTGCAGAAAAACAGAGCGCGTCATCTCCAATGAGCCTGTCTTCTTCATGCTTCTCCAGCGCTATCCCCACCCTGAAGATTCTCACCTTCCCAAACCACGCCTGGAAAAAACAAAAATCAATACTGCTTAAGCTAACCAGGCATATTCTCGTAGAAAGGAAGCAGGGCTGGGCATAGTAAACTGAAAGCGCTATAAAACATATGCCCGCATTGAGGTCGAAGTGCTTGTGCAGCGTTTTTTTTTTCCCAGGGAGCGCCATGTGCTCACTTATGCATTCCTGCGCCTGGATGTGTACCATTATTTAGCTCGCCCCCCCCCCCCCCCCCCTCGCCCCCCCGATCCCGTCCCATTCCCTCCCCAGCTCTGCCTCCATCCATCCACTCCATCCCGCTCCATGCCAAGCTGTCTCTCTCCGCGGGATGCGCTTAAACAAACACATTACTAAGGTGGAAATATCTGCAAGTGCCGCTTATTTCGATGCAGCCATTATTTCAGTCCGTCAGTCAATGGGATTCGGTGAGCTGGCCATCTCGAGGCAGGACATGTATTGATGCCCATTTGAATAAAGCAGGAGGTGGAGGCTTTGTTTATGTATGCTACATCACCATTTTTCTTGTGCTTCTCTGCAGCTCACACGCCCGCGTGTCGAGCTTGATTTAGCTGCCGTTATGATAAATGCAAGTCCAAAGTCAATGGCATACCTGATGCTTGCACATTGCCAGGCAATTTGCTGACATTGAACTGGATTAGCATGCACATTGCAGACTCTTTATCTTGTTAAAAAAAAAGAAGCTCTTGGCTTTGTCCCTAATGACACTTAGCAAAACACTACCCCGTTCTTAATCCACCCGATTGGAATTGCTAATTATCTTTAATGCAGATTCACAGATAATTGTTCTCTCATTCATACTGTGAACTAATCTCATGTTTGTGTCTATTTAGCCACCAATAATTGCTTCACGAAAAAAAAGCAACCCTTTATTTTTGTTTTCATGAAGTTGTGAATCCACTCTGAAATACATGATGGAATATGTCAGACGCTAACATGCTGCTGATTATCATCATAATTGTATTTGAAAACAAAAATTAACAAAGTAGAAATGTCATTGTTCCTGGGATTTATGGATTAACAGGTTCAGACATTTTTTTTCTCACATCTAGAACATGCAGTTAGTAAAGATGTGTCTGATACTTTTTACTTTATTTTTTTTTATCAGTTTGTGTTATGCGGGACAGTATCGCTCTCACACTGTTCATTAAGGCAGCTTGTGGACTTCCTCACCATTATTTTATGACCAACCTTCCCAAGCGCCACACACACAAGTGCAAGCCACTGTGCCAGCTGGCAGGCAGTTGGCAGCCCAGTGCAGGATTAACTGGTACCAGTATGCTGGCCTATAAATAGAGTCTACCAACTGCTTCAGGAAATGAACCATGATGTAGCCTCCCAAAGGCCCACAAACAGGTTGTGCTTTGTATTTCCCCCTCCCCCAAGTCTCTGTCAGGATTATAAGTGTACATGTGTGTAAGAGTGAGTTCCCTCATGTTTATTACTGTCTCTTTTAGTCAAACCCACTGTAGGTGTGCATTGCAAAGCACCTCCTTTTTAAGATGCCATTATCTATATGTGCATAAATGCCCTCTGTGATTGGAGCCGAAGCCGGTTTTCTTCACAACAAAATGTTACACAGCCGCTGCTTAGCAGCCTCTGTGCCGCCTCACAATAGAGAGCCATTGTTTTTCTCTAGCACTTACCCCGAGCATTGATCCTCTGTAGTGGAACAAGCTATTCGCTTTGTATGTTATCCTGCACTTCCGCTTTTGATGGACTCGCAGGATTGATCCTGCCTATGCAGTCATTATCTGGGCTCAGTAATGTTAGTTTAGGTGGAACCTCTGAAAGAAAGACCCCAGCAGGGAAGTGTGGCTTTGGAAAAGATCTAAGTGTTCCAGGATAAAAGGTGGTGTGCATGGTTTTGATTGTGCTTTGTGTTGTGTTTTCTGCCATGTGGAGGAAAATAGGCTGAACGGACAGGGGAACTGCGTGAATGTATTGTCGACGGAGCCCAAACTGACCTCAAGAATGAGCTCACCCCAAAAAGTGGTGTTCAACTTCCCCTCGGATCAGATGAAACACCAGTAACCTTTGTTTGCGTTTCAATATTCAGTGAGTTAGCTGGTGCTGCTTTATTCTGTCACATCTAGAGGAAAATAGAAGTACTGACTGGTCCTTTGAGAACTCCAAACAGCTTGTGCACCTTAATCCATGTTTTGTGAAGCTAAAAGATCAGGCTTTGGGTCCAAAACATTTTACTTTTGTATTTTAGTTCTTCCTTTGTAGCAACCACCTCCAACAAGTCGAGTGGGCATGTTTTCCTGGCCCTTCAGTTGCTCTGGAATTCATACATTGTTCACAGGTTGTTAGCTGTAGCGGTGAAGGCATTGACATTTTCCTAGCAACCAATCGTGTTTAAAAGAAGAAAAGAAAAAAGGAATGCTAATATACAAAGTGCATTTTTTATAAACTTGAGTTGAATCATTCAGCTCATCCCAAGATGGTAACTAACATGTATTTATTTATTTGTAGTGTAGGATGACATTCATAGTTAATGTACCAACATACAAAGAGTAATACACTGCTGCTATCTGTCATTTCTGTACACAACAGTATAACCGGGGATGAAGTCCAGGCTAAAGTGGCCCTTGTCCACGATGAGGAGCGGGTTCTCTCTGAGGATGAAGCAGCGGTAAGTTGTCTGCTATTCATACGGTTTATTCTCCAATGCTGCTGAGTTCTCAGGGCCACCGAGGGTGCAAGGAGATGCAGCCTTCACTGAGGTTGTGTAATCAGGCCATTGAAGTACTTGGTTTCCCTGACAAACAAGTGTTGCAAGCTATTTGTGATCTACAGTATATCATCGAACGACATTTGTATTCAGCATGTCCACCTTTCTACTAGACTAAGTAACCTTTGAAGGATATGGTAGGCTTTTAGTCTATATTTTCCTTATTGTCAATACATCCCATGAAACTAATAAGATATACATTCTGTAGAATGGCTTAGTGATATCCTGAAACAACTGGAAAGCTCTCAGCAAACCTTCCTCTAACAGCAATGAATAGTGCATTTCTTTAAAGAACTATACACAGTCAGTGCACAAGTGAGTAATTACAGTTGTGTATGTGACATTCAATAAAAAGTACAAGCTCACTATTGCATCCTACAACCATCATCAATCCATACTGTATTACATATATATGCATCAGATCTGAATCTAATATAAATGCTTTAAGATATTCAATATTACTCATATTGTCAAGCCGCTAAACAAACAACAAACCTCGATACGTCTTCATCGGCCGGCTTTCTCTGTGGTTTCACTTGTTCTTGCTAGCGTTGACTGTCTGTCTTCCGGGTTGACTGTTTTCTCCACTCGTACAACAGGGTCCCTTCCAAATTCATTTGAATTCTGAACAGGATGAGCACAGTTTCCCAACAGTGATTTTTCCCTCAAGCTGCAGTGTGTGAGAACGCGACTGTCGGTTTCACTTTAAACTTGTTGAGCATCCCTCTTACCAAGCAGCACATATCAACATCTCTGGCTGTAAACATAATGGCTAGAGCTGAATTTTTCCACTTCTTCTCGCTCTTCCTATTTCTAATATAAATGGCAATTGATATGCGCAATCATACACTCCCGCTCAAAAAAATAAACAAAATCTGTTGTGTTCTCCTACTGCGGGGCAGGAAGGGTTCAGCTTGTGAGTACGTCGTCACACTGCTGAAAATGTGTTTACGGAGATGTTCAAATGTATTCGCAAATTAAGTCTGCTGTCAGGGGGTGACGAAGTGAATCGTGTATCATGTCTAACATGACAAATGTTTGAATTTTGCGCTGTTATATATATATTTATATATATATATAGATATAGATATATATATATAGATCTATATATAGATCTATATATATATATATATATATATATATATATATATATATATATATATATATATATATATATATATATATATATATATATATATATATATATATATGGATGGATGGATGGATGGATGGATGGATGGATCATTGGATGGATGGATGGATATCTCTCTCTGTGTATGTATGTATGTAATGTGTGTATGTAGAAAAATGCTACGCTGCACCAAAGCGGTAAGCGACATGAAAAATCCATGTTCATTTGTTATTTCTGCTGGTGAACGGAAAGACATTGCTAATGAATTCAACTGCATCCGAAGCAGATGAATAGGTATGAATATGCATGAATATGAAAATGTGTACTTAACTGCCACCACAACAAACGGCAAATCAAGTCTGGCAAATTAAACAGGGGGCCATTGACATTAGTTAACATGTAATTTGCATTAGAACTGACAAGCAGCCCTGTGTTAGCACCTTAATCAAGGTCCAAGGGCAGCAACAGTTGTACCACATGAGAAGTTAATTCTGTGTACTGGGAGGGATTAAGAGAAACACTTTTCCCCCATTACCATCCAACGATTTCCTATCGCCAGCTGTGCGTTTCTATTTTAGAAATACATTTTCTGACGACTTTAACGCCACAATTACGTTGCTGCACAGCCGGTGCATAACCTGGAAATGTGTAAATCCTCTCAGGTTGATGAAAAAAACAACAGTTGTTGAGAGAACGCACTAACACTGGGTCTTCATGTTAATTCCTCACAGTATATGTGGACAGAAAGGAAAATTAAAGGCATTTCCTCATCGGTGCTCAGTTGTAATTACTCTTCTGTCGCACTTGAGATAAGGCCATGCATTGATTTTCGCACGCTTATTCAATTTGTTTTAATTTTCCCACCTTTTTTATTATTTCCCCCTTGCTTTTTTTCATCCTTTCTACCAAAGAAGCTTTGGCCTCCACAGAAAATGTGGTTTCCACTTCAGCGGCCCAGATAATTCAAGAACAGAGAGGATTTTCAAGAGAACAATTTGATGATCAAAGGAGACACTCCATTCGGGAGGGAAAAGGGATATTCTGATGCGGCGCTCCCTCAGTATTCTATCATTACGTTATAGCCCTCCATTCCTGTAGAAACCACTGTTAATGTAGATTCGAGTTTATTGGCTTTTCAGAAGGTAATCATAGGTATTCAAGAAGAATGTCTTGTCAAACAAATTGCACCATTCTTGTTGAGTTGTCTCCTTTAAACAAAGCACGGAGACCTGAACAGATATCATTTCAGTACTCAAACTGAAGCATTTGCACTAAATTAGCTCTTGCAAAGATTGGACCGTCCTCTCTTTGGTCATTAACCATAGTACAATTCATTCTCAGGAGCACCGACGTGTGACCAAGCTCGGACTGTAGTTATGTGCTGGTGAACAGAGCTTGAGGAAATTGCCTTCTCTCAAGAAATGGGCATTTGTGCCGAGGTGAAATTCACTTATCCATCAACTACCCACTCTCCTCCCTTCAAAGCCCCGTAATAAGTCGACCAGAAACACTATTTAGAGTACGCTGAATATAGTTTTTCTTTTTCTTTTGAACAGAAGAACAAAATAAATCCCCTGATAGAAAAAAAAAAAAAATCCTTCTGGTGGTGATGGCAGAGAGCAAAGATGGAGGAAAGAAAGCGTTGCTGTAGGTGCATTGGAGGTTGGGAATTCCCGATAACCGCTTGCTAGTGGGAATGTAAATCTTGCTTTATTTTTTCATAGTTTGATATTATTTGCAAAACCTTAGGGGTTCCAGAAGAGCTGTCATTAGTTGGTAACGAGGCAGAAAGGAAGACGGTATAGCTGGGATGTAGTGGTGCGTGGACAAAGGAAATAACTAGCTTCAAGAAATCCTGTATGGTAATAGCCCTCAATATTCAAATTCAGTGCTTTATAGAAGCAAAAAACAGCTTTGAAGTTGTATTTTATTCTCATTAAGACTGGTTAGATGTCTACATACTGTGCTGTATGACTTAAAAACAGTTTTATATTGAGTAGTTAACTAAACAGTGTCACTTTAATTTTGATTTTAGTAGCTGTTCTTGAGCTTTTGACTATATCGCATGACCTTTACCAGCAGATAGTTTGCCATAGGATTTAACACTTAAAAAAACTCAATATTAAAGAGTCCTTTAAACAAATAAATACAGATAAAATAAAGTATTTAGTGATGAAACAATGGGTTGTCACTGACAACAGTTATGACAATCAAGTCAGCATTTTCAAATTACAATCTCAAACATCGCCGCTTAGTTCTCTTTGGCGTTAAGCAGTGATTGCAGATATATTTTGGGCGTTCACTTCCCAGAGAATGTTGTTACAGACACCCAAGTTCGCAACACTGCAAATGGTAGGGCTCATCAGTGGGCTATACTCATTCACCATATTGTTACTTTAAACACCAGGAAAAATGTTCTATCGGGAATATCTTTTGGATATTCTTTTGGTTTAGTTGAACAAAACAAGTGTTTGTGACGATGCCATGTTGGGCTCTGGGAAATTGTGATTTTTATTGACCAAAATCAACTGCATAGTAAAAAAAAAAGAAGACAAACGTATTATAACCTCGGAAGAAGTTGTCTAAATACTTCCCCGAACATGATTTCAGCTAAAACCTCCCCGATAGCATTTATCCATCTCTGTCTTTTTGTCCGTCATAGTGAGTGACAGATTGACAGCGCCACACCGAGCCAGAAAGCACCTGCAATGCGAGCGGGCCAGACGCGGCTTCACCTTTCTATCTTGGCAACAACATTGAGCTCTCTTGATGTTCACAACATCCACTGATACGCAGAAAACAAACACCCGGCGCCTCGCGTTGCCCTCCCACCCCGAGTCACTCACTACCAAGCGAGGTCAGCCGCTCCTCACACCATCTGTTTGGGCTGGCTGACATTTGGCCTCAGCCAACATTTAAAAATCTCCCTTCAGAGGGGGGACCAGAGTATTTATATTCAGTTTTCGTTTTAAAAATGTATATCAAAGGGGCAGATTTTAGATTTCTATTTATTTTTAATCTCAAAGGCAATAATTAGGATCTTCACTGAATGTGCAGTCGCTCAATGAGATTTCGTGATGCATATTTAATTGGCGTGCAGGCTTTTAAAGTGTTATATACAGTATAATGGGGGTTTGACTCCTCATATAGTACTGCACATAATCTGTTTACATCTGAGCTCTAGATGTATTAACCACGACTGTAATAGTTACACATTTCATCGACCCCAAAAGACCGCAAAGGTTGAAATTGAATTCACTGCCACGCGAACGGGAAGGCCGGCGTCACAGCACAGCTTGCTTGACGATGTCTCCACAGCCTCCAGAAGGGGGCAGCAGGCCTCTAAGCTGAGTGCGAGCTAATGGAGAAAAGGAAAGTCACATTCACAGGTCATTTAATCTCTTTGTTTTGTCATGGGCTGGGCCTCTGGTGCTGTTTTTCTGCCTCGCTCTCTCCAAAAAAAAACAAAAAAAAACAGAGAGAGATCCCTCTTGTTCAGAAATGAACAATTCTCATCTGCCTCCAAGAATTTCCTTCCTCATGCATTCGATGGGTTTGTGGAACGCTTGCAGTGACTCTAAGATTTAATGTGTGCGTGTTCTGAGGAGAGCTATGAGACTACAAACACATTTTTTTTAACACTGTCTTAAACTCTCTTTAATGCCTTTTTATTTGGAGCAATGTAAGCTCTTACGTCAATGAGTAACATTGAGGTCTGATACGTGCAGACCTAAGTTGCACTTAACGTTCCAGTCGTACTGAACTGACGAGGAATATGGGCCACGGCACTTTGCAGTGTATGCTTGTGGATGACACAGTAGCAAAGGAAAATCCTACACCGCTTACACTTAATGATCTTCGTCATTTAGATTCATTCAGAATCATAGTAGTAGACACTGGGCAGCCTTATGTGGGGTTTGCATATCTGTTTGTGTATTCCAACAAGATTACGGTCTTGTGTTAAAAGCCTGCTGGGTATACGAGGCTGGTGGGCTGAGGGCGAGAAGGGGGTTGTCTGCGCCTTTACCGCCCCTCAGTACCGTTCATCACCTCCCATCACACGTGCCTTGTTTTCGCTCCCCTGCTGGAGTGCTTTCAAGCTATATAATGCGAAATGACAGGCTGAAACCAGAGGTGGAGTGATATGCGGTTTGTAGAAATGAGGTAGAGAAAGCTGACCTGCTAAAGTTCGCTGTTTTGTGTCATGTTCTTTTGAGATGATGGGAGGACAGTGCGTGGCAGGCGGAGGAGGGGAGAGTGATTTGGGCGGTAACGGCGAAAGACTTTTTCATTTGTTTCCGGCTGCACACCTGACACTCTTCAATCTCTTGCCTTGCCCTCTTCCTCTGCACCTCTAATCTTCTCCGCACTCGTCTTTTGTTATGTAACTGCAGTGATTGGATGCGCTGGAGGTTGCATCTGCGGCACAAGTAATGGGACCAGTGGGAGGTCAAAGGCAGGAGAGGCGAGGAGCAAAGTGAAGAGGCATCATTTAATGCTCCTCCAAGCCCTGAAAAGGGTCTCTTTATATCAAGAGGTGTTTTATTCATCTATCTCTATGTCTCTATTTGTTTACCCACTCTGCTAGTTTCTTATTTTTTACTTAGTTCTCTGTACAGTTTGTTTCAGTTTGGAAAACACAATAGTAAATCGTGTGAATAAAAAAAAGAAAAGAAAATGCAACACATGTCAGACTTAAAGAAGTTGAATCACACAGCTGTGTTTTCACCGCTTAGACTCCATCGCTGAAAATTCTGTCTTACAAGCTGTGCTGACAAACCAGCCTTAAAGCAAGCTCAAGGCAATCGTTTGTATTCTTATCAGCTTGAACCACTTGACAAATACTATTGATGTTGCTCCTCTGTATCTGCACCTCCCGAGAACAGGATACACACTGTGCAAGAAGCAACGTCCAAGGAGACTAGACATCGGCTTCCTCTGGGACAATCCATGCCAGGGCTTCCCAGGTGAAAGCATTGATCAGTGATATTGTTCCGTATCACAAGAAAGGAAAGGAAGTTTTTGCAGTGGGAGCAGTCTTTAAATGCTCCCCTGCATTTCTGGAACATTTTAGAGGGATTATTCTTAAGTTATGCTAATGACACAAAGTGGATAATCGGCTTATTTTATGTACAAGCATTTCATTTTTGCAGTGTAGTTGCGGTGGGTGATGAAGTCAAAGTCAGTATCGCAATTTTAAAGTCTGTTCTGGTTAATTTGATGACACCTGTGGCTTCTTGTTGTCACAACAAGTGTGGTTTAATACTGCAACAAAACACTCCTGAAGCTACTTTGTCAGGAATAGAACCGTCATCATGTGCAGGTCAACTCAAACGAGTTGCGTTTCATCTTGTGCAGGTCAACTGAACAAGTTGCGGTTCATCCCGTGTACGGCGTGACTAGTTTTCCTCTCAAAGCAGATCTCTGTCCTGGTTAGTTAGTTCACTTGCTCAGGACAAAGGGTTGTCTTGTTTTTTTGGTGTATTTGTGATGAATGTTCATGATCAGCGCTAACCTGCTCCGACGAGTATGATGTGATTTTTTTGGGTGGTGTTTTGTTTCGGGTGTGCATTAGCAGTAAAGTCATACAGCTCCGATACGGCTGTTGGAGAGTGTACAGTAAGCAGAACGGCTGATATATAATTTGCAAAAAGTGTATTGCTGTATTACATGCTGCATAGTTTCCTGGGAAGGCAATTTCATTCCAGTGCAGGAATGCCTGACTCCAAACTAAAATAAACACAGAACAAAGTTGTTCCCTGGATTAACGAGAAAAGAAGGTTTACCTTTTTAATATGAATAGTTTTTAGATTTTTTATTTATATATATATATATATATATATATATATATATATATATATATATATATATATATATATATATATATATATATATATATATATATATATATATATGACGAGTTTTCCAAAAAATGCACCTAAAAACATCAAACTGTAACACATCAGATATTATTTATTTCTTAATATGACCGATAATCACAATACTATGCTAATAAAACTAATCAATACTACAGTATCAGACTGAAGCAGAGTTCTGTGTTTCATTTTTAAATATGAAGTCGCATCTAATATCCTCTGACCCCACACAGACACTGGCTCCTGGAAGAACTTGTTGTTGAGGAACCTCATATCCTTTTGTGTTGAACCGGTTGACGTGTTTTGTGTTTCCATGGTGACCCCACCCTGCAGCTCATAAGACATTAATGAAAGCTCTCAGAGGCCGCAGGGGCACCAGAATAGTGCACGTCCTCAACGTTTCAGCTATTGTGGTCGCTCGGAGGAGTTACACAACCTGACGTTCACCCTGAGAATGTTTCCTTCCCCCATCAACTCGTGGCTTTTGAGACCGGCAAAGATTGGGCTTGCTAGCAAAGGGATGACACACAGAATGACAAAACTCCTGTGTCTGTCTGTCAGGCTTGGTCTTTATCCGACTGACATTTGCTGGCTCAGACTCATCCAGGCTCTGGAGAAGCCAAGGATAAGAGTCAGACACAGATGGCTTTTTTTCCCTTGCAATTCTGTCGAGCGCAAGATTCAGAAGGGAGAAAAAAAAAATGTTTCCAAATCTTCATCCTGTTTCTACAGACTCTCTGAAATATAATTGCCTCTACAAATGTATAAGAATCCAGTGAGTCTTCACATACTGCAACAATGTGTCTTTTTGTTCTGTTTTCTCACCAGGCTGTATTCTTTTTGTCTGCGCTGACCCAACCTATTGGTGATTAAGGCGTGATAGGGCCGTTCCGCCAGCAGAGACATTTCTCGTCCTCCGAGTGAGTCAAAAGAACAATGCAAGAAAAGCCTTGTGCCATTTAAAACTGATGAGCCAAAGCCAGCATGACGGAGGAGAGGACAGGAGAGGGGAGGTGTAGGTGTTAAATTGATGGGCGCGAGAAAAAAAGCATCTGCTTTGCAATAGCTTACCAGTTGCCTCAGAAGCACGCCTGCTATTGTTTCCAAATAAGGATATCCACTTCTGTGAGCCGAGTAGTGTCGCCTTCAGAAGACATGTGTAAGAGGGATAAAAATGGTTACATAAGAAACATTTAGAGACATTTATTTTGCAGCTTTCCAGGAGCTTGATCTATTTTCTTTTTCCTTAGCTGCTTCGACGTCCTTTTCTGTTTTCTAGGTAGTTCAGAGTTGATGCGTGGGCAGAGAACAAAAGACGGCAGATATAGGGGCTGTAGTCAGCAGCTGATCCAATGACAGAAATGGCACCGATGTGAGAGGGGTCCCAGGTGTAGTCCTGACTCAAGTAGCACTCCAAGATGGGTGGAGGGGAGGGGGTGTTCAAGGGGAAAGGAGCGAGAAAGTAGCGTGGGGGCATCATGGAAACTTGCGTCCTGTGTGACAAGCTGCCTGTTGTGTGCATACTCCTTGACAGCAGAGAAAGCAAAGAGACAGCACACCTGACCCTGTTGACCTTCACCAAAGTAAGACAGGACTCAGATTTCTGCCACTGAACAGCAGTGGCATGAGTGTGCACCTCTCCTGTCTCTGCATGTATTTTTGGTAAACTTGGGTCGAACCGTTTGACGTCACCGGTGTTCAAATACCAGAAATGTTTGCTGACTGGAAAGGCCAAAACGCTAGGAGAAGATATTTTTTTGTATACCGACTTTGAAATATCTGTTGATCTCAATCGGCCTCTTACACACAACAAAAAGTCTGAATTCGCAGAATTACGAGCCACTTGGATTAGTCAGCACTTATAAGCAGAACGGTGAAGCAGAAACAAACTGAGATTAGCTTACATATGGAATAATACAATATACTCGGATTGGTATTAGCAGAGTGCAGAATTTATTATCTTGATTCCAATTCGCAAGGCTCTGTTTACCTTTTTAGACGAGCCCAAAAGATTATAAAAATACATCTTCATGGATTTTTATCTTTTTTCCAAACTTTGTGTGACGCACATTCAGGGAAAATCCTCGGTGTGCTCGAATAAATGAACATAGTCCTGTCTCAGTTCTTGCTTACTAAACCCAATTGGTTTAGATGTCGGGCTGAAATGTGTTATGCATACATGCAGATATTGTTTGCCATTGTCACTCGGAATCCGTTGCTTTTTATGGGGGAAAATTCAGGCAAATGTCAAACTGCACGTGTAATATTCCATGTACAGCTGACCTGTTCTTTCAAGTCCAACCAGCCAATTAATAGAGCTGTCAATCACACATCAAAGGCAACACCCAGGGATGAGCGGGATTCGGTAATTGGAAATGTTCCTCCAAAGAATGAAGCTTCAATGAAACTATTTCAACCTCGTCCCCGAGAAATCATGTTGATTATAATACATAGTTTTTAATAGGAGTGGGCACAGACATAGCTTAATCAACCAGATCAGCAACATTGACCATTAGTGCTTCATTTTAATGCACTGACGGCTGTGCGTTACCTTTTTAATGTTAAAGATTGTATGTAATGCCTTTTGTCTTTTTCGCTATGTACTAATTGAGTTTCACATTATGTTTGCAACGTATGCGAGTGACATTCGTAGGCGACACAGGAGTGAAAACACTTGGATATTTTCCTCGTCTCTATAGTTGTTTTATATAAATAAAAGGTTGAACTATGAACCTGATTATATTATGTTCTCATGCTTGTATAATCTCAGTCTCCTGTGTTTTGCCATAAAGTTGCATTTCTAGTTGTTTGTTGTGTGGCTGTGCACTTAAGTCAGGATCAGTTTTGTTACTCTGACTCCATCCCTTCCTGCTTCTTTCCCTTTTCTCACGCACTCCCCCCCACTCCCTCTACAGAGTGACATTTATTAATTAAATATGTGTACTGCCGCAGGATGTGCCTCCCTTTCCACTATCTCCAGACACTAATAATTACATTGGCATTTAGCTCCATGATAAGCCGACCCTATGGCCTTTATGAAATGTTCCCTGGGCCCGGCTACTGAGCAAAATATAGACTGATGTGATGCTATATATTGATCCAATTGCCTGTCTTGTCGCTTTCATCTTAAGGAAAGAGGCACTGTTCATTAGTGTGGTAAAAATAATCTCAACAACACCTGATTTTTACATCATTAAAGGCTGAAATTGAGCTTTGCTGAAATGATGCCGTAGGTGTGCGGTTTAATTGAAGTTTGGGCTGGTGGTGACACATTATCACAGGTAAATAAATGCCACAGAAATCATTTTAATCTATGATATTTGTAGCCTGAAAGTTTAGGCACTTTCTTTATGGACTCCATTTGAAGTTTCATTGGATTCTGAGTCTAAAAGCAAATAATTATATTCTCACTTCAAGCGACATACAGAAAACTAAGATATGTACAAGCAGTAGTTTGAATAAGCAAACAAATGATGGATAAGCTGCTGAAAGCTCAACTGGATCAGTGTTTCCCTTCGAAGATGATGCCTCCGTAGATCTAAGTGAAGTTAGCCAAAAAGATTTAGAGTATTAAGTTTGATTTGCTTTACCTAATTACTTTGCCTCGCGTGGCCTAATCAGGATGGTGCATTGCAAGATTATTACGTGGTTTATTAGCTTCAGGGATGTAACATTGATGCCTAAATCACAATTACTGTCATCATGCATTTAGTTTGTGAAAAGCTCACTCTAACCAGTTACATTCTCATAAGTTGTCAGCAATTCGCCTGCTATCTCTTCCCTCAGTTGCTTTTTGTTGTTTCGTTGGCAAACGTGGGACATTTATTTCCTTTATCTTTCACATGACAGGATGTGCTTCTTAGGCTGACATTTAGTTTACCACTGCTGGTGTCGGGGAATGCCTTCATCACTTCAGGTTGGCCTGAATAATCTCTAATCGCCAAATTCAACTGGAGATTTGAGTCTTACTCGTTCCAGAAAGGCCCAAGCTGAAAACACACTGCACGGTTTCGGAGAAAACCACTCTGGCTTCCAACTGGACCTTTGGACTCGAGGGTATTGTATGTACCTTTCGGTATCAGCTGAGAGGACCAGTGTTCTTGCTACCTTGGGAAATCTGCCACTGATTTCTATTATTTTGGTTGATGTTTCTGTCCTCGTCTGTCAAAGGGCTTGATCGAGAATGGCTAGCGAGATCTTTTCTCTCTGAACAACATGCTCACCTGCTGTCTTTGTATCGCTGGCTCCTCGGCTGAGGATAAAAGCCCAAAGCGAGTGACAACGCAGCTTTATTAAATGTGTCTTTCTGCCTGTGCTTGTGCGTACGTTCAGTGTGCACACACATACTGTATGTGTTTTAATAATACTGCATGGACGTGGTAATATCTTCAGCTGTGTAAGATCATAGTAATGCATGTCTCATCTTTGTTTGTGTGAGGCTTCCACATATTTGCAAAGTGCATTTCATAACTAGAAACCCAATATTCTCTTGCCAGGTAGATATAAATGGTATTGGTAGAACTGTGCTTCTGGGGCTAGTTCGATCTATCAAATAACATAACACAGTATGCAGGATTGTTATTTGATCTTTCCTCTCTTTTCTCCCGCTCTCTGGAAGGCAATATCTCCACATCCTGTTATATCAGCCCTTGCGCTAGTTCAACTAAATCAACTGTAGAGTTTATTTGTCGGAATTGTTGGTGAATTTTCTCATTACATGAGTCAAATCTCTCAGAAATTGCAGTTTAGATGCAGTTTGAAAACTAACTGGGCGGCCTGCTACATAAGTGATAGATGCTTAATGTGCAATTTACCCACAAGACAACATTTATATGACTTCTCTTATTAAAGCTACATTTCTGTTGCAGGGTGAAGAACATTTTTAAGGTTTATTATTTTTTTTACTTGTTTTCACATTTTAGTTTACAAACCGCACCTTTTTTCCATTGTGGTTAGTTTTTACATTTGAAAAATGATCATGGACAAAGACAGTTTGACACTTTGGCAGTGGAGAAGGATCACATTCGTTCCTCAGTCGTTCTTTGTGAACTGTTGGCAGAAATGATTCATTCTGATCAATAATGTGAAATGGGTGGAAGAAATATGAGGATTGCTGCAACCAAAAGTCTAAAGCTTGAATTTACTGAGCCGTGTAACAAACTATAGTACGGGGCAGATACGTTTATGATCACTTAATCTGTCTTTAGTGTTTCCAATTGATTTTCAAAATGACTGAAACCCAAAATTAAAAAGAACAGCACAATATTTGACATTTTTGCTTGTTAAATGATGAATTAATACTCAAAATGGTTGCAGATGGATTATCTGTCAATTGATTAATGGATTTATCAACTATTTATTTCAGTACAGAATCTCACAGTCCAAACACACCTTTGCTTATTGTTTATTAAAGGTCAAACTCACATAAAGCTTGCATACTGCATTACAAATGGTGAACTGTGGCAGTATTCGGCTCATTTCCTCTCTATGCACACAGCATATTGTGTATGCGTTTCAAACAAACACGTTTCAATTTGGCTTCGGAAAGACGACCTAAGCACAAAATAACTCTTCACCGCACACGTCCAATGTGATTCACAGCACCTGCCTTCCGGTACAAATGTCCAGATCCACAGTCGTGTTTATTAGCTTAGCTTAATTGTGCATAGTATTTAAAGGTCACTGCCTGCTGTGATACATCGCTGCCAAAACGGCTTGCAGGGGACGCTGTCTCAGATGAATAAACACTGAAAGCTGCACCACCTTCCACCCCTCCGTCCCCATCCTTTACCTCCCAATGTGCAGCACATTCTGCTTTTACAGGCCTTGCACAAGGTCCTGTGACTGATGGGCGTCTACTGGTACGCATCGCCTCACTGACTTCCATTTCAGCTGGCAAAAGGCAGCAGATTAATTTGCTTGTCAAATTTCTCTCTTCTTCCTGCAGGGGGTTTATTCAGATGGGAAGAACGATGTGTTTGTCCTCCAGTGAATTAAAACATGCAGTATATCTGTATAAGTACAACCTACCCTGTGATTAATGGCATTTGACTTCTATAAGCAGTAAACTTCTTCCGTTTGGCTGTAAAAAAACTGATTTAATGAGAGAGTGACTTGAATAGATGAGCAGATATAGCAGCGGGGATTATTGGGAGGTGAGCTGAATGGGGAGATGGATGATATGCAGTTTATCAGTTATATAATGCACTTTTTATAAGACCGTACCTGTGGGGCTAGCAGCCACTCTGTGTGCATCTTAAGATACGTGTCAGAAAGTATACATGCTTTTGAGGAAATGTGTACTCTCATGGTCCAGGTTGTGTACTGGGTTGTACAAAGAATTCACAAGAGAAGAGAGAGCCTGACGTGTTGAGAGCCCATAAAGATACAGAGGCTCCGTTGGATTTATATACTGTGTTTGCACGTTGATTTTGTTTGTGTGCTATTTGACTTCATCTGCTCAGGTACAGTATGTATCATACTTTGATTAGGAATGTCCTCTTAACCCTCCAGGCCTTGTTGGGAGGAGGCTATGAGATGGATCTTGCCAAGTTTCAGCACACACTCTGGGACATCCTGACAAAGGGAGACAGTGTCAAGGTGAGTTTCATCCTTTTACATCCTTCTTCAAGCTGACTACATTCTTCATTCACTCCCTCATTTAGTTCTTCCATATATTAGTTCCCAGTTGCACCAGAAACTGAATTGACTCATCCCCTCATGAAATAGGTGTTGATGAACCCTTGGTGACATTCGTTAGTGGCCAATTTGTGGGTCTCATGAATGTGGGCGCGTCATTCTTCACCAATGTGCTGGGGTGTCGTTAGAAAACGTTCGAGAAGTTAATTATGTTTATCGTTGCAGATGCACAGTTAAAAATAGTTTCCTCTAGTTTGGTTCCGTCCATTACGTCGAAAGGCTGTCAAGACAGTTTGTAATTGGTAAAAAGATGAGAATTTGTATGGCAAAGTTTACCAAACCAAAGTTACCGCGCAAATTGCCTTTGTTAATGAGTCTGGGGACTCCAGCATTTATGTTTAAGCTGCATTGGTAAATTTAAAAAGCCAGAAAACTAGCAATTCTGAGTTGACTTTGAAAAAATATGCAATTGAAAAAGCCAGCCTGCTGTTGCCTTCTTACTGTTGTTTTGGGTCAGCATTTGATCAATGAATTCCTGTCGAGATGTTAAAGGGAATGACAATCAATATAACAAAATACATGACCCAGTCTAGCTTTAATTGACTATGCAAGCGCTGTTTTCCCAAATCCTTCTCCATAGACATGGTTCCCTTCCTCCATCCACTTCCAGCCGACTCAAATCGTCTCAATCCTTACCCTGCCTGTGTAGTTTTGCTTTGGTCCATACCAAAAACCTTTCTTCTGGCTGTTTGAAAACATCTGGCTAACAATGGCTGGTTAGATGTACCCAGAAAGAAAGTAAAGTATATGACTCCAGGAACAATGTAGAGATGAGAGAAAACCAAAACGATAAGCACAAAATGAGGAAAAAATGTATTCCTTTAACCTAAATGTGCAAAAGCTTGATTACTCCAGAGTTGTAAATGTAGCCGCTGGTCATTTGAAGCTGTTATGTTCTTCTGGTTATCACAGCGTTATTAGATTAATGTAATGGTACTATTCCACTTTGACAGCCTGAACACAAATAACCTCATAATACCTTGCTTTCTTGAGTCTGTGCGAACGTAGAGTTCCCGAAGCTGCCGGCATTTTTTTATATATACTGAGCACAAGTTTATAAACCACATGTTTTCATCTGACGGCCGAAAAGAAAATGTCCGCGCCGCTCTCCATCTCCTGAACTGAGGACACAAGAGTATGAGATACCATCCTTTCATTTCCGCTCTTCCAGATAAAAAGATGAGACAGGGAGAGTACGAAAGTGAGGCCTATCGCTGGGCACCAGTGATTGAGTCCCTTCGCTAAGCCACAGTGAGGATCTGCTCAAATAACCCACTCTGCCGATAAGAAGCTAGTCATTTCCATAGACAAAAAAACATTGGGATTCAGATTAGATTGCACCATCCGCCTGGCTTATCTTAGTGTTGCTCCATCATAGAATGGGAATTATAAGGCTAACTCCTGTCCCCCGTCTTTTAATGAAAACACCACTGAAATGCATCCACTTGAAATGGAATAGTATTATTATTGCTGGCAGTAGCGCAGGTTTGAATTGGATTTGATGGCCACATTAACTGCCACTTTTTAAGAAATCTTTTTACCATTGTAGAATGTTCTGTTACAGATAGATGATTTTACTGCTCGCAAGGTTGTTTTCCATAATGCTCTCTTTTCTGACTGAGCGGACGGGGTGTAAAAATAATACAGAAAACCATCCAAAATTCAGCATCGCCGCTTTAAAAAATCAATCGGTAACATAATAGTAAATGGAAACCAATTTAAAACCAATCGGAATATAACTGTAACACAAAAATGTGTCTTTCCCCCATTAAACCTAGAGTTCACTTTTCATTCAACCTGACGATCTTTACCGTTACCTATTATCCAATCACATTTCAAGCAAATAGACATTGACAGTCTCAGTTGACAGAGGTGTCCAAACATGACCCTTGAGGTAGATGTTCATTTTCTGTGAACCTTAAAGTGTTTGACATGTCTTTGGACCTTTACCGCCATTTTTTGTTCAGTCAGTAATTGTCCTGTACAGGTTATTATTTTATGTATTTATAGCCGTGGTTTCAGAGAAGAGGTGCTGAAAGGTGCTGCAAAGCTTGGTTGTTGGAGGGAAACTGCCATTATATTTGTAAATGTGATCATTTGTGGCACGTAGAAGCTCATTCACATTCATATTTTTTAGGTGAGGACAGGTCACTGTATTCAGCTCTTAGAGATACAGTATGATGGTTTGATGCAGTACAGGCTATAATCAGACATCTGATTGTTTTTGCTGTACTACTGCAATGCCACTGTTAATACTTTAACCGTTGTTTGTTTTGTGCATCTTTCACTCTGCTGGCGATTTATTCCTCATTATATCCAAAACGACCTCGAACCAGCTTGTGAAAAAGGTTGATAAGTGATACACATTTTTCTCAAGCGATCTTAAGCGTTGCCTCTGCATGACACGTGTCAGCCGCAGTGTGGCAACTCATCAGCGTGACGCTTATATTCTCAGTCGTGAAACACTTGAAAGCGTTCCAGTTTGGTGCTCTACGCTGCCGGATCAGGCGCCTCTGTTGCATCCGTTACGTTTCAGCCATATTTCATTATATGTGACACTGTACCTAGATTGTCTTTTACATCCCTGAATTATAAGAAGGATCACAGAAAGAGTGCATATAAGTGGGGCTATAGGTGGATGTTGAGGGTTTTAAAAAGATTTTTCTGCATCGTTTATTTCCGTTATATTCCTCTGTTTTCGGTTCCCTAAACCTCCAGATTATTGTGGACGCTCAGTGTAAATGTGGCAAAGAAAAAAGCGTTTTAAAATGGAAACGTAGTAGTTTGGCTGTAGCAAGACTGGTAACAGATTTTGAACTTTTCACAAAGATACAAAGGACCAGGTCTAATCACTGACACCTTTTGCACAGTAGCTGCAGCGGCTAATGGCGTTTTTTCATTCCACACTTTCATGCCACATTTACACAATTCAGTTACAAAGGCTGTCACGCAATAGTCATGACTGCTTTTCTGTTTCTGAAGCAAACACTGTTAATGAGTCACTTCATCTGCATGAGAGATGCTGCCTAATTAGGAGCTAATTATTGAGTCTTTTCTTTAATTTTATATGACATTCACTTGCCCTCCCTTGTCTCGTCACAAGGGTTACCAAATTACTGCTGGCCTTAGTTACAGTAAATGATGTGAGTGATTTGCTGCAGCCAATCTGTGTGCGTCACATTTCTTCTGCCTTCATGTGTTCCATCCTTTGCATCCGTGGGTTTGAATTATAAAAGAAAAAATATATTTTTCCTTTATTCCTATTGGCACTAAACGTTCACAAATAATCACATTTGGAGCTAGTGTTCCAAATTACTATAGACTGGTATTTCCAAGGGGATGTCATTGGCTGACATTTGAAACCTGGACATTTGTTGTATATTCATAAACATTTTAAAGTGCATACAGGCTGAAAGCAGTCCATTCACTCTCTGTGATTTTCCCATCAATATCAGCACTACTGTGGCTGCAAGGCCAGTGACCATGTGCTATATTCACCTCAAGCATCAACAGTTTGAATAAAGAATATTCTTTCCACTTTAAAATATTTTAGATAAGCAAGAACCAGCTGCCTCAGCAGTACGAGCAAAAGCATGCCTCGGATACCCAGAGTACAGGAGAATTAGCGGAGTATTTTTGGAGATTGTGGGCTTTTGCTGTGGAGACGGATGTGCTGTTTGGGGTAAAATGTGTTAACATTTAATGGACCCCTGTTGCTCCCTCCCGACCTTATGAAGAGGGCTAAACAAATCTGACATCAAGAGCAATTTGAGGGACATTTTCTTCCCTCCCCCACGCTCTGCATGCCTTTTTAAGCAAAGACAACTTTGGTGAATATTTCATGGGGCCCATTGCCTCAGTTTCACTGTGTCGAGTCGGGAGAGTGGCACGCGATGACGACTGACGGGCCCACATGTCGGCGTCCGCGAGGAGACAGCCTTTCTTTGCGGGCCTGTCTTCCTGACACGCCTACTCCTTTTTCCTCTCCGGTTTTCCTTCTGTCGCAGACAACAGCTCTTTCGGGCAAGAGTCTGGCGGCTGATAATTTAGCTGTTACTTAAAATTTTAGTCGGACTACAGAACTTCTGCCGATCCATCTGATACTGTTGCGAAATGCCAACATATGGGTACAAATCTGTTTTTGCACAGACTGCAACCACTATAGCACTTAATGATTTGAGTACAGGCTTTTAAGATCACACAGGAACTTTATTAGGCTTCTTTTGCCAACTTTGATGTTCAAATCATTGTGTATTAGTCACTTATGAGTGTTTGTTCCTCTAATTCATGAGAGACTGATTCTTTCTACCTTTCCCTTTTATAGCTGACCTAAGCCTTCCGCCTCACTCAGCTGCACATTATAGAAATATGCTGCATCAACCATAAAATAATACCACTAAATAATCACTTTTTTGCTGTTTATTTCACCGCTACTCAAACTGCAATGGCAACCTCTCAATATCGTGTTTCTCGAGTGCAAGCTTCAATGATTGCCTTTACTGTTATTCCAAGGCACACTTCATTTCCCTCCCTAACATTCAATTTCATGGAGGAATGAGAAAATGCAGCCTTTCCGTGCTACTTACGAAGGTTTGACAACACTAGAGTCTGCTCACTTTGCCGCCGCCACCGCATCGGCGCGCTCTCCTTTCTCCAATGCGCTCTTATTTAATAAACACTGTGCTTGCTTGACTTGACGTCGGTTTCTGCCTCGCCTTGCTCAGTGTGACGAGCAGCTGAATGGTGTCACAGTTAACAGGGGCGGTTGCTCTGTTGTGACAATATTCGTCTGATGTGGGAGTGGTAGTCCTCGCCTGCCATGTTCTCCCCTTCTGCTCTTTTACTTTCTTGTTCCTGCTCTGTCTGGATCTCACCGCTGTCACGCGTCGGAGAAGCCAACTGGCACGACCTAAAAGTGCGATGGCGACATGCAAGCTGCCGTATTTCTCTCAGTAGATGGCCATCCAATGCTCATGCATGCGTATATACAGAGATATGCAGTTATTCTTTTTTTAAGATTAAATAACTTTAATTGGCCCTCAGTCTGAACTGGTGTCCCAGAATGCGGCAACGGCTGCCAGTGATGTATAAAAGATGCTGTGTGTTTGTGCATGTGTCCCTCATTTACATATAATTGTGTTTTCATCAAACTTAGTCGCACATAAATGTGCCATATGTCCATGATTTTACTGCTGACTGTAGTTTTCAAAGTCAAATATGCTGCTTAAGCAACCGGCATCATACTATTCTCTCTCACTTAGACACACATACTACAGACACATTCAGCATTCAACACTGGCAGGCTTTTGACTGTATCGGCCCCGTTTAAAAAGTAGACATGACTCATACCATAAAAGGTGCAATTACACTGTAATGTTGTTCTGTATCAAACATAATCACAACTTATACGTGAGTAAAACACGATAACATGTAATCGCAGACAGGAAGATACTCTCCTAGAGGAAGCCGATGTTTCTCAGGAAGTGCCATTAAAATTAATCAAAAGAAATCGCTTGTTAAAACCTCCGTGACTCACTCCATCACTCCTCTCCCTGGGATCTGGAGATACAGAAGAGGAAAGTGCCAGCAGCCGTGTATGGGACGGGGAAAAAGAAAACCACTCAGGGCGTCTTTGTCCTCTGTTTAAACAGTGCCACAGAAGGGGGGGTGGGGGGGAGGGAGGAGTGGAGGGGGGAACTTGGAGAAGAAGGGAAAAGAGAAGAGGTTTCTCACAGCTGCCCAGCCTGAGGCCCATAATATGTGGCGCTTTTCTCGTCACCGTGTCACCAGCCATTCGTCCTCGCCTGTCATTATTTTACCTCTTACAGAACAAACACACACACACACACACACACACACCGGTCCCTCAGACACACATATGCACGCTTACACCACCACACACTCTCTGTGCTGTCTGGATTTACTCTTAAATGCTGCCAGCATCAGATCCTCAAACATGGCAAACTTAAATGGCATAAAACACAGACAGTTCAACATCAGTTGAACAGGGAGGCGATGCTGGCTCGCCCAAATATAAGAACAAGTAACACCTCGGAAGGAAGTATTAAAAATAATTTAAGTCGTGGCTAAATCATTAGAGTTCCCAATGAGTTTTAACTGTGGTTCCTTTTACGGTGGTCAGCTTTCCTCTTAATATTTCCATCCTCCTTATTACTTGTTCCTATATATATTCAGAGTACTTTATTCTTTCTATTGCATTGGATGAAACTAAATTAAAACATATAGTTCTTTACTCCAAGTAGCTCTCTTAGACAGCATATGTAAATCCTTTCAAGCATTTTGAGCACCAGGCTCGTCCTCAGACTTCCGGCAATCTGCCAAAGGGCAACTCTCATAGTCATAATGTGAAAGATAACTAACCTATCAGTAGCACAGACAGGCGTAAGGTTGTATTGCACAGTGAATACCCACTCAATGAACTTTTAAAGCATCGCAGGACAGCAGGGGATGTACGACTGACCAGTGGACAAGTTAACACGCTTTTGACTTGATGCAGAAAAATAAAAAGCACAACGCTCGCTAGAAACTCTGTAGTGTTTGCCTAAAAAGGAAGCTACTCTCCATCTGGCGACCGTCCCAACACATGTTCGCTTCAAGCTTCTTTGCCATTTGGAACTAAAAAGCAGTATTTCCAACCAAGATCTATTTATTTCCATAAAATTGCTTTGATCTGTGTATCACTTAGATTCATGCAGTGATTTCATGAAGAGTTCAACTTGGATGAAGTTTGACAATATGAAGCTATCATATTAACTGAATTACATGGCCCACAAGTAAATCTTAAAGCCACTAGACTTCCAGCACCACCTGTTTTGCGAGGATGTGAAAAGGGAGTTTCTCCCACTTGACGTTAGAGAGCAGGTCAAGGTGGAAGGTTGAGCTTATAAAGCAACAGACCCGCCCTGCGACCATGTTGTGCATTCCCACTCCTAATGTCAATTTAGATGTTCTTGAAGGTGGTCTTTCTCGAATCTTCAAGTAACTTAGTTTCCCAGTTCAGTTGGCAGGATGCTCATGAGTTCTCCTTGGAGCGGTTACACAGGATCGCTTTGAAAGGCACAGATCAACAGCCTGACTCACCGACGAGATATAAAAACTTGATGTTGGTGGTGAGCTCTGCAAAAGGTCTACGCGGGGTCCACATCGACCCTTCTTTCGGCGCCCCTGTCCAAACCTTAAGCTCTGCAGAGGCTCCCACAAATGTCAAAGTGGAGTTCAGTTTGCATTTGCAACAGTGTCACGAGGCAGAAGAGACTCTGCAAACATCGTACTGCTGTCACATTCACCATTAAACTCTGTGCCTCTGCAGGGATAGCGGTCATGCCGCGAACATTGCAGTCTCTCCACATAAAGTCTGACTTTGACTTCAGCGCAGCTGAAACCTGGGTGCTTAATTTCTGTAGCAGCTTCTGTTTTAAACCAAATGGAGAGAGATATGGCTTCACAGTCTATGTGCAATCTGTTGTATTGGGCTCTGTGGCAGTAGCATATCCATCAAAACTTTGGCTGATGAATAACTTGACCCTCCATACACCTGCACTTTTCACCCCATCTGGTCATCAATGCCCGGCTATAACCCACCCTTTAAGATAATGCCTGTTATAGTCAGCCACTGCTACATTTCTACATTAAGAAAAGAGCAAAACTGGGAAAAGAATGTTAAGCAAAAAGGATGTGGACATATGCTAAATCTAAGGCACATCCAATCTGATACCCTGCTGAGGATGGACACTCAAATCTGACTGCCTAATATGTTTGAAAGCTACCAGAATACACTGAAAGGATCTCCTTCTTTCAACCTAGTCCATACATATACGTGTGTGTGTGTATATATATATGTGTGTGTGTGTGTGTGTGTGTGTGTGTATGTATGTATGTATGTATCTATATATGTATATATATATATATGTGTGTGTGTGTGTGTGTGTATATATATATGTGTGTATGTGTGTATATATATATATGTGTGTGTGTGTGTATATATTTGAGCCCACGAATTACCCTGTCTGCGCGCTCCATGTTCTCTGTCACTTCACTTCCCTCCTGTTATATAAAAGAGAGGGAACTATAAACAATAATAAAAGACCCTATTCATAAGTTAAACATGCTCCCATTCACAACAGCGGTACATCAAGATAGACGTTGGCGGTCCTTTTCAAAGTCATGTACAGCACACTGACTTAAATGCACTTCACACACGTGTTAAGTGCTTTCAAAGAGACAAAAAGCATGCATCGCATTAAATATTGAAGATATTCTGTAAAATGTGACACGTTCACCAACTGAGCATTCTGCTGAGGGAATTGAACATAGCACGCACACACACACACACACACACACACGCACACGCACACACACACACACACAGGAGGAGGCCGTGTCTCTCTCACTTGGCTGTCATGAATTTAGGTCTGCCAAACTGAGCAATAACAAAAAGCAGAGGAAAAAAAAACACTGAAAGTATTACACAAGTAATGATTCTGTGATTTAACCTTAAGTTGGCTATTTCAATTGCATCACTTCCTCTGATGTAAATGTGTATAGCCTTCAACTCCCTTAGAGCTTTTAGTCATTTATTTTGATTAGGGCTGTATTTATAAGATAACTCTCTTAAGTAAGTCGCCCGGGAAGATGGGTTGGCGCGGATGGCGGTGGGGGAACAAAATGAAGTCTGTTTGATGATTATAAACTCAGAAATATCTGCTTGTCAATTAATTAGGCGCTTCCTGGTTATGTGTGCCCCTCTTTTCATTTACTGGGCCCGGCTCTCGGTGGACAAATACCCGCGGTGCACCCATTGTATGTCTAAGTCGTTACATGCATCTCCCGCAGCTGGGGAACAGAGAATAAAGATCCTTCAAAGGCCGACCGTTTTCAAGAGCCTCAGTTTTCGTGTGCCGGCTGATTCTTTTCTTTTTTTCTTGGAGCGGCATATGTAGCTGCTTGAAGGCTTTTCTCCGCCGGTGTCTTCCTCCTTTAGATACAAACAAGAGCTGGAGAATGATGTGGACATGAAAAGATAGGTAGGAGAGGACAAAGCTTGAAGTGAGGCCTCCATTATTTCTGCCTCACTGCTCAACAGTATGTGCAGGAGACTCATCTCGGGGAGGCCACTGCGGCTCGTTGAGCAACAACGAGAAAAAGAAAAGTGCATTTCATATCAAAAAGGGAACATCAAACAGACCACTTCAATGTTTCTCTTTTCTACATATGTTGTTGGTTCTGTGTCCATGTCCAGAAGCGGTGGACAGTAATGTATGTAATTCCACATAAATTCTGTATAAGCATTTCATACGTAAGCAAGCATGCATAAAGGCCTGATTCCACAAGGACTTTCCAGGAAATTGCTTGAGAGGATTCGTTCAAGGAGGTGAAATTAAGCCGCTGTTCCGCAGAAGAGCCACGGTTTGCTGACAGCTGGGCGATGGTACGAATATGAGCGGCTGTCCCGGGTCAGCTAGTCAACGTTAGCGGGCCAGCTAGCCACTAGCCCTGTGATTACTTATTACATTACAGAGCTGCCAGCCTCATCTTTTTTTTCTTTTTCTTTTTTTACGTGGAAACGATGTCTCTTTGCATAAGAGTAGTAGGAGGGTATTCTACTTTTTTTGTACATTAATTTGTAATTTGATTTGGCAGAATCGTTTTCCCTCTGGGAGCCAAAGTTGGGATGCTGCCTGATAAGACTCTAGGTGGTTATGCCGCTCTGCAAATAATTGGCACATAACCTCTGTTAAAACCACAATGTGTTGTTTTTACACTACAATTGAACACATTGTAATATAACTTATCTGTTTTGTGCTCATTTTCTGTTTTCCATTTGTATTTAACAAGCAAACAATCCGAAAACCAACACATAACCGATTTTAGGATCAATAGAAACTCCCTTCCAGAAGTCGAACCTGAGCTGACAAAGCTTCATGGGAATAACAACAGTGGATTATTATTTCAAAAGATTTTTCAAACTCGTTGACATGTTTCCTTCCGGATTTTTTTTTCTTGACGTGGCAATTTTCACATTTGTATTCAATCTGTCAAAATATTCTGAACCTCAAATACCGCATGCGATGTCACAGTGATCTTAAGCGGGTTTTTGTTCTCCTCCAGAGGTGGTGAGTCACATTGCATTTGGCAACGCCTCTCACTTGCACAGTTGAGTTTACAGTCTGGTTTCCAGTGAAGGGAAAAACGACAGCATGCGACAAGTCATCAAATCAGACCCATATTTCTCCTGCCCCATATGTGGGAATCTTGTCAGTTTAGTCCTCTTCAGCACCATGAACACTCTGGAAAGATGCTCAGCGCACTATTTTTTCTTTTTCTTTTAGATTTCATAATGCCTACAAGCGTCAACAACAGAATATAGCACATCTGTAAAAGCACACATTTTTCTTACCTCAGGTAGATTCCCAGCTCGCGATACAAGTCAATATTTTGATATGCGGTACATCAATATTTTACAGCCACAGCTTAGCAATCAACAATATTTACTCTAGCAAGGATTTAGTGATTATCTCCCTCAAACCTTGCACGGGGTGAGGATCTAGGATACGACTTGGATCTTCCTAAATGAATGCGGTGTCGCCAAAAAGAAAATTAAATACCTAAAATTGTTTTGGCTCTGCCTGTTTTTCCCCCGTGACCTAAAACAGAACGCTAGCATCCAGGCGTGTTGTCTTTCATCATCAAGCTGTCTGTCAGCGGCTCCTGGGAGCCTCCTAGAGCACAAAAAGCAACCTTGTATTTTGCAACATCAAGCGCACAGTGTCTTCAATGTCTGCTGGGGGTTGCGTATTAGCGTCGTGGACTTGAGTTGATGAGCTTTTAAAATCACTTTCTCCGTGGCTCTTTCGCTCGCACACATGCTGTCATTGTCGCCTTATACATTAATGCAGGTGATACCCAAGGTCTTACAAGTGTAAAGAGCTTTGACCTTGTTTTCTCTGCTTCCATTACGTGCTTGTAGATCAAAGACGCACATGGGGCTCCAGCCGTGGGTGAAGATCCTCACTTAAAGGCAGCTGACAGAGGTAAGTTATTAAACCCTCTCAGTCTCCACTCAACCCCCACTGCTCTTGTGACCCCCCGCTGTACGGAGTCCTGTTCCTTTACAGAATTAGATGAATCTTTTCATTGCGTCACAGATTTGTTTTGTCGGCAAAAGTTTGCTTATAAGATAATCCTTTATTAGTCCCGCAGTGGGGAAATTGCAGGATTACAGCGATGGTAAAGTGCACACAAGAAACACGTAGTAAAAGAAGAAAGAAAAACAAGTAATATAAATAGACAGTAAAGAATCCACAATATTATACATACAGACAGAATAAGATGTTTATAGAAAGTCACCAAAATGATTGAAGGGTTTTTGTTGCTCAGCTGGTTGTGCAGTCTGACAGCAGCAGAAAGGAAGGACTTCCTTAAACACGGGAGCTCAGAGGTTTGTGTGGTGCTAGTTTGCCGGTTGTTGGTTGCATAGGATTGTATCAAGGTACCCACATCCCACCGTGGATCGACTGGATCTTCTGTGTTTTAAGAATTGGAAGCGCTTTCCTCAAAGGTTAGGCTGGAAGAGGGATATAGAATTACTACAAACAGTAGTAAAACTATTAAAGTCTTACTCTCATCCAAATTGATCATGGGAACGTTTTTAATTAGGATATTTCCTTCCTTAAGTGATTTATTTTTTTATTTTTTTAGGGAGATAAACAATGACAATTTGATTGGTTTGATGTGGTTGTGTAAATTGTTTGATGTATTACCAAACACTTCTCGAAAACCTTTTGCTTTGATTCATAGTGGGATTAATTTGTTTCTTGACAACTACCGTGTCAAGAAACGCAATCAAATTATTCAGAAGATATCTTATGATGGACACTGTTTTTAAAGCCTAGAAGTGTAAAGTAGCCGATGAGTTGTTTGAGGATTGCAGTCTTTTCACTGGCCACTGGGAGGTGCCAGAGCCAGAAATGGACAAATCTTAAATAGTGGCTTTTAACTATTTAATAATCACTTGATTAAAAAACTATATGAATGTATTAAAATACCATTGTTTTTTTTTTTTTAGGTTTTTCTAAATAGATAAAGAGGCCCAAACCATTGCTGGAATTGATTTATTGATTGTTATACATACATTTTTGGACGTGTGATATTACGTAGAGATAGTTTAGCATAGCATTACATCCTCTGTGGTGTTGACAAAAGAGAATTATACAGCAAATGTAGCTATCAAACATTTTTAAAATATTCCGTTGAATAGAAGTATTCTGGCGTACCTGGAAGCTCGGCTATTGTCTGAGAATAACAAACAGATTACCCATGCATGAGAGAGCTTTCAATTCCTTTGGCCATAGTTCCAAACAAATGTAAGTGAGAATGCACTTAGTATGGATGTGTGGCTGATGTAGAAGGCTGTCTGTGTGTCTCATGTTTTGTTTTCAAGGTGATGCAGCTAGTTTATTCCCCCTTCACACCACAAGCATATTATCCTGCTCCAGCTGCTGCGAGGAGACAGGCCCAGGTATTTATGGCTAGCATAAAAAGTGTGTGCGTTTCCTGTCACCCTACAGCTTGAGATTTACAGCACATTTGACAAACACACCGAAAAAAAGAAGAGTGTTTTAATTTGTATAGGAGTTTAGAGCCTGTCTGTTGAGCATGCTCCCAACGGATTCTGCTGTTGGTACATGTCTGCGCGTGCGTGTGTCTCGCTGTCTATGTACGCCTCTCGTTGTGTGAAAATGTGCGCGTCTGTGGGTGTGCATGCGTGTGTGTGTGTGCACAAGCGTGTGTGTGTGTGCGTGCGCACGGAGCCCGCCTGCTCTGAAACACCAGCAACAGATAACAGATGGTCCCCCTGCATTAGAAGTGTTTTATTTCCCTGCGGAAGCCAGATATGTCAAAAATAAGCATGTGCAACATTAGTCATTTGGAATATTCATGCCCCTGCCGTCCGATGGTTTCCTTTTCGCAGCCAAAATACCACTATCCCAATTCTCCGAAGGAAGTTGGGGGAGGAGGGGGGGGGGGGATAAGGGGGAGGATAAAAAAAAAGCAGTCATCAGCTGAACTGATAGGGGAGAAGGCTCAGGCCTACTTGCGGCTTTAATGGAGGAATTTCTTGCTCCTGTTCGTGTCCTCAGCGTGCCGGGGCTGTAATTAAACAGAGGCTACAGTCTGTGGGTGTGTTCATATTAAGAACCACGTCCCCCAGCACCATTAGACACAGGGATGTGAGTATGCACACATGTCTATATGCCTGCCTGGCTGCGCACATGTACACACACATGCACACGCAAAATAGTAATTTGCACCCACATTAGATCCCCTCATCCACTGGAGGAGACTCCTTCCAAGACTCATCTTTGGGAGTCCTCCTCCTCTCGTCTCCTCTCCACCTCCACCACTTATCTGTTGAACTCTCTTGATTCTCTGTAGCTTCAGTCCTCTTTAATCTCCACCTCCTCTCCTTCAAGTCTTCCTACTCCCCTTCCCACCATTGAGTATTGCTGCCATCTTTGTTCTCGGTGGAGGAGATGGGCACGCATCATTATCAGGCCTGATTAAATGTCCACGTCGTAGGCTGTCGGGGGGGCCCCACCAGGGGCCAATGGCATGGTTTTCCTTACCATGGAAAACATGAATTTTGAGCAGCACTTTCTCACTCTTGTGGTCCCTCATGATCAGGGTTAATTCGTGGCAGCATGCATGAATATTGTAGAAAGAAGAGAGTAGGATAATAAAAAAAGAGAAGGAAAAGCTACCAAACAGTAGAGCACTGCTTATCTCATAAATGCAATATGATTTATTCAGGAATATGCAAATCCAACAATCACTCTGCCTTGTTTACCAAAGGGACCTGCTGATTCAGAGTCTGAGAGGGAGAGGGAGGGAGGGAGAGAGAAAGACAATCCCAATCGTAGACGTCAACATACAGTGCACGCATTAAGCACCAGCAACTAAATCTCTGGTTTTCCTTGGAATCAGAAAATTAAGGGTGTCGGACAATTTCTTGGTTGTTTCACGGCTTCAAAAACCTTTTCATTCATTTTGGTTGAAGCTGGATTGCTGATGTAAAGAGTGAAGGGTTATATGCAATACATCCTCTTATCGTATGTAAATGCAGTACAACACTAACAAATCTATTATGGGGAGCATTTTGATTCATTAAATACCATTTGTAGTACATGCTGTATCCCGCAATGATTACACAAAAGCACTTTGATAGTTGGTATGAAATGGGCCCAGTACGTCAATAATGGAACTTAAAGTTTAACTTCACCCCCAGGTCTGAGCCAAACTCTAACCACTGCATCATTTTGGAAAATGCTAAAATCAAATAATTGGCATGGGGCCGAGGAGGCAAAGTGCAGGGAGACAGGAGCGTTAACGCTCTATTTTTAGGTTCATGACATGGATAAGTCCCGACTGGTCGTCTCTATGTCGACATTGGCTTGCGAGGCTGATTTAAGACAGTGGACGGTGTTTTGACTCAGAGCCATTTAGATTTTTATACATTTAGAAAGAAGTGTCAATATGAACACCAGCATTGATGCATTTCATGATAGTTCAGACAGTTTAAAAGTGTGCAATGCCTTTTTTTTTTTTAAACCTCTTATTTGGTACCAACCAAAATATGTAGCACTGAATTATACCTTGGTAGAGTCCTTGTACTTGGGTTTATTTATCATTTGAAAAGAGGGTTTGCAGACTAACAAAGATCAAAAACAAGATATGATAATGGGGTGATTTACCATTTAAGGAACCTATAGTACAAATGATGCCACGGGACTCCTTCACAAATCATGTTACCTACACTTTTAAAAACACTAATTGCAAGACTTAGTTCTGCCTACATGTTCCCAATAAATGAAACGAGTACATGTGCTTTCCAGCTCGACTTTTGACAACGTTCCAAATTATTGTTACCTTTGCTGTAGTCATGCACCATTTGCGTTATCTTCTCAGTCATTCCCAACCCCACCTACCACTGAACTGTGTTTATTAAATATATACGTTTCCCTTTAATCTGCTCATTGGGATTCACTTTCGGTCATTGTTTCGTAAGACATTGAAGTTACGTTAACCTCTGGATACTTATCTTACTTGGCGTGCAAAAAAACACCACAAGGTGTTATAAACTGATAAGCGTTTCCACCGTGCTTTTAAAGGGCTACGTACGGGAAGAAATCTAAAGATTATTTTGACTGCCATGTATGAACGTGTCTTTTAAGCAGTTTCCAGCCCGAGGAGTGTATTACTATGCTGTTTGCCGAAAGGAAGAGAGTAAAGACTTTCGCTGACAACCGGAGATCTGATATACAACATGCTGAAGCAAAAATAGAACGCATTGTTAAAAGATTCAACAGACGGCTATATACTGTGAAGGAAAGGTAGTATTCCATGTGCAAGCGTCCACTAACTAAGAAGTGCAGTGTCTTGCACGTCACATTTATTTTAGTTCTCTTCATCTTCGTTGCGTTGCAGAAACCAGTATGAGTTGCAGCCATTTCCTGACTCTGCTGAGAGCCCAATTAGCGCTGGTGTATTGATTTCTCTGCATGGCGTTGCATGTACTTTTCCAGGTGAGTCCCTACAGCTCGTGCGAGTGTAAGGAAGACGACAATTATCCTTTCTAACGGATTCTCTGAGGCCACACAAAAGAGAGCAGAGCTCAGACAATTGATCTCTTCAGGCTTGCGTGAGCAGACAAAGGCACCTACAACTCGGCGATGTCTTAAAGCTAGAATATGCAACTTTTTGATGTCAAAACCTTTAGTTCCTATCTAAAAAAAAAATCCCCACCCCCCGGCATTTATTCTTGCTTTGAGCATTAACGTCGGCCGATGGGACCTGGCCCATGAATAGAAAATGATGACTAGTTTACATCGTGCCATATCAATCTGGGTTCCTGTGACCATGTGCATATTATATAAAATTGCCTGAAATGGGCAATTTGGTGCTTTTTTTAGACCCGTTGCATTCAGCCATTGTCAAGAGTGAGGTTGTAGTTCTCAAACACAAGAATCCATAGCAACAACAATAATGGCAGAAATAAAGCAGTACGAAATGTGGGGGGAGAACTTCCTGTAAAAACCAGTTATGCCAGCTGGGCATAGTTTATTCTTCATTTGAGTTTGGGCTTTATGGATGTTGGTTATGATGCATCGCAGCTGTTTTAAAGTATACTCAACAGCCAGATGAGTGGCTGGTTTTCTGGACATTATCTTGATCGATGGATATTAAAAACATTGTTTCTATAGGTTTTTTAATTTTTAACATTGTGAGGTATAGCGCCACATTCCTACAATATTAGACGTCATTGTCCTCATCGTTACTCTTTTATCACGATGACATTGTCAGGATTATGGTAATTATTACACCTGTACAAAAAGCCCTCGAGAGGTCTAATCAAATGTGAACAGAGAGCCTCGTCCGGCGCCTCAGAAGCTTTAATCTACGACGAGCAGAATGTTCTGTTTCTCTTCTGTGGGGAGTTTGGAAAATGTGAGTGGGAAGTCCCATTTTTATGATTGTTTTGGTTTTTGAAAGCATTTTTTGAGCAAATATTCAGTTTCATGGACTTTTTAAAATGTTTAGAAACCTCCGAAAAACTTCATTTGTATTTAATTGTTTATTTTGACCAGCAAATGCTGTCTAGGCTTTTTGAAATTACATTTTTATTTTTTTTAGATTGTTCTCTATCTTTAGAAATGGCACATTGACTTAAAAACAGACAGGGATCCTTATTGCTTATGTAACCACATTTACTAATTTATTCCCTTGGATTTTCTACACATGCAATATTTTCAATTTCTTGCACCCGTTGTCCTGTAAATAACCCGCTTTCCTCTCCTCTCCTATCTTCATACTGCAACTAACATGGCTGGGAGATAGTCTCATTTTCCCTGTGAATGTATGTCACATCAACAATGTGATGCTAATCTGCTGCAGTCATACACCCTCCACGATGCTATTTTTGCCACACACATGTTGCCTGAGAGGTCAGCAGCATAGGGGGATTCTTCCAGGTTGAATTGCTCGGAGGCAGAAGTTAATTTCCAACTCAACAGAGAAAAACGACTTTGCTTTGACCTTCCGTGCTTGCTGGCACAACAAAGACATTGTGCTTTCCTAGGAGACAAGCACCGTAAATATCTGTAATTTAGAAGCAGTTTTTTGCTTGCAGTGTAAAATTTTATATCATTTATTTATATATATATATATATATATATATATATATATATATATATATATATATATATATATATATAAATATAAATAATAATTAGCCCAATTTGTCTGTATGTTTCTCTGCTGATATATTTGCTGATGTTTACTATGCACCATTATAGGAGAATTAGATTTTCTAATCAAAGTAATACTCAAAATATTGAAATATGATCCTGATTTTATCTAGAGTTGGATCTAAAAGGGACAGCTCACCCCTAAATAAAAAATGCATCTTGTTTTGGTCTGAGGTGCCTAGTTTTGGAGATATTGGCCTGAGAGAAGTTTCCTTTCTCGCCAATATAATAGTTACTATTGCTTCCGTGTGATGTGCTCATTCCAAAGTGTTTCCCTTGGAAAGCAGTTTGAGCTCCTGGTGTGCAGCGCGTTACATTGATTATTCAATTGAGAAGTGTTTCCGGGGCCTTTTGGTGCTGAGGTTTATAGACATTTTCACATCATTTGGTGTTCACAAGTTTTTATTTTCTTGTACCAGCTGCATTTTAAGCCCAGTGTACTGAATCCATTCAAACATTTTTAAATGCCACGTAAGAGTGCAACTGTTAATACAACCTTTAATTGACGCACAGTTATTTTTTTTTTTATATTCTGTGCTTTTGTGTTTTAGAGGAATACAATGGAATGTACATACATATTCTTACTATATATATGTATGTACACAGTTACAAGGTTTCTTTCTTGCAAATCATAATTTTTAATTGCAATTGAGGGTGAACATTACATACAAAATTCCATTTATTTCAAGTCTTTATACAGATTAACTCAGTATATCCTTTTTTTCCAAGCCATTTTTTATACTGTTTTTTTCACGACACCCATTGTAGAGAAATCTTTCAATATCGTGCCCGAGTAGGAGAAAGGAAACACTAATAACAGATATTTATTTATTTATTTCTCTTAGCTGGAGTCGAATTGCAGTTATTGTTCTGGCATCTCTGCACTAGAGAAGCAGCGTAAGCGGTTCGTAACCCTGCAGGTTGCGAGTGGAAACACGAAGAACCACTTTTGCTGGAAACAACATCTAAACTGCTAAATGAAAGATAGTTATCACGCAAGAATTTCCCATCTTCATTCCAGTGGAATTACCCCTTTCATCCATAAAACCCTCATGGAGTACATTGTGCCAGTTCTTTAATATGCTGCTCACCTTGGACTTCAGGATGCCCCTACTATATTTAACACAAAGGGTAAACATGCTGTAAGTGACCATTATGCTCTCGATTATCACAGTATCCTCCCCCCATGCCCGCCATGCTACTTTAGCACTTATTAAGGGCATACTTGAAGCTCACCCACACAGTTCACCTTCAGCCCATATTCAGCAGGTAATGAGCTTGAGGGAAGACACACCAATAGACACATTTCCTGCCGGAGATCATTGAGGGGTGACCGTAGTGAATGTCAGTAAAGTGGTTTGTATTGATTTGACTGTAGAATTGTAGCAATGGTCAAAAGATTGACATTCTTCAATTGCTAATTGACCTAAATTCCTACGGACCCTTGAAGATTTGCTTTTTGATGGGTGTCTGTTTTCTTTCTCTTGGATGTCTTGACCTCTGTTAGCTAAAAGCACAGCAGAAAGCTGATAGCATTAATGCCCCTATGGACTCCGCAATAGCAAAAATCTTTTTAAGTTGATTGCATTTCACATTGCGTGAGACAGGGCTAATAAAGTCTTGGTCGCAATCTGTGTCAAACTGCACGAGTTTTCTACTGCGGTGATATTCAGCTTGACAATCCAAGGCTTTCAACTTCTATTACAATCTATCCTGGCAGTAGTCGACTGAAAGGCAGTTCAAGAAACTGAAATTCTGCTCAAGTCCCATGTTGCTTTGAAGAACTGGGCTATTGGCAGATACGCTTATCATTAGATGTGCCTGTCAGATTTTATTGGAACAAAAACTCATGCTTAACTGAAGAATTAAAGAATTCAAGCATAGCACATCATAGAGAAAGGCAGTTGCCAGCCTTGTAATGATACATAAATAACATAAGTTGTCTCCCACATTGGATTGGTGTTAATTGCAGGGTACATTTAGAGCTGATGCTTTTTTTTTACAGGCTTGGCTATGGATAAGTTGAGGGGATTCTGATCATCCGAAGACAACGCACTCTCATTCGTGCTGCCGTTGCTCAACATGCTTGCGTGGGAAAGTGTTCCCAGTTGTTTATGTTGGTTTCTATATGTTGCCAGAGCGGCAGTCTCCTGGTCTCGAGAGACATGACGGTCGTTCAGACGCAGAAAGACTTTCACCAGGAAGCGTGAGAGCAGCAGAAATGCTCAGCCATGGGATTTACCTGTCAACTGCACTCAAGCACGTGCGCTAACATACGCGAGACGCTGCGATGGTAAAAACAAAAGCTGACGTGCATTTCCTGTGATCTTTGGTCACTGAAGACTTCATGTATGTCAGCGCCTCAGAGCTTTTTTAAAATACACTTGCATTAATAGATGGTTGGATGGATTTTCAGGATTTTGAAGGCCTCTGTCTTTTTAAAATCACTTTTCATGGCTTATCAGACACATATTTGATATATAGGCCAGCATTTCGTTAAATACTCAGTTCTTTACTTAACTCTTTCCTCTCCCTTGTAGTTTCATGGATTACTTAACGACATGGTACTGGTTCACATCAATTTAAGCAATAATTATCATTTTCTTCTTTAGAGGTGCTGTGTGAAAGATCTCGACATTGCAGCAAACAAATAGGGTGCAGCCTGTCAACTCTACTACCGGGTCCATACCATCTGAATGTGCAGCTAAGACCGCATTATACATAAATATATAAATTAAACAAGAACTCCTCGCATGGTCTTTTAATTCTGGACTGTTGTTACCTTACCAAGTGATGACACTTTCAGACGTTTGCTAATACCAAAGCAGACGCAACAGCGAAAATTGAGCAATCTCATTCAACCTAACGAGGAACTAAATGGAGCTCTTGATTATCTTTTGAAATCTGCAGCTCCCAGCTCAGTTTCAGACTGCTGTGTCTCAGTACAGAGCAGAGTTTGGGGTTTAACTAAGCACCAGAACTCTTTTCCCCAAAGCATCATCCAACTGCACAGCGCTTTTGGAAAATAGACACACAGGTAACTGATTTCTCCACTGACAATGCAAAAGAAGAAACGCTGGCTCTATCGTTCCAACCATCTGGAAGTCTGGCTCAGACTTGAGGCTGATGTGTAACTTTTAATTGGAGAGACAGTGGTGGGAGGCAGAAGAGTACGAAGCAATGATCCCAGTGGATAGATAGGCGGGTGCCTGCTGCCAGATGGACAACCTAAGTTTGCTGGAGTACACACCACTTCATTTCTGTGTTGTATTTTACAAAGAGATGTTGACGACACAGTTTGGCCAAAGACGTCTCAGATACTGTAAAAATGCTGCTATTTTCACAAGACATAAAACAGGCAAAGGGGAATGCTTGATTTTCTTTTGGTGGGGTTTGAATTTGGGATGTCCCAGTTTTGACCGCTAAGTGTTGATTGATTGTCAGTGTTGACTATCATGTGAAGCTATAATCCCGTGCTTCAGCCATTATATCCGCTGTCTAAGCTCTGTGATCCAGCTTTAAGCCTGTTAAGTTCACAATTTAGATGCTAATGTCGACCTGAGCAGAGATTGAAGTCGCTGCCCCGCTATTTGTGCTGTTAAACTGCTTGCTTACTCTGCACTTTCTCTGTTTTAACGCTCATGTTGAGACTTAATTATCAAAACGCCCCCAATCTCAGATGTTGCACCTTTTTAAATGATCAAATATAAAATAGTTAGCGCACAGTAAATATACATTTTAGATGGAAACGACACATGCTACTTAATAGTACTTATCTCACTTGCGGAAAGGAAGCAAATAATGATATTTCTAAACATGTTTTCTGGAATGATGCAGTGGTTGCATTACAGTTTGTTCATACGAGACAGAGAGAGGTGTACTGTAGGTTTGTTCATACTCCGGGTCGGAGATGTCCTCGTTGCAAAACTGAATAAAAAACAAGCAGTTGTGCAGCCGTGGCTGTCTTTTCCTTTTCATTCATTTGAATTGCAAAATCTGTTCTACGGGCTTCTACAAAAGTTTAAATGTTGAACGGATGCATCCTGTGCCGGGCCGCTGTGTTCTGTATTGCATCAACTTTGCCTTGGAGTCTCATCCCTCAGAGATTCAAGAACAATGTCTGGAGCACCGGGCAGAATTAAATCTTCGCAGACAGTGTGTGGTTTCTGTGCGAGCCATCTGATAAGAGGCTCTAAAGGACCCCTTCAGGGCGTGCGCAACGGAGCGGTCGCTTTTGATTCAGTATGCTTTGCCGTCTGTGTCGCTTGTCTCACCTTTCTGTTTGTTCCGGCGAAGCCTCACTTTATTCATAAAAAAACCCCTCATATTCGTGAATCCTCGCGACGACTTGTTTTGTGTGTTTTCGCGGTCTTGAATTTAAATTGTTGTGTTCTTTCATCTTAGTCTCACTCATTTAGTAAATGTGCTGTCATGTCTGAATGAAGCCATACGGAACATTAATGTAAAAGTCGCCTATGGCTTTTGTCTGAATGACAAAAAGCTGTCACTTCCTGAGATGGATGAAGCCAGCAGTGTTATTTATTCCATTTCTGAAGCGGGTTTAATTCATGGGAGATGCAGTTTAAATATATTACCATCCAACTGTAGGGACGTGCACATCTTTTAAATGTCCTGCCCTTTTCGGGATTCCTCAGCTTGGGACTTGGAATTTATTTTTAACAGATACAGTTTCACATTTCATCAAACTGTACTGTTTGCAATTACAGATTCATCGTCACAATGGTGCAGAAAGGCATCAGATTGCTGTCTCGTCGCGATGGCTCCAGTGTTGAAGACACGTGCACAAGCTGTGTCGATGAGACGAGAACGATTAACAATCAATTGTGGTTTAATAAACAGCATCTCCCTCAAGAGTTTGGGAAAAAGAGGGTCCAAGTTTAAACTGTGTAAACACCTGAGACCCCTTCCTCCATTCACCAGCCTCGTCAGCCATGTGTATGTTTTTCTCCATTTCACACCTCTTTCACACTGCATATTCATTTATTACTTCTATTGCCTTCCTGGGAGCTCCCCCGCCTCGCCACCCAACCTCAAACCCCTTGACGTCGGAATTCAATTTGTCCTGTATGTTTCATTTCTACTCAGATTTAGATTTATTTCATGTGTGCTGCTTTTAATTAACTCTATGGATATGCGACAGAAGAGAGAGAGGGGAGTGAAGGGGACGGAGAATGATAGAGACAGAGAGATAAAAAAAAAAAAAACTCCTCACATCCGCCAATGAGTTACACCAGCAATCATTTACCACTTAGACAGTAGTGCAGAAGCCCGCCGTTCGTTGCCCTGGCAACCGGTGCCTTGGTGATTGATTCCTTGCCAGTGTGGCATCGCTGCGGGGAATAGAGCGCATGAGCTTAGCGTGCTCGCTACATCTTTCTAATTAAAATGGGATTACAGAGTCATCGCCGTTGTATGTTCAAACAAATGCAAGGCTGTGAAGGAAAATCAATTTTGGTATATGTCAGGGCTGTTAAATACAACTATGGATAAACAAATGTAAGCGAGCTCAACGTACTGATATGCACTGTGTGCACACGATATGCAGGTTTGCCGACACGCCCGTTTGCGTGTCGAGGTCGTCGCGATTGACAGCAGCCGTGCATCCCTCCATCCAGGAGTGGAGCTTGATTGACAGCGCATGAATCATGTTATGCAGCACAAATCACCAGACACAACAATTAGTCTGTTTGTTGCCGTCTGCTAATCAGAAAATATTCTTCAAATTGGAGCTTAATGTACATCTTAAATGAACAACGGTTTCTTAATTTAATTGGATTAGACAAGTCAATCATTGTTGCTGTTGCATACTGTTGTCTTTCAGACTAGTGTTTATTGAGGTGCTAAATATTCTCCCATGCACAGAGCTGAGACTTGATTACTTTCTATTTTACAGTGGCTGCTTACTCTTGCACCATGGGGATACTGGAGCACACCGATGTTTCAAAACTTTTATACATTTGAATGATAAATGAGTGTAGGATGCACAGGGTGCTTTTTGCAGAGATAGGGGAATAAGAAGTATTGTAACACAGTGTTCTTACACTGTGTTACAATACCTTTACAAGCCTTTTACTTTCATATAATAACTCTCCTGTTTTGGTTGTGCCACCTTTGCTTTTCTTGACAACCGCCAAGGTTGATGATGCGACTACAACAACTACTGCTATTACAACACCTGACATAGATAGTCAAGATAATTGTGTACTTGAGCCACATTTCGAAGTTTCTCGAAACCAGCGACGACCCCCAGAGTGGCCCCAGAAAGCAGAAGCGGGGAAAAGCAGAGGACGGAGAGCATGCCGATGAGCGAAAGCAGCAAGAGGCGACGTACAGAGCAAACGATGTACATGTACTACGTTTTCAGATTTCAATCACGACAATGCTGTTAGCGAGGGGTAGTGCCTTGGACCTGTTCCCGAGTGAAGCTCTTTGGCACAGGCTGTGTGGGATGTCATTACAGCAAAGGTAATAATAGACCAGGGAATTTATAATGCGATGCTTTTTACGCGCCTTTGAAAGAGTGCTGGCAGAAAAAAAGGGGAAAATTTCTGTTTGGTTGTAAACAATGGAAAGCTTATTATTGGCTGATATGTCATGTGCCTGAAACCTATATTACATTTCACCCGTATTGAAAGACAGGGTGCACCACGTACCTCTACTATATCATCGCATGACGCAGAGGTTTTTACAGGCCTCTCTATAGGTAACAAAGTACTCTCTGAAATGAAAGTGCAGTTACAGCCTTATGAAACGGAGTGCCTAGTTTAGGCATAAATCAATTCAGTCTTGTTTTGCCCTCTCAATCTTTACTCAGTATGAGTGCCAGGCTTTTGTGTTCCCAGCAAGCATGCAAACATGTTTTCTTTTATTTATTTATTTGCTAGGAAAGAAATATGACAACATGAAGCTGTGAATTTTTTCCATTTCCCTTTTTTAAATTGTGTAAATTGAAAACACGTCTGTTTGTGTGAATTCATTCAGCACGTTATGTGCTTATTAATTCAGTGGATTTCATGCATGCACATGTCTCTGATTTACATACCGTTCAGACTTATTTCAATGCAAATCAGGCGCAGTACATGTAGGTGTAGTTGCGGGTTATTGTTATGTCAGTTTACAGAAGTAGAAGCGCAGTTTTGTCAGTTTGCAGGCGCGAAGGACTGAGAGGACATTCAACTGACCTGAAAAACAAGAAGCATCTCCATCCGCCTGTTTCTAAAAGACACAAATATGTTTGATATTTTTTTGAATACTGCCAGCTCTCCCCTTCTTGACTCAGCCGGTTCCGCCTCTTCTCTGGCTTTGTGTTTCTGACCTGTCCACATCGGCAAACCCGTGCCGTGCAGCTCGGACCTGTGATGCGCCACATGCTGAAGTTTACTCCAGTGCTATTGAGATCAATAATGACCCCTGCTGCTACAAGGGGGGGTAGGAGGAATGACTCAGCATTCTGTGGAGAGATGAAGACGGAGCAGGACGATTCTAACCGAACCTTAACGAAGAAGATGGAGGATGCAATTCAACAAACTCCAGTCATCCAACCTGATGCAGATGTTCAAAGAGGTACAGCAGCTCAACCTCCAATCTGCCCGTCTAAGCCGTCGGGTGGAACAATACCATTCCCAGTTTGCTGTTTCTAGGCCAAATATATTGAAGTCGCGTAATAAAATCATCTTTTAAAGATAGAAATAGCTTAGACCTGGTGATCTAAATTAAAACTAATATGAATGTATATCTCAAACTCTGAGCTGCTGAATGGTGCATAAATCACATGAAGTGCATAATAATTAAATGATGTGTCTGATTCTACCTGGACAATGTGATCTTTTCCATTTGGTTGTGGTTCATTGTATTCTTTATGTTGTTCTTTATTTAGTCATTTTGATTGTTATATAGCTTCTTGATTTATTTGCTGTTTAGTAGTTAGTCAAATATTTATTTTATAACAAACTCAATCATTTGATTTGTGTGTATGTGAAATAATAGGTCCCTGTACAGCTGCATGAAAACTATGTAGCAACCCTAAGTTTATAATTTAAGTTGTTCACAACAAAGTTTGAACATTTCCCTATTTTTTTTATAAAATTAGGTGGCGTCCAAAATGGAATCTTCTGTTAAATTCTGTTTGTTAAACTAAGGATGGCTTATGATGTAGCATGAGTGCCATCATTATTTCATACAAATGTCTTGGTTTATAAGTCATACTTGAATAATTTACAATTGTTATATATTGTAATATTAATTATTTATGAGATATTAGTTCTGCTACCATCAACAACGCTACACATTTGTGGTTTAAAAGCAAATACAATTGCACATTTCTACAAGTGGATGAAGGAGGATGACAGTGTACGTTTTTTTTCTTTTCTTCTCCCTTCCTTTTGGGGTGTGTGTTAAAAGTCACACATACGTGTGCGTGATTGGTGTCGGGTTTGCTCTCCTCTTGAGCGGAGAAGAAAACCATCTGGGATTGTGTTTGTGTTAAGCAAAGTGCAACGGTTTTCCCTCCTTTCATACACACAGGCGCCTGGCATCATGTAGGGACTAATGTGGAATCTAAATCTGGACCTTGTTGATAGAAAATGGCAGGTCACACTGTTTGGCATGTGATTCTCACAAACCCTTGTGCAGGCAATGGTGCTAATAGATAATTGCTAGCTTAATAGGAGATGAGATGTGTGATATTGCACTCAGAGCCAGTGACTATTTATTGAAAATACAACCTCCATATTTTTCTCTTTCAGGTGGAGGCATTAAACACAGTATTTTCCTTCATATATTTTACTTTTATGATCAAATACTCCTTATACTGCTTCTGTGTTTTCATTTAAAAATGCCTTATGATAATGCAGCCACTGTATGACACCTTCGATACAATTAGACCTGCCACTAGCTGCAAGAACATTCCTTCATTTACATTAGACTGCGTAGATACATATCAATTCATCATGTGAAAAGAAAGCCTTCTTGCCTCCTCGTGAACTTTTGTTTTTTTGATATCTACAATGTGCGTGCAGATCTCTGTCTCTTACTCCCACACACACACACAGACGCGTCCTCTCATAGACACAAGCACGCATCATAACTGTTCGCTGTGGACTCACACCCTCCCCCTTTGCCGCCTCCTCATCCTACTGATTGGAGTTGTCAGGAGTCGGAGGGTCACAGTAGAGGATGTCAATAGGCCTCGTTCGCAGACACGGAGAAGCGCACACTCAGACACACAAACGCACAAAGTAAAGCAATAAAAGAGAGAAGCACGGGAAAAAATGACAGACAGCCAGTAAAGCAGTCCTATCTTAAATGTGTTTAAACACACCCCACAATCCCCCCAGCACGTCAACAGCTGTGCATCAGCTCGCTCTCCCACTCACTGCAGCCACGCTCAGACGCCAGCAAGGAGCATTCAATTTGTATTCATTATTCACCAGTCAACTGCCTTGATTTCAGTGATTGGATATACCCTCTACCACCTACTGGCTCCGCCCTCGCTCTCCTCAGTCCCATGGGAGGGCTCACTGTCTCCTCTCAGCCTCTGGAGTTGATAGTTCTGTTTGTGTGCGTGTTTCTTTTATGCGCGTTAAATGGTGCTTGCTGTGTAGCAATCGTACGGCGTTTGTGAGCAGATGGATTTGATCAGGACCCATCCTTAAAAGAAAAGGAAAAGAGGGAGGAAAAAAAGCCTGCAGAAATGCTCAAAGCTTACATTAACATTAATTAATGTATTTTAGATTTGTTTTAATTTATTTTCTTCTATTTTGTCCTCCTTAAGCTACTTTCTACATTTGCTCATTGCAAGTTAGGAGACTATAAGCCCTTTTGGTCTGCTGTAAGACCATGATGCATCCTGACATCACTTTATAAGGACCCCAGATCAATGATTACATACAATTCTTTCAAATAAAATCCTGATAAGACATTTTTTACCCGCCTCTCCTCTCCTTCTTACCCCACAGGATTATTACAGACAAAACAGGTAACTGGTGAAGCAACCAACACACAGGATTTCAGTAACACACTCTTCAGAGACAATAAAGTGCAGCCGAGCCCAGCTGAGAAGTAAAATAAATGTTTGTTTGACGAGACATTGGCTCAGCTATCTTTATCTCCAACGATAAGCCAAGAGAACCACACGCAGAAGCTCACAGGCAGTTTGCACTCAAATTGTTTTGGGCACCTGTCATCCTCTATTATAATTAGTAAGTGGACGTCTAAATAATTGCCATCAGGCTACGGCTGATGTATCAGTGTTGGTAGCCAGAGCCCCATCCCTCGTCTTGTAGCTCTCGTATTATTTAAAGGGCCGGCGCGCCTTCACAAAGCAGTGCCCTTAGCAAAGTCTTAAGCTGTGTATTCAGTCAGTGACAGCATCTGGAGCGCCAGAAAATAAATAAATAAATAACTGACACAAGAGGGTTTGGTGTTGGCTTCACCATTTGTTTTGTCCACACTTGTCCCTGACACACACTAACACACAGATGCGAGCACATACAGGCAGCTTTTGATCATAATTGTGACACTGCCAGGAGAGAGGGAGGTAACGCTTTTGTCCCAGTAGGGATTGGGCATGGTTGTAAAAGTAAATGAGGCAGATGGGTCTGTTTTGAAATGTGGTGCGAAAAAAAATGAAAAGACTCCTTTGAGGAATACAGATAGTTGAAGCGCTTGTTAAGTTGAAGGACTGTGCTGGCACATCTGCAGTAGAAATGATATTGAATAAAAGTAAGTAATAATATAAATCTACATGCTTTTACCAACCTTCAATTTGATATTTTTACAGTAAGGACCATAAATCTGTAATCTGTGGCCCACAGTTTTACATCATGGTCTACTTGATCTGTAACGCAATATGAAGCAGCAAGAGGATCACTCACTTCTGCTTCAGCTGTATGGAGACATCAGTCTGCTGCTTAACAGGTGCAGTGCCATGATGCTCTCATTATGTGTGAGTGTGTGTGTTTGTAAGTGTGTCTCCGAAACCGAGCTCGCTGCTATAAAGGGCTACGCTCCAGGGCCGAGAGTGTGAGCTATCCCGGAGTGTATCGGCAGCTGTAGCGTGACGACTTGACTCACACTTGTCGTTCTTCCTCCCTCTTTTCCCCCTATTAGACTGATGCAGTGTGGAGATTTATGTCAGTACTACACACACACACAGACACGCACACATGAAAAGCGTGTTGCTCCCGGGAAGACCAGAGGTCACCGGGCACGTCTCCACCGACCTTCTCCTCCAGGGTGCGCTGAAGTCGGTTGGCGCTGCTCAGCAGTGCCCTCGCTGTGCTGATAGCGGCGCTGCCTAAATTAGCCAGTCAATGACGTTCAGTTTAATCCAACAACTGCTGACACACACGCACACTTCCCTCTTACACTCTGTTGTTCCACACGCTAACTCTCAGGCTCATACATTTTGTGGTTATCTGACTGTGTGTGTGTTACGTGTGTAATTTGTCTCACATGTCCTAAAAAAGTCATGGCTTAAGCATGAGCATAGCTTTGCTGAGAGTGAAGGGGTGTCGAAATAAATCATTTCCTGTAAAAAAAAACCCAGACAGGATGGAGTTCTTCTGTTCGACTTTGTTCTCACAGTGCATCCAGAACTGCTGTGCTAAAGAAACTATTTTACTTACCACCTGTTATGATCCAGGCACAATGTTCAGGCAAGATGTAGTGTCAAAACAGACTGACTAAAGGAATAAAACAACTATCTTGAATCTGGATCTCTTTTCTGGCATTGTTGCAGCTCAGTGAGTTCCTGGCTCGGCCTTTTTCTGTGCGGTCAATTTTCCTAGACGCCTGCTCAGCAAGCCCTCTCCGCGGTGCTGACTTAGACGGGGCAAACTGGTGCTGTCCGTGGTGCTATCATCACTGGTCCATTTCAGTTGGTCCTTGCTGAGCTACAGCTGACTGCATTAGCTTTTGTCTGCTCTGTCCTTTGTGCTACCTCATCGGTTTCCAGCGGAGCGCATGCCGTCCGCAGTGCTAACGCTGCTGGTTTGAGCCCCGATGCGGTCTGTGCTGCCCGGTAACCACTAACTGCAAGCAGATCCAATGTCCGACGCAGATTATAAGCAGCCAACTGCCACTCTGGATCTGTTTTTCTGAATGCTCCATCCCCATCTCATATCCTGCCGGTTAAATGTGTATCAGGAAGAAAGTGTGTCATTGCTCTAGTTTGTTTGTGCAGGCACACGTGAGGTGCAGTGAGGATTTTCCCCGTCCCATAGTTTGGTGACTCACTGCGCGCTGCATGAGGCGAGGTGTCACTGGCGATCTAGTGGCGCCCTGCAATTTGCTTTGACCACATTTTGCACCCTCTGCTGCTTGTCTGCTCTGAGCAGGTGTGGAGTGCAATGCCACACTCGGATGCCACTGCTTTTTCTGGATTTAACTGCAGTTTACGTACTTCTTTAATTCATGGCTTAACTTGCGTTATAACCATCTAACCATGTGACACCTCTGTTTGCACAGAAAATGAGTATTTTCCAAAGAATACCAGGAAGCAGGGGTTGAGCTTAATATGTTATTACATCATTACTGAAGTTGTTGGTGTTGCTTACCCACTTTGTATATGATGTGTAAGCACAAGATAAGATCAAAGTTATATGAATCCAACTGTGGGAAAGAGGTAATTGTGTTTACCACGAGACAGGCTTAGCTTACAGTTTATTTTTGTCATGCTACTTGTCTCGATGTTGCTGCTTTAAGTTTAAACAACATAACTCTGCATTTATGAGTTGTGTGAAGTATGTTCACTTTGTTCTAATTTAGTGAGGTTGCATCTAAAGATACAAGGGCTAGTCTAAGAATAGTAAACTTACAAGAAATAAATAGATCATGTAAGAGTCATGAATATCTGGAGACCAGAAATGAAGTATAAGACTAGGCAGTTTGATCATAATTACCTCCTTTTCTTCTTAATCATTACTATTATTCTGGTATTATGCTTTCTATTATCAGGCCTCTGCTGCTGGCGTAACAGCTCTTAACACAAATTGCATTCCTACACCTCTGTCTCCCACATGCAAACGCTTCAACATGTCCCTCAGTTCACATTGGGGTGACGAGGGAGCTTTTCTGAGACGACACATTTCGGCACTCAACAAATGAATTGGCATGTGGTGTGGGACCGCCGAGCATCAGCGCGCGCGAGAGCGCCGGGGTTGGTGCTCCAGAGGGTTGCAAACCTTGGCAAGGGCCGGTGGTATTTAAAGGCGCCGTTCAGCACTTTCCAAATTAGACGTGAAATGTTAAGCAGGGAGGGACTTGACGTTAATACGGTGCTTGTGGAGACCTCTGACTCCGGTCGAGGGCGACGCGTCCTTAAAACATAATTGTCCTCACCTTGAGTGGTAGTTCAACAGAAGGAGCAGAGGAAGAGTCAAGGGAGGAGCAGCTTTGGGAAATGTACTTAGTTTCCTTTTGCTATAGAATGAGCGAGCTACTAGTATAAAAGAATCTCGTTGGCAAGAGGTTGAAAGGATTTGCCTTTCACCTTCTCTCACCCTTGTAGTGTGTTTCGATAGCCACAGGAGGAATGTATTGGATTGCAACCATTCGAGGGATACACCAAATTAGCCCATTTTCACTTATCAAATGGTGGAAGTCTGATTTGAGCGGCTGCCAGATTTCTGTGTCTCATGTTGTCTGAAATAGATTTTTTCTTTCCCAGCTCCTGAAGCTAACAGTGTTTGGCACCATACCAAGATGATCCCAGATAAAGATATTTTATGAGATGGTGCAGACGAGTACTCTCCAGTGTGCAGCCCCAGTTATGTCGAGAGCTCTCTTTTGTATGCGCGTACTTGTCCATCACACATTTTCTCCATTTCCTGCATCTCCTTGCATTCATGTCACACGACTCGAGTACACGTTCAATCATTTGTTGTTTATTTTTAAACAAGACTCCCTCAGAACCCTTACAAATCAATGTTTTACATCTTAACATCTACATTTAGTCAAAAGAAAAACTGCTAAACTTGTCAAAACTCACATGCGCAGAATGAACAACCTGCCGCTGGCACATCTTCTGTTCCTACAGCTGCACAACCTTTACGCCGAGCATGTTTCCTCAGCAGACGGTAATCATCACTTGCAAAACCATCAAAAGGGAGCATGTTGATTTGTACATGAGAGTCACATCCTTCCTGCTATTACAGTATGTTGCAAGATGACAGAGTTACCCCGGAAGGGGACCAAGTCATGAGCAGAGGAGACACAGAAGTAGGTCAGCTTCTAGGCGTTTGTTACATCATACATATTCATAAACAGCACCCAGTTGTTGCAGAGTGAACTCGCTCCACGCAGACTGTTTATTCTGTTCATTGGGCCCCCGTTCTCTGTTAAAATGTTAAATAGTGATTACGCGTCACGATGATAATACGAGCAATTGGCTCTGCCGCATTTTTACCGCTGTTACATAAATTGTATGCCGTCGTAATCACATATGAACACCTCTGACTCTGCTGGTTCCCTGGAGACTTAATGACGACGACAAGAGTCTAGAAAGTCTCTTCTCCCAGTCGAGGGATTGTTTGGCACACGACACCTTGTAAAACCACAAAGTGTTATTTTTACACCATGATATTGTACAGAGTAAACAAATGTAAAATACCAGATGTGCTGGTCGGTTCATTGCTTTGAGACCGAACCAGGCTAGCTGTTTCCCAGTTTGGACTCCTTAGGCTAAGGTACGCTAACCAGCTGCTCTTTGTGTACCACATGTTTAACAGGTGGTATCAAACTCCTTTCTAACTCTTATATATTCAATTTATGATGGTATACAATAGAGAAAAGTAGCAAATCTGCACATTTGTGAAGATGTTTGACATTTCTTCTTGACACTTGAATGTTTCTTGGTGATTTCTCAACACGTTGGTTGTGGAGTGAACGGACCCATTCTGAATTTTAGTGCATCCCAGCTGTGATGCTGCACTTGTCCTTCAACTGCTGTGGATAAAAAAACGGTGTTACAGGAGCGTGTGGGAGACTGAATACAAACTGAGTCAGTCACAAGGCTATGAATTGCACTGATAGTTCAAAACATGATGCTATTTCTGCCAGCTACTGTTATTCACTCAACCCTAATACAATCAGACACTCCAACACAAATATTATGCAGGGGGGCGAGATCGACCTCTTCCTAACTCCCAGAAGCCTGTGCTACAGTTTCTGAATCATTTGTGAGATTTGGTAGGATAAAGTGAGAAACATAAGGAAACTGAAGTGTAACGCCGTATTTCAATTGAATGCTTGTTTGATTACTATTTTGTTGTTGTTTTTAAACATGTTCTATTTAAGATTAAAATGCCAACATGTATCCTTTTTTTCTGGCAAGTAAGAGCTGAAATTTCTCTTTTCTTTCTTTGGAAAAAAGAAGAAGTGGTAATTAGCACCTCTGGGCTGTCGTGTTTGTGCTTGCAGGTGTCTATTAATGCAATAGCCAGCCCTGTTGACAGTATCTGAAAGGCTCTTGTTTGTTGTTACTTGCCACCTGCCATAAACATTTCATTACAGGAATTCTTAACCTATATTTTATCCCTCTCCGCTCTGCAGTCGGAACAATTTCGCCAATTGAGGAGAGAAACTGAGGGAACGGAGAAAATGGAGCTAGAGAGAGGAAGGGTGACAGAGAGACTCTGAGGAGCTCATGCTGAAAATATTGGAGAGGAGAACGTTCACCACGTCTCAATGAAAAGTGAAAAAGCGGTTGATGTATGGGGGTGATTAAAAGTGGTTGTGAAGGAAAGTGAATAAGATCCAGCATGGAAGCTTGAGCACACTGCCAGACTTTATTTTAAAGAGCAGGTTTTACAGAACACAAAGCAAACTCCTACATGTGCCAGATAGTCGACGTAATCTCGCTGAAGGTTTCTGTTGCTGGTGAGCGGTTCAGGAGCGGCCTCACTGCATTGCTCTTGTTCCGTTAGGCATCACCGCGCCGCACATTGCAAAGACTCACGGGCTTCTTTCCTTGGAGTTGCAGAAAAGTGGCCTCGCTTATTGATTTGTTGCGCGTGTAAACAGAGCATCTCCGGTTTCCGGCTGAAGGTATGTATGCACAGGAGATTTCCGACAGAAGATGGCATATACTATACAGCGTATTCCTCGTCTTCTATTTCTGTGCACGCCCTCTGTGATTCAAAAACCCTCTTGATAGCGTTTTGTGCTTAAAGTGAAGTACAGTATACTAGTGGACGTGGACAATGTCATCCACTGGTCAATTTTGCTTAACCTTAAATGATTTATCTTACGTTTTCTATATGAGTATCCTCTAATTACTGAGAGAGACTTTTTAGTTGAATGAAAGGCACTTATTTTTATGCACCACAATAAATATTTCTTAGGAACTGATTGTTGAAGTGAGTCATTATGTTGATTAGGTTTGAAAGACGTAGCACGAGTTCATACAAAAACAGGCTTAAGCAGCTAATTTATGCTTGCTCTGATTGTAATGGCACGCCATCCATTGACCGTATGACCAATACTCTCATCGCTGCACTCATTAGACCATGAGCACAGGGTCTTTTTGGTATATTGTACACGGGCCGCGGGTTATGTCGGCATCACTGGTGCAGAGGCCTTTCCAGAGGCTTTACTCGCCCTGTGTTCCCTGCTCGGGCTACTTCTGTACGCCTGGCTGCTTTCTCAGTCCTCTGCGCCCCCTTTACCGTTGCTGGGCTCTCTCTCTCTCTCTCTCTCTCTCTCTCTCTCTCTCTCTCTCTCTCTCTCTCTCTCTCTCTCTCTCTCTCGGTTACTGCAAGGGGTCAAATGTCACCCACTTGGGATTCTGCGTCTCCTTTTGTCATTGCTGAGCCTTATGATTGGTGTGTTTGTGTGTGTCAGCCCGTGTGTGTGTGTCTGCGTGAGAGACGGAGAGAGAAATAGGGCAAGATAGGGAATCTGAGTATGCAAGAGAGAACATTATTTTGTCTATGACTGAGGTTTTCATAGCGAGTTTAAGGAATCTGGGGTGTGTTAGGGACAGAGCTTGGTGCTATAAGAATAGCCAATTACAGCATGGCAAATCCCAGCTTTCCTCTTGGACACACCACATCTGTACAGTTGTCGGCAAGACATAAGTGCTGGGGGAATTGGTTGTGGGTGGGGGGGTGGATCTTGTCAACCTACTGAGACCACATGCAAGGAATATGCTAATTGGTATTCAGACCAGGGTTGGAAAAGCTTCCCACACGATCCTACTGCCACGGCACCAGGCCCCAGTGAGAGTTTGGAGAACTGAACACTTCTAGAAACCCCAGTAAAATCCCCAGTTCCATGAGACAATAAACTGGAGTCGTCACTTCTATTTTGTGTCATTAATTCCCTCCTTAGGTTGTCAGCCTCTTTGTTCAGGTGCGATTCTGCAATGAGGTCCGCACGGGTCACCTGGGACGTGACTGCGTTTACTATTGTGTCAACCTCTCTTGAAGAGGGATCAATAACAGACAATCTGTGACATAATCTGATGTTATATGAAGAAATGTTGTTGTGCACACTTCCCATATCGGTTCAAAAGTAGTTTACGATGATATGAAATAGTAAGGGGGCAAACCATCACATTGAAGAGGATGGCACCAGCCAATGTTTTGCCTTTTCGCCGATAAAGGATTTAAAGCTTCACTATAGCATTTCTATTAATCCCATTTGATTAAACGGCGACAATACTATGAAAGGAGTTGCTTGTAGTTACAAATCCACAGAGAATTATCTCTCGGCTCTGCAGTTCCTCTCAGCTTTGCAGAGTGTTAAGTGTCTTTCATCTCATTGTTTGGTTTCATGGCCTAAAAAACTATTTCCAACCACATTTCCTGCAGCGTCAGGAGGCTCAGTTAAAAAGCTCTGAAAAACTGAAACGACACACTTTATTTACCTGGCCAGGACTAACTGACAGAGAGGCAAAGTTAACAACTAGCTAAAGGGACACGTTTGACACAAAGAGCCAAACGTGTCCCTCAGGGATCAGCTAAATGAGCTAAAAGGAAAGTGAATAGTGTAAATGCATCAAGTGACAAGAAAAAGAAAGCAAACATTGGTTGTGCATATAGACTAAGTTGGAGTTATTATGTTTAATTTATGTTTTACCTTGTGTGACAAAGAGAGATAAACATATCATCGCTGTGGCAACCTTTGCTGTTTTCACACTCACTCTTCTTTTCATTTCTTTCTTGGTAAACACAGTTGTTGGTGTGAAGAGGCTAATAAGCCTGCGGGCCTTTCAGCGGTTACCACACCTGGAAATAGCATTTTTTTTCCTCCTGTTTATATGCAACCTTGCTCCTTGCCCAGTCCTGGCTTTAACAGCCTATTTTTAGTGCCCACTGTTTGGCAGCTGTTGAGATGCAACAACTCCACAGTGTTAATTTGTGCGACCTTTTGTTTTGTCTAGCTGCAGAGTGGGAGGCTACCAATCTGAAGAAAGTAGAAGAGGCCTATGAGACAGTCAACATGGAAATAAGGTAAGGGGAAATGCCATGGGAAAAGAAGTAGAGGTTAGCTTCCAGTGCCACATATATGTGGCTTAATCAACATTTTGCACTTTGTGTGGACGATGCATTTGCTTCTCACATCGCTAGGTTTGTAACCTCAAAATAGACTCCATCCGTTTGTGCTTTAGCAGTAAGGAAAGCTGCACAGTAATGAATTTATACTGTATTACCTAAGGCTAACTTTAATGAAGAAAAACAAACGCTATTGGTTGCTTACTGTGCTCTGGTGGGTAGGCCTATTTAAACCTATTCTGAGAAGAGGAGTGTCTTCCTGGGTATAAATTGTCCACATTTCTTCGTGGCATTTTAAAGACAGACATGGCACAAATTAGTGTGGCAAACGCTGTAATCATTTTTTTTTTTCATGATTGTAAAAAAAAAAGAAAGGAAAAAAAAAGAACTCCTGTCATAACAAATTAGCTACGCCCGTGTATTTCCATCGAGCAAAATTGGGTGAGAATGCCTGTGACATGCCTTTTCTCCCTCTCAGATGTTTTCTCAGAGCTCTGAGCCAGCCAGCAATAGCTGATAAGTAGCTACTGTGGCCCTTAGGCCTGCAAACTGTTCATTACAGTAGGCGGATGAGGAGAGCCAACCACAGAGATGGCTGTTACCAAAAGGTCAAGAATGTTTTCCCCCCTAAACAAACACATGCATAAAGGGGGGAAAAGAGGCTGGCATAACCTCAGTTTCTCTATTCCTTTGTCCACATTGCTGCTGGCCATTTACTCACATTATAAATGTGTGTTGGAGAGGATCCCCCATGCCTTTTATGAGTATGCAGCGCTGGTGCATTTATACCTTTTGAAACCAGCATGAAATTTAATTGTCTTCCTTATTAGTGCACACCTTTTATTCCTTCAGCGTGCTGTAAAGGGTAATTTCCACAAAAATTGACTCTATGCATGAATGTAATGACCCCTGCCCTACAGAGAACCGCATGCACACAGTTACGCAACCTGCATTGCTTTCCTGACCCCGAATCATTCCCTTATGCCACCCTACCTTATCAACCTCAAGCGAAACAATCACCTGCTCCCAACATTAGTTAACCCCATTAGCAATTCTGGGTTATGAATATGGAAATAAGGGCCTGTGCGGCGTTAGAGATAGGGCTTAGTTTTCTTGTTTGCGATTAGTGGAGAAAAGCAGCCCTCACCAGCTCAGATAATTGGAGACGCTGCATAGAAATGGGCTTTAAAGGGCCACCTCATCAGCGCGCTATTCAAGAAGTCAATCACTAAAAGCAGCAAAGAAGATAAAGTTAAATTGTCAGCACAGTTAGGAGTCATCTGGAAGTTATTGGAGCAGCCTGTCAGAGACTTAGAGCAAATGACCTACATCCAATAACAATTGTTTCTCTCATATTAAAAGGGGAATTTGTGCTCCAGATTTTGCACTTAAACCATTACATAACTTATTTTCAGGCATATTTTTTAAACCTGTCTTTTTATCGTACCTGAAGTTATATACTTAAAACTACCGCTAGTGTAACTTCAGATTTTTGAGTGTTGATTGCTGTTAATTGTTAAAGTAAAAACTGAAATATATAATTTAAAAAATCCAGTTTAAAGTGTCCTAGTGGTCTAATATGTTCTTTTTGTTTTTCTTAGTGATCTCCAGAAAAAGCTGGCAATAGACTATGGACCAGATTGGGAGTTTCTGTCTTTGAACAGCCAGTGTTACAAGTTGAAAGTATATGAGTAAGTATTGACAGGATTTTCATTACTTTTTTTGATTCATATGCTTCTTTTAATCTTGCCTTAATATGGAAACCTGTCCCAAAATGTGCGGTGGTATACAACATCCTCACTCAAGATGATATCGTATTATAAAAACACACACACTGACAGGGAAATACATTCTTCATGGACTGTCAAAGATTTTGACAGTTATGTTTACTCTCAATAATGGAAATCCCAGAGCGCAATCGCTTGTGCAATATGATGCACTGCAGGTAAAAATAAAAACACTGGATAACAACGTTTCAAAGAATCATTGCAAAATCAATATTTCAACCACAGGCTGGATCTTGATTTTGATTGATTGATTTTGATTTCAACTGTACTAAAACAAATTTAATCTGGACCAAACATGAACCATCTCAGTAAAGATCTACCATTTAAAGCTCCAAGTCACCCTGGAGAAAGCCAAGCAGCTAAATCAACTTAATTTAATCAACAGAATGAGCTTCTTTTACTCTCTCCCCCTGCATCCCTATGGCCCCTGCTGGGGTAGAATCTGTTCTCTTCAGGATTACTTGCCAGCTGGAGCTTTAGAAGCCTGTGGGTGGTTGCAGTTTTGAAAGAAAATTATCTGAGATCTGCACTGCAAATACATCTTTCAGACGTTCTTGGAATCTGTGGTTTCCCCGTGCCCGTATACGCCAGTGTGATTAGTTTGCTTAGTTTGCCGTTTTGAGGGCAACGTCTGAAAAGGAAAAATGCAGTTATTGTACATGAGCCAGAAAAATCTAACCGTTGTTAAGTTAGACACTATTAGATAACAATATTGCACATTGGTCACAATTTGATTTAATTGCATGATGTTGGGATGGTAAGCTGGCTCCTATGATATTGATCGTCTTTCTCTTCTGGAAATACAAAAGATTTTTCGCGCAAATAATTGGAGCAAACTTTGAAAAATTATGGCAGAGCAGTCAAAGCAATAATGGATGAATGGCACTTCAGTGATAGGCCAATTATACAAGTCACTGTAGGTCTGTCAAGATTTAATCTCTCCACTAAAATAGGTCCTCCTAAAGAAAGTGATAAAGTTATCTGCAAATGTTAGCATCGCTATCTTGCACAGTTCTGAGGCCAAGCAGCTTATTGCATTTTGGGGTTACACAGATATATCTATACATATATGCATGTATATATTTGTATATCTATTTTTATTTACACTCCAGCGTCCCCAGCCAAACTAGCGTATGGTTTTCAAAAAGTCAAAATGCTTATCAAAGTAACTTAGCAAAGCAGCTGAACAGCTGCTTGGATGAAATGAGTCTGATCTTGTGTTTTTTTTTTATATACAGAGAGATACAAGAAAAATGCTGCACTTCTTCTACATGGATGCTGATTTAGCTTTTTGTTGATTGGGTCGTGCAGCTTGAGCCTCAGCCCTCAGCCTGAGCATGATCTCATATATATCACACATATATCACACCCCTTTTACTGCCTCTCAGTTAAACGCTGCTAACACAGCTGACATAAAATAAGTCAGCTGACTGCTGTGTGGGAATGGCAGCTTTGACCGCTGATGTGACATTTACAAAGGGGGATGATGTTAACTGCGGCAAGTAGTAGTCTCACGAAGCCTTAACTATACCAAACCACACTATGAAGTTGTAAATACGTTACGCAATACTTGTAAATGTACCTCAAGTCACGCAACTTGTATCAGTTTCTCACACTCTCAGCCTTTTGCACAACCCCTGCTGTGCCCCATTACCTTTCATTCCCATGCCTATTGGTGTCATCATAGGCAGCCTTCAAATGACTGAAGAGCACAATATCCACAGGCACCATCTCGATTGAAGGTCTTTTGACCTACCAGCACCCTCTCAGCAATGTACCAGTTCCCCTCCCTGCCCCCCTTTATCCTTGCTGTTCGCCTTGAACTGTGATCCTGAAAAGACCTGACATTGACAGACACATAAACCAACAGCTTTCTATAACACTCCCTCCGATGGCCTCGAGTAGCGGACTAGCAGGGCTACAGTTCCTCTACAATAATGAAAGGGAATCACGCTCTTCTTTTTCCAGCTTGTTGATCATCGGTTGAAACCATCTCACAATCGGCTTCCCTGATGTTTGGGATCCCTTACGTTTGATTAAGTTGCGCCTTCTTTTTTTTTCTTGAGTGGCAGTCAATATTGGAGAAAAGAGCCCGGAGCCAAAGGAGTTTGCCGAGTTGAAATGCTGTCTATCTTTCATATAAATAATAGCTGTACATACCTGCTGCTGGTTGTGGTAAACAAAAGGTTTGAAAGGTTTAAGTGCTGCTACGTGAGGATGTTTGATACAATGACCCGTGTGGAGCAACTCACTGGATTAGACTCCACTAATGGAGCGAGGAACTAAAACGAGCTGGTTACATTTGATTTTGAACTGGATTTGCTCCTATTTACTATTACATACTGCGGGCCAAACCTGTTAATGATGAAAGTGTTTCATTTCTATCTCAAGGTGTCAGCTGAGATTCCCTCTTTTGTTTTTTGTCTTTGGAAGGTCCTTTTCTCTGCACATATTTGTTGAGTTATTCCTTCAGCCTGGCTGCTGCCTTCCCTCCTGATGGTGTGGATCACTTCTCACTGGGGCTTGAAGCTTTGTCCTGTGTGTCTACGGGGAAAAAACTGTTACTTTAATGTCACTGTTGGACTGATCTCTTAATTGATATATGATTAACAGCGAGATTAGAAGCTAAGTGCCGAATTTTTTCTTACATTACTTCACATTTGAGCTGAAAAAATTCCCCCCATTAAAAATCTATGTCTTCCCCCTGAAATGGTCCTTCGGGTGCTGGTGGACCCTTATCACTAGTGGGGAATTTAAAAACGCAAGCTTCTGCCAGTGAATCAGAAATAAGCTTGGCAATTCAGTCAACACAGCCTGGCACGGCATGAAGGAAGACACCCCATAATGAGTTCTCAGAGGCGGAGTCTCTACCTACAGCGGAGCCTAATATTCCTCTTGGATTTGTTGACACTCCTCAAAGCAACTTAAATCGCAGGGCCGTGATTTATGCAAGACTGTCAGGTCAGATTGACTCAGCCTCCGCTGTCGTGTCATTAGAAAGTACAGCACTTCAGTGAGTCATGCCCGCCTGTGTGGTTCAGCTTTGACAGAGAAGAGAGAGGGATAGCGCAGCACAAGTGACACTTCCAACTGTCTGCGGAACGTCACATGGCCTTAACGGTGCATTGGGTTCTTCTTGGGAAGAAAGAGACTCCGCCCGGATAACCTAGAGGGAGCTGTTTCAAATTCAATGAAAGCCGCTTGCATGGCGGGCGGTGTGGATTCCAAGATGTGTCTGCTGACTGTCGCGAGTCTAACATGCAATATGAAGAGTCATATTTGGTGGATTTCATAACGGCTTTTATTGTTAATGTAATTTAAAAAGAGGCATACTTGATGCCCGAGATGAAGGGTGCTGCTGCTATTAGAAAATTGATGTTATGCCAGAAAGCAAACCAGACGTCGGCTAACTACAGAGAAATGCATGCAGGCACACAAATGAAATGAGAACCCTGTTTGCTCGGGTTTATCAAGAGGACAGAAAGGCACAGGGCCATGTTAATCATAATTGGAATGTTGTTGAAACGAGTGGCCGTGCCACGATAGATGTTTATGCAGGTCCATGCCTTCGAGGATCGGCACTTTGTCACACTCAGTAGCTTTCAAATTATAATAGATGTGCACAGACACTGTTGTTACATTAAAGCATGAAATTCAGCATTACTATTAATGTGCTGCTCATGCAATTAATTACCGTCACCGGGTGAGGTCTGGTCATTTGTACAGGTACAGATGGGTCAGAAAGATTGCATTCACCTGCTTTGAGATGTCAACCTCATCTTCCAACAAAGTGACATTTCTTATTCTGTGTTTGTCTAGCAGAAGATCTTTTTTGATGTTGTTGTTCTGAGCACTAGGAGCATTTGTATTTCATAGAACAGCAATTTTGAAATTCTAAAAAAAGTCTGAAAATCAGGCGCTTTCATGGCGGCTATTTTGCTTGCAGTAATATGCTTGTGGCTTGTAGAAGGATTATTTATTATTTCTTATATTCAAAAATAAAAGCCAAGGGAGCCTGTAGCGAACTCGCCACTGTGTGTGAGCAGCTCAGGCCGGCCGACTTCGCTTCACTTCCAATTTGCAGTGCGAAGGCAAACAGAAAACAACCTTGAAGGTGTGTAATTCTCAGGGTAGATCCCCGGTTGACACACCCACCCAAGGAGTCCCCAGATCAGTTTGGTCCGAATATGCCTATTGTGCTAGTTTCCATATCAATACTTTCTAACTTCTCCACCCTGTTTTTGTCTGTCAACGTCAAGCCCAATGGTTCTGTGCATATTCAGGCGCATTGAAGTTTGAAGAAGACTTGGTCTTCCTACTTTTTCCGTTCATCTTCCTGTTGAATCACCGCCCTCACGCAAACTGTGATTCAACCAAGATATTGGTCCTTTCCTGTTAGTACCCGAAAGCACGTGGAGATTCTGCTCAATCCACAGCAGGGGCCGCCATCTGAAGTAGCAGGAGTTTTCCGTTGGTTCAGTAGACCTGTGGGTTGGCAAGGAGTCTGTGTGCGTCTGGCGGGGTCATAAAATCATCACATCTCATCCGTCTTTGTTGTGCTGCCAACTTCATAGCTCGAGAAATGGGCAAGAGCGGAGTATCTGTGGGTTGGTTGTGTTGAAACAGTCTGGGTCAACCTCTCTGAGATTTTTTTTGTTTATCCAGCTTGTCATTGCAGACCAGGACTTCCTGTTTCTAATGTAGGTTTTATATTTGTATTGTTTTAAGGACTTTTCTTTTCTCCTACTGTAGCAGCTTAACTTAGATTTTCAATTGCTTGTTGTTGCACGGGCATACAACTTTAGTCATAGAGTACCCTTGAAAACACCAAACATAAAGGAAATCACAAACAAACATAGAAGCCAGCCTGGGCATGAGGTTTTCATATTAAGAGTATTTGTTTGGAGTAGAGGTGACTTGTCTGATAACCTCGCAGTGCAGTGTTTCACGCAGGGACTGACAAAATATCTAATGAGTATCCCACTGTCAGCATGTGTGGCGTTCATGTGGGTATGCAGCTGTCAATGTGCAAATTATGGACACTTGTAGTGGAAGAACATTCCCCGTCGTTCCTTTTAATTCAGAGAACTGGAGCCGACTAGTATTACACTGGTAGCTTATAAAATGGAACAAATTAGTTGGTGCAAGATGAAGTATGGCTTATAGCGTAATAAAAAATTATGTGACGCAATTGGAGAGAAATGTGTTAATCTGACGTTCGACAATGTCACCATGAATTCAGAATTTACAGCCAAGGTCTTGACAGTTAGCGCAACAATAATCTCCCTTAAGGTGCTGAGGGATTTGGTTTGAACCTGGAGCTGAAATGGACAGTAAAGTTGTCTTTATGTAAACAAATTACAATCTTGATGTGTTACAACTATATATCTCATACGATCGAATTCAGAAACTGTTCTAACACATTTTTCTGTAGTTCAGCTTGCTTTAATAAACTGCACTTTACTCATTGACTCATTAAACATGATGCACTTCTGCCATGTTCAACATTAATTTGAAATACATTTGAACTCACATAGAGTTGTTTTTCCTTAATTACAACTTGATAAGCTATCGCTAATAATACATACAGTACAAACATAGTACGATTGCATAAACACATAATATTCACAGTAAAAAGAGCCACTTTTTCACCCACTTAAACGCTCAGGTTTTACTGTGGTCCTGATCTACGAACCTGTCACTCGCTTTTTTCTGCCTGCAAATGGAGGTAAGACTTTTTTAGGGAGTTTGACCCTTTTTCTATTTTGAGGAGTGGCGATGGTATAGAGTGAATTGAAGCAAATTATTAAAATGGTTAAATCCTCACTTTATGACCCCAAAACTTCTATAATTGAGAATTATACTTAACAGCCACAGGGAGCACATAATTACAAGAACATTTTTCACATGTTGTTCAAAAGTTCAAACATGCACAGAGAGAAAAAAATCGGATGTAACAACATGTACTTGTTCCATTTGAAATGTAAAATAAGATTAACAAGATATATTAATCACAGGGCACCAACAAGGGTCAGTAAGTACAGTAATGCATTAAAATGGCCATCAAAAGTATTAAGTAATTTAAAAATAATAATAATGAATGATGTTGAATAGTATGAATTTACATTAAACCACACCCGGGCACCACCACTGTTAACGAAAAGAAAATGAAAGCCAATTGATGTAGTCTCATAGAATTATCTCATTAAGCAAATTGGATTATTTTGAACTCTGATTAGAACAGGCAATTCGGTTTAAAGCCACCATGATTCTATAATTCACTTAAGTGCATTTCTTTAGACATTTGAAAGACCCATTACTTGCCATATCTTCCATAAGCCTCAGCCTTAACCTATTTAGAGAACAAAGTAGCAGCAATAATAATGTAACATCTTGAGAGATGGCTGGAAGAACTTTAAAGGATCTGCCAAAGGCTATTTGCCTCATTGCCCTTAGTGATGGCTCTAAAAACTAAATAAGCTTCAAGTTTGGCTTGTTTTGTCTCCTTTCTTTTTTGCATATAAATTGAGCCATCTTTCCGAAAGGCTCTTTCACTTTGCATTGCTATTCTTATTTTCCCGAGTAGTTTATGTGGGAAAGAGGGTCTCTGCTATGCATTCATCTTACCTTTTCATGTTGTTTCACAGAAGATATCTTGTGCAGTGACTTGCGGCTCTGCATAAAGAATTCCAATGCCAAAATATGATAAGCTGTCAAGAAAGTGATCCGCCACCACTTTACAGTATTTCATATAGACTTGCATTTGTGGTCCTCCATGTGGAAAATGAAGGTAACTGAGAAATGGCCCACTTTGAGTATTGTCTAGTTTTAAGCTGGCTCGAGCAGGATGAACTGGCATTGGGTCTTCTGGCGGCCAGAAAACTCTCCTCTAAATTACCAAATCAAAGGAATTGCACTGACCTAATCTCACAATGGTCATGATGATTTTTTTAAAAGTTGTGGAAATGTAATTTGAATCAGTTACACTGTCGGAATTGGATTCCATAATCGCCATTGAGGCCTGATGAGCTGACCATTTGGGTGCTAAGAGTAAAACTCTCAACATGGCTGCACCTGCAGTCTTTTCCTGCAGGAGAGAGATCCAAACTATGCAGAACTCTTTCACTTTGGCAATTAAATATTCTTTATTCTCTGGCTGTAATATAAAAGCTAAAGCTTTGCAAAGTGTGAGTCACCGCAGCCACAAGACGTCCTTGAGCATTCAACCATGACTGGCCACGCGAAAATATAATTCAGCTTGCTGCAGCCGAATGCGAGATTAGCTGTGGACGGATGCAGACGAGCACTTACTCACGGACTCTCCCATGGAGTCCATCTTAAAAGCATGAAGATGACGTAATACGTCAATAAAGCTAGCGAGAGCACAACCTGTTCTGCAACGTTGAAACCGTTACTGAAAGATATGCCACTTTGTAAATGTGTTGCTGTGTTGGTTTCCCCTCAAAGTTTGCTGTTGAACAATTAACCACGCCACTTAATATTGCTGAGCCACCTTTGACATCCGCCATGCCAGGCGAGTGTACACAGCGCTACCTGTAAACCAATTAGCGAGTGTTGGCGTTGCTGCAGTTTGCAGTGTCAGCGTCGGTGAACTCCACCCACGGCGTCACAGAGCAGTCTAGAGGGAGACAGGCTTAATTGCTGTCTCTCTCTCAGTGGACTAAGTAATACATATTCTTGTCTCCCACCTCCCCACCCCCCATATAAGTCGCAGTTGGATGACTGAGTAATATATCTAATTAACAAATGGATTGTTAAAAATAACAGGATTAAGAGCTTGGCCTTTCTTGCGATCAGTTATCATAACATTGTACGTGAAAAACAGTATTAAAGAGTTAAACAAATCTAGAAAATGCTCCCTTCAAAGAGTTTTCCTCACTTTTCTCAATGCTATATTATAGTGTACATTAGAAAACGCTGCCTTATTGCTACCACTTGTCTACCTTCAGTAGCTTTAATTGGAAAGTAGCAAACTGAACCTGCTGTGCGAACCAGTGAACCAGTAAAGCGTGGACTACTGCCCGAGGGCATGCAGTGTTGCATCTAACATATTTATTCCAAAACAATGTACATCCAGGTCTCAGAACACCTGCCAAAGGTTGATACAGTGGTACCAACTTATTATGATTCGCGCCAGAGCTGAATTGTCTTGACGATGACGGATCACATGCGGCGTACTGAAAGACACGCCATGCGGAGTTCACGACCAAGATGGGAGGATTGCCGATGTCATTTTAGGATCTGCTGCTTATCATAGCCTTCCAATTATTGTCAAAGATTTGATTGGTGACCCACCAAGTTTCCTCTTCCTCGTCTTTCTTATCCTTTGTTTCCTCCGCCCAGTGTCCCTCTTGCTGCGCGTCGCCATCCGTCATATTCGTGACCTGATTCGTACGTGCGGCATCACCACCAGCACACGATGCCCGCCCACTCTCGTTTACACACCTTTACTTTTTTTTTTAAACCTTATATTTCTATTGTTGTCAGTGTCTCCGCTAAAGCCTATGGGTATTTCCTCAGCTTTGTCACACTGCTCATTTGCTAAGGATAGCTAGGCACAGTTTGCATAAATGTGCCTGTTTTGACCTTTCTGCCGTTTCCCATTTATGTATCGCAGGCGGCAGAATGTGAAGTGTCTGTCTCAGAGACAGACTGCTAATCAACCTGCGCCTCTGATTGCGTGTTAGTCTCGCCATTTCTAATCTCGCCAAACTTTTTTTTAGGTTTTATAAACCAGCGACACAGTTTCTGTGTTGCCGTGCCTGTTTTGTTTTCTCACAAGCTGCCACGTGGAGGCGAGAACTGAAGGTCAGATGGCACTGCCCTCGCTCATAAATAGCCTAGTTTTTGTGTGTGTGTGTGTGTGTGTGTGAGAAAGTGTGCAGTGCTGGCATGTCAGCAAAAGTGGGCAGGGATGGATGGTTTTGCCTTGAGGGGAAGAGGAGGGGGAAGAGAGGTACGGACATACAGGGGTATACTCCCTTATGGGATTCATTTGATTGCTTTTTCACTGTGCCCCCTTCTCTTTTTCTGCTCACTATAGTTCTGATATTATGCTTTAATGCTCGGATGAGGACGTTTTATGTTACTGAAATGTGTTATCTGCTCTACCAACTCGCCAAAGCATTGCTGAGTTTCAAATTCTGTTAACCATGCAGCAGTTATGTAAGGTCTCATCATGTGACGCTGGAGTGAACTGAAGGTGTTGAGTATCTCTGAAGAGGTCAAGGATAGCTGTGAAGAACCTTTTAACCAATTCTTAGCTCTCATATTGTGAAGGGGACAAGACCACAAGTCTATAGCGATGCTGGCATTTCTGTGAGGCTGTACTGACTCAGTGTTGCTCTTTTTTTTCCGTAAATGCTTATGGCATCACACTCATAAGGACATTGCTAACATAATAATGTTTGCATATGGTACAATGTTGACCATGTTCTTAGTTCAGTGGAGCCTAACAGGAGTTTTGTTTGTTTTCTTTTTCTTTTGATGAGGCTAGATGAAGTCAGAAGAAATTACAATTCAGTCAGTGAATGTCTAAGTTTCATGGCAGTCCAACCATCCATTTTCTTCAAAGCCACAAGACAAGTGTGTATAGCGGTGTGTGTGTGTGTGTGTACGCACACACCTACATAAGCTACATCGAGTTAGGAAGTAATACAGTCTGAAGATGGACTGAACCACTAACATTGCTGCAAACATGGTATATAGTTTGAGAATAACCTAATAGAATAATAAATAAAAAAAACTCCCAGGAGTAACCTTGCTGTCACTGTGTCTTGGAGGGGAATGGATGTCCAGTGGGCTTAGTCATGGCGAGACCTATTTAATTCTACTCTGAGCTGAACTGCTTACTCTGCGGCCAAAAAAAATTGCTACTGTTATTTTTCCACCTCGTACTTATACATGGCGGAAAACATACAGTCGACATGAAAGAACATATACCTTCAGTATATGAAAGTCTCTGAAATGAGAAGCATTTAAAAAAATCCTCAAACAATTGCTAGAGCCGAAGATGTCGCTGGCCATTCACTTACATCTCCCACTATCCTCTGATGTTCATCATTGTCTTTTCTTTCATCTTGCTTTTCTCTTGTACAGCTTTTGATCCCTCCCTGCACTTCTCAGCCCACACCTACTTATGCTGCAGCCATTTCTCTCCTCCAGTCTGCATTTTCTCATTCACTCTATCTCTATCTCGCTCTTGTGGTTGTCTGGACATCCTCCGCTCTATTATAACAGTCTGTGTGATGCTGACTTGCTGCCTTTCCCACTTTCTGTTTCGCCATCAAGGTCTTTGATCAGTTTGTTACTGAAGCTAGTGGTTGTGCCTCTGCTCTCCAGTCCTATCCCCACTTAGCGATGGCCTCTACTAAATGCTAACTCATTTAGAACCTTCTAAACCTCCTCTTATACCTTCGGAGAAGAGCTGTGGGTGGCAGGCTAACTGGAAGCTCCTTGGGTCGAAGTTGGTAACCTCTAAGCCGAGACAAAGTCTCACTGTTCAATAATTCTGCTTATTAAATCACTGTTTTGGTTCTTGACTGGCCTGTTGAGAATGTTTAGTTTTTCGTGGAGCCTTTTGTGGCCCTTTTTCAAAAGTTATATTACCAGTCAACTGGATTAATGGAAACGCAACATTGAGAATATCACCATATAAAGTGGATTTGGCAAATGCATTCACAAAAAGTTGCCTATTTACATTCATTTGTTGCTTATGGCCACCTGGCAAATGTGAATCCAATATTCACTTTATCTCTCTTTGAGAGAATTGATAATAAAAATAGAAAAAAAACTGAAAGTTGCTGGCAGTAAAACCAAAAGCTGAAAGATTTTTCACAGCTCTTTTGAGCTTTGTAGGGTTTGCAGTAGCAGCGTTTAGTGTTTTGGGTGCTATAAAAAATATATCATGAAGCAGCTTTAGTGTAAGTCCATACAATGTTTGTCATGAATTGCCTCTATCTGGTTTAAGAATTATCACATGTTCCGAGTTTGTACTAATGCCGACATTACAGTTGTGCAATTTCTTGGTACTTTTTCAGCTTACATAAACACCATAAAACTAGTTGCTGATAAACTAAAATCAGCCTAAAAAATAAACCCAACATAATATTATAAATACCTTAAATGTAGTTTTGTCAATGCTGATGTGTGTGGGTTTGAACCTTGTGTGCCAGTTTACTCAATGTGGATGTTGTGTTTTCTTTTCCCTCCGCAGGTATACTTACACCCTGTGTCCATTCAATCAAGTCACACAGAAGAGCACCGCAGGAACTGAGGTCTCATTAGGGTAAGTACCTCTGTCGGCTCGCCTTTAGTCTCAAAAGATAAAATCCCAAACAATGACCAGTGTACGTATCTCAGGGTCATGATTAATGACAAATGCAATACCTAATATGAGTCCTTTGTGACATTGCTCTTTTCAAAAACAGTTTCATGAATCCGATTTCTTTCTTTTTGACTAATTAGATAAATTCACATGGACACTTTTTTTATTTCATGATTGGACCTGAAACAAATCCCACAACTCATTCTTGCAGTGCGCATGCAAAGTTACCCAAAGACAAATATTTGTGCTATCGACTTTTTTGAATTGTTATTCCATCTCCGTTAGGCTTCATATGACCTTTAATCAATCGCTAATATGTCTCTATTATAGTTGTAATACCTTTTGATCAATGACAAACAGGGGGCAGGTTTCATATACTGCTGGGGTTTTATTTCCTCAGCCTCGAAGGGTTTCAATTTCATCTAAAGGATTATACTCTGGCCTTTTACCGTCCCCTTGGGATTGGCTGTGTTAAATGCTCGACATTGGTGTGTATCAAAATGCCTATGTGCTGTGAAAGATGTGACTCATCACAAAATATGTGGGGAAAAAAAGTAAAAACTAAAGGGTCAAAATATTTAAAGTTTTTTTGTTCATTATTCCTGACGCAAGAGTGTCAGTATACTGTTTATTTGAAGTTGCCCTACCTAGTAACTTTATTAATCAAACTCCCCCGTAGTCCGCCCGTGGCACTCACTGAAGGCCTAAGTCTGAAACGCACGGCTCGCCACAGCATCATACTGAAAAAAGAAAGGTTTTTTCTTTGAATTTTAGATTTGAGGTGATAATTGTGGGATGTCACCTTGCTGTCCTTTTCCACTCTCTCGTTGGCCTTAACCGTCAGTGATCCGACACTTTTATAGGAGGCAATTATAGAAACCGTTCCATCAACATTGAAACTTCCCTGGAACAAAAGCTTTTATGAATCGCTGCAACTTTAAAAAAAAGGCACAAGTGACCACAGAAATGTGCGATGTGTCAAAACAGTTGTTCTTTCAGATGTGATGCTTGTACTTGTCTTCTTTTGGCATTTGAAATAAGACCTTAAAGATAATTAATTAGCAATTATCCCTTTATGCAAATGTAGTTTTGCTTTTGAATGGCAAATTAATTGGAATCTAAAGCAAGCCTGTATGTTGTTGGTTTTTTTTTTTTTTTTTGCACCGCCACCTCCCACACTACCCACTCACTTTTGGAGCGGAAAGTGCAATGCTTCACCATGTTTTAGCGCAGGAAAGAGGAAGAACAGAATGCTCACTGTGAGTAATGTGACCCCAGCGCTTCTGCCTGCCTGTCACTCATTATGGTATGGAAGGGCAGAAGGACCAAACAGAACCAATGGTCAAACACTTCTCCGTCTTATGTGAGTTGGTCACTCTGTTTGGAACAAAATCGCTGCCAAACAGATTTTACAGGGAATGATTTCAAGTAATATAATAAACTATATGTTTTCTAAATAAAATGTTTTTGAAAGGACTGGTTAGAAAGGACAGAATGCAAAAGAACTAGATGGCCATGTTATTTCCCCGAGAGGCTAGGAGGACGTTAGATTTTATACGACGCGATAATGGAAGAATAACGCTTGTGTGCGTTTGATCACAGGCAGACAACAACCCCTCATTGGTATGTTCTGGGTGTTGACCAGTGGTGCTGCACGATATGATGTACTACACTGTTTCCAGAGATTATGTGGTGAAGGTATATATGGAATGGTTTTAGGGAAGAAGGGGGAGGGGAGGTACATGAATCATAGCTTGCACGCTGGGAATAAAGTTCATTTTTTTACCCAGACAGACCATCAGTCAGCCCTCGCAGGGTATGGCTGGGCCTCCTGATATCAATCTGCATGGAGGCATCCTCCTCCTCCCCAGAGGGAGCGAGGGGGGCACTTTGATTTAAACGGCAGCATTTATCACACCTGCTCCGGCATTTTAAAGGACAACCACGAGAGGAGGGAGAGGGGAACGAGAAGGAGAAACAGCATTAACATGTGTGGCCTGTCAGTGAAAGTCTGGCACCGGAGCTGTGGCGATGACATTGCTAACGCTCGCTTGTACCAGTTTGGCTAATTTGGTTTAGTTGTGTGATATTTCCGCAGCAGTGGGCTTGCTGCAGAATTTTGATTGCGACTCTTGGCCAGCGCTCCGTTTGTGAAGCGTCAACGCTCATGAAAGTTGAAGTTGTTCCCTTGTCCCCAACCCTCCTTCATGCTTGGTTTTGCAACATAGTTGGCATTAGACCATTAACTTTCCAAATGTTCTCAAGAAACAGTAAATCAGCCTGGGCACAATTCCTTTTGTAACTGCTTGCTTTTATATTATGGCCACACACACATATCCATAAAGATTTCATAAGACACAGCAGTCATACTGTATGATCCCAATTATCTGTAAATGTAGATATTATACAACTCGCATTCACTTCCTGAATGGCAATGTCTTAGTTTTCCATTTGGCTTTTCTGCCTTTTGGTCTCAGCAGCTCAACCGCTTCCTGAAATGGCTAGTGTAACAATAACATCAGCCTCGATAATGATAATAGAGTAGAAGAAAATGCTTGCATTGCGACAAACACCATCCCACTGTGACAGCGTCGTCCGTCTTCATAATGTCCTCTCTAACCCGCTCCCTTCCCGAGGCAGACACGGCGGGGTACATTGACAAGACAGCAAACAAAGCTTTACTAAATCCCGTCCACCTGAAAAGACAAATGTATACACTCACATGTATATCAGGGATTTACGTCGCATGTGCTGTGTTGATGAGCTTCTATAACATAGCATTGATTTAACTCTTTGTTGGAGGAAGAAACAATACTGTACATGCAAACACGACATTGATCTCTCTTTGTCACCGGCCTGTCACATTTGTTTCCTTCAAGCCTCGGTGGTATTGATGTTTCTCTGCAATATCCCCATTGGAGTGTGTGTGCTAATAATGATAGTAAATAATGATGTGTTGAAGCTTATAGTGTTTGCTGTCTGTCACAGGTTTTTATTTAACTTGGTAATTGTCTCTGAGGCCTCGGTTTGAAGGGTGGGTGAGAGGCTTCTTGAAAGTTCATAATTAAATGAGGAAATATTGCATACTCTTCAGTTAAGTATTTCCATTCACGCAGATACAAGCTACAATACAAGGATTTACCCCCGTGGTTATTTCTCATAGATTATTTATTAAATTACCTAAAAACATGCTGTAAGTGTGATGAATGTTAAAATTGAGATATGAAACAACCGTTATTCTCTTTCTCACTTTGAGCAGAATATAAATACCACTAATTTGTGTTTTTTAAAGTATAGAGCTAAAACCGAGCAGTTAGCTTCGTCCACCGTTCAGACTGAAAGCAGGAGAAACGGCCACGCTGGCTCTTTTCTAAAAAGATAACATCCTCTTGTTCCTAGATCTGTACTAATCTTCCTATTTAACTGCAAGAAAATTAATTGGCACGTATCCAAAGATGTTTAGCTATTCTGTGAAAGTATTTTTGTCGCATTTCTTATAGTTGATCCACTGCTCCATTTTTTTGCAGCTTAATTTAGCTTCCACTAACAATTTTTGTCCTTGCTTTCTAAATTCTTGGGGAAAATGCTTCACACTTGCCAAATGAAACATTGCACGGCCTGAAAGAGAGGACAGTGTGTAATTACAGAGACATGGTTGTCTACACCCTCCCAAAGAGTCAAAACTGAAGAAAAAATCTGCATGTTGTGTGTCTGCGATAACACGTTACAATGAAGCAACATATTATGTATTTTGATGCCTGCAACTTGTCCTTAATAGTCCAATAATATATGACAAGCGCTTTGTGATGCAATCTACAGCTGATTGGTTGTTTTGGTTATCGAGGGTGCTCGTGCGTCAGAGGTCCGTAACGAAATAACGAATGCTTTAATATCACAAAAGCGGCATTAAACATAGGGCCAAAAAAAGAAAATGGAGAAAAACCAAGTGACAACATTTTCAAAAAGGAAAGCGAAACAATAACACCATAATATAAACCTTAGGAGCATAATTGGAAGCAGTAACGACAAAGGATAGAATAAAGTGAAATGTAGTCCCAAATTCTCATTGGCAAAAAACACGGAGTGTGCAGTCAACTACAAACAAGAAACAGGTTTATGCCCCAGCCATGCAATGAAATATATAACGCACAAGAGCAGCAGTCTTTTCCAGTTAACAGTGAGCACCCAATATATAATCTCATTTTAATTTCTCTCAAATGACTCTTAATGGCTTGAATACATGCAGCACTACAGCTCACCATCAGTCGGATCTATTTAAGTTTTAAAACACACAAGTCCCCAGGAAGTACGTTGTCAACATCCAGTAATTGGCTTTGCGTTCAAGTCATTTCCTGCTAACAACCACAACAACTGTAGAAAACGACTCCTTTAAAGTGTGCCCTCGCGTCGGCGCTCGTCCATAATACCTTTCACCGTCAGCCATAAGTGCATTTGAAATATTTATGTTGCCCTTTTTAAAGTTAGTTGGGGATGAACACATCAGCTGCAAAGACATGGAACCGTCTGGACTCGGACCAGAACAAAAAGTTATAAAAGTTTTGATATCTGAAACCTTCATTCTGGATATTAAGCCAAAGGTATTCAGGCCTTTTGGGAAGCGGTAAGAAAAAATGTAGAATCAAACATTGTTGCTGCAGCGAGAAACAAAACAGACAAGAAAAATGGTAATTTCTATGAGTATAATTTTTGAGTATACTCTAAGTATAATAGCCTCTCGATGGCAAGATGAAACCTATTTTACTCTAGAGGTGGGTGGCATGATTTAAATGTATCAGCGGACGAGGAAAGGATCAGTTGAAAAGGTCATCAAATGGGTTTTTGTTTTGGGACTCTGGGGAAATCAGGTAGCTGCGATGTTGGGGGTCACAGGGTCGGCGTGCGTCGCCCCGCGAAGTTCAAAGGGCTGTTGTTCTGGGGTCAAACTGCTCTGCGCTTGTCCTCATCAGGAGAGCACAGGGAGAGAGGAAAAAGGGAATATTTAAATTGTGCAGGCCCCGGCGAGTACACGCCGCGTTTGACAGTACAAGCTTGAAATACCCCTAACATCCAAATGTGATCGGATGAACAAAAATGAACAAAAAGAGGAATACTATGAGACACTGCTTGGCGGGTTGAATATACAAACCATGAAAGAATAGCAAAGGACTTCAAACAGAAGATCATCTATGGCTCCGATTGTGAAGTAATAAAACGGGAAACGTATATCCTCGGAAAATAAGAAATATTCTGTAGTAATTTCACGACTGAAGCAGATGCAGCGGCTCCAGAGGCGGGCACAGTGCTGCTGTGTGACCAAGGCGAGGGTTGAAAGAAAAGGAGTATTGTGAAACAACAAAAAAAAAAGGCTATTAGTGTTGTCTGCAGGTTCATATCGCTCAGTATTCAGACCCACAGGTCTCCCTTGAACTGCTTTATTGAACAGTATATTTTCAAACAGAAAACAGTGGAGAAGTAAGGTAGCCTAGCAACATTGAAACCACAGTGAATGACTGTGTGCCCACTGCAAAGGAGCCCGACAGTTGAATTGATAGCGCAGAGCAACTCCAGAGAGAGTGGGATACGCCGGCCACCGGGGAAAATACACATAGGTTGGCTGTTTCTAACTGTAAGATGCACACATGGCGTTTTGCTTGAGCTGCACGTACAGAGTATGACGAGGTTCTCTCTCATCTGGTGCCAGGCTCACTTTAGAACAGCGCTAGTGACCTTGTATTGTTCAGCCACTTTAAACTTTTTTAGAAACTTAAATGTCTCCAAAGGGGCAATTTGTGGGACAGTAACACAAACGATAACCGCATTTAAAACACGGAACAACAGAGACAAAGGCACTATTCCGTATACCGCACTTGTAACTCTAAAATGAAAAATTAAACTCCCGAGTGTAATAGAGGTGCAGCGGTGTGAAAGCCTCCAGGCTGTCGATGTCCTTTGAGGGGCCGAAGAATGAATGGCTTAGCTGAGCAAATTTACTGGCAAATGCCCAAGAAAGGAGACTGTGGTACTATGAAAACATGCTCATTTGATCAATAAGAGTCAATTCCTTATGAGAGCAGCTGAAAAGCTCATCATATTTTAAAAAGTTCTGACAGTGAATATATCATGTCTCTCTTCCTTCTTTAGGATGAATCACCGTTGACTTGCAGTCTTCATGTGTAATTAGGAGAAAAGCACTGTGGCTAATTGTTTTTGATATGTTGCAATTTTATTGCAACGCAATCGCGAGTGAGGTCTAAGATTAACACAAGTAGGTTACAAATGAGCACAAAGAGATAACATCTCTTGAGAGTGAATCAGGGAACGATACACTTCAACACCTCTTGACAAAATACCCTCACGTAGGTGTGGCATTTATGGGCTAAAAATACCGCGCAATCTGGCATTTTAACAAGGTTGATATTTGAAAAAAAAATGTGTTTGGAAAAAAAGAAGCTTTTACTAACTTTGCATGATATGCGAGTCATATGCTTGATTCCAGATGGCCGTGACATTGTGAATATTTGCGTGTACTGGAATGAGAAGATGAGAAATGAGACGAGCCTTCTGCGTGCGCCCTGTTGACTTTGGCCGTTTCCTCACGTCTGTTTCTATTCTCGTGCATCGACGGGCTCCGCCGCCTATTTAACATGCTCAATTGCCCGAAAAGCCGCCAACGGTGGGCGATGGATGCGGTGCAAAAACTAGGCCCACAGACGCTCAGCGGCGGCACAACGTTGCGTCGTTATTTGCTAAGCTAGCAAGCCTATGTAGAGAGCCCTCCTCCTCCAGCCGAGGTTCTGGTGAACCAGCATGGATTGACCAATTTGTCTACAGTGATATGGCCACGCCCCCCTTTTGCAATCGGCACACTGCCACGCCCCCTTTTCTCTATACAATGTACTATGTTTGCCTTGAGGTTTATTATTGAGAAAACGGTGACGTTGTAAATGAGAGAAGCACAGCTCCTTAATTAAATCAAATATTGTAGAAATTGACACAATAGTGTCTGATAGTGTTTCTACCGGAAAGACAATTATGAAACAAAGGGGAAAAAAACAAAGCAGAATAAATATAAGGAGAGTATATATATATATATATATATATATATATATATATATATATATATATATATATATATATATATATATATATATAAGGTGGTGGAGACGGAGGACAACCTGTCAGCTCAAATTGAGACAGTCAAATATATAATTATAAATAAATATGGACTAATATCCATGAGTGGGATATCTCCGAGAACCCGAGGGTAAAGTGATGACATCCAGGAAAGGCTTTCACCCAGAGGTAATTATTTCATAATTCCATTAGGGGAAATTGTTTGAAGCTTCATTACGTTGACATGATTCATTCAAATTCTAAATCAACATTTGAACGCTGCTCAGCTTTTTTTTTTTTCCGCCATTCTGTGTATCTGCACAATGTAATGTAAAGACCAGGCTCCACTGGATATTAGGAGTATTATACAACGTGTGGCATTACATTTCAGTGCCGGCTTTGTTCCAAGTCCCGTGATGCAAACATTTCCAATAACACGCCGTTAGTGTTTTAAAGTCCACAAGTCAACATTTATTGGAAAAAGATTGACGTAATCAAACATATTGTTATCAAGCAAAAATATTCTGCTTCAACCTGTATTTGTTGGCATTTAGCTTTTAGAAAATGATTTTCACTTTGGCTCTCTCGCTCACCGGCACAGTATTAACTGGGCGGTCGAGCGGAAATTGAACGTCACCATACATCACATTCATACACCCACAATAACATCAAACATACCCATTTTGTGTGATATATGACCACAAACTTAATTCAAAGGCCTCAATTGAAGACTTATTAAATACAAACTTTTGTAAGAATGAGATGGCTGTAATTTTAACATAGTGCTAGTGTGCTTACACATTAGACACATTATCTCACTATTCTGAGCTCAGTTTTAATCAAATTACATAAAAAACAAGCACATCACTTTTCCATTCAAATATTTTTTGGGGGGTAAATTAATTAGTTGCTTTGTTTGTTGCTTTACTGTGAACTTGTTCCTTATCGTGCTGAATAAGTGGAGCGATGCTCTCTTCCATGCATGTGTCCCATCTCTTCACTGTTCTGATGGGCATTTGCTATTTAGTTTTTTATTTTACAATTTTTAAAAAAATATCTTATCCAAGCCATAATGCTTTAACCTATAGAGTAGTGACCGTTCGACTGGGACAAGTGCATAATTATACATTTAAGTGTTCTACTTAATGCGCTCATTTTCAAGCTGTCAAGGTCATTTGCTGGAGTGCCATTACTGCAGAGAGGGCCCCTCTTTACCTGGTAACATGGCGGCCACTTAATGCCCAATGCTGAAGAGGAGCATGCCTCACTTTACAGCCAAGCAGATGCATTTACACAACACACTCACCATCATAGGAAGAGTGATGCCTATGTGTGTGTCCGTGAGGTGTGTGTGTGTGTGTGTGTGTGCTTTATGGCCCCTGAATCTACCAGCCCACACTTTATCTGGCATCAAGGCAAAGGGGTAATGAATTGTGTGTGTCTGAGGAGTGGGTTAAAGGGGGAGGGAGGAGAGGATGAGGAGGGGAGGACGATGACACTGTGAACCCCTGATGGCCTTTCTGCTGGGTAGCCATGGCAACATCTAGCCCAGCCGTTAATGAGGCACTAGTGAGCTGTTAACAGAATACTGATTTGGGTTTTGACATCAGCCCCGATTCCTAACTGTCTGTAGGTGTTGATGAAACACGCACCCTGAGTTTGTTTGTAACCGCACGTGAAACGGCGATGGCGTTCTGTTCATGCGGCGAATCCAAAACCAAAAATCATCGAGTAACGTACTCGATAATTTAGAGTAATTACGTCGGTCCAGGCGCTACACATGAGAAAGCTGGACACGGTCCATCCACGATGCTGTCTGCAATTTCTATAAATGACCTGTTGAAGATTTATTTATACCCCCACATAAACTATTTTATATGATAATATATTTTGATCCTCTTCTGTGCCACACGATTTCCAAGAAGTAATTATAAATGCTCTCTTTGTATATCAGTCACATGGAATGAGATGAAGTGAAAGCAAGGCTCCAACTGAGCATGCATGTGCCCTTCACTAGTTCCAATGCGTATGAATTATTTATCGAGGTGCTGGGCGCAGTTGGTGGTCGGCTGGTGAGAGGAACGTCATCGACTGGCGCCGTAATGACGGCGGCCGTGTTGATCTCCAAAACGCTGCTTTTTGACGAGTGACCTTCCACGAGTGGCAGAGGTCGCCGATGCCTGGCACCGCTCTCGGCTGCGAGAGCGCCGCTTCACATAGGTCCAAATTAAACCAGCGGCTTCCCAAATTGCTCTCCATATCGGCCTGTGTGGCGCGGCGTGTCACGCTGTAAGTGATTAGCACATTAGCGGTATAGTGAGGGGACTAACTTGCTGCTTCACACCGCTTGTTAGAGCAGTTAAAAGCAGAGCTGTGAGGTATAATGTGGCAGTTAATGAGTGGATGCTACAGTGGGAAGGTGAGGGTAATAAGCACAGACTTACCATCTTCACACAGGTTGGGATTCAGTGTGAGGAGGTTGGTGTTGGAGAAGCAATTACAAGTAATCTGATGAGTTGGCACAGTCGGTTTACGGTTGCTGCAAGTGAATAGAGTTTATTTGAAGGACTTGATGTTGACGTTCTCTTATAACAAACTCATGGGCGATCACTCTGGATATTATTAGAAATGTTTCAGTACTATGAACCTTTTTGTATGCCTGACATTGAGTCTTTTGTCTTTTTTGTTTAATTCTCCATTCACGTTTAATGTAAGATTCCTTTACGTATTAAATGGTATAAAATCAAGATAAACCGCCACGGAAGCGTATCCAGCTCTGGATTCATCCTTATTTTGCATTTAAAATATTAATTTTTTTAAATGTAAAAAATGCAAAATTCCACACAAAAATAAGAAAAGTTTTTAATCAAGCATCTACAAAAAGTGACGCGGACACACAACTAGCTGAGCGATTAGCTTTTAATGATCATCCTGTTCTTCTGATGAAACTCTGTACGTCATCTCTAACCTGCAGTAGACGACAGTAGAAACAGTAGACTGAATCTTTCTGCAGATAGATATTCTGCTTGTTGGCTAAATGTCGTTTCCTCCCTTAATGCATTTGGTACGAGCGTTCTCAGCATCTACTGGAGTAAGAAGTAGCCACACTTTGAATTATCTTTGTTCTTACCATCATGATGCAGAGTAAAGCACGACTCCTCCACCTCGTGCAAAGCAATGCAGAGAGGAGGTGTGCAATGCTGCTTTTTTACCCAGCGATCTCACTACGTAACTCCTAAAGTACCGATTAACTCCATGACCTTATCGATATACAGTATTTACTACTGTCTTATCGGTTGCCGTTTACAACCTGGTATAAAGTTCTCACATTCCCAAATTGTACATGGTAACACATATTGCTGTGTATACATATACATGTATTGCAATACACTTCGCTTTGAAGGCATCAGGGATGTGAAACTGCAATTGTAATGGTATTTTTGTGGACACAGGATGTGATTCACAGCTCCATCGACTATTATTTGCGTCGATAGAAATCACACCTTAGTGATTCAGAGAGAAAATTAAATGAGATCGACCCCCTAATGTGTGCAATTAGAGGTGTGTCTGTTCGGCCCACTATCTTACCCACAATGCAAAGCAAATGTAAGGACAATATAGTTTAGCTGGCTACAGATGCTGCTTTTACTAGTTTATCTGTAATTTAAGGGGCCTTCTGGGGCATGAGAGGAGGCTAGACAGATCACATTAGAACCCATATTTCTGTAAAGAAGATTACTCAGGTTTTGAGCCTTAAAAGTATGCTCAATATGTGTTCAATATCATCCATCATAAATAATTAAAAGGAAGTCTGCATTTGCGGCCACTCCCTTGTCTTCATGTGGTTGAAAATGCATTTTCTTCAAAATGTACAATTTACTCTGAGCTGACAATGTTGATATATTTACACACTTTAACTATTTTCATGTAGTTGGTGGGAGCCTTTTTTGTGTGTGCAGGCAAACAGGAATACTATCTGCGACAAGTGCAAGTGAGCATCAAGTGTATCATGGCTGTGGCCCAAAGCCCAAATGTTGCTGCACCCTGGTGCCATGAAATGAAGCAATAAGGCCATATGTGATGTTTTTTTCAGAGGTATAAAGAGAGCTGTGCACTAGTCTGGTGAGACGATCAGCCAATCAGCCAGTGCAGGCAGATTATTTCAGGCAATGATCCGGCCACATCTCAGTGACGGAGCACACGCGGCCCCCCTGGATGACAGAGTCAGAATGGAGATTAAGGAAGGAAGTAAACAAACACGACACAAGGAATTTAAGTGTGTGCGTGTGTAAAAGCACAGCTGTGACGTAGAATATATTAGCAAATGCATTGACTGTATGGAAGAGGGGAAAGAAAGGGCCAGTCTGACTATAGGAAAGAGCTAACGGTGAGCGACTTGAGACGTCCACTGTCTCGCTTTAAGTCTTTTTATAAATTAAACGGGTGAGGTTTTTTTTTTGCCAGGTTGTAAACCTATACAGGTTTAGCAATTTAACATGTGGGTCGAGTGGCGTTGGCTCACTTTTGAAGCCAGCCTAAAGTGGCCAATTTGAAGAACTGCAGCTTTTGGCACCTCTGCATTGGCTTCGTTTCCCAGCCTTGGAGGTCGCCCCTTGGGCAGACCAGGACGCATGAAGGTGATGTGCGAGCGATCACTAGTCAACTAGCAGCAAGAGCTCGTCACTTTTGTGTCTGCTGTCCAATCCATTTGAGGGCCTCCTGGTACGAAGAGAGTGCTAAAACACAGTCAAACAGCCTGGAAGGAAAAGGCGAGACGCTCGGGCGCCGCCGACTTCCACGTGTATGAGCGCCTCACCTCTGACTGAACCCGGTCGGGCATCTTTAATAATCCATGCGCACCATGAATGGCAGACAAGCCACATGTGAAGACCTGGTGATGGAAGGTAAAAGCTGAAGCGCGAGCTTTTGTTTGCACCTGTCAATGTTAAATGACAATAAAATGGCTTTTAAAAGCATGTCGGGAGAATTTCTATTTGTAAGCCACAATTTAATGCAACCCACTACTGGAAAGTAGTGTTAAATTATAGTTACATTATTGTTGAAACAAAAATGTTGTTGAGCTTTGAAACATATTGTATAATATAGTATTATTACATAATCAATAAAAAATGTAGCAATAGGTGATGAAATCTAACGCATTTCATGGCCTATAACACCAACAACAGAACTCAAACAACAGCAGATGCTACTTTCATGCCCTGTGGAAAGGTCAATGTGGGCACATTGATTGACAGGATTGTACTAGTAAGAAAAAGCCCTGGGGCAGATTAAACCAACAAACCGTTGAATTATTAGCTTTTTGTATCTCTTTGTCCAGCATGATCAACAACCACAAAAAGGCTTTCCGATTATTAGCTTTTATTTCTTGATTAATCGATTAATTTCATGTTTTGCTCCGTGTTCATGCAGACAGAAAAACCTACATAGGACAGCATCAGTAAAATCTCCAATCGACCGTGCACTAATGCAGGATTACAGTGTTTTACAGAAGTCAATACTTACCAGCAGCAGGACTTCCGTCAATGCCACCTCAAGGAAGCTTCTACAAAAGATCAGAGGAAGCTAGCTGCTGAAAGCAGAACCAAATGGCATCTGTCGGTACTGTGAGCCGCGTTGGAGGGTGTCCACTTGCACCCTGGTTTGCTTTGGTTTCAGCTCCCCTTGAAATGTTTGGTGAGAATGTAATTAGCTCGCACTGGGCAGGCACGGCCTCATCTGAGATTGGCTGTACTGGCGTCTGTGCTTCTCTTCTCCTTCCCTCGTGTGGTATTGCACACAGACTTTACGCTGACAAAATGCTAATTAATATTTCCCCTCCATTGTTGAAGAGGAGAGGGGATGCGTGAGCGGCGGTGCCAGGATCCAAAGGAGGCCACTGCCAGGCTGGCCATCTTGCCAGCTTTTTATGTTTGCGTGAGGAACAGATTTTCAATAAGCCAACCTAGTGGTGTTTAAAACAAATTATGTTTCTGTGCTCAATTTTGTCCCTTTTTTTCTAAATAGAAGGGTAGAGACTTTTGTTTGGCTCGACGAATAGACAGAAACGTTCCACATGCACTTTATGAAAATATTAAAATTGACCCTTTTTATTGCAGGAGGTGGGGGATGTGGGCAGAAACCCCAAAGAACCAGTACAGTCAGATGGTGTACGAGAACGGAGAACCCTGCTGGCAAGGAGGTTCACGCAGTACTACAGTGAGTACTACACGTGTTTCACGATACATACATGCAAACAATAGGCACACACATACTCTCAGCATGGAAGCATATACAGTTGTGTGAAAAAGTATTTGCGCCCTTCCTGATTTCTTATCTTTTTGTATTTTTGTCACACTTTAATGTTTCAGGTCATCAAACTAATTTAAATATTAGACAAAGATAACACAAGTAAACACAAAATGCAGTTTTTGAATGAAGGTTTTTATTATTAAGGGGAAAAGTAAATCCAAACCGACATGGCCCCGTGTGAAAAAGTGATTGCCCCCCCCCCTGTTAAAACATACATTAACTGTGGTTAACAAAGTAATTGAGATCTATCAGTCTGGAAAAGGTTACAAAGCCATTGCTAAAGCTTTGGGACTCCATTGAGAGCCATTGTCCACAAATGGCGATAACATGGAACAGTGGTGAACCTTCCCGAGAGTGGCCGGCTGACCAAAATGACCCCAATACAACATTCAAAGAACTGCAGGCCTCACTTGCATCAATTAAGGTCAGTGTTCATGACTCCACCATAAGAAAGAGACTGGGCAAAAATGGCCTGCATGGCAAGACGAAAACCACTGCCGAGCAAAAAGAACATAAAGGCTCATCTCAGTTTTGCCAGAAAACATCTTGATGATCCCCAAGACTTTTGGGACTGATGAGACAAAAGTTAGAACTTTTTGGAAGGTGTGTGTCCCATTACATCTGGGGAAAAAAGAAACACGGCATTTCAGAAAAAGAACATCATACCAAGAGTAAAATCTGGTGGTGGTAGTGTGATGGTCTGGAGCTGCTTTGCTGCTTCAGGACCTGGAAGACTTGCTTTGGTAAATGGAACCATGAATTCTGGTGTCTATCAAAAAATCCTGAAGGAGAATGTCCAGACATCTGTTTGTGACTTCTGCAGCAGGACAATGATCCAAAACATACCAGCAAGTCCACCTCTGAGTGGCTTAAGGAAAACAAAATGAAGACTTTGGAGTGGCCTAGTCAAAGTCCTGACGTGAATTTGATTAAAATGTGGCATGACCATAAAAAGGCGGTTCATGCTTGAAAACCCTCCGATGTGGCTGAATTACAACAATTCTGCAAAGATGGGTGGGCCATTATTCCTCTACATTCCTGTAAAAGACTCATTGCCAGTTATCGCCAACGCTTGATTGCTGTTGCTAAGGGTGGCCCAACTAGTTATTAGGTTAAGGGGGCAAACACTTTTTCACACACAAACTGCATTTTGTGTTTACTTGTGTTATTGTTTAATATTTAAATTTGTTTGTCACACTTCAATGTTTCAAATCAAACATGTAAAAAGATAAGAAATCAGGAAGGGGGCAAATACTTTTCCACACAATATGTATATATAAATACATACATATGTGTATATATATATAAATACATACATATGTACATTTATATATATATATATATGTACATATATACATGTATGTATATAGATGTATGTATATATGTATATGTACGCAAATATACACACATATATATATATACACACACACATATATGTATACATGTGTGTGTATATATACACACATATATGTATATGTACACATATATGTGTGTATATATACACACATATATGTATATGTACACATATACACACATACGTGTATATACGTGTATATACACACACGCGTGTGTGTATACACACACGCGTGTGTGTGTATATACACACACGTGTGTACACACACACACACATACGTGTATATACGTGTATATACAAACACGCGTGTGTGTATACACACACGCGTGTGTGTGTATATACACACACGTGTGTACACACACACGTGTGTGTATATACAAACACGCGTGTGTGTACACACACACACGTGTGTGTGTATATACACACACGTGTGTACACACACACGTGTGTGTATATACAAACACGCGTGTGTGTACACACACACACGTGTGTGTACACACACGTGTGTATGTGTGTATATACACACACACACACGTGTGTATATACACACATACACACACGTGTGTACACACACACGTGTGTATGTGTACACACGTGTGTGTATATACACACGTGTGTGTATATACACACGTGTGTGTACACACACGTGTATATACACACGTGTGTGTACACACACGTGTGTGTGTATGTGTACACACGTGTGTATATACACACACGTGTGTGTACACATATATACACACGTGTGTGTACACACACGTGTGTGTGTGTGTATGTGTACACACGTGTGTATATACACACACACACGTGTGTGTACACACGTGTGTATATACACACGTGTGTGTGTGTATATACACACACACACGTGTGTGTACACACGTGTGTATATACACACGTGTGTGTACACACGTGTGTGTGTATATACACACACACACGTGTGTGTACACACGTGTGTGTGTGTACACACACGCGTGTTTGTATATACACACACGTGTGTGTGTACACACGTGTGTGTATATACACACACACGTGTGTGTGTGTACACACACGCGTGTTTGTATATACACACACGTGTGTGTGTACACACGTGTGTGTATATACACACACACGCGTGTGTGTATACACACACACGTGTGTGTACACACACGTGTGTATGTGTGTATATACACACACACACACGTGTGTACACACACACGTGTGTATGTGTACACACACGTGTGTGTATATACACACGTGTGTGTACACACACGTGTGTGTATATACACACGTGTGTGTACACACACGTGTATATACACACGTGTGTGTACACACACGTGTGTATATACACACGTGTGTGTACACACACGTGTATATACACACGTGTGTGTACACACACGTGTGTGTGTATGTGTACACACGTGTGTATATACACACACGTGTGTGTACACATATATACACACGTGTGTGTACACACACGTGTGTGTGTGTGTATGTGTACACACGTGTGTATATACACACACACACGTGTGTGTACACACGTGTGTATATACACACGTGTGTGTGTGTATATACACACACACACGTGTGTGTACACACGTGTGTGTGTGTATATACACACGTGTGTGTGTGTATATACACACACACACACGTGTGTATATACACACGTGTGTACACACACGTGTGTGTGTGTATATACACACGTGTGTACACATACACACACACACACGTGTGTGTACACACACGTGTGTATATATGTGTACACACACGTGTGTGTATATACACACGTGTGTACACATACACACACACGTGTGTGTACACACACGTGTGTATATACACGTGTGTGTACACACACGTGTGTATATACACACGTGTGTGTACACACACGTGTGTGTATATACACACGTGTGTGTACACACACGTGTATATACACACGTGTGTGTACACACACGTGTGTATATACACACGTGTGTGTACACACACGTGTATATACACACGTGTGTGTACACACACGTGTGTGTGTATGTGTACACACGTGTGTATATACACACACGTGTGTGTACACATATATACACACGTGTGTGTACACACACGTGTGTGTGTGTGTATGTGTACACACGTGTGTATATACACACACACACGTGTGTGTACACACGTGTGTATATACACACGTGTGTGTGTGTATATACACACACACACGTGTATACACACACACACGTGTGTGTACACACGTGTGTATATACACACGTGTGTGTGTGTATATACACACACACACGTGTGTGTACACACGTGTGTGTGTGTATATACACACGTGTGTGTGTGTATATACACACACACACACGTGTGTATATACACACACACACGTGTGTGTACACACGTGTGTATATACACACACACGTGTGTGTACACACGTGTGTGTGTATATACACACACACACGTGTGTGTACACACGTGTGTATATACACACACGTGTGTATGTGTACATATACACACACGTGTGTGTACACACGTGTGTATATACACACACGTGTGTATGTGTACATATACACACACGTGTGTGTATATACACACACACGTGTGTGTGTGTATATACACACACACACACGTGTGTATATACACACGTGTGTACACACGTGTGTGTGTGTATATACACACGTGTGTATATACACACACGTGTGTACACACACGTGTGTACACACACGTGTGTGTGTGTACACACGTGTGTGTACACACACACGTGTGTACACACACGTGTGTGTACACACACACACGTGTGTGTACACACACACACGTGTGTGTATATACACACACGTGTGTATATACACACATATGTATACACACGTATTTATGGTTATTGTGCATTCTCCTGCAGCCTCCTTGTCTCCTCTCTGACACTTTTATTTACACTTGCTCGATCAAAAATCATAACAGCAGCAACATCAAAGAACATTTAACTATACAAGTAAGTAATAAGAGTCAGTGGGGAAAATAAACTGGCAGGAGGTCTTGGTCCACATGTGTACGTACATGTATGTACATGCATAGTCCACAACCATCTCCAGAGCGTTGAGCTCTAGCTTGTTGTGGCTGCAGCAGGTGGTGTCATCCGCAAAGTTCAGTAGCTTGACGGACTGGAGGTGCAGCTGTTGGTGTAGGTCACAGCCCGGCTCCAACCCTGCGACAAAAGAGGGAGCCAAATGAGCAGCTGCTAAACAAAAGCTAATTATTTTTAACAAGCACATAAGTAGAACAAAATAAAAGTAACGGAATAAAGACACAAATCGACAGATAAATGGTGTCTGTGACACACTGGATGTCCTTCCCCCAGCGAAGAGACAGCCTTGGCTGCCAAATGCAGACAAGTCTTGTATCGTCAGGCCACTCCAAGTCAGGTGTTCCTCATTCAGGCTGACAACACTGCACCTGTAATATTCAAAACAGTGACACCTAGAGTACGGGGGGAAGAACAGCCTTGGGAGGAACCAGAGACGTGCTTCCTGTCAGGCAGCTGGGAGAGCTGGACCTGCAGCAGGGACGTAGAAATATACATACGTATACATATATGTACATATACATATGTACATGTATATATACATATACATATGTATATATGTACATATACGTGTATATATACATATACATGTGTACATATACGTGTATATATGTATATACATATACATGTATACATATACATGTATACATGTATATACATATGTATATATGTACATATACGTGTATATATACATATACATGTGTACATATACATGTGTGTACATATACATGTATATACATATACATGTATACATATACACGTATACATATACATGTATACATGTATACATGTATACATACATATACATGTATACATATACACATGTATACATATACATGTATACATGTATATACATATACGTATACATGTATACGTATACATATATACGTGTATATATATACATATTTGTATATATATGTATATATACATATGTGTATATGTGTGTATATATATGTATATATATATACATATGTGTATACATATGTGTATATATATATACACATACACACATATGTATATATACATATATATACACACATATACACATATGTATGTATATATACATATATATACACACATATACACATATGTATGTATATATACATATATATACACACATATGTATATATACACACATATACACATATGTATGTATATATACACACATATACACATATGTATGTATATATACACACATATACACATATGTGTGTATATGTATGTATATATACATATATATATACACACATATACACATATGTATGTATATATACATATATATACACACATATACACATATGTATATATATATACATATATATACACACATATACACATATGTATATATACATATATATACAAATATGTATATATATACACATACATATATATACACATATGTATATATATACACATATGTATATATATACACATATGTATATATATACACATATGTATATATATACACATATGTATATATATACACATATGTATATATACACACATATGTATATATACACATATGTGTATATAGTGAAGCATCACAAAGTTCGAGACAGTTTAGAACAGAAAGTTCAGGCGAGGTCGGCAAAATTTGCATTGGGCCACATCTATGACATTTGAGTTTGTCCATGTACCAAACCATATATTTCACTTGTATATTACTTATAATTGTCAATAGATCCAAATGCAGCAGTTTGGTTGTTTTTTTTTATATAATGCAAGCTATGATTTACAGTTTTATACAACAATCGCTCAGTTTTTAAAAGGTTAAGCTCCTTGTGAAAGTGCATGACTGTGACTGTTACATGTGAGCAGGAGGTTTAGCTTCTGTGCATTGTTTTAAGAAGAATTTCTAAACTTGTCCCTGATTTCTGTTGGTCATGACCAACACTGCTCAACCAAACTTAGACGGGGCATCAAACAAACTCTTGGGGCATTCAAAGTCAGAATAGAAAACAAAACATTACATTAACTCTCCAATTTAAACATAAAACACAGTTTACAGAGCGACTAGACCAATTATATTTAATGTAGTTGTGCGCACACAAATTTTCTTTTGCAGTGAAAGATTATTGGCGTCTAAACAAGTCTAAACTAATCCAACCTGACGTGTTCCCAGATCTCAGCAATTACTTTTGGTTCACGGCCGAAGCTTAAAAAATTAGACCAAAGTTGAAAGACCAGAATTGATGTTTTTTCCCAACCCGCATTTATTCAGATGCATTGTAAGGTAATTTGTTTTTGTTTAGAACTTAAATTAAGGATAAAGGACAAAAACTGTTTTACTCAGGATATAATTGTATATATATATTGTAATTGGTGTGGCAGAAGCCACGATCCAGATGTTTTCATCCCCAAAAAATCTGTGTGCAGTATTTTTGCCACACTAAATCTATGACAATACACACCTGTCGGAGCAGGTATATATCGTTCTGACACCTGCAAGTCAGAATGGAATCAACCACACACACACACACACACACACACACACACACACACACACACACACACACACACACACACACACACACACCCGGGTCAAACCCAAATCACCCGTGGTGGTAGTGCAATAGCCTCGGGCCGGTACAATAATACCTGTACAGTTCCCTCCTCTCGCTCTCCAGGTGCTCGTGCTCGCCAGAGGGATGTGAGGTGTTGCTATGGAAACCCCTGAGAAGTCAAATAAGTTGTTTTTCTCTTCTACGCGCTTGCAGAGGGTGTCAAAGTCACCTGTTACAGTTGTGACAGCGCTAATCTAGGTTCACACGTGATGAAACCCCTCATGCGCACTGCGATCAATTTATTTGACAACGAACTTGATTATGTTTCAATCACCAACTTCTATGCTGCATTTTTTTTTTTTTTTGCATGAAATGTATCATTTGCAGTGAATCCCATTTCTTTAAATTGCTAAAACCAGAGGTCCTCCATCACCCGCCTGCGGGAGATGAAACCGGCTTTGCGTCCGACTCGGGCTAACGGCGGCTCCTCTCCGGCACCACCTCAACTTTTCCTTCTTTGTGCTTTTCTAGGTCACGCTGACATGCGGAACAGAGACAGCCCTGCAATCGGTGAAGGAGCCCAGCAAATGCCAGTACATCATGGACTTCCAGACTCCTGTGGCCTGTCAGCCGGTGCTGAAGCAGCGGGGCGTACACAGTGAACTGTGACCCCGTCCCTTACTGGCCTGGTCTAGATTAATTTAGCCCCCCTTGGCTGGCCTGCGGTGACAGGCTGCGGTCCTGAGGGTCCCCCCTGACATCTGTGTTGTCAGAACATATATACTTTCAAGCAAGTCCTACTAAGGTCAGAATCTAAGTTTTAGTAGCAATGCACTGAGACCACTTTAGCTTTCATAAATTGTTACAGTGTTGATTTGAATGGTCACTCGTTTGGAGACAACATTTAATGAATGACTGAGTCGAGACAAGTATTCTTCAGACGGCACTACATTCCTTATTTGTGTTTACACCTTACAAGATTATGTAGATAGTTGAATAAAGGGAAACTAGATAAATTACAATAATATTGACTCTAAATAACTGCATTTTCATCAGACTGTGTACTTTTTTAACATAAACTTCCATTAACTTCTCATTGTTATCCAAAAACGCGTCGATGACAGGTTGAGACTTTCCTTCAATACGATGAACAAATAATAAATAATGTGTCAATCCACAGCCAAAGTAGTCCCCAACAAATGGACCATTTACTCCCGTTTGAGTAACATTTGCTAGAACCAAAGTTATTGAGCCTTTTTAATAAAACTATATATTTGTGACCCGTTATTACCGATTTGTACATATTTTTTTATCACCAAAAAGAACAAATGGGCTTGAGGCCGAGCCCCACCAACAGGGTAACGGAGTTATGACGTATTGAGAGACGAAATAACGCATTGCTTCAAGAACATTTCAACAACATTAGAACGTGTAGAGTGACATTGCAACCACTGTAACTGCTGTATCAAATAAACTGATTATTCATAAGCACAAATAAAACTCCTTCATACTTTAACATACTAAGTCGTGTCTCTGCTTTCACTCGTCATGTTACATCATTTCCTAAACAATCAAACCGTAAAACATTTTAAGGTGTTTTAAATATTAAGTACGGCGACAGTTTCCTACACTCACATTACCGATTCATTGGATGTAACATCTCTTTAATTTCATAGGATTCGGCCAGCGTTGGCAGTCTGCTTCTTACTGTGCGTGCTTTTTATGATGTTATGTAACAGATTGTGTGTGTTTTGCAGGAGGGCTCATTAAGAGGGAGCTAAATCATCTGTCAGGAATCGGCTACCTGATATATTCGTACCCTGCTGGGGCAGCTGGGTGGCTGTTTGCCTGTTAGCGATGCAATAGCCTCGGGTCTTGTAGCTCAGGGGCAGCTGTTTTTATTTATCTGGCCTGCGATCTCTCATTTTATTAAAAATCAAACTATTCGGCCGGGTTTGTATCGGGTGTGAACAAAGACGGACTGAGGACATCCGTGAAAGTTGCATGTAATACTAAGTAGCTCCTTTCTGCTTAAGTCATTTGACTTAATCATTCGAGTAGCAGATTTAATGCAACAAAATCGGACATCTTTCTTTAATAGAAACACTTTGGCTAAACTGGATTGACAAAAACTGTTTTTCTAAGGATATAATAATACATCTTCATGCCTCAAGGAAATATAATATCACTGTATATTTTAATCTCTCCCTCTTTCAGACGTGCAACAGATGCCAAAGCTGATGTCAGCAGAACAAACACGGCGCCTTCACAGGCTTCCACCGCTGGAAATACTGCCAATCACACACAGTGTCAAGAGCAGCACACTATCACACACTCGCACACCTCCATTCAGTACATTTGCACATGAAGGGGCAGGGATGGAAAGTCTTCCCAGTTGAGCGTGGGCGTGTTTGTGTGTTGACTCCAAATTGCTAAAAGGGCCCAGAGGCTTTCTATTGCATTAAATCTCCGACTCAGCTTTGTAGAAACTAGTTCAGGGTACCTGTTATCTGGAGAGCGAGACGGCGAGGCCTTCGCCTGACTGACTGCTTGACTGACGCCCACCACAACCAGCACTTCTTTCACTCTTTTTGGTGATTGTTTTAAGCTCCCTCTTTAGAAGGGAGGCCAGTTATACCTCGAGGACTGAGGGGGAAAAAAGGGCGTTTGCGTTTAGTCGGCATGCGACAGTCTCATCCATCTCCCTCTCCACTTATTCCAATCTATTCAGTCACGATACCGACGCTTCACTCAGCCTCTTGCCCACATCTTTTTTTGCAAACACCATTTAAAGGTGTTAGGGTTGTCAAAATACAGTACATACAGTATATACATCTTCAGGCCTACACTTGTACAAAAATAAATGCGGGGGTGCCACTTAAACAACTATGTTTCCATCCATACGAAGCGTATTAAAGGAAGTAGAAAGATATCAAACAATGTACTTTATCGGTTTGTATTACTATTCACTTTTTTGTACGTAAATTACCAAAAAATTAAATGGAAATTATGACCTATAAAGTCATAATGTTGAGAAAGTAAGTGTGCATGCTATTGTAATCCCTACTTTCTAGGCAGTGCACATCCATACACACTTAACAGTGTGTATGGATGTGACGATATGCCCGTCTGTCTGATTGAAAGACGGGCATGCTAACCACTGAGCCACAGCGCCACTGAAGCGGTGGCTCAGTGGTTAGCATGCCCGTCTTGCAATCATAGGTTCAACCCCTGCTCTGCTAGTTCCTGTCTTTGCGTCCTCGAGCAAGACACTTAACCTCAATTTTCTCCCCGTTGCTGTTTCTACGGTGTATAGAGCAAAAATATAAGTCGCTTTGGATAAAAGCGTCAGCTGAAGGGCTGCACGGTGGTGTAGTTGCACTGACGCCTCACAGCAAGAGGGGCTGGGGTTTTGGGATAAAAGCGTCTGCTAAATGAAGTTTTATGTTTCGACATACAATATCAAAACACCAGTAGATAAACTTCAGCATCACACGGAGAGCTGACACAATATAAGAATGAAGAGGAATTAAAGCTGCAGATGAAAAAAATCCCAGAGGATGGAAAGCATGAGGGATGATAGACAAGAAAAAAAGAAACAAAAATGACAGCGCCTGGGATGCAGCTCGAAGGAAAGGCTCTGGGAGGAGGAGAAAGACCAACTGCGTAGAAAATAGCAGTATGGGGGAGGAGAGAAATGTGGAAACTGAGAATGGATGGAGGGGAGGCATAAGCAGCAATACGTATCAAGTGGAGGGTAAATGTTTCTGTGTTTGTGCTCTCACGTCGGCGAGCGAGGCGCAACACTTCCCCTGTGGAGTGGATGAGTGTAAGCGTGTCACGGTTGGAGGCTGGAAGGCCGAGCTGTGATAGCATGTGGTTACCGGGGGCCTCCTGCAGTCGGCTGCTCCCACTTACAGCAGAGAGGAGGGCCAGGGTCTTGGAAGCAAAGAGAAAATGTTTTGTTTACTTAAATGACATAGAATAGCCATAATGTGCAGGGCATATTCAATAAAGGACACCAACACTGCAATAAAGACGGGTGATATTGTATTTGATGTCACTTCATTGCTTACACACTAAAAAAAAAAGAGAACAACCTGTGGAGTGGTTTCAAAATGTCAAGGGGAGGAATCGGACACATCCATGCTCCCAAAGATTGTTGCCTTCTCTGCTGCACTTCTCCACCATTTACTGTAGGATGGAGGACAGAAAATGTATGAGGATCCTAATATTATGTGAAAAAGAAAAGTGCAACACATGTTAAAATCAACCGACTCCAAAGACTATAGCCAATATCTGAGTTGGGAGGTAATAAACCATTATTTCACCAGGTGCTTTAATAATCTTATATTCATTTATGCATTCGGTGTCAGACTTTGAACACTTTGCCCTATTTACCTTATTTGCTTGACGTGAGCATACAGATGGCGTGTCTGTGCTTGGATCCTTCTAGCGGTTCCAGATGTGGTCCGGTGCCACTAGCAGCACATCAGGACTGGAACTTGATCAACGGTTGTGATCCAAAACATTTCCTTTGCCCTTCTCCCTTTGCACATGTAGCTACTTGTGGCCCCCGTTAGGATGCTAGATGAGAGGAGATGCAGAGAGGATGCTTAATCTTTCAGGGAGACCTGAGAGAAGAAGGAAGTGAGGAGCAGCATGCCATGAAAATGAATAAACAGGATGTGTGGCGAGAAAGAGAGGACGGGGATCACGACTCTAAAATAAAGAGAATTGAAGGCAGAGGAAGAAACAGAGGACAAGAAAGAAGACCAGGTCAGATTGAAGAGATGAAACACTTAGAACAAACAACTTAGATAACAATTGGAACGAAAAGCAGGAGCGGGATGGAGAAAGACGAGAGAGAAACTGTGATTTAACGAGAGGAAGGGGGAGAGCAGTGGGATGCTGGTGGGCGAGGGGAGGGGATTCTGGAGGGCTATATTGAGCTCACTTTCTCCACAGGAGCTGCTTAATGAAGACAGAGTTTGTAAGTAATTATTGGTTATCAACCTGATAATAGTCATTGCTCCATTTTGTGGAGCAGTTTCCTCATACTTACACAATTATGGCAATTATTAACGGAGCGCCGGTCTCCGCGTCGCTGCTTTGCATTTCAAACATACGGCGCGGCCGCGCTCAGCCTTTATTTTCGTGTTGCATAACACAGGTTCCCGGGGAGGGGCGAGGAACAAGTAATTACTGCATTCTTCTAAGCAACGGGGTAAACAATGAAGAAGCCAATTTAGCTTTCAAAACAAATAGCAGAATGTTATTTAGGAAAGAAAAAACACAGACTGTGGGCCACAACCTTATTGGGGAGACGAAGAACAAGCGTACTGCGAGAGCCTCCGTCAGACAGGAAGTAGATTGTCAGGGCCGCAGCAGAGCACCTGCTAGCTTTACATGAGCAGGTGAACCAAAAACGGAGAGAATCAGATTACCATCATTACCCGGGGACACAGCGCACCACACACTCGAGTCCACCCACCCACACCCCCACACACACACTTGATTGCCGGAAAAGCACGTCTGCATTAGGGTGCATTAAGTTGATCTACAAATCTGCAAAGAGCTGAACAAGAGATGTGAACACACTGACAGTGTAGCCTGAGGACTTCTAGCCGGAGCAGGTTTTTTTTTCTCCCCCGAATGAAATCTGTCTCTTTAAATAATAGAGTTTGCTTGCCAAGTATTGGATTTGAATTTGAGATGAGTGAGCGGGAGAAGAGACACAATCCTCAGCTAAAAAAGAAGAAGAAGGAAATGGCTAAAAAAAAGTCAGCAGTTACTTTTCCACTCTGTGTTTGATTCAGTCATCAATTACTACAGAGGAGTCGGGATAAATAAAAGTCAACAGCTGACTAACTGCAAAGCCCCGTCGTTGGCTCTCACCCAGCAGCCACTGCAGCACACTGAGTTATAGACCCGTCTGCACACTCACATCATTGAGCTCTACGAGTTCTTCAAAGTCTACACATTTGATCAAAGGTGGTGGAGGGGTAAAGCGATAAGACCAATGATACACCTGAGGAAGAATGGAGGGGGGGGGGGGTCCTCTGCCGCGACGGATCTGGATCAAAAAGTACCTATTGCAGAATCAAAGTCAGCACCATCAATATTTCATCAGAGAAGAACCTCGTCGTTGCACGCACCCTCCTGCAACCTTTCCTTGTCTGTCCTTTCCTATGCCACTATCGTCACAAACGCTGGTGGTTCACTTATCAGTATTAGGTCATTAAATACGGCAAAATTAACTTTAAATTGGTCGTTTGTTGTTCATTCTGCATCCCTAATTTTGAGTCTCAGGATATTTTTGGTGAACTACACAATCTCTTTAAATCTTAAAGGAGGAGTTATTCACATGGACTGGTTAACAAGAGTCATGCCATCAGCTCTGCCAGGCTGTACTCAGCGAGTGATGCTTTGAGCTAAATAGTGACATCAGCATGCTAACATGCACTCAATGAGAATGGGAAGATGCTAAAGTTTAGCGTTTTAGCTAAACATCAACTAGTATTTGCTTCAGAAAGAAAGCAACACTTTGTATTGTTGGACAAATAGGAGCTATTTGTTGATAACTTAAAAAAACCTCACTATTGTTAAGCTCGAGGTGCTGCAAGGGGAAAAGGTCAGGGCTTCACCAGAGTCAGTGGGATCTTAGAAGCAGGAATATCTGTACACACTTTCATCACAACACATCTAAAAGTCCAAATAGCTGAAAACAACCCAGAATAAATTAAATTGTAGCGATTTTTGTTGTGCTGCAAGTCAACAAAATGGAACCAAATATATTAATATACCAAAGATTAAAACTAATGAGAAATCTATGCAAAATAAAACTCCCAAGAAGGTAAAGTAATTTTAGTTAGACAGTATGTCATATTCATGAACACAACCCCAATGTGTCAGAATTCAAATTTCCTCCGATCCCAAAAGAGGGAGCATGTAACATTCACGCTGTGCAGAAACTAGGCTACACTGTGCTTCACATGGCACAGCATCGCCTAATACAGGAAAAGGTTACGCTAACGCTCCGGAGAGCGAGGAAAGACGGAGGGGGAAGAGAGAGGGGGGGATGAAACTTTGCATTATTTTTAGAAGAAAATTATGTCTGTGCATCTCAGTAATTAAAAAGCAATTCAGAACTGACTGATAGGCCTCTGGTGGACTTTTTTTTTCTTCTACTCTTGCAGCCTTATCTTTTCCCACCACAACTGCACAGACTTCTACATGCATTTTAATATGGTAATTATCAAGTGAATTCTAAACACTTACCAAAAGAAAAAAGCTGGCGAAAGCATTAAAAATGGGATTCAGCCACCAGTTTTCTATATCAACTCGTGCTCCTCTCGCTTCCAGATTAGGAGGATTTATTCAGGGTATTTATAGCCCCCTATCTCTTTTGTGTCTACTGGCAGGCGTGTTATTTACAGTATTTTGCTGCCTTCATATGGCTGATTTGCCACCGTGATAAAAGTCAATGAATAAGGGAGCTCATTGTAAAAGAAAATAAAGAAATTATATCACTGTTTAGCATAACGGAGAAGCCAGCCTGAGCTATTCTTTATGACATGCATTAATTCTATAGACGACATGCATTGTTATGTATTACAATACAGAAAGCCGAGTTTGCAGATTATTGGCTTTTCACTTCCTCAACAGTGGAAAGAAAAAGAAAATACTTGTCTGACAACCTTGGTCCCAAAGTTGTGTTTTGCCAGTTAAAATACCATCTGGATAGCGAAGGAAGAGAGTGAGAAGAGGCAAAGGCCTCCCTACGGGCTCCTCCATCTCCAGGCAACTTCTGTGTTGTTTCATGTAGCTCAACAGACAAGAGTTTTCTCACTGAGGCAAAGTTAAGCTGAAGCCCCGAATGTTGAGCCATGGCTGAAAAACATCTTAGTTCCCCACCAAAACCCGGTTGCAGGGGAAGAGAAACCAAAGTTACTACTTTTCCACTTTGCTGAGGAGGTCACGGAGGCCAATAGATCCATTTGCTTCAAGTTCCTGTTGGTGTGGGTTGGACCCAGAGACACTTAAGTTTGTAAAAAGCCCTTTCTCTCTCTTGAGCCCACATCTGCCATCAGTCTCACTCCCAGTGGTGGGATCCAGTCATTCCAGCAGGAGAAAGACAGATTGTACCAGACATTTTAAATGCAGTCTAACATATTCTAGACAATGCAGCTTATTGAGTTAAACGGAAACACTAAAACGCCCAAATCTATGTCAGTTCCGATGGATTGATTGCCTTTTCAAAATGTGACGGACATCTACTTCCACACTTATTCCGTCTAGAAAGACGACCGACACCGCAGTCGATCCCTGGCACCCTCCCTGATCCCCGTGTGCGAGTCATGAAAGATTCAGGCGATGATTGGTCGGGGTCCAACCCCCTGCCATGTATCTTTGCCAAAGAATAAACACATCTATGATCACTTCATTTGATGAACCCACAATCTTCAAAGACCAAATATGCAGTCTGATAGTTAGGCTTTGATCAAGACGGCTCCATTTAGCCAAACCCGTTCATCTTTGCTTTGGGAGCCTCACTCGTCATGGTTTCATACGTATATCCAGGATTCCCACGCATCATAGGTTGCCCTTTCTTCCGTCCCCTTCCTCTGTCTGCTCCATCTCTCTCCACCTCCCTCCTGGGTTAGCTTTGCAGCCTAGCCTGTGGGCCCAGGGATGTCGTATTAATTAACTCGCCTCACTGCACTCTCATCAAGCTGCCGGTAAATGGCCCCGCTCCAAGTTCCCCTCCCGGAGCGCACCAAGATGGCAGCATCCGTAAACAACTTCAGATTTACGGCACTGCAGTCACAGCGGCGAGGCTCCCGCTCCTCCTTACAGGCCGGGGCGTGCAATTCAAACAGCGCAACGCGTATTTTTATAATATGTTAATGCCATCGCAGCCGTCTATAGTTCCTCTACCTTCCTGACGTCTGTGATTTGCAATCGCTGCTGGGAACAAAGTGCAATCTCCTCGATGTGCACTGCGGTAAGGGACGGGCCCATTGCTCCGTAGTGGAGCGGCCATAAACAACTTTGTATACGTTTTTACGTGGCAGGATTAAAACGGCTGCAAATCTTTGTCAATATTAACCTGGTTTGACGAGCAGTCATGCAAATGATTCGGCTCCTCAGAGTGCAGACTATAATGAGGTAAACTCTGCAGAGCGTTTCTGTAGCAATGAAGCTGCTGAGGAAACTCAAGCAGGGTAAATACAAGCCAGAGTCTCAGAAGTCCTACTTTGGCCTTCAATAACCACTACACATCTGAAATCGTGAATCAGAATGGCCATTTAAAAAAAAAGCTAACTTGTTTGACATATTCTCTAGTAGTAATACCGTGTGAGGTTCACAAATATGAATGATGTTTATTAAAGCATTTTAATTTCAGTCTGTGCTCAACCACGTAAATTATTCTTGTCCAAATAAAACATTCAGATCTTAAATAAATTAATCCTTCCATATCAGTAAATCACTCAGAAGGATTGGACTCAGAACCATTTGTTACTGACAGAACTGTCATGATGGATTACTCCACAGGCCTGCTGGGAAAGGGTTAACTTAAAAAAATTACATTTTTTTAAAACTCAATTATTATTTTTTAAACGTAAAATATTACATTTTTAAAAACTTAAAAAATGTAGGGTCTAAAAATATGTATATATATATTTTTGTAAAGTTAAACAATTAAGTTCCTTTTTTTATTTTTAAAAACTTAAAACATTTCATTTAATGGCGTCCATCAGGGATCTCCAGGGGCCCCTGAGCAGAATGTTTCTCTTCATCTTCACCAACTGAAGTTAGATTAAGAGCAACACCTGAAGGGTCTGTTTTACCTGAAAGGGATGTAAAACATCCACAAAGTAACACTAAACATTAAAAAGAACACACAAAAAAGACAAAGCAACCAAAAGCCACAAGAAGAGCCCTGAGAGAACAAAACAACCACAGATATTTAAAGTGACCGCAAAGAGACACAAAACTACAAAGAGATGCAAAACCGTTAAGAGCACAGAGAGACACCACCACAAGGACACGCAGACAAACAACTACACACACAATATGACAACAAGGAGACTTTAAACTACTACAAGGATACGCTGAATAAATACAGGGACTAAAGAGAGACACATTGAGACTACAAACAGATGCACAACTACCACAGACCGACAACAAGAGACACAGAATGCCTACAGAGACACGTGCAATGGGATGAAAAATACAACAAAAAGAGGCAGAACCACTGAAAAGAAAGAAAACGACCGCAAATGCCTCCTACATGTTTGTGTCTACACAGCACAGCGTTGACAATCTTAAATGTGGCCGACTTCACTGAATCCCCCCCCCCCCTTCCCCCCCCCCTCCCTCCCGAGTCGGAGGAGCAGCTCTTCATTGTGAAGGCCTCGCGTCATCCAGAACCACGGATCTGAGGCCTCTGGCTGCTTCCTCTCAGGCAGTGGGTGAAAATAGCCTCGCAGAGACACACCCAGAAGAGTCAAATCAAACGTCATTATTCCACGGATAAATATCGTGAAGAGATCTCAACTCCACTGGCTGCAGAGGAAATGAGGGACGAGGCTCTGTTACTGGTGCGCGCCGGTCACCCTTAAATCAGGAGCGCTGGCTCTGGGGAGGCAGCGAGCAGCTACTTTGTTGTCTGCACATAACAAATAAAGAGATGCAAAACTCACATTGCATAAACGTATGGACACATGGTAAAAATGCCAAATGCATCCAGATGTGCAGCCAACTGAGACTTTGAGGACCAACGGACAGAATCATGCCGAGTTCTCCTCACAGCCACATACCAACACAGACACACAAAGTGGGGTGTTGCAATCTGTCAAGACTGTCCAAAAAGAACATGTCGTCATACTCATCTTGGTCGCTTGGTTTCACGCTCAAAACTACATTTGCACGAGCGCTGCCTGGGTCAAACAGTGCATTGACATTGCAGGTAGCAACATGCAGCCAGTGTGCAACAGGAGGTACTCGGCATCATTGTCAATCATACTATTGCCTGCAGGTGCTCTGCAAGTGTGAGAAAATGACCAGAAGCACAGTCGACAGCTGCATCTGCACATCTGGAGTGACAAGTCAAATACAGCCAGCAGTTTCCTAAACATCTGTAATAGACAAGAATATCACAGCAATGGAGTTGCTGCAATTATGGTATGTTTTTAATGACTGTTTAATGAGTTCAACATTATACCTTATTTGATCATATTTGAATATGTTCATACATTTGTATTAATATTTGTAAGACTAGTTTTAAGATCCATTTTGGGTCCTTAGCACTACCCATATATGAAATTGTACTGCATTCAGCTACAATATGAGTCAATAGCATGTATTATAGAGCTCAATGTAACCTGGCTATTAAACAACTGCAGCTGGCTATCAAAAAGGCACATCTTGTATTAAATGCAGAAAAGAAGAATTTATAATCCTACAATCTGGCAATCTATGACTAATTCATCTTTCTTAAAGCATAAACTGACAAAACAAAGAAAGAAAGAAAGCTGGGTCCGTTTCCCCAGGTCCTAAAGACATAATTAGGTCTAACCATGTGACTCCCACCATCGATGAACACACTTCAGGTTTCACTGAAAAACCCTCAGATTATCTCCCACGATGGGTTCTATTTCACGTGTATGTCGTCTCTGACTTAACCGGAAAACCTAAAAGACGGCTCTTACCAAATGTAAATTACGTTTGAAATGAATCACACAATATGTTTCTTTGTATTTGAACCAACCTTTGCACACAATAGCGGCGAGCTTATTGCATCACTGTTTAAAATCGATAATACACCTTGTCTGCTGTATATTCCGTTGACCAGCAGGAGCCCCGAGTGAACCGCCTGGAAGAATGAACCCATTTCCAAAAACTATTGGCTGGAAAGCCTTGCTGCTTCAAGAGCGAGCGCCTCGCTTGCCCATCACTAAAGACGTGTCGATAGCCATCGCTGGAAGAAAAAGCCTCCATCTGAGGTGTGAGCTTCGAGGCCTCGGTAGTTTCCTCGAAGCTGAAACTCATCTTTGATTTTAAAAGTCAACAATCAGAGGCATAGATTTCTTATTTTTTTACTTTCACTCACTCAGACTATCGGCAGGAGCCGAGAGAAAGAAGCGAGATGGGGGAAGAAGCAATGTTTAGCTGATTGCCGTGGTCGTGCCGGCAGCTTGCCTCTGTCGCTGTTCTTGGGGGCTTGTTTTGGGTGAGAGAAAAGAGACATTTTTCCGTGGCACGGCAAAAAAATGAGAAATGACATGGTTTCCCCAAACGTAGCGCCTCATCGGCCCATTATGGCTTAGTTAGGGCTGTTATTCTAATCTGCACCCCTTTTCACCACCTCATTATGGAACGGAGGTGCCAAGGCCTCACAGGGAGAACACCACGGAGCCCCGCTAAGAGGAGACAGGCCGTGGTGATGGAAGTCGCTGCTGATCTAACAAGCTGGAGGAAGCCGAGTTCCAGCGATTTGTGATGTAATAACTTAAATCCAATCACTGAAGGCGTTTGACCGTGGAGTAATAGGGAAACAGCCGAACGAGGTCGTCGGCTGAGCAGAAGGATGTCTTTCATGTCGGAGGACAAATGGACATATGATGCAAAAGAAGCATTCAACATCGTATAGTGCACTACGTCAGCCGCACGGCATGTCGAAATTGTGGCATCGAGGATAGAGGGACAGTTCCGTGTGTGGGTAATTTTTTTTAAAAGGGTCTTATTTCCGTTCACTTTCATCATTTCAAGCCGGTCAAAAATACTATTTTAACTAACGTTTCACTTTTTGAACTGTGTGCAATCCACAAGGACCACTGACGAGCACATTCTCTACAACACTGGTGCAACTCTCCAGAACGGCACGTTACAGAATATTGTAACTTTACACAAAGATAAGGCCCTCGTGAGTTTACACGTGGATTATCCGTGTCACTGGGTCATGAGAGGGATCATGAAGCACATATTTATGTGACATATTTATGTCACATAAAGAACCACTATCCAACACTCCAGCCCAATCAGCTGAAAGGACTCCTCGTTCAAAACGCTCAAGAGCGTTTCATCCGTGGATGAAAGCCATTGTTCCACAGAGGACAAACACTCGGAGAGCAACTGTGCATAGGGCACACTCCATCAGAGGAGCATGAGATGGATGACAAACGCTTTTTAACCTGGAGGGTCAAGCAGCGAAGTTTCATTCTGTCGAGGACCAGAGAAACCAGCTTGGTACCATGAAGCTGGCCGAGGCGCCAGTAATCGCTTTACTGGCAACTGGGAGGGAAGCAACTTTTAACATGGACGCGGAAAAGTCTTTACAACTAAACTTGGCAACACATTGTGCTTAAGACCTTCTCAGTTACAGGCTTAAGCAACATTTTGTAAGCGTCATATGTTGCTTCATGTTGTCTGGACACGTGAGCGCTGCATCCTCACTCTGTTTGGGACATTTTAGCCGGATTTTACACACATAATGGGTAATGTGGTAAAAGTTCTTTTCATTCAATCTGAGGCAATTATGGCCCAGAAATTAATAAACTGTAGCTACAGTGTTGTGCAATATCGGTGACTGGGGAAATTATGCATCTCAACATGTTTAATTGTTTCAAAATTACTCTCTGGAGGGTTGCACGTTGTGCACATCAAAAACACCTAAATCTGTGTAAACTGATTCCAGGATGCTAAAAAAAAATACATGTTTTTTTTAACAGGGTGGGCATGAGGCCATACCTGTATCAGCCTTATCAAATGAAAAAAACACACTAGTGCCATGCACATCTATCATAATCCAGCTCAGAAATCTGTATTGTAAAATACATCTCATAAAGACCCATATTATCTTGTTTAAACCCATTATCAATTTAAGTAAGGGAAGTTAGTCGTAGAACCAGGAAGATTATATTATATTGGGGCAGATGCCACTATTTCAAGTCGGTGTTAAGCCTAGACCTGAAAATCAAGCATTTCAAGTGAAAAAAGTAAGGATATGATAAGGAATGAGGTTTATATCATAAATATAAAGGTGCTATTACCGTCATGCTTTAGGCATAGAATAGCTTGTTTGAGCTGCCATTGAATACCAGTTTCAAAGTGGTGACCCTGGAAAGGCATTTATTGGTATGCAAGATGCTGATGAGCAAACTTCTGCAGATCTGTTGCTTTTGTGCTCAAACAGCCCTCCATTAACACACGTCTGTTCTCCATTTATCGGAGCAGGAAATAAAAGCTCTCAACCTCACACAATAGGAGAAAACCAGGAGGTGCAGAAGGCTTTGTGCTTCAGTTGAACTGTGAAATCTGAACAAAAGAGGTACAAATTATAAATGAGCGCAATAGAAAACCTGGTGGGCCATTAATCACATCATCTGACAGACCAAATGCAAAAATGTTTACATGCTCGTGCTGACATAAGCAGCTCACAACAAAATGCAGAAGCATCTTTTATTCATGTCCGGTTTCATTACATAGCATGCTAAGGGTGCTAGGATCCACTAGCACAGAGCAGCCAATGGGTGGCCTGGTAATGGTGGGATCGTCTGTTTGACCCCTTTGTTTATGAACTAAATAGCATGAAGCACATTTTACTCCTTATACCAGTTATTCACAAACTGAGGAACTAAAGCTGCAGGGGGTCAAACTCCTGAACACCGTGTGTGAACTAAAGCAAGCAGAGAAGTCTGAACAATCAAAATACAACTGGCTCGTGACAAGAGATAGATTAGTTTAAAATTGCTACAGGAGATGGAAACCGGTTGAAATACTGCAAGAAAAGGATACAATTCAAATTGTTGTACAATATATATGGATAAAAACTGAAAAAGGAATGGATGAAAAGGTAGCCAATACGTTATCTAGAAGTAACAGAACAGGTGAAATCATTTTGGGAAAAAGGTAACATTTTTGTTGAAAAACCACAAAAATAATCATTTTATTGCCAAATAAAATGGAAATATTTAAAAAATTAAAAAATCTTAAAGTGGTGGATAATTAACAAAGTGGCTAAATGTAAGAATGCTTCTGGTGTAATTGCCAACTGACCTAAAAACGGAGTAAATGAACACCAATATATATTTTAGATCATAGTGTCAAATAACATTTGGTTTAAAATCAAATAATGTCAAATAAGCACATTTAGAAGACGGCAGGCTGTTGAAGTGGGGAATGTCTGACATAAAAGGTTTGGAACCGCTGCAGTAGACGGGCCAGATGGTGCCATCTGGCAATTACTTCCTCACTTCATAGACCGGGTGGACTTTTAATTCACATTTTTAAAATGTTATATTCTGGTGTTTGCACGGGAAGCAGAGACGCCACTCAGGATAAAATGATGTCCTCTTTTTGTCACTTGTACCTCATTCTGTGATCTGAAGGACTTCTCGTACAAAGCATTTAAAAGAAGGAGTCAAACTAATTTCAGAGCACCAGTCAAAGCCCCGATGACTCTGTGCACTAGCGGTTTCTTTACATCAAATAGCTAAAAAAGATGTGACATTAACTTGCGCCCACTTGTCAGTGATGGCCATTAACTGCTGAAGGCTAATCCCATTTTAACTAGCAGCATGTAATCCCAACATATAGCGAGAGGATGCCGAACACCATCACAAGTCGGGCATGATGAGACCAATTTCAGCCTCGAGGCGCGCCAGATAAGATCTGAGTATGCCGTCATTCAGCCAAGGCTTTTCAAATCAATATCAGTTTCCCTTTAAGGACAAAGCAAACCTTAACATTGACATATGGGAAGCTTTGAAACTGCAAAAATCAATCCCATATAGCAATAAATGCTGTCACGAAAGATTATTTCCCACCCAACATGCAGGCAAATAGAAGAGTCAAATCAGAGCCTCTGAAAGCTTTTTAAGTAGCGCGCAGATTAGCCTCCTTATCTTCGGCTAGCCAAACGGAGCGCTACAACGACGACACGATGGAGCGTCGTGCAAAATATGCTTCCATACATGAATTGTGAATGCTTTGAAAAAGCTTTGTTTTGCAAAAAAGGCCGTGTGGTTCCTTCAGCAGCGTCCATCCGTGTCTTTGCAATGCCCCTAAAGTGACAATCGGCAGCATGAGGTAGCGGCGCAGTAGGGAAGCTCACTTCAAAGCAGGCCTTCCATCTTCAGCCAGGCTGCCCGCCTCAAGTGGAGCATGAGATAAAAACATAAATGGGGGAGGGGGGCAATCAATTCTCTACATCAGGCTTCTTCCTTCAAGCCTTGCGCTGCTCTTTGACGGTGCATTCAGGCGAGTACCTTCATCCTCAACGCCGTGCAGCTTTACTCCAGCAAGTATTAATCTACAAGTGAGGCAAACATGGCCACCGTGAATATCAAGCGTCCATCACTCGAGCAGCGAGAGGCAAGCGGCTCGTGTTCTTGCACAGGTTTCAAGGCCAACGCTGGTGTACCACACTACTTTGTGTTTGTGTGTCCGCTGAAACCTATTAAAAGTATTTAAACTGTATAACTGTTTGTAAAAAGCAAGGTATTCAACTTCTGGAGATAGTTCACCTGTCGTGCAGTTTTGTGGGGTGTGTGCAGTTTCACGTCTCTGAGACCAGTGATTTATCAGAGTATTCAAGTATCAAGCGAAGAAAGATGCCACCTAAAAGCCATTTACACACTGAGCTTAAAACACTAAAAAAGGAATCAATATTGTAACGGCACCGTGACATTATTTATACTTTTAGAACTTAGTTGGGAGATGCTTCAAGACAAAACATTGTGTGTTAAAGCTTACAGAGCTACATTTCTTAAATGCAGATTTATCTTCCTGAAAAAGTGGATCAGATGATTAATAGCTAAGACTTTACCAGCAGAAACACTGCCGCGGGGATTTATTTTTTAAAGAGCCGCAGCCAACGGGGGCCAGTCCAACTTAACTGAGCAATAACAGTATAACTCTTTCACTTGGTGACTTCTTGAGTTCATCGGCCTCTCTGCCAGAGTCCAGCAAGGAAAATAAACTGTTGTAGACAAGCTAAAATAAAGTATGAGATGTCAATCATTCACAAAGTAAACAATTAAATAAAGTTGCTAGAATGAAAAGGAATTGCAATAGTAAGTACAGTTATAAGTTTGAATCAGGGTACAATACAGTTAAGTTAAAATTTTGAATAAGTATGCCAGCACTAGCAGCTCTAACGCTCACTAATTAACATCTAACACTTAAACGATAAAATTCCTACAAAAACAACAAAAAAATGTAGACTGTATACTTTTACAAGGAGGTCAAGAGGACTTTGAGTCGATGGCCGGGACATCAAGACTCCAGTGATCTTTGGAGATGCTTGTAGATGGTTTTCTTTTGAGAGAAGCAATTAGATTTCCATAAAATGATAATGTATGCTTGAAGTATTTGAATTAAAACAAAAAGGAGTGATAATTTACATATTTAATAAGACAGAATGGTGAGAAAAATATGAACTGTAAAAGTTTTAGATGTTAAATTGGAAAAACAACGTTTTGGGGTGAGTGATAGGATCCATTCACAATGCTGCTTTGCCCTTCAACTTATTTATTGATGTACTGAACATGGAAAAAATCCAAAAGTATCCAAACACAAAGTAAAGAACATGTACATCCTTTTAAATACTCAACATAAGATATTCTATTCCAAAAACGCTGTTAACCAAGTCAGACTATACAACTTCAAATAAATAATCATTCTTATATTAAGAATTGAGATAAGAGGGGTGGGAGGGAACAATTTTTCATGCCGGACCATCAGAAAAATTTGTCAAGACCAAATTATCGTCAAGAAGTTAGAAAAAGAAAGAAAAATATCGCCAACAATGACGGGTCAGGCATGAAAATTTTAGTTTCTAACCCACGGCAGCAAGTATCACAACTCATCTAGACTTAAATTTAACTTTTACAAGTAACACAAATAAGGAATAGATAAACAAGAAAAAGCAGTTTTCCTATAATGCATAGCACATTGCTCATTTAAGGGGAAGCATGACTAGTAATTGGTTTGAATACCAAGCAGGATGCAGGTACAGTGTCAGTGCATCTAAGGCCCGACGAGCCTTCATTGGTTGTTCGAGACTCGTGACAGTCCGACAAACTCTTGCAACAAATGTTGCCATTGTTGATGGAACTGCTTCACTGACCTTCCCCTAAAGTGAATAAAGCAATATACACCTTTGTACGATTTTAAAGACAGGTTATATGCATTACGTTTATATATATATATAGATTTATATATATATTTATAAGAGTATGAAAACAAAATAAAAAACTAAAATAGTTCAAAACTGTGGTTTATATCCATTCTTTACCACATAAATATATATATATCTATAATGTTTATATATAAAAAACAAAAACATGTCTATAGTTTAATAGCTTTTTTTTCTCCTTTTTTTTTTTTAAACGAAGCAAGACTATCTACAGACCAAACAACCAACGAAATTGATGCACTGTAATGCTAGTCCATGGGACAACAAATCAAGTATTTTAACTGAAGGGAAACTCAAATTCAAAGATTAATATCCAAAATAAAAATACCTTACATACTCCAAAAAAGAAAACAATATATATTTATATCACACTTTCCGATGAAGTCCAAACTAGAACCAAAAAAAGTCTGCCAAACACTCAACATAAAAAGGACTTATTTACAAAGCTCAAAGCTCAGGAGTAATCCGTTCTATTCTTCAGACTAGTTTTTCTTAAGCTGCTGCCTTCGTTGGCTTGTCCTCAATCTTTCATACAAAGTATGTAAAAACCCTTATTGGTTGATGTCAAGACAAAAATCAGTCTAATGATATATCGTAGGTACACCATGAGCTCCGTCTGAAGGGAATCCTTTAGGAAGAACTGATTTTTATCCCCTATTTACCTTTTAAGATATCTCCATGTTATAATTTTGCATGCACTTTTTGCGAATAAACCTTTGTATTTTTGTCAGTTTCCAAATCAAATCGGAAAGAGAGTTGCTAGTTATATAACAACCAGGATGACAGGGGACCCACAGATGATTTTACAAATGAAACCAGCACTGCCATTGATTCTATAATCTAAAGATAATACAAAGATCTCAAAAGGTATCTTTTACATCATAAATCTCCCCAGAAATTTCAACCACTGCAAACTTTCCTGTAAAGTTCAAAAGCTCACAAGGTGTCATATGAAGATATTTTTCAAAGTATCCAAGTCAAAATATTTTGTTCCAGGTCCAGTAAAAAGTTTCTCCAAATTTTTCTTTTTATAAAAATAGATGCTTTTTAAACCCACATCAAAGAGGTTCTTAGCTCTTTGGCAAGGTACTGCTTTAAGAATATTTTTTTTTGTCTTTTATCCATTAAGTTTACAATAAGCAACATTATGCAGCCAACCGAATAACCAACTCATATTACAATGAACGGAATACTTACAAAATCAACAAAACCGCAAAGAGTTCAAAATAAGTACTTGCTAACCACTGAAGGCATAATGCACCAAAGGGAAATCAGGACACAGAAAAATACAAAGAAAATCACTACACATAACCTTACAAGACTTACTGTTCAAAGCCGATGTGCAACTTAACAAAAAACCTATAGTAACATTTTAGATGGTCCATCCGTAAAGAGAGCAAGAGAATCCAACATCACAGGCGTTACAACCTGCAGTATTTTTTTCCGGTTTAAAGTATGTTTTAAAGCGTAGCCGTGAAAAAGAAAAGAAAAGTTACATTGGACGCTAAATTTTGTTTTTCTTCGTAACACTGATTTACAAAGCTGTTTTCACTAATGTAGAAAGTTACGGTCAATGCGCTTCCATTTTCTGGTTCCATTTTCTGCCGAGTTTTCTAGAAACAATCTCAGTGGGTATTAGGCTTTGTGTGTTTTGTTGGTTTTGAACGAGACTTGCAGCACTCTGTCCCCGAGGCGGTATCCATTCAAGCTGGCGATGGCCACGGCTGCCTCGTCGTAGTTAGTCATGGTGACAAAACCAAATCCTTTGCACTTGTTTGTGTTAAAGTCGCGAATGACCTTGACGTTTGTGACGGCACCAAACGGCCCAAACATCTGCCAGAGGATGCTCTCATCTGCATCTGGAGCCAGGTTGTAGACAAAGATACACCAGCCAGTGCCCGCATGCCCGGGGATGTTGATGCCAGCCAGGCTGGTCACCCCATCAATGGCCATGGGTGAGAACCTGCTGCAGACACAAAGTAAAGGAGCCCAAATTAGGATGAAATGGACCATTTTAGAAGACTAACAATCTGAATCCATCCCTACAGCACTCGCCATGCGTCATTCTGAGTGTTTTCATGCTTCTACGGTCAGTGATAACACCCTACTTACAGTTTTCATAAAATCAATAGAAGTTATTTTCTAAGTAAATATTATTTTTCAGCTGGACAATTACGTAAAAAGTCAGCTTCATCAAAATAAAGGTGATCTGTCATTTCGGCTGAACAGCCAAAAAAAACGTCGACATGATGCTTTTTGAGCCCATCATGAGCCTACAAATAAACTAAACAGTTATTTACAAAAAAAAAACAAAGAAACAGCTGCCATATTTAAGTTGGAGTTTATGCAAAGACTAATGGAAAGCCAGGCAAAAGCTCTGGCTTTTGGTAAATGTGGTATTGCAGTTTAAAGAAACAAAATTCAAAGTGCATGGAAAGCCTATGAATTATTGCAGCAGGTGTCACATAAGATTAGCTGCTCCAGTTGGCCTCTCAGGGAACATCCACCATGACAGGTGTGCTCCCAGCATCAAGGGCACGCAGAGAGATTTGGCAACGAAGACGTCAGCCAAAGAGCAGGGCAGAAGAGAAATCACAAGTCTATTGTCGCCGGTGATGGGCCTTTGAGCTTTCAGGGGATTGGACTTCAATCATACTTGAGGAAGGCATTCCTAAAACTGAACTTTGACAAACTGGTAACCTGGCAAATTCTGAAAGACTTCTGATGCAACAAAGTTTAAAATAGGACAAGGCTGTCCATAATAGATCAAGGTAAAAGTATTGAGCTCAAAATACAAGTATGCAATAGCAAGTAAGACATTCTGTCCTTTGTTATGTAGACAAGCAATGTAGCCTGTAATTTAGACACGTTGTGACATTGTATAGAGATTAAAGCATTCCACTGCTTCATTGTCACTGATCTTATCCAATACAGGCACTCACCTTATTTAAGAGAGTGACATACAATAATTAACAATAAATATTATGTTTCAAGCGCATATGACTGAATTTGGTTATACTTATTGTACATAAGGATGTTAAGTGTATGTCGTAGTCTGGCCAATATGATAAAAGGCCATCTGCATGGCTACTAATCAAATAAACAGCCATAGCTTATATGTCACAAGGTACGCTGGAGGTAATCTATAATGTTTAATTATCAGTCCAGACGGCTTTTAATACACTGCAGCTGGATGAATTTGAACTGCTGCCTCAGTTACCCATCTATGTAGCAGTTCAGTACTTGAGACCGCCGCCTCATATTCAGAAGGTGACGAGTTTTAATGCCATGGGGCATTATGTGACAACATACCCAATATGCACTGAGAGAACTTAAATATGTATAACTGGCTCAATGTATGAGCCATATGCACATGTCTGAGTAAGTTCTACGACCGTGAGTTACTTTAGTTTAACTTTATATGTGAATTTGGGTTTCCATCACCCAAAGCAGCAGACATCCCCAAGAATCCAACTCCAATGCATCGATTTATTTATTGATGCAAGTGATTGTCCCAGGCCAGAAAAGCAGGTAATCTTTAGTGACACCCATCCCTTGTTCCTTCATAGTTTAATGTGTAGCTCTGGTCCTCCCTTCCCAACAATTTCACCTTTTTGCATCTTGCACACATGCTAAATACTTAAATCATCACTTGATGTAAAAACAAACCACACAGTGCATGCACACCAGAGCATTGTCATGCAGCAAACAAGAGAGAACAAACAAAAGTCTGTCATTGACTCTCTCATGTTAGGTCCAAATTTCCCTCAGGATCAAGAGAAGAGACTGATTTTCTTTTTTAGATTTCAAATTACCTTTTCACTCCATAGGCCATGTTCAGCAGATTGTCCAACCTTCAAAAAAGAAACTCGCATTAATTGCAATATAAAAGCAAGCTTTATACGAGGTTAATGATGCATTTTGACAGGATGACACAGACGAGTAATATTTCTGGGATAGAAAATAAGGCCAGTTTTTACATTAAAGTGAATTCCAAGACCATCATGTCTTTCTTAAATATTTAAGTAGCATTTATCAATATTCAACCTACTCAATTGTGCAAGCTGGAGACACTGTTCATATAAAAAGTGCATTATATGCTGGATAAAAAAATGCAACTTTCACAGCATAAGACTTAAAAATATCAAGTCCCATAAATTGTGATTTTGCATACATTACCACTGAGGTGGAGTGAAAAGCAAATTCATTTTCATATCTCAATTTTGGCCACTAACTATGCAAAACTTCCACACCTATTGATTTTTCAATCGGTTTTGCTCATCTCTTTTTTCGTATTTATCAAAATCTGCTCAAACCCAATTGTTTCGTATGCTGACATCTGCATCAGAAGGGAACACAGCAAAGTTGAAAATGTAAATATGGGTAGGAATTATTCTGTCCCGAGTATTGATGAGCTCCACACAGAATATTTTCAAAGTACTGCTGCCAGACAATTTAAATGCTAATTTCAAATAGCCTCAAAGGGTCAGACTCATAAATCACGAGCAGTATTAACTAGACTTGGCTTTAATCAGATTTTTTTATTTTTGGTGTGCCCCTTTTACCTGAAGCGTTGTGCCTGCTGTGCGAGGGGTCCTGGGTACCTTCGATTGGGTGACTGATACAGCTGGGACAGAAGTGCCTGGCTGGTCTTCTGGCTCGGGTTGTTCGCAAACTTGACCGTAATGGGTTCAGTGGCACCAGGCGGCTTCTGACAGTTAAGACCCTTGATGGCCTCCTCGGCCTCAACTCGCCGATCAAAACGAATGAAGCCAACCCCTCTGGAAACGCCTGAGGAGAGAAAATTAACATAAGATCAGTCGCAGAGAAAGCAGTCAGTGCTGATATGCAGCTTCGACTAATAATAATTGGAGTATATTAACACACGACAAATTACAAATATTATATTTCCCCAAACAGTAGTGCGATTATATTATTTCATGATAGTTTAACCCGAGCTTTCTGAAAACATTTGGAGCATTAGGTTGTGGCGGTGCAGACAAAATACTTTTAACAGCTAAAAATTGGATTAATGCGATAGCAAAAGTGTTTGCTGTAGCAGACATACAATTAGCAAAATTTGAGAGGTGTATACAAACTTGTATACTTTTTTTATATAGAGAGCAGCTTGTGCCAGTCAATTAAAAATACAGGCCCATATAATGTGAATGTTTTACCAACGACACTGATGTTAAATATTGATAATGCCAATACATAAAAAAGTGAATACTAGTAGCGATATAACTGACCACGATTAATCCGTGATCGCTACAGATCACCTCTCACGGTTCGGCACGCACACAAACCGCAGATTAGTTTTTACCATTACCCGCCAATATTGTGTAAAATATGTGATTTATTTCTTGTGCTGATCACATATTTGATCCGATCCGTGAATTTTATGAGCCGCTGCACCACTAAATTATTAAAATCTTGTATGAGATTTGTCATTGAGAGCCAGTGCAGTAAAAAAGGCACGGGGAAGAACGAGTACTTTTGTTTAAAGTGTCAGTTTGCTAGTTTGTGAGCAACGGCATGTTGCAATACTGCTTTGGATTTTGGTGATTGGGTTTCCCTTTTTCTTACAGTGAGATTATAGACTGTTCCATTAATACTAAAATACAAATGAAAGATTTCTCCAGAGAGATAACCATTCCCATAACGCATGCCTGAAAGAATATATGTGGCAGCAGCACATGGGGACACAACAACTGGGAAATGTCTAGTTAAGAGATTCTGATCAGTGTTTCACAGGGCTCTGCTTCCACATGACAGTAAAGATATAGAAAATATAACCTCTCCTAATGCATTTTGTTTCTTTTCATGAAACGGGCATTGCAAGTACACCTCAAGAAGGGGAAAAGGAAGCAAGGTAAGTGCAGACAGAAGTGAAATGATGAAGCATAGAGTCCTGCCTCTTAACACCCATTTCCTATTCTGTCCATCTATGCATATTTATGAACACCTCTAGTGGGAAATTGCATTTTTGGGGACCTCATACCACCACCTCTGATGTATTTCTCCAGCCTGACTTTCTTTTTGCTAGGGAGTCACTGCTGGAAGGAGGTGAAAAGAAAAGCAGCAAGGGAAGGGAGGGAGTCTGTCATGTCCTACTCACCAGTTACCTGGTCCACCAGAATGCGTGAGGTAATGATGCGTCCGTACTGAGAGAAGAGCTGCTCCAGTTCTTTCTGAGTCATGGTTTTTGGCAAGCCACTGACGTACAAATTCGCATCTCTGATGGAGGCGGAGCTTGGACGCGCAAAGGAAACCTACAGATGGAGACAGTTCACATGACCACGAGTACATTACAGCCAGTTTTAAACATGCATATCTCTAATGCAAATTTTCTGAGATCAAGGCAGGTTATTCATCACCTCTTATGTTAGGTTTTCTAAATTAACAGAAGCAGAGGAGCAGATGCTGTGACCCATTTCTACCAGGAAGAATTAAACACTAACTGGTAATTAACCAGACAGAGTTTCCTTTAAATACAGTCATGCTACGGAGCCAACATCTCACTGTGTATGGCATTAATATGAAAAAAATGCTTAATTTAAATTCTCAGTACATTGATGAATCAGATGCACTGACAACTGATTTGGTAGCATTTACAATTCAAGTACTAGCAGTTCTAGTACTTGTGCTCAAATAAAAGCGTGCGTTATGACCTTTTTAATACCTTTAAAAGTGTTTGGACTTTATTACCAAAATATTGATGCGATTGGATTCATTATTCAAATATGTTAAATACATTTGTTAAACATAAATTTACTTTTGGTGACAACCGCAGACAAAGCGTCGAGACTCCATGAATATAATGAAAGAAGAAATTCTCGAGAAAATAGACAAATGGAGTTCCTGCTAAGAAGAAACAGTCCATGTTGGATTATACACAGACACACACACACCACGCACACAGCTGGTGCCTGCGACAGCAAACATCTCTGCTAACATTGGTAATGGCTAATAGACAAACAAAAAAAAAAAAATCACTGCACAACAATTATATATCCTCTAATAAAACCAAAAAGTGCTTCATGTTCAGTCTGAACACACCCGAAGAGAACCAAGTTAATCTGTCAGAGTGGACTAAATAGTCGCATTTTTATGGAGCATTAAGGTATTACATTTGGTTCATGCTCTTACAAATTTATTATACATTAAACAAATAAAACATAATCCAATTGCTATAGCAGGTTTTCTCCATTATGATTGTTTTTATAATCATTAGGATGCAATTCAATAGTTTGTCTGCACCACAATCTTTTTGTCTCATAGTGACTATTCAGCTTAATGAACATTGACGAATCAGTCCGTCAAGAAAAAAGTTAAACTTGCATTTTTTGTTCATCAATTCGGTTGGAAACCCGACAGCGATGGATGCAGCATCAGGCCCGTCTAGACAGCTCTTATTTAAAAAATGAATTGATTATAACTTGCCCATCTATATAGACAGCAGCGTACCTGCCTATTAAAAAGAACCTCGCTCATTTCCTTCTTTAAAATTCAGGATATATATTTGGAAAACCCCCCAGCACAAGGCTGCTGGATAAACATGCAACATAAATCAACATTTGTCCATAAACACAGGCGTGTAATAGAAAATGGGGAGGGACAAAGAGTGATCATCACGTCGTGTGGATCAATGCATCATTCATCTTGGAGTAGTCATACATTATTATCACGTTTTTGGAGCACTATGCCATTTCCAGTTATCTATGCAATGACATGCAGAGGGACTCATATAGCCTACACGTAGGAGCCGATGTGGAAGAATGACTAAAGGGTGGTTTAGATGAGGATTAAATGAGATCACAGGGAGGGAGAAAATAAAGTAAAAGTGCAGTCATGAATCTGCCGACATGAACCTTTCTTTCGTCGGGTGGCTCCAGGTTCTTGCCAGTTGACTGTCAATAACATAACTAGCACAACAGCTGCATCTAATTACAGTGCCGTATAACAAGTCATTATAATCTTTTGCATTGGAGTATAAGAACATTCACTCCTAATCAAACCTCGCTTGTTGTGCTCTCAGATCAATTAGAACTCAAATTGGTCATCCAATTCTCCAAACTCACCCAGACCCTGCTCTGAAGGGACCGCTGACAAAGTGAACGTGAAATCTAAAGCTCCCTGCACACAGCCAGGCAACTCCCTTGCTCCTTCTCATTCCCGCCTCCCTGTCTCACCTTCACACTCCACTTGATGCTAATATTTGCAAAGTACATTCCTCCACCCCACTAGGGTTTTTTGCACTTCTGACGGAGCAGCTAGAGATTTTGGAACGTGCGGTAAAAAAAAAAAAAAAAAGTATTACGGTATACTTTCAGAGGTATGAACTGCGGAAGAGAGATGGGGTTAAAGACGTGTTCAGTTTGAATCATGGGAATAAAGTGGTATGGCTCATAACATGCCTCATCTTCAACTTTCAATTTAATATATACATTGTAAAAACAGATTTAATCAAATGTACAGCTGCCAATTTTTTTTTAGCATTAATTAATTTTTTTATGCAAAATGTGTTTTGCCCACAGACATTTTCATGAAAACCCCTCTGCCCGATGAGAGAAGGTATCTGGCAAGCTTCTCGTAAGACCAGTGAGGAAATATCTGGCTCGACTATCCAAAAATCCTGCAGCACTATATGAAGCAAATTAGTTTTTCCACTCGCACATTGAGCGCTACATTGCCTGATGAATGCTAATGGAAGCTACCTCCCTGTAAAGGCATACAGCAGAGCTACAGCACATGCAACCATAGAAACAGTTCTGCTCTACTTGAGGCCAAGGCAAAGCTGCATGTGCCCAGATTAACAATAGGCTCTCCCTCTCCACCCCACATTTCTCCAGCCTCATTATGCATCCGACTCCATCCCAGAGAGCTAGACATGAACGGCATATCTTGAATTTTTGCAACCAGTCATGAATGGTAACTGATTTTACTGGGTTTAATACGACCGTCTGATTAGGTCTCTTATTAAATATAAGAATGAACACTGTAATGCCTGTTAGAGGTTAGAAAAAAAACATGCATGACATCCTACCTTGATAGTTTTAGTCTGAAGTCTCAAGCCATTTAAGGTATTGATGGCTTTTTCTGCATCCTTCGGGTCGACGTAATTCACAAATCCATAGCCTAGGCTCTGCCCTGCAATCAAAAGACCAGAAAAATACATAAAACCTCTCACCCATAGAAACAAAAAAGTGACCGCACAACAAAAACACAGAAAAATATGCAACAGTTAAACATGGACAAGACTGCCTTTTATAAGTCGTGAATGGCATGAATTGCAGTTCTCAAAATAAATCACAATCATTAAGACCAGGATATAAAAATAAAACAGTCGGTTTTTATTTCTTATTTGGCAGAGCATGAAGAACAGAGAAGGTCACAGGCCTATTTCCAACATCTATCTGGATAAGAACCTGTAGTAAATTCACAAACCAACTCTTTGACAAGCATGTCTTAAATTAAAAATGACAGGCAATTGCTCTGCTTTTACACCAACTCATCTCTGACACGGCGCAGTAGCCGAGGCTCAATGTGTTCCCCTCCCTCCACAGTTTATCTCTAAAATGTACAATAGATTGACACCCACTCTTTATGGTGCACAGAGGCAATTCAATTTCCTCCACCCACACTGCTGGGTCTCTCTGCAATTTCACTGCCGGTCAAGTTCACCAACTCAAGCAGCTTCAGCTTATTAATACAGTATAGAAGCTACTTTATTAAATCTGGTTAATATTTTCCACACAATTTAGTATCACATTTATGCCCAAGACGCATTTAGAAAGATCAGCGAGAGCATATTGTTTTTTGATGGGAAATTCACGTGAGGTCCATCTTTTTCCTTTTTTATTTAAAACCAAGACTTTAAATTAAAATGGGCGAGACTGTGAAACCAAAAGATGTATGTATGTAATATAGAGAATGTAAAACTCAATGTTAGAACAAGAACACATTTGTGTATTAATTAAGGGAAAGAAACAGACATCCAACTGTCAAATATTACTTGCAGCATCAGTGTTTCCCCTACCATTATTATAGGGGGGCCCCTCTGAAATAATCCCCCGCCTCCCTGTAATTTTCTCTATATTGCCAGATCACAATACATCACACAGGTGAGCGCTGAGCCCTAAAAAGAGAGCGGAGAAAAATATGTCGCGGATTACGTTGCGCATGCGCGACTGCGATTTTTGGCGTTTTGCCAAAAGCCAGTCTCCGCAAAGTCTCTGTGAAATCGTCTTTTCTGCTGTTCCGTCTCTCAAAACCGTAAAAAGATCTCATCTCAACATGGAGAGTGAACTTAGACCCCCCCCACCCTCTGCTCTGAAGCTGAAAACCTAGGGGAAACAGAGCATTGCTATCAATTTAGCTGTACTATACATCTGAACATGCATTCATGCTGACTTCATCGTGTCTTACCACGAGTCACTGCTTATGTGTCATCATGCTGTAAACAAGTGAAGTTCATAAACTTAATTTCACCTTAAAGCCCAGAGACTGTTATAGCCAACAGAAATATGCAGAGCCTTTGAAATTAGCTGTCGAAATGACACTTTTACTTACGCCTGGCAGGCAAACCGCCCCCCTCACTGTGTTCTACTACACATGGTGCATGTGGGAATGCTATGTGCTTATAGTGATGTCTTCCTATGGAACGTCTAAATAGCCACTACATCCTCTGTTATGACTGGGGGGGCCTCTGCCATGTTTCTATAATAAAACAAGTTTCTCACTTTCATCTGTCGTTGAGGAGTGGAGGAGACATGCTGGGATGCACTTTCAAACAGATAACTGCACCCAGCTTCCAGTGAAAGACGAGTGCTGCCCATAGTGGGAGGGAAACGACACAAAGACTAAGCTGCTGCAGCAGCAGCAGCAGCAGCCAAGGCAAGAACATTTAAAGCAAAGAGGAAGCATGCATCTCTCTGGTGATTACTTAACATCTGATGTAGCACCAGTACACAGATGTAGGCTGGCTTAAATCCATTGCCACAGGGCCAAGGGAGAGACAAAAGCAACACAGTCTGAAGGCGATATGGTTTTATATAGAGCTGAAATTGAAATCAAGGCAAAATTCCTAAGAAATGACTGGGGGGCTCTGAATAACTAATTTTTCCCCAACTGATTTGGAAGTCAGTTTTTACACAACCCAATTCAAGCATTGTCAGTTAAAAATAACTTTGAACAGTAGCTTATCTGCTTAATATATAGCCTGCTGGTCAGTTAGTGTTGATGGGAAAAAGGCGGTCTTTAGTCCATTATCGATCCACTTGGACAATTAAATGGGTGCTTTAGAAATACCTGCATTGACTAAAACAGCAGAGGTCAATCCCCTTTTCTGACTCAGTCCTGTGATTTAAAAAAACAAATAACTGTCCACAAATGTGACCAAACAACTAAAACTGTGACGCTAAATCCATTTGACATTAGCAGATTAAACAATAATAAGCACACTAAAACAGTCAGAGCAAGCATTGTTACAGCAGTCACATTATGTTTGAGATTGACAAACAAGTTTGAATCGTTAATGTTAGTGGTGTTTGTTACATCAAAGGAAATATACTTCCCTCAAGTGTTCCGTTTTAAGGTTTCTATAGCCAAAGCTAAGAACTCTCTTTCTCTCCAGCTGGCTACATTTGTACTTCTTTAATATAAAAAAGGGCAATTTGTTTTTATTTAATTTTTAAAAAAAGGCAATTTGTTTTTATCTGGCTAATTACTCCAACAAGATCACTGCTGACGCTAAGAGGCTTTGGATTTGTGCCGTAAACAAACCCCATCTACAGACTTAGTTTCTCTAAAGATGCCGGTGCAACGGTCATCCCTAATCCAATCTAACAGAGGCTCACTTCGATATACTACATTACTAGTATATTTTTGTAAAAAAAAAAAAGAAACAAAAAGATAGAAGCTAAAAAGTATCATGAGACAAGTTTTCACAGACGTGTGCTACAACAGATACAACAGTCAAAGACGAAAGTGACTGCAACGCTACACCGAAAAACACAGATCTAGCGGCCAGTTTCTACAAGATGGCCCATAAGGCAGAGGACGCGCATAAAACAACCGACATACAATTAGTATACTATCCAACGTAGCATGGGAACATCCGTTAGATGAATACATGTTAATTTCAAGCAATGATTACTGCCATTAAAAGGTCACTAAAAAAATGTTTTAAGAAATTAGAATGTCCCAATTTAAAATTGTTCTGATTAGATTGGTGTGGAAAAGTAAGAGGCACTATGATGCGAGGTCTTTCTATGATTTTACATCTACTATTCTTTTTTCTGCTTTAATGAAAACTCTAAGTGAAAATGTTTAAATCACTGGTGTCTATAGAGAAGCAAGGTGGCATATAGCAGCATAGCACTTTGGTAAAACGTGTGTTTTATCCATTTATGTTTTTATTTATTTAGTTAACAGGTCAACTTACAGATCCCCGAAAATAAAGACAATTATAAACTTTACGACTTTAAAAAAAAAAAAAAAGGTTAAATTAAGTTACTTTCTTAATCTGAATGTCCACTGCTCCATTATAGCATGTAGTATCGCCTCAAGTCCTTTTCACTAAAAAGATTTCAAACGACTTGTTTCATTCATTTCCTTGCACTTAAATGACTGAGTGTTATATTAACACTTGCTCCACTAAATATGCAACCTATCAAGCATGTTTATGTTCAATCACCCAAGCAGACTGTGCTCCACACCGGTTTTAAAAACGAGGCTCAATTGTCAATTCAGCTCAGACCATTTCGCACAACAATCAAATACATTTCTTGTATGCATGACCACATGGACGACAACACTTGAAAATGTATCATTCCGTCGTGCCTAAAGTCCAAATTCATTAAATAGATAATGATAGCCCCCCTACGTCTTCCATCGCCACAAATACACCCATCTTGGTGTGTGGTCTACCTCTTGCTACCATTTGTTCCCAATTAAATGACAATGATAATGTATAATGAACGGCTACACTGTGCCAAAACAAAATAGCTTCCACTATATGGTTATAGAAGCAAACAGTTACTAAGAGCACTTAACATTTTAGCAGCTGTAGAAAACATTTATTTGTATCACGGCTTTTAGTCAGCGATCCGATCAGCTTTTGGGATTTTTTTTGCTGCCGGTACATTGCATTTTTGTTGTTGTTTGAGCAGCTAGTTTTCAGGGTTTCAAACTGTTTTCAGCATCGTCCTGAAAACCAAACAAATCATTGGAACCATTCGAGTCAGCAGGAACGGTCAACTGTTTACTTTCTTATAAACATCTATTGGGGCAATTTGCATAAGAACACACAATTCAAAAGATTAGAAAATAAAAGATAGTGTTTTATTAGGGCTGGGCACGCTAATGTGTTATCGCAGCAAACAAATAACGCTGACAATTATTTGATGATGTGTTCACTGCAATTTTTTTGCATTTAGATAGTTCAGAAATAAGATGCACGCAATAAATGCAATACAACGGCACTGCTTTTACTTTGATGGCACTTACGTAGCCTCACCGCCAGGCCAACTTGACGACTTGAGACTGACAGCATGTATTGTTATGTAGTGTCTGTGCTCAACGAGCAGCGGGTGCTGACGCGAGCCGATTCGCCGTCTCAGGAAAGTCCATCTCACAGGAGCCTCACGGAGCAGTTTGAAAATTAACCGTGCATGCACAAAGCCATCGCTGATCCTGATTTTAGTTCCAGGGCTGCAACTAACGATTATTTAAAGAATTGATTAATCTGTTGATTATTTTTCCAAATAATAAAAAAAAAAAAGCATTGATGTATTCTTTGATGCAGTCAGTCATGCTGTTGATGTCCTCCCGATGTGGTCCACACAGCACATCCCAGTCCGTTGACTCTAAGCAGTCTGTCAGGGTGTCATTAACCTCCTAGGACCACCTCCTTACAGTCCAGGTCCTGAGACCACCTCCTAAAAGTTGGCAAAGCTTTATCTAGTGAGTTGTGGTTAAAGTTACCAGTGTTAGTCAGAAAATACCAGGCTGTTGACTAAGCAGTCCAGACACAAATGGAGGGGATGGTGTCCACTGCGTCCTCAGTGTTGCAATGTGACTTTTTTATTGACATACAGAGCGGAATCAGGTGTGTGTGATATCAGAGAGGGGCGTGTTCAGTCCGCAGTTGGCACCTGTCAGTCACAGTCTCTGTGTTATGCTAACGTTGAGCTAAAGTTAGCCTAAGATACAACAGCCTACTCAACTTATTCCACACAGACAACAATGGCATACGTAAACTCCCTCGGCAAATAATACAGACGCATCCCCACGGTTAATGGTGTGTTCACACCAAACGCAACAAGATTTGGTCGCGCGACCAGATTACATGCAAAATCAATGCACAGCTGCGACAGGTCACGTAGACGCGATTTTTCCGGCGCGATAAACAGCGAGTTTGCTGCGGGGCGAACAGAGCGTTGGGCACGACAGGGATACCTGCGAATTAAAAGCACAGTTCAGTGTTCGGGCTACAGAAACCCTCCTTCTCACACACGGTCGGGATTGCACTGCTTCTCGTTCACATACGCTGCAGTCCCGCCACCTCTCTTTTTAACCGCTCAGTATAACGTATCCGTCTGCTCGAACAGTCATGAAGCCGGGCACAGGTGCGCTGTGGTCCGGAAAATCCACATTCAGCCATATCTCCGTGAAACACATGAGGCTGCACTCACGGAAGACCCTCTCAGTCTTTGTCAAAGACCTCACGCTCCCCGTTACGATCGCCGGTATCGGTAACCGTGTGCTTTACTCGCTTAAAGATCTTCGCGACATATTGAATGGCTTAATCGATTGACATTTATTTTTTCTTCTTTCAAGGTCATTGTCAAACTACATTTCACAAGATTACAATCTATATAAATTGCTTTAACAAAATGCAAATTTTTACAGAGTAGAGAATAAACAAATCCTACAGTAACTCCTGCCGATTTCAACAGAACAATGTAGCATTATCAGGGATCTGTGACGACAAGGGGAGGAGCATGTTCAATGTTAATTTGATGACGGAGACTACCTTGTCGTCTCAGAATAAAAAATAACCAACAATTACTGAAGTTCTAGCAGCTTAGTTCAACAGCGCTTCTCAATAGGAGCCGCCAGCCCTCCGGACCAAATGCAAATGAAACAGGAATGTGTAAAAAGCTTCATTGACGGACCAGTCAACTGCGCGCCGAGTAGCAGATGGGAAGTATAGGTAAACTTGATCAAAGCAGCGAGCAGAAGAATCCAGCAGCTTCAGCCATTATCTACATTCTCATGTCACACTGGCAATGTCTGCCTCTCTGCCAGCTGTATTCCTCTCATTAAAAAATAATTGAAATAATTTGCAAGTTGTCAAGCTGCCCAAAAAAAAAAGAAAAAGTAAAATGCATTTAAATTGAGTATCTTGAAATTCCTGTATTAAAGAACCAAGGAAATATCCTTTGAGAGAAGAATTGGTGCATCTCTAAAATGTAAAAATACAAATAAATCTGTCAATACAGACAGTGCCTTGCATTCTTCATAATGAGATGTCAAAAGAGTCATACTGTTCAGGTATGAAAATAAAGGTTTATGACTTGAACAATCTGTCTTTTAGGGCCTTACTGATTGGGCTTAATATTGTTGTACACATTGAATCAATTTTATATGAAAATAAAAACATTTAATTGTGTGCCAACTTAAAGCAAACAAAAATAAATGGACATACTTGCAACCAATAAATTCAGTCGAAAAAAGCGAATAAACAGCCATATTGCAATAAAGGTTGCGTTACCTGTTATTTTGTCTCGAACCAGTTTACAGGACTCAATTTCTCCGATGCTCCCAAACAAACTCTTCAACTCCTCCTGGGTCATGTTCTGAGGCAAATAGTTGACTATCAAGTTAGTTTTACTGTCCTCTATGCTCCCTGACTCTACAGGCGAGGAGCAGTTGTTTGAGATTGTTGAGGGCCCGTTGCTTGTGTTGTTGCAAGTTGGCCCATTGGACAGCTGTGTTTCCATGGCAGCAATTACCTGCTAAAGAGACAGAAAAAAAATCTAGTCAGAATCAAATGAAAATTAGAGAATAACAGCCAACAAATACCACAAGTGGGGATACAGAGTTGAAAATAGGCATAATTAATTCCCTCTGCCATTCATGATGGCTGCTTTTGTTTCTGGGAAGCCAGAGGACACTTTCTACTGAAAAAGTAATGTGATGGTCTATTAATCTGTCAGAAGCGCAACAGCAATATTCAGGATGGAAAGTATCACATTTAAAAATGTCTTTTAAGGATAAATGTGGTGACTAGCGTGGGACATTTTATCGACAAAATAATCAAGATACAGTATGCAAAGCCTACAGCTGCATCCATCAGTGTGTTAGCATAGGTAAACATGTCCTAAATTGCATGGTAAAGAGGTGAAGCAACTAGCAATAAGTTAACATATGAAGAAGCATCCTTTGTTAACAGATGCACCATGTGTACAAAGTAGATCAGTGTAATCACACCAGACCACACCAATAGCTGAATTCCAAATTGAACATGTGATAAATTTGACTTTCTGGGTCAAAACAAGACCGAGAGCTCTCGTCATTGGTATGGCCCGAGCATCGAGACAGAAAACAAAGTATTTCAAAAGTGCCACAGACCCCAGTCCAAGGCTCAGGTGCCCACGAACCACTTCTAAGCAGAGAAGCCACGTCGCACAGTCTGACTGCCATCTTAGTTTGGGGTTGCCGTCTGAAAATGAGGACACAAAAAGTACTTTGTGTTAGATCAGCAAGAACAAAAGCAACAATCAAGAAGTGATTACATGTCATTGTTGGGGAGCAAAGTCATGAACGAGCTGTCCATGCAGCTTGGCTTAAACCAGGAAGAAGCACAAGATAACGTTTCACTTAGTCACAATCCATCTTCCGTAAGTAGCAAAAAGCAGAAACAAAACGTGTAGAGCGTTCAGTCAAGTGAGAAACCTGGCCACAACACTGACAGCATGCAAGTTAGTCTAATGGAAAAGTGCTGCACAAGCATGATCACTGAAATTAAAAAGTAAAACTCAATTGGTCAACACTGATTACTTCCCTACGGCAATAGAGACGATATTGAAGTCACGCCAACATATCCTGCAATTTTTATCCCGTCTTCGGTACACAGGTACACACAAAAAAAGCATTAAAACTTAATCCCCATTAACCTATGGTCCAAGTTTCCCATAAACCTAAAAAACACCCTTTTTTTTGTGTGGCAAAAAAAAACAACTCACGGAAATTAATCTACAAGGTAAAACAAATATAATACAATTAATTGAATCCAAGCAATTACTATTAACCATGCACCATATTTACATTACCATTCAAACAATGTAAGAACATTTACTAAGTTTTAGCTTAAAATGTCACATAGTAGAAAACTAATATCGTTTTGCATCATTTGGGTCACATGCTGCTATTTACACAAAATGCAATGATTTGATTTGTCCACTACACAAGGGTAGAAGCCCCACACTGCAGTGACACCATTTTCAACTGTTCAGGAAAAACAACCTTTTATTATATTTTCCTTCTGTGGCCTCACAACCATGTCACTATAGTGTAGAAATGGTGTTTTGACTACTGGCGTTCCATTTTTGTTAATTCTTTAATATTTCAGCAGATTTTTAGGCGGCATGCTTTTTTTTCAGAAATAAAGCATATATGACTGAGCATTTACTATTTATTAATTTGTTTCACCTTGTTAGTTGCATCTTGTGAAAATGTCAACCGGGCACAACTCAAATACAAATACATTTTCTCTACTGAAGTGATGAAAACAGCATTGCAAATTGCGCACTGAACAGGGTTAAAACTGATCAATATTTCTTAGTGGAGAGCTTCTCGAATCACATCCAATGTGCCATTTAAGTGTTTCAACATACTCAGCCATCGAAAAGAATAATGGGTGAATCAAAAATACATTTGAAAAATCCTTATTTCACAAGGCCACAAGAGATTTTTAGATGATTATTTAGAATTATTTATGACATCTAAATTGCATTGTCAAAAATATCACCATTTAAAATATACGGCTCTGTACTGTTCACACTGTGGTTCACAAGTGCACAACATGTCAACACATGTATTGTATATACTGCTTTTACACATGCATCATTTTATATTTTTCTTTTACACATTCAGCAAACTACTTTTGTCCCAGTAGTGTGTTTTATTTATTACCAATACTAATCAGTGTTTGAATATTGACAGAATGAAGTCAGTGCAGCTGCAATGAATCATAAAAAAAGGATTCCCTTGATTTTTGAACAAACCATCTTCTCATTTGTTGCTTTTCTCTGTCAATTGTGTTTCAACAATGCCACTTCTCAGCTGTCACCATCACTTTCTGTCATGATGTACATAAAAATGCACGTGAAAGGATAAACAGCTCACTGCAAGTCAGACCAGATCTGCTCTGGACCTTTATTAAAAAATAATCACGCCTCCAGCTTATCCATGTGTGAAAAACTGAAGGTGGACTATGACTGTGTGAGATCAGGGTTAACTGTTCAATGCATTGTCATTTTTAATCAAGCTATCACAGTGTTATTCATCTAGACATATTTCTTTTCTGTGCACAGAATACTTGGCAGTAGGGAGAATACGTGTTCAGCTCATAGCACAATAATCAGAATCGTAAAAAAACAGAAGAGTTTGTGTCGATCAGTAAGCTTTGTTGAGTATCCAACATTTAATACAAACTCCAAAAACTATAAAATATATTTTGAAAAGGATATATACTGGCAGATATTTCTCTTTTCGTTATGGGCCTTTAAAGTTTTGAATTTAGATCATTTGAGACTCGAAAACTGATGAAAAAGCTCCGTTTGGCACATAATTTAGCCATAGAAAATTGCAAACTTTACATTTAAGTTATCAATGGTTTAGTCATTTCAAAAAGATGAAATAATTCCAGGCATTTCCATCAATCAAAACATAGGTCTGAGTGTGATTTTTTTCAAGGCAAAAAGAAAGTGGTCACTTTTTTAGTGATATAATTGGTTCTCGTCTCCATTGTTGTGACAGGACCACAGTGAACTCAAGCCAAGTTAGGCTGGATGTGTTCGAGAAGCTGTGTTTGAGTGGAGAAGTCTGTGAAAGCGCCTCCTCACAGCAGTATATTCACATCCGAGTAACAACATCCTGTCACTGACAATATGTTCATTTCAGTGTTTGTTGATATTTCTACAGATTCCTCAGTGAATGTATGAAAATACACTCGCTGCCGCTTCATAGAAAATGTGCTTACTGACTGTCAAGTTGTTATATCACTGCCCTTAATGTAAAACAAGTCAATCATAAGATCTGCAATTCTTGGGTTTCATATTGTTAATTGAATATCTCTGATTGTCTTTTATAAACTGCCAGTCTGAGCAAGCAATACTTTTTTTGGTTCTGCAATTTGGCCTGTGAACTATATTCTTTTTTTTTGTTGAAAATAAAAGTGGCAGATTGACATTCTAAAGTAAACTTTTATCTCTTCTGAAAAAAAAATACAGTTTAGTTTTGGTTGAACTTTGAAAATGACTGAGTGTATAAAGGATTGATGGCATTTTTTTTTTTTTAGAGAGTTTTGTTGTTTTACGAAATACATTCTGTCTCGGTTTTCAGGCTTCTGAATATACTACAGACAACTGAATGGCCAATGTTCAGTGCACAAGTGCAGACACATGACTCATTTGACTCACTGGCATGTCCCTAAACCAAGGTCAGACTACACTGAAAAAGGAAAATTACAGTCATACAACAAATGAGCTTCAACCCACAAACCATTACCACCGAAATGTAATTCCCTAGAAGAAAACAACCCCAGATGAGTAGTTCATCTTCCATGTGACAACCATGCAAAGAGTACATTGTGAAAACATTCAAAGTCTGAACAAAGTCAAAGTCAATTGTTCAGTAAGAACTTGATCTAGCAACATTAGTCGCCCAGGTGTTATGGGCAATGAGCATAACTTAATGATATTAACTGTGAAACATGTTAAGTGATTTTTTAAGTTTTGCAGCAGATGCAAAGAGATTGTAAACACAGCTGAAGCAGTAAACTCAGTGTTTCCCCTACAGTTATATTAGGGGGCTCTGTATCACGCACGACAGAATTCCACCCCGAAACACACACACACACGAGCACTGAACACAAACACACACACACACGAAAAATATATCGGGTGAAAAGCAGACAACTATATCTGCGTTTTAAACGCTCCCAGGTTGATGATGGCAAAAGTAGCTCTCGTGCAAGGAGCACTGGAGTTGCTCTGCTGGACCCGGTGCAGCTCTCCTGCTCAAAGTGAAACGAGCCAAAGTGATCGTCTCTTATACCAACAATGAACTGCTGGCTTCACACATTACAAAAGTACACAGACATAAAACAAAGTCAAAAATACATGGAGAAATGCCTGTACTTTCAGGTAAATGTTCACGGTACGCCGTTAACAGGTTACGCTGCGCATGTGAGACTCTGCGATTTTTGGGTATTTTGCGAAAAGCCAATCCCCGTGAAGTCTCCGTCAGGTCGTCTTTTCTGCAATTCCAGCTCTCAAAACCAGAAGAAAAAAATCTCGCTTTAACGTGGAGCATGACCGTATCAAGTCTACAACCGTTTTAAAAATATGTGTAGAGGAAAGCAGCTCAGTGCAGCCACTGATACAACCGGAAGGCTCACATACCTGCACTCACTTTTTCGTAATTTTCCTTTTAGTTTTCCAAAATGCCCCATTTAGTAGTAACGACATATTTATTTTTTGCACAAATTATTTTCATTTTTATGTGACTGCCATTTTTTTGTCTCATTGGGCAACCTGGTTTAATTAAATGTTATTGCAATTTTCTTTATTCTGTTATTTATAAAAGCATAGATGCAGTCACAAAATGATGTCATTTACAGAAGCAGCAATGCTTTTGTCAGTGTCGTGCCAGCTCCCGCCGCTCTAATGCGGACTGGCAAATAACGCAACATCGATGAGCACTGACCACGGTCAAACAACTATCCAACTCAAGCAATCATTTCTGTGATTCTTAATTTTCAGGCTTGTTTTGTGGATTTTGCTGTAGATTAGCCAAGGGTCAATTGCATCAACACTTCCTACATTTGTTTTGTTAAATAAACCAATAAAAAGTTTTGTATACTACGACCGTATACTTGTGATTAAAATAAATACATAAAACACAGCTACCTACAGAACTTAGAAGAGCAGTATACTGAATATAACTGCAATGCTTCAGTGAAACAAAAAGATAGTGTTCAACACAATTCGAATGATAAGGAAATAGATTGCATTTTTTATGGCTTAAAACATATCTAGTCATTAGTAGTTTTAATGATGTATTATAAGCAGCTTAGAGGAAGTGTAAACGGGTCATAAATCCCTCTCCAATATCCATTTGTGTTGGGAAAACTTCTCCTTAAAACTGTATTTATTTAAGTTTTTCACCAACACTGCATTTTATGAGACTACATGTGAACACATAACGTTATAAAATTCATAATTTTAACTTAACAGTGACTGAAAACATTACAATGTAACTGAATAAAACTGCCTGTTTGCTCGCTATTAGTGGCGTTGCAATCACATATTTTACTATTGGCAGATATTGATCGTAAAACTTAATTTCACGCTGTAATGATTAACGTTGAATTGTGTAATTAATCTGTGGTTTACATGCCTTAGAACCGGGAGGGGGGGGATCCACACGGATCACAATTTGACAATTGTTTGTTCCACAACTAATTGTGGTGTCTAGTTAGTTTGCTTTTTTTGTAACACAATGTGACCGATCATGTGGTACTGTGCATTACCGAGAGATACTCTTACAGGAGAATCAATGTTGTAAAATACTCGCAACAAAGTTTTAAAGGGAGCAAACATGTTTGTACATCAATAAATTGTGACGCTGTGCAAGAAAATGCTGAGCAATAGCAGCCACCATCTGATCATTAATGATAATACTGAATTATTGGCAGTCACAAAAACTGAATGAAAGAGTTGTCAATACACAAGGGTTTGGACCAAATAGTATTTGATTTAGACAAATGCAACATTAATATCATTCACCCTCTATCAAATCAGAGTTTGCGCATCAGTTTTCAACTTCAAGGGCAAAAACAATACTGATTGAGGGTGGTACAGTCAACAACCAAGCACACTGCAAGCATCCTAGTCGCACAAGGAAGGGGGACTTGAACTTTGCAGGTCAACTTAACCCTACTGCTGCTGCTGCTGCTTGTCCATCTGTTGTGCGTCTGAAAATATAAAACCAATTGCTGATTTCAGTAGCCTACTACTTTCCCGCGTCAACTTTTTGGGAGTTTAGTTAAGATGGCAAAGGGGCACAAAGACAAAGCATTCAAAAAACCTGAGTGATAGTCAGCCAGTTTTTCATATGCCAAAAGAAAAAAAAGGATATCAATTTGAAGCTACAAAATGCCTCTCCACATTTACAGTAAATGTGAGAAAAGCAGCCACAGCAGAACATATTGCGTCTAAGAAAATGACTTACTTCAATCTCCATTTCATATGTTTTACCTTTTATTCCAAGTACAAAGCACAGACATTGGCTATTGTCCAACTTGAGATAGTGCCACAAGGCAGAAATATTTCATTAGATAAACACTTGGAAGAGAAAGCTTGGCAAGATGCATCTCCCCAAAAATGTCATACAAGGCTTTCACTGTGTGCAGCCAGCCAGCAGCCTCCTCTTAGCAAAGGCATTTGAGTGCGGAGCATCTCGTTTCCCTAGTGGCCTTGCCTCACAGTTTTCATCAGAAACCAGCCCCGGATAAAGACCACAAGGTTCTTTTTTTGTTTTCCCATCATTACTTAGATAAACCCACCCACCTCCAGTTTTACTGCACTGTGCTGGCTGCCTTTTAGGACTCATTACAGTATAGCGTGTTTAGTTATTGGTACTCTCAGATCCCACAGCCTTCTCACAAGGGGGAAAAAGCCTCCGCACGCAATGCTGCTATGTAGAGAATACAGAGATTCACAATTTGAATAAAGTGAACGATTTCAACTTCACAGACGAGCTTCAGCCGAAGCTTGGTCATTACTTTACATGTTTGTTTACTTTAATACTTGAAGACTGGTACTATACTCATGTCCCATGTTTCCTGCGTCAACCTCTTAAGCTGCTGGCTCTGTTTTAGCAGCTTATTGATTTTGCTGATAAACTACATGAAAAAGTGACTTTCAGTGGGTGTTAGGAAGCAAAATGTCATAGCTAGAAATCAACTTGATAACATTTCAACTAAATTGTATTTTGTGTCGCCCAAAATCGCAAATTTGTCTCAACGGGCTTTACAATCTGTACACATAGATTTTATCAGCTGCAAAGCTAAAATGTACAAAACTAATTTAGTCATTTTGCACATTAATATTTGATTACGCATTGGTTGAAAAGGCCTTTGGCATCCCTTTTCTTTAGCCAGTCCATAAAACAATACAATGTAAAGGCCATTTCTTTAAAACATTTTTTATGGGATGAAAAGACAAGATACAAAGCTGTATTTTTTTTAAACTTCATCAATGAGGGGGAAATTCAGTAGGAAAAAGATTTAAAATGTCATCTAAAAAGATTTGCCCATATACAGATCCGACTGGGAGCCGAACTTCTCAAACATGAACCTGAAGCCAACAGCAAGATCAGCATGTACTGATGTGACACTGAGCACTTAAAGTGAGGAGGCACGCATCTCTGCTACGAGCTCCTCAGAGGATTAAATTGACCAAGTATGCGTGACAAGCTGCAGAGTGAAAAACTCCAAAGTGCACACACTGACATGCACGACCTGTCCTTGAAAACTAAAAGCCCACAAGTAACAGTTTAAAATACCCCAGTTGAAAACACAGATGTGACCAGTTGTCTACTCACACACAGAAGTGTGTGAAGGTGAATGTTAAAACATACAATGCTGTGAAATGATCCAGACTACCTATACCTTGAGAAAAAAATAACGTGAAATACAACATTAATTATGGTGACGTAATACGTTTGAGTTTCAGCATCAAACATGTACATGTTAAACAATTGTCTTTTGTAAAACAAAAACATGAATAGTCCCATATAGTCGTTAGAAGCCGTACTTGCAGTTGAACGGTCCTTTAACGGTTATGTTTATCAGAGTATGCACAACTGCATGTAAACAATATTAATGGAACAATCATTTTAGTCATTTTAATAGCTGAGAATGAATACTGTCCTTTTCAGAATATGGGGAAAAACTGAATATGTTGTGCATGTAAACAAAATATCAGTGGGTAGGGTTGAGAGCAAGTTAGTTATGCTGCAGCTCAAAACAGAGCCAGTCAGAATATTACTGAAAAGAGATGCAATACTAAATTATAAATCGGCAGTCTGCCTCCAAAGTAGAAGTGCATTTCCTCACCAAAAACAAAAAAAAAACATCTACCAGAGTCTGCCTGAAATACAATTCAGTTGGGTAGCTTGTATTGCTCAAGAGACTGCAGCACGTGTTAATCAATATTGACTCATTTTGACCAGAGGCAAGTTGTATTCTTTCTGATTTAATGCTGAACCAATGTAAAAACAACAAGTTGTCATTGCTTGTAAATAATCTCCAACTCGGTTATGATCAAATTAATTGCAGCCGTTAAAATTAAACCGTATTAATAAGTGTTAACTCAGAAGTACTTTGATTACTACCAACTAATCATTGCTAGATGTATTTTTTCTGAAAATGCCAAATTGTGTTGAGTGAAACTCTAAAACACCAGCAAAGGATGGCTTGAGCGTGAAACCTACTGTAACAGTAAATCATTTTCAGATACTGGCCAACCTGCCATTATATAAAAAGGTGTAAAGGCTGCCAATCATAGAAAAGGCTGACAGTGTAATGCTAAAGCTGGACTTAATATTAGATGCTATTGCCAGTGCGTACGAATAAGCCAACAGAAAGGACAAAAAGGCATACGTTGAAAATGGCAACATTTCAGGTCTGATGTTGCCTCATATGAACAAAGGATCCCAGTCTCTTTCACACAGTGCAGCATACAGCTTATTCATTTACCACCAGTATCAAAGTAATACTCGATATTCCAATATCCTGCCCAATATCCAAAGACCAGATATCGCCATCAGGACCCAAAAAGTTGTATCAATGCCGCTGGAGAACAAAGAAACTGTTTGCTGTAATTGTTTAGCACTGGGTTCATTGCTGAAATTGTAAAGCTTCAGTTTCTTCCTTGGTTATTTTGTCTAAAAGTCTTATGCTGTGGTCACACCAAAACGTGGCGCAAATTATTCACGCAAGTAGATTACATGCAAAGTCAACGCACAAATGCAAAAGGTTGCAAAGACGCAAATTTTCCACCGGGCGGCACGAATAGCGCACTTGAGGCGGGGCGAACAGAGCGTTGGAAGCGGCGCAAATTCGCACAAGTTGAAATTTCCCGACTCTGGTGAAAAATTTGCTTGACGCCGAGTTGCGTCAGCCAATCGCTGTTGAGAAGCTCCGCCCGTCATCACCGCCGTCGAATCAAACTGTAGCCGGTCCGCCTGTCATTCAGACACTGTTGTGGGAGTACTGATAATATATTATGAACCCACACCCGATGGCGTTTGATGTTCCGACTTTTTCCACAACAAATATAAAGAAGAACTAGTGGATATTTCCATGGTGGAAACGGTAACTAGTTATACAGCCATAAGCCAGACACAGCAGCTCCTGTAGGAATCGGTGAAATTCAACAAGCTGCGTGCGTTTACGGATGGTGTTACAAACCCCAATAAGAGGGCGTTTGATGTTTTAACGTTGTTGGGACTTCCACATCAAGTGTAACAGAAATAATGGTTATATCTTCAATATAAACTGACGCAGTAAAAAACACTTCGCATTTTGTGTGAACGCAGCACTAGGCTATTAGCCTTGCTTTGATTTGTGTGAATTTAGCAGCCAAGCCCCAAACACTAAATCTAGGAATGCACCGACACCATGCGCTTGCTCACAAAACTAATTCGATACAACTGCACCTGACACTACTACAACGTTGATCTCTCACCAGTTGAGCCTAAAGGAACGCCCAGCTGCAACAACCCAATGCAGAATCAGGTGAAATCTATCATTTAGCACCAACTGTATTTCAAATATATTTTCAAAAAAACAGGTAGTCCCCAGTCCGGTGGAGCAAGCAACCACAATGTTGCCAACGTCGTCATGGACATGTGCAGCCACTTTAGTTTCCACCACATCAATTAGTCTAGCTGTGAAGTTGTGTGACTTCCTGGCTTTCTCTCTGTGTTTCCACCAGTGTATTGAAAGCCCGACGAAATGTTTGCCAGTGTCCGGTCAAGGGAAATCGAAAGGGTGAGTGAAATAATGAGAATGAAACAGTAGAGTTATAGCTGTAAATGTAGTAGTGCAGTGTGTGTGTGTGTACAGTTTATTTATCAATATAGACCTACAACTTCTCAGGAGACCAAAGCCAAACATCTACGTCTTGCTTGCAGCCACCTGCTGAGCACTGTAGGTGGGCAGACCTTTAAAGTGGACCCAGTGGTTCTCAAGCCACTCATTTGAGTTGATCCATCTATCTATAGATATATATATCTATCTATCTATCTATCGATATCTATATATTTCTTTTAACTGACTAATTGATAGTACAGATAAACCATTATTTATTAACATCCCTACTGCAAACTATGCCGTTTGTAACAGACACCACAATGTTGAATGTTAAAATGTCCGCAACAGCTTAAATATACTACATACATACATTTACTTTGTTAAAGTCAGAATCATGTGATGAAAATAAAACATGTTTTGACGCGAGTTAGAATGTAATGGTATGATTAAGTACACAAAAACAAGCAATTGTAGTGGCATTGGTGCATTCCTAACTGAATCAGGGTTTAGGCATTACAATACAATCACTATGAGCTTCAGAGTGATTCAATAACAAAATTAAAAATGAATGTTTAGACACCACTAGGTTTATTTATGCTACATTGCTTCTCACCATCATAGGCTTACACAGTAAATCCGCCAAACACACCATATAACACCTATACAGAGCGTGTGATGTATAAAAGCTGCCGTGATAGGGTCAGGAACACTGTATTGCTGGCCTCCAGTAATGACTGACACACACACACACACACACACACACACACACACACACACACACACACACACACACACACACACACACACACACACACACACACACACACACACACACGGTCCTGTGCAGAATCCACAGACTAGATCAACTGCAGGGGAGGGGGGCTAAAGAGAAGAAAGGGGGATGGGCATTTAAGAAGGACAAAGGGGGCAAAATTGCCTTTTTTGCTTCATCCAACCACTGAATACGAACCCAGTTCTGACAGCAGCACCCATTGCTGTGCAGAACACAGCGACGTGGCCTTTGGAAGTTCATTCACTGTCCTGCATTTTAGTCCCTCTGTCAGCAGCCTTTATTTAGAAAGGCAAATGTGGGGGGCTCAATAATACATAAAGACAGCCTCTCTTATCTTGTGTCGCTCTCACAAGCACAGAGGGCTGCTGAAATTGTGGAAGTTGCATGGACACTGAAGAGGAAATGCCTCAAAGCAACATATATAAATATGAAAACAAGGACAACTCCCATCTATACTAAAGCTGGACTCAGGATGATATTCAATTTTGATTAAGATATTATCTTGTTATTTTGTCAGAACTGATATCAACTGATAGTGTTCTTTGAGTACCTTTAATGCACTATACAAATCAAATGTATCATCAAGTAACACTAAAATAGAATCACATTCAGGATTTAAAATATAATTTTTATATATATATATATATATATATATATATATATATATATATATATATATATAGTTTCAGTACTTTATTGACGCAAGTACTACATTTAAATTAGGTGATTGGACAAAAAGCAGCTAAGCCGACTACTTTATTATTAGGAACAAATCTTGCATTTCTAGTCTTTTAATCACATCCATATTATATCTCAGTTTTTACATAGTCAAACAAATATTTTTATGAACGTTACATTAAGAAACCACATGTAATTATCAGCATAGCTCAGCATGCAAAAGGTCCTAAACATATCCCTATAGTAATATTCAAACGTACAAATACCAGGAATCTAAACCCAAAGCCTGGTAGAGTATTTCACATTTAAACCCTCATCAAGAACCCCCATTACCTTTTAATAAGCTGTCCCTCCTCCATGCCCACAGGACCACAGATGTCTTGTGTGTCGGCAACCTTCAGGTAAATTAACTAGTCAAGCTTGCGTTTTGCTGCTGGCTCGACGATATGTAATCTTTTCATGAACTACCAACTGAAAAATTACTCACAGCAGAGCAGACTGTCAACTATAACTCAGATACCTATGGTGTCAGCATATTCACCTGCTACCAAAAAGCATAGGCACACAAAAAAATGCTAAAAAGAAAGAATATGCCTTTATTTATACTGTAGATAACAGTCCAACAACTGGTGCCATAGCCATTGAGCACTAGATCCACAATAAACAACCCTGTTCCTGAATCAGGAGTTGCATAAACGCCACAAGACAGCCTTTTTATTACCATTTAAAAGTGGACAGTTATACGTTCATTCGTATGTATAACCACATCACTTCCGATGACATCAGTTAGTAAACTATGACTACTGTCATTAATGGCAAACATCACATATAGCACATATGTAGTGGTAAAATAAAAATCAGATGCACTGTTAAAATAATGGCCATTATGTACACAGCAAACTACATACAATCATGTTGTAGTTCAGATTATTTCTTAAAGTATAAAGCAATAGATAACCAACACCAATTTATTTTTTTAAATATCACTTAAAAAAGTACACCTGCTGCACACAATGCATTCATCCATTTGTGTTAAAAAAAAATTGTCTGGATTAAAACCATTGCCATTTTAAAAAAGGCCAGCGGTGACCGTTGATCCCAGTTGAGTTGATAAAGGTAGGGCGTTCATGAAGCGGCTCGAGGGGTATAGTTGAGAGCTACATTGCTAATTGATTAATTTGTGACACCTGTGCTACTGCGGGCAATCTGCGCAACGAGACCAGCTGCGCCTGAACTCGGTTCATGCAAAGTGCAAATTACCGAGTTAATTCTCCCGGACCGGTGGCCTATAACCAAAAGCTAAACGGACAAAAATGGGTTAAAATAAATTGAGTTTAACTTTGTTTTAACTGCACCTCCATGCTAGTCCTAACTGTGGTTACACCAGCATGTGGCGCGGTGGTTTCGTCGACCGCGGTTCGGCGCAACCTAACGTAGTCCTGCGTTAACACCGCGTTTAAGGACCAACATTTGTGTTGTTAGTTTCTTATTACACAGGGGCACGTCTCAAATGTTAGCTAGCACCGATAGTTAGATAAGCACTTTCGACAACAGTAATGAGTCATGTTGGCTAGCTTAACTTCAGATGATACTGAGCATTGTAGTGTTGCGTTAAAACACTTATATTTCCATGAAGTTCTGCGAGCAATATGTCCGACCCGGTGGCTTGCAGGCCAGCTTTTGTTTGACCTTGCTAGCTAACGCCACTTGTTAAATGTCTTTATTTCTATGTGCATTTTCGGTATAGTTGAATTTGCCAGTTCATATTTCTGCACTATTTCTTTGTTGTGTCTTACCTTGAGGTGTTCACTCGGTGACACGGGTATTTAATGAGGTAAAGTCTGCAGACATCAAACTTTTGGTCGCAGTCTGCGCAGTTGAAAAGGGGGCGGTGGCGGGAACGCGGCCACCCCAAGTAAACTAATCAGACCCTCTGCCAATCAGCTGAGACCCCGTCTCAAACCCGGAAATACACTAATAAGTAATTGATTTGCTGCAGGTGTAACGCTATTTTAACTTCATGCTCCATAGCCCGAGGGGCATTTGGTCTAAACGGTCAATGCAAAGCACAAAAAACACAACAATGGATTTCCTGGAGCAGTGTCAGGGTGGTACCGGAGTCCCTGGTGTATTCAGGAGAAACCAACGGCATTACAACTCGTTTAATTCGATCCACTACGACATATTTAAAAGCACTGTTGAGCTCCACTACTATCTTTACAGGACAGACGTGTATTTGGCATCAATATATGCTTAGTATTACATGTGAATGCTGATCAGTGGCATTTTGCCTTAAAAGACGAGGATCCGAATTCAGAGTGATTTATTTGAGTGTATGAATTGTACGTTCATCTGCACTTTACAATTAACACCTGCATCTGAATTCAGAAAATTCCATACAAATATGTCTATGACAGCAGAACTTGGGACACGTCATCCGGCTACTCCAAGTAGCGCAACACAGGCTGAGCTTAACCTCTAGCTTTACTCCTAGAGTTACACTAAGTTACACCTCTACGCTATTTTAACTTTATATCGAAGAAGCCGTCCTTGTTGCATTACATATCCATATTAAAATGCAAGCTGTGATAAATAGCTCAGATGAAAAAAAAATCCATTATTTCAATAACTGATGTGCAATTCTCTGTCTAAAACAGTCTCGTCCAATATTTCCAACACAATAACGTGTTTACTTTGGATGCAGTAACATAACCGACAAATATGCGGATCCCACGTTTTCAGCACTCTACCAGGGCCTATATGTCTACACACAAGAGCACTAAATGCGTCCATGTCTTGAAATTCAGGAAGATTTTGAAATGAGCACATGTGCAGAGACAGCCTATTATCCACGTCGTAAGATATACCAAGGAACCGCGATTCAGAGTTGACAATCAGCCGTCATTGAAAACATGAAGACATCACGGTTATACTTTCCTACCGCGTTTGCATGCAATAAGACAGCTCGAGACTGCAGCGAATGAATGATCTGCTCCACACACTATCCCCAAAGAACTGACACAGGAGGAAATAGCGATTAAAATGCTTCAGTTGGATGAGCAAATGTGTAAAAAAGATCTTACCGTTTCTATAAATGAAAGTTATGGACGTCCTTTGGCAAAACAATCTCTCAATGAAACACCTGGCCAATAGCGTGTAAAAGGATGAATTCCGCTCTCTTAGTTAAAACTTGGAAACATAAAAGCCAAACACAAACAAGATAAAATGAGGAAATGAAATATTTATTAAATCAAAAAACACAGAAATGATTCCCCTTCAGCAAACGTGTGAAACAAAAAGGAAAAAAGAACAGAAGAAATAAAAGGAATCAAATCATTAAAAAAGCCGGCTTCTGCCTCTCTCGCTCTTTACAGGTGCGCCACACAAATACGCGACATCACTGAGTGGAAACCAATGCAAGGAGGAGGTTGTCTTTAAAAGGAAGATAGTCCTGCCGGCAAATATATAGGGCCGTATCACAGCATGCCTATACCTCTCCGCTCTCTCCGTTTCATCCATTCAACCTACACATGAACACGCATTGGACGCGGAAGTATACCCGAAGCTCCATCCTCCGCTTATGCACACAGCAGCTCTGTAATGCTATTGGCTCAAACGCGGTGCTCGTTGAGCTCAGCCGTCTTTCCGGATCTCAAGACGCCATTCGTCCTCGCCCCAGTCACTCAAATATTTCTTTCCTAAATATGGCATTTAAAGTCAAACATCGCCTTGCCGAGACACGCACGGTGCAGCGGGAGGGAGTAACGCCGTGGCTTGAGAGTATTCCGCTGCTTCTTTTTTTTTCTTTTGTCGCAAATGCGTTCCGCACCACATCGCCACAATGTCACCATCATCCAAGAAGAAGAAGAAGAAGAAGAAGAAAACAGCTGTATTGTATTTATATGTGTGCAGATGTCAAGCATTTGTTTTTATCTGGACGTTTTATTCCACTTCAGCCATCACACAAGACTCCGAATTATTACCCTAATAGGCCAACCACGCTCATCATCAACCGTGTTTTATTTTTGTGTTTTTCTTTTTTGCTGGATCATGCTCGCCTCACTGTCTGCGCCATTTCGGGCACACTCACATCATCATTTGTCAGGAACAAGGTATCCGGAAACCAGTGACTGATTTTGCAACGCCGTTTGTGTCGGTGCTGGAGGCAACTCCTCTGCATGCAGCAGCTTTCAGCACCACGGACAGCGCAGGTCTGCAGTACAGTAACTGTGGAGCAGCCGACATGCTTCCACTTGTCTGCCTCAGACACTTACAGTCAATGGTCAGCCCTAGATACACGACCTATAGGCTTGAAACAAAAAAGGTGGGCGTTCATTTGGGCTCCCCTGGCACATTTACAAACAATAGAAGACACTGGCCTTATGCCTTACTTGTAGTATCCTCACAGCAGTGTGAGGAGAGCACACAATGCACACTTTACAGTGGGAGTGGTAGCAGGCTTATCCCACGAGCATCTTTTGTCGACTTCTTTTAGAGGGTGGAGCAACAGTTGGGCTGGCAAGGGTACAAGTGAAATGGAAGATCGATGCTTTCAAACAAATAAGGCTGTACAGAAGCAGTGGCAAAAGACTATGAGCTCATAAACTCACTGCAGAAAACCTTAAGACCTGTATCACTATATATATATATATATATATATATATATATATATATATATATATATATATATATATATACATACATACATACATACATACATACATACATACACACACACACACACACACACACACACACACACACACACACACACACACACACACACACACACACACACACACACAGAAAATCAGTTAAGATAGTTTGATGTAGATGTAATTTTCTGGCTGAGACTATACGTAAAATTTGCATCTTACTCAAACATTTAAGGTTAAAATCAAAATCAGTCTTCTGAAAGGTTTTTCCAGGATTTACATCTTGATGACAGCATATGTTTAATTCCTGCTGCTCTAGTTTCCGGTTTTGGGGAAGTTATTCATGCCCACAAATATAAATTAGATGATTAGCATTTAGATAGCATATAATAATTCTTAGAATGAAAGAGAACATGGACCTTTTGCCCCTGCCTTTAATGGTGATTTCTGAAAGTGTGTCTTAAAATAATGTCAGGAAGACGTACTGGGTACGAAGATTATATTTTAAAGATCAGACACATGGCGGGCTCAATATATCAGGATAAATCAGTAATTCTCTGTGACTTGTTTCCAGGAACAGAATTGGAGTCAGCAAACTAACACCTAATCAATTGAACAAACTGACAAATCAACTCTTTCGCTTCAGGTACTGCTGGGCCTCTTCTTAAAGTTAGACTTACATTAAAACTAAATCTCCAGGGACATTATCACAGTCTAGCAGTCAATCATTTTGTCTTGCGGTTGGACAAATACAAAAAAAACTCTTTAAATGCTGGCGTATTAAATATTATGCTACTAGGAAGATTTCCCTACATGGCAACAATCATTAGAAAATCTTACCAGACTTCTGTAGTTTTGGTCCGTCACCATCTTCCTGTCAGGCCCTCACAGCATGATCCTGGCCGGCTCCACCACACCCAAGGAGCTGTAAGAAAACAACCATCTTGATTCAACCGAGGAGACAAAGAAGCCCAGTGCAGCATGGGAGACCGGACATGTTAGTCTGAGCTACTTCCATGTAGAAACACCATCAGAGTGGTCCAATGAAATATGAATTAGTGTGGAAAAAGTCATAATTAGAATGTATCACACATAGGAAGGGATTTAGCAGGTTCATCACATTAATGAATAAATAACAGTTCATTGTTGCCTTCTTCTTCTGCCTTTTCTTGCAGAATTGACAATTGCTCGTCTCTCTAAAAGTATTCAACCAGCAGTGTTTTGGGATGCATTCATTACATATTCAATGCTAATAAGAGACTTTAACAGGCACAAAACTAGAAGTAGGCACAAATGCATTTATTGACCTGGGACTGTTTATATTTGTTGTCTAGATTAATTCAACGTCCTGTTATATTACTCACAACAGCACTTGCTGGGGTGGACAACAGTTTCCTGACCACACCCATGATGGACTGTGCCAGGGGTGTGGCCTGAAAGGAATGACATTAGCGCACTATGACAGAATGAAAAAAGGCAAACCCATATTATATTACTTATAGCAGGATAAAGAAATCAAAACGTACTCAAAGCGAGAATGAAGTAAACACAGAATGATCTTTGGACATTTGTAATCAGGTGAAAGACAATAATCTAAGGGGATTTTGGCTACAAGAACCGTACAATCATCTGGAAGTAACAATTATGTCATGCTGATGTGCTTACTGGCCACGAGCAAAAAGGTGCCAAACAGATCCATCAGGGGACTCTTTACTGTAAAGCAATATAGCTCTAATGGAGAGAAAGCCCGAGCATCCAAACCTGACGGTGGATCATGTAGCCATCTATATTTCAGATCCACAAATATGAACTAATGCGTAATGTGTACACCTCCTTGGAGGGAATGTAGATCAATGCCGGAGTCGTTCACATAGTCCATCTCTGAAATTTAGCGCGGCCGGGTCTCAAGCCGTTCGAACGATAGGGATCAGGAGCATTCGTTTGATAATAATTAGGCGTTGGCTCCTCACAGTAGGGGGCGCTCTTTTCAGCCTGATTGACATGCTGGAAATCACAAAATATCCATAAATACTCATGTGGTCTGTCGCTAATCTGGTACACAAGGTAGGAACAAAAGAAGTCAAGGGAAGAACAAAAGAAGTCAAGGGAAGAACAAAAGAAGTCAAAATAAAGGGTAAGAAGAACAAAAAAATCGCATCGTGGAAACTACATTCATCCAAATAATGTACTTTGTACTTTTATTTATTTCCATGCTAATTTATATTTCTACTATATTCAGAAAAAATAGACAGACTGTTCAATGGGAGATTTTTGAAAGTGGAGTATTTTCAAGCTGTAGTAGAGTTTTACTTATTTAAAAGTTCCTAATAGTTATCCAACACTGCACACCGAAAATAAAAATGCATGTAATTAATTCAAATGGCAGCCTTTAGCAAAGTGAATGAAAATTACAACCCTCCCAGTCATGTTCTACTGCTGATGAAAAATGCATTATATTATTACAAATGTGCTTTATTTTGCACTAATGAAGCAACACAATAATAAAATAAACTACCTCCAGACACAAGGAACTGGTATGTTCATAAAATCTTCCCACCTCCATCCTCTCATCTCTCAGCTCATTGTCAACCTGCAGAACTGACCCAGTGGGCTCCACCTCCTGCTATTAAATGTCAAGGGTTAGAGCTCTTCCCCTCACACTTACTGGCAACATGTGAGGTTGACAGGTCAGCATTTTATCAGACACAGCCGTTCTGGCTCTCCAATGGATTAAGCAAAGGGACTAAGACGTCAATAATGGTTCCTTTGAGACATTAATGCTCCTCGTGCTCGTGCCTCTTGTGCGACAATGGTCCCAGTGTTGCACGGAGGTGATTATTAATGCTCCCTGATGGGACTGGACAACAATTTGTCGAGATGAGGTTGCTGAAAGACTGTAAAAGAGGGTAATAAGCAAAACCTCAGTCAAATATCTCTTTGAATGTCTTTTCATCTTTTAGCCCAAGGATTGCTATAATCAGACAGAAGTGTAGAGGCAGAGGCTCTCTTAGGGGAAAAACTACAGCTTTGCTCAATTATTTCTTAGCATCACTGTTTTACATCTCCATTTCATTTAAATTAAAATGAATAGGGCCATGCAACATTTTTTAAGAACTCCCATGTTGCACACCTGGCTTCAGTACATTTGGTTTGACACAATGTCAACCTACTTAATCATATTTGTCAAGTCATTGGAATTAAATATCTCAGTTTGTGTATGCAAATGAGGTTTGAATTCTGCTAAATGTCTGTTCGCAATTCTGAAGCACACTATTCTCGTATGGAAACTTCATTTATTTCTAATTTAAATCAGACTGTATGGATCTCTGTGTTAGTGTCATTGTTTACATGAAGAAAAAAAAAAGATGAATTGGTGAACTACATCGATGGAAACTGCATACGACACACACAAGTCAGACAGGTCACAGTGGGAAGTCTTCAAGCAATAGATTAATTCAAAAAGCCTGCCTTAAGTCAATAGAAGGGAAGCGTTACAATATACCCCTATTTAATAAAACATTAAATTAGAAACCAAAAATGAAGTCACGAAATGTAATACAAATAAAACAGGATGCTATACATTATGCCAAAAACAAAACCCTTACATCAGAATACAGCATTAAAAAAAGTGCTACATTTCATGCAAAAATACTTTCGAAATCACTCGGTGGAACAACTCCTTCACCTGTCACTCAAAACACATTTTAGGCTAAACAATGCCAAACAGGGAATCACCTTCACATTGGCGTTAGAATCAATGGAAAACACTACTTTAGGTAAAGAACAACGTTCTAGTAACACACACTCGGTAACACATCTTGGTCCAGTCTCAAACAAGCTGCCCTGGACCATCAAAGTACAAATGCTGCTGCTTGATGGAAGCATGCACATCATAAGCACGCTTGCATTTTACTAAATACTGGAAGCTTTGAGTTGGAGGTTCTGCTTCTCATGCTTTCTTTTTTGATACAATTTATCAATCGTAGGCCCGTCTTGGATACAAAAATGCTCCATTCAAAGTAGCTTAGCACACTTTAAAAACTGTAGATGAAGCACTTTTCATGTAAGCATCGAAGGAGCAAAGCACAAAAAAAAAGAACAAACAAAGAACGTCAAAACTCAAACCGAGAAGAACACGATCTCTTAATGTCTTTGCTCTTGTGATGCTAATGTCTTGCTGTCATGTCACCTGCTTTTAACGCTGAAACCTTAGGGGGGCTGAGATCACTACCCCTTTTTGTATATTTCCCAATGGAATTAGAGGTTGATGCTTGTGCATGATGTCATTGATTGTAGACCATCCAATATGGGTTCCTGCTGGGAAGCTGGAGCTCCCACTGTGACTGTTAGCGCTATGTAATGCAAGACTGGGTGATGTCACTGCAGGACCACGGGGACCATAGAGGCACACATGTAATGTGTCATGGCAGGAGATGATGCATTATACATATTAATATGGAATAAAGGTCACATGGGCTTTATGAAAAACATTATTATTTAGAGTATAGTATAAAGTATTTCATTGTTTTACATGGCACTATGCCACAGTGTATGTCAAAAGTAGGGTACACTGGGGGTTTTGGATATTTCTTTGGGTTTAGCTTGTTTTGTGATATTTAACCAATTCAAGTTTCTTCGTTGGCCACAGAGACATATTAGATGAAGAAGGCTAGAGGGAGCATTATCAAATGCATCAAATCCTTCAGAAAACATTTGAAAAGAGCAGCTGTGAGTAGTTTTGCCATTTTGTTTTTATGCCACAACCATAGCAAATGAATAATTCTGATGAAAGAACCTGAAAGTGTATTGGCATATATGTTCTCTCTACCTCTCAAACAAACCAAATCAACAGCAGTCACTTTGTCTACTGAACAAAAATGGGACTTTTATTGAAACGCTGCTCCAATGTGATTAAAAAAAAAAGCCCTTAAAGCAACAGAAACCAAATAAAACCTGAAAACATTTTCTTTCATCTCGTTCCTTGGGGAAATACTGCTTGCGGTAGAACAGAGCGAGGTTTCGGATCTCTGAGAAAATAGGGCATGAAATCTCAATTAGATGTGTCAAGATCCTGGGAAATTTCAATGCCTTTTTTCTTTTTCTTTTTACAAACACTTGTCTCTGGGAGACACTGAGGAGCGCTTGACCACCCAGTTCTCCATTCTCCTCCTGAAATAGCCTATTTCTAAATAGTGTGATTGGAGAGCGGGATGGACAGCGTGGGCCTATCTCTTTGGAGGTGCAGGGGAGAGGAAAAGAGGGGAGCAGGTGCAAGGGAGACAATGATCGATTTGGTTGTCCACAGATAAAATAAGAAATCAAGAGGTTTTATGTGGCACCACTCCCTGGCAGGCCTTCACAGAGTCCAGGAGATTAGAAAGTGAAGTTCCCAGAAAACAGACAAAGGGCATCATTAAACAGCAGCTCTAGACTGCTCACACTTTGTTTCTTAAGTGGAATTTGATCTTTGGCTCCCTTTTAAATCCAAATGTCTGAGAAAAAGGGGGAGTTGCTGGGCTGTTGTTTGATTGAAAGCCAATTGTCTCTGCCTTCAGCCTCTGGCACACGTCTTTAAACAAGAAATGCACTGACTTTTGAGAAAATAAGCTCTTTGATCAGCGGCGGTTCCCTCTCTGTGTCTCCAGTATCTATTCAGTTTTCCGCAGTACATGCTCATTAGAACAGTAACGCTTTAGCATAGTGTGTCTTAATTGATGACACAGGCTTGTGTTGCTTCATCAAGAGCATCATAGTGTGTCCACTGAAGACACAGGGGTCAAACTGTGAACTGTGCAAAGTTTCACAAGCTTTATATCAAAATAATGAGTTCATGAGCTCACAAAACTCATGTTTACCTGCCACACACTGCACAGGCTGTCCTCATGCCACTTCCCCAAACTGATCAATTGCTGTGGGAAAATCAATCCGGGAAAATCAGTGACACATCAGAGCTCAGAGGGTGTTTCTCTTTCATTTTGTGAGAGCTTAAATATCTGAAAGCCCTGCTGTACTGCAGGCACATGCATGATTAGATTTGGTTATTGTCAGCCAAGACCTATTTCCACCTTCGCATGCTATTGTTATGGTGTTCGGTCATTGTCATGTGAAAGCCTTTTACTCAAGCTCCAAAATGTCAGCTTTCCAAAAAAACAAATAGCCTTTTGTGTGTCTTACATAAAAGCTTCAAATGTATCAACAACGTTCTGAAAGGACCCAGTGGTGCAAAGTAAACAAGTATATATTATCAAGTACTGCAGCTAAGTACAAATTTAAGGCACTTTCTCTACTGCACTACTTTTTAAAAGGGAGCTATTGTACCTTTTACTTTGCAACATTTACTTTATGCTATTTAACAAATTACACATAAACAAATTTAACACATGGAAAACACATAATGAGCTTGTACAATTTGATGCCGGATATGAAATTAGAGCTGAGATGATTTATCATTTAATCAATGTATCGATCAACAGAAGATCTTGGCAGCCGCAACAATAACTGATCAATGAAATGCAGCATTTCCAAACAAATGTGTCAAACATTTCATGGTTACAAGTCTTTCTTCTCTCATTTCTGCTTCCTTGGATTTAATCTAATAAAGTTAAATTATGAAAACGTACATGGACCTTGTACCTTCAACGTGACTCTGAAGCTTCCCCTCTTCGAAGTACGAGCGGTATAACAAGGCAGGACGGGCCGTGGCTAGCTAGTTGGCTAACTAGCCAACCGTGGCTGGCTAGTTAGCCAAGTAGCCAGTCGTGGCAAGCGAACTCACTTCAGTAGATATCAATGCGACGCAATACAAAGACGTGTTTGACAAAACATCAACACTGTAACCTCTTCATCATCATCATCCATTTGTGTCCACCTGAACATGTCCAATAGTCACTCTTATTTTGCTAACTGCGTTTCTGTTGGACAGTATTCTTTTTTGGAGTATAGAGAGTGAACCAACACCGTGAAGTTGTTGGGCGGCAGGTAAACTATGAAGCTCCATAAAGCCGACAAGAGCTGCCGATTCAGGTGATTAATATCGAGAGGTTCATCACTAAGAGCAACCCCTCTTAATTGTCTCATTGTTTTCTTGAAAAGACTGAGCCCACTGGCAAAACACGCAAACTTATTTTTCCGAGGCAAAGAATTATGAGGTCATAGCTTTCAAAGACAAAATGCCTCGTTATGTCTCAAGGTGTCGCTGACCTTGTATTTCAAAAGTGCCAGACAATTGTAATTTATTATTCATTAGCAAAATCAAAAGTCAGCCTTTGCTGGACTAAACACAAGAGCTAAATATTTTCTCAAATTAAAAAAAAAAAAAAGATTTCATTAGGAGGCGAAAAGCGATGGATAAATGTTATACAGTCAAACAAACAGGTGATGGAATGATTAATTATTCAGCCATGGCAGTTTGCTGAGATAATGGCTTCTCCGCCCTGATGAATTTAACTAAAGAGAAACCCGTTGGATCCTATTATGGTTCACCATCTGAGGTATGATTCAACTCTGTGGTGTCACATTAGTGCATCCCGACAGTTAATTGCTTTCACCCAAAGAAATATTTGTACAAATTAGACCGCCCAGCTTTACTGAGAAGATGAATTGAGCATGTAGCTCGTTGATTATAGCAAAGTGATGTAGTGATGTGATTCAAAATGCCTCCGCAGAGGGCAAAGAGGATTTGCTCACTCATTTAGAACTACTTTGGTCCAAGGCCTCGACGAAAACAGCCTATATGTTTACACCCCTTCATTCACAGTAGTCAAGGAAAGAGATCAGTTGCAATAGATGTTGAGCTGGAAGAAAGGCACAAGATAAGCTTTCCTCACTATCTACATCACTCAGATCAGCTACACTTAAGGTGGACTAAAAAACAAACAAGTTAGCTTTTCCCAATGAACTGTACACAATCACTTTTTTGATCTTCTGTACCTTTCCCTTGAGGTTATTGGTTTGATTTTTTTTAAAGTAAGATCTCATTTTAAGTCAACGTAAACAAACACAAAGTTACGCTGGGAGGCACAAATTAAGAGAAAGACAGATTCACGGTCCTAGAAAATCCTTGTGTCACCAGTTTATTTGTGTTAGCATGCTAACACTTACTAATTAGCACAAAACAAACCATGCAGAGTTGAGGCTCGTATGTTGGTTGCAAACCACATTTTTGAGCCGGCGATGGACACTCAACACTATTAAAATGTGTCCTCTGGGGACCATGAACGCCTGTACGAAATGCAATGTTTCCATTGAACAGTATATTGGCAGCGATAGCTCAGTCAAGACCAAAGAGGTGGACTTACCAACACACATTGCCATTGCTAGAGCCATGCGGCGAGCTTGCACAAATGCCAATGAAACAGCTCCACTGAAAACACACCAAAAAGTTTCGGGGATTCGTCATACGGAGCATGTTTGCAAAGAGCTTGGTGAGTCAGAGATCTTTGGATGTCCGTCAGAATGTGAAAGAAGACGACAAAAATCAATTTCGATTACAGTCTCAAAATGAAACATCCAAGCCGGGGATAATCTCAAGCACCTATTCCAGGGCAGCAGGCTCTGATCATATGGGCCTGCGTGTGATTACAGGAAGCTCAATTAACGTAGACCCAGGGGACAGTTCAATCACAGAGACAAACATTCCCCCAGCATGGCTTACGTGACCTGCAACCAATGGTCCATCTTAGCTCCATTGATTGAGTTCAACAGGTTTGGGATGGTGGGCCTGGCAGACATTCTCTTGAAACTTAGAGATAAGTCAGAAAGAAAGAGGGCGGTATTTTCTTTGTGGACGAGTCCTGCACTGAAATGAGGGAAAGGATGAAATAAAAGGGCCGACAAGAAAGAAGATATTCACGAGTCTTAACCACCCAGCCAGTCCTGTTGAGTCCAGTGCCAAGGCCTCCAAACACAAGCTTATGCTCTGATTTTACACTCGGAGCATCTGTGTATTTGCAATTTTTCATCGACACACTCTCATGTATGTTCTTATATCGAGCCTCCATTCTCATGCAAAGTTAAATATACCTGCGCTTGCAGTGAAAACAGGATGAATAGTCCACGGAGACTGGCATCACAAATCCGTTTGATACAAGTCTTTTTGGCAGATCACACATGGGTCTCGTGCATTACTCCCTTTCCATTTCAAAGCGCTACAATCTTGGATTTTTACAGTGAAGATTTCTCATTTAAAATGGAACCATAATTGAATCTGAGATCACGCGCTCACAGATACAGTGCCTGTTCCCTTGACACAGGCATATCAGAAGCATCCGACGTTTCAAAGTGGCTTTCATGCGATTTCACGAAAATATGGCTAATACGGTGTGCTTAGGCAGATCACAATGGGCATAATCCCGTGTTTGGAAGACTACCTCCCAGTGGCGCACAAATAATAAAGAACCCTCTGTCTCCAACATATGAAACGCTGCAGTCGCTCCAATTTGTTGTGACTGAGACTGGGATTGAACAGTAAAAAATGTGACAACCACAAAAAGACAATTGTCTTCGTCCTTGCCTTGTGTGTGCATCACTCGTGGGCAGCAGGAGACAACGCACTCTGAAGCTCCAGAGGAGACAGACTTGAAATAGAAATGTTGCAGACAGCATCTTGATTTAAAAATCAAGAGTCCTCTTATGTGGAAAAATGTAAAAGTGTCGACATTTAATCTTCCCGTGCCGAGATAATGCCTAATTTGAATAAAGATTGTATTTATGTAATATAGTATCTGATTCATTGTTGCCATTGGTAACCTGTTTTGTACAATAAAGCAAATGTTAAATCACAACGCTCATATTTTAAGCTACGTTTTACAAAATGTAATTTAGAGTGGGCTGGCACATTGCTCGAGCTTTTCGCAGCCTCTGCCCTCCTGGGAAGCAAAGACAGGCTTTTTTTTTTTTCTTCTTTTTTTTTTGAGCAAATCAAAATCAATAGCTATCTAAAGGGGGCGAATCTCACAACATCAATCTTCTGGATCCGCCAGTGATTCTCACTGTAATTAATCAATGCTTTAAACCGGGGGAAAAGAAATGTGCCAATTAATCTTTAATTCTCTAATGGAACATACACACAGTGAGGCTAAGTTACACTGGCTCAGAGCTTATTCAATACGAGTCTAATGAGCTCTATTATGAGTCTTTTTGAAGCAGCCGAGTGTGCAGGAAGAGGGCCCATGAAGTGGAGGGCACAAGTCATTATGCTCAACATTTTTGCAAAATGTACAATTGTGAGGGAAGATGATTTCAATAAGAATGGGTCAGATGGTCCCCATGGAGATTATTTGTCCCTAAAAAAGAAAAAGCAAAGCACTCAAGCTTAAAGATCACCATATGTCCCATGGCATTCGATGAACTTCAGATGAACTTCATCCTGGTGTTTAAAGTTCTTGATGATTTAGCGATTGTTTCTCGTGGTTTAATTTTTCCAAAGCCGCCGAGGCCTTTCCGCACAAGACGAGCAGCTCACTCTGCATTTGTGTAAGCTTTATCAAACAGGTGAATCCACCATGGCACCTACTCAGCGAGAGCCAGAGCAAGAACACTACAGAGGAGGAACCAGTCAAGCCTGTCGCATTGACCTACTTGACAGTGGCGTGTGAGCTGAGCAGTGAGAGCATGAGGAGTCACTGTCTGTCTTTTTCTTCCTCACTGTCTCCTCTACCTCTTTTCTCAGTTTCTCCGTTTCATGTCTCGCTGCTTTTTTGTCTATCGTTGTAACAGAGGAGTGCAGAATAAATAAACCCATTACCATAAAGGACAGCAGCATTTCACTTTTAATAGAAATCAATTGCATGAGTCTAAATAACTTTTTTGGAATCAAATTAGAAGCTTTCAGGTTGAAGGAAACTCGCTGAGACAACGTTTCTGAAAAAGGAAAAGAAAGTTACCAAGGGCACCACTGAAAGCACGTTGGTAAACACAATGCTGTGCTGTTCAACCAACTTTTACACCTCTGCTTTCTAATCTTGGCTTCTTACTGTAAGTACATGACTAGTGTTGATGTCCCTGTATATTGAAGGCAGTTAAAGCTTCGCTGGTTAAGTGTCCCAGTTCACATAAGAAATGTAAACTAACTTGACTCGATCAACGTTAACACTGGAAATATCCACAGAGAAATAATTGCTCAGAGGCCCTTGCTGTCACTCATTATGTGGTTGCTATAGTGACTGTTGGTGAAGCTAAAAGACCTATTAAATAGCATTTCAGCCGAACATGTGAGGAAAAGAGTTTTTTCCCTCTTTTTTTCCAGTGGCTATACCTGGATGGCTGAAAACGATGTGTGTGTGTGTGTGTGTGTGTGTGTGTGTGTGTGTGTGTGTGTGTGTGTGTGTGTGTGTGTGTGTGTGCGCGTGACACAGTTTGCAGAGTGATTTCTCGGTCTCTGATGTGTGAGTGAATAAGTGTTGAGGCAGAGGAGGTGGGAGTTGAATCCTACAGCTTGTTTGCATTTCATGCTACTTTAGGACTTCTTACTGGAGGAGTGACATTTATGAATTTCACACAAGCCAGATCCAACACACAACTTTTACGCAACAACCAAAGTTCAGTTTTGCAGCTAATTTGCAAAATAGCTAATTTGCAAAATAACAATTTTGGGAAAAGTGAGATGAGAAGATTGATATAATGCGGTAATTTGGTATGAATCCTCTTGTCAGATAATGGCAAGATGGTGCCAAACCAGACAACTGCACTATGCTGTGTCCATGAAATAGACATTGCACATACAGATAAACTGCTGTTCACCACCAAAAGATGCTGGACACAGTCTCAGTGTTACGTTTGTGTTTGTTTGCTCAATAATCATAAGAGATACGTGTTATTCATTGAGCTGTAGAGCTGCTGATCGATTATTAAAGCTGGCTTCTACCAGCTTTAATAAACGTTGGACAGCACCAGGTTAGGAGTTTTCCCTAAACATGGTTCGACAACAGCTCTGCATGATGCAAAAGTCTGGAATATTTATGCGGGGGTCGGGACGCTGAGCTCGGCTTAGCATGAAAACTGGCAGTCGGAAACTGCTCTCCTGGCCCTGACAACACATCTTGGACGCAAAGCAAAGCACAAAGCCTCGTCGTGACGGTTAGGTTGCAATGTTTTGTGGCATCATGTACCAAGACTAAAACACGTTACTGTTCTTATCCATTACAGGACGGGACATGCTGCCCTTTTTTAAAAAAAGATTCTTTGTCTTTGGTTATATAGGCCGTGAGAATGTATAAAAGAAGAAGAAAAAGTCAGTTGTCGGTCTTAGGAGGCATGTTTTCTTTACTTTGGACAGGGACAGACTAGCTGTTTCCAGTTGTTATGCTATGCTAACCTGGTCCTGGCTACTGGTCTGTACTTAATGCAGAGACTCACATTATTCTGCTAAATTTGGTCTTGAATGGTGCATTTCCCTCACAGTAAACAACACACCATCCCTCCCAGACTGGATGAAGAAAAAATAATATTCTGGCCTTCCACACACCACGTCGAGAAGAAGCCAATCCTCCCATTGTTCACTACAAACTCAACATTTCACTCGTTTTATTTTCTGTCATGGCAGCTACTCCCGACACGGGGGAACAGTTTAGAATCAAACTGCCAGGAGTCGACAGCTCTGGTGTTTAGGGAGAGAGAGAGAGGGAGCGAGAGAGAAAGAGAGGGAGAGAAAGAGGGAGAGAAAGAGAGTGCGCTATGGAGGAAGAAATGTGGAGGCACAACAGGTAGCTCTGTCAAACTCCAGGGGTCTGCCTTGCTGATCCCTGCCTCTCATTAGAACAGAGGGATGACACACAGTGTAGGAAGAGGGGAGGATTCTGGGAATGAGGCAGAGGAGGAGGCAAGAAACAAGAGAGGAAGAGGAAGGGCAAAATGGGCTCATAAATGCTCTTCCACTGACAGATTTGGTGTAGCGGAGATATGTTTCAGGGAATGTTGCTGGTAAAACAAAGCTTCATGAGAGGAAGGTTGGGCGGGTGAAAGACGAGTAATTGGAAGCTGTGGCGTGACAGGCTGCTGGGTGAATCCCCCTGACCCACTGACTCACGAGCAGGGCTGTTTCTGGAGGTAACTGGAACTGCAGGGTGAGCTCTGGGAGGACGCCGCCCCCTCAGTATGAAAACAAAAGGTCTCTGTGGGTGTAAGGAGAATGAATACACAGGAATCCTCCTCCTCCAAATATGTATAGAGCCATCGCGAACATACACAATCGCGGCGATGGTGGGAGTGTGCAAGTCTCACCTTACAAAACTCCACATTTGACAGTTTCTGAGAAGGAGGAGAAGGGTGTGTGGGGGGGGGGGGGGGGGGGGCATTCTGTACGCGTGGTGAAATAGCCAAAAAAACAGCGGCGAGCACAGAAGCGCTGTCATCAAATGCACAGACAGTGTGAGAGGCTGTCAAACACCAGGTACTGTACCAGAGTCCTGCTGTCTGGAACCACAGCATTTCACGCTCCAGCAAACATGCAAGGACCACCGCGCCACAGCGCAGACAGAGGGACGGCCAAGTGCAGACAATCGAAGGTCTTGACACACACCGAGAGACACAAAACGGGCCGGAGGGGACGAGGCCGGCCACGAGCCTCAAACTCAAAGAAAAACTTGGCAATCCGAGTACGCGTGGAGCCTTTTCTTCTATTTGCAAATGAGCACAGCCGCGTGGACGACATGAGTGAGTCACGGCGGTGTGTATCTAACAGCACGGTGTTTTCACACAGCTCCCTAACACAATACAACCTGAAGATAACACGCGCTCCAGAAAGACTTTCGGCGCTGCTTGTTTGCCAGCTCTGAAACCGAGAACATACAAGAGGGGGAAATAGAAAACACAGCTATAAATTATTGAATGTCTGACCAACCAACGCCCCTAAAAAAACACAGGGAAAAAAACCCTAAATGCCTCGTCTAGACACAACATTGTGTTACCAACGCTTGACTTGTTGACGTACCAGCACTCAAGTATTTGCATATTTGTTCAGCCAGATGGACACTCTGATTACAGCCTATCAACGGCCTGTTCTCATGTCCTGTACGTGTGAGTGAGCATTTCAACTTTCCTAAAATAAGTAAGTCAAAAATACTATGAACAAAAAACTGATGAAGTTTTTTGTTTAAACCTGCTTATAGTTACACACAAGATGGATAAAAACATGTACATGTACACATTTTACTTTACTATCGCCTCGCAATGAATTAGGAAATGAAGTCCAAGTAAATAACGTTGTTGAACTGCCTGACAGCTTTAAAGGTCCTGGGCTGTTTTCAGACAAATGCTAATTCTCTCTTAAGTAATAATTTGTCTGACATGTTTGTACTTTTGACATTAAGTTCAATAAACACCTCTTAATTCACGGGAGGCCTTCACATTACGCGCGTGTCAGCAGTCGAGTGGGGTATTTACTGGCTAAATGTTAAAATCAATTAAGTTTGTGTTTACAATAAACCTAATAAATCTAACCAAACACCCAGGAAAAAAAAAAAAACTGTTGACTTTGAGACGGTAAAACCAGATTTGATTTGTGTTTCAGGAGAAAATCCTGCAGCTCTCTAAAGGTTAATACATTGTCGAGTACTTATTGAAGACAAATAAAACTCTGCAAAGAAGCCCCATTGATCCCCAACATCTTATCAACATATCCTAAAGTCAACTTTGGTGGTTTATTTTGCACCTCGCTTCTTTGTGGCTTTTCAGTGATGATACTAAGAGCTCCATGTGCAGCTGAGGACACTGACGAGAGCAAAGAGGGAATACTTTGCTCCTGAGAGACGACTCCATATCGCGGCGCTTCCTGCTGCAGAGGAAGAAAGACACCGCGGAGGGGGGAAAGAAAGAGAGGAGGGGGGGTAATGACAAGCCATAGCATTTTTAATGCACCCCACACACCCCACCCTTTTTAGTAATACACTCAATTATTGATACTTTTATGGGCTGTCCAAGAAGCTGCAGAGTTAGGCCAGCGGGACGCTGTGGGGTTACGGGCTTAAAAAAACAACAGCAAAACCCCCAAAGACGTCTTTTCTTTTTCTATCTGTCGTTCTTGTCAACTATCCAAATGAACAAGGGAGCCGCAACACGCACATCCTGGTGGAAGCAATAACATTTGAATGTCAGAAAATAATTCTTGCAGTAATATTTTCTAATATTAGAGTCAGTGCAAAAGGCCATGCATGGCCATGGGGGGGAAAGGAAATGACTTACTGCTTTTCGCTCGTGACAGTTCATAATTCCATTTCCAATATCTTTTCCTTTAAAAGCGTAAGGTCGCTCTTCATGTATCTCATATACATCTTTTGAAACCTCGTTCGTCTTCGTTTTGTGTTTCCCCTTGTCTTTCAGCGAGATGACATGTGACAGCTAAAGTGAAATCTCCTTCATTATTTGCCTGCCATCTCGTGCCCCGGCATAATCACCCTGAATGAGCTGTAATTACACGTCCTCTGAAAAGGGTATCGGACGCACGGCTTTATTGAGAATGATGAACCAATGAACACAGACTTAAACAGCGCTCCTCGGCTGCTGCCTCCTTGTGCGGCGGATCGGGAACCTATTTCACAATTTCCACGGATGGTGTCCCACATTGTCGGGCAGAAACTCTCAGGGTACCTGCATGCAGGTCCTTATCGTACCAAGTAAAACGACTTCTGCTCGTCCAAAGTGCAAACGGAGACGCTCACAAAAGGAGCCGTGCTGCTGAATCGCTAAGCAGGAATCTCAAAATAAAACATCTCCAGGTGGATGCATGGCTTTCTGACCCAGAAAATAACTATCAGAAGAGAAAAAGAAGAAGTCCAGTGTCCCCTCACATGGTTCAGTGTAATTACTGGCTGTGTGGTTCCTGTTGGACTCTAATTGGAAACAGAGTGGCTCTATTCTGGTTGCCTCATGTCAGTGGATATGCCATTTGGAATATACGGCATCCCACCCACTTACTCACTTTGAGATCACACCGCGGCTCAATGTTGAGCTCGATTTCCACATCGGGCACACGGACAATTTGCTGGTTTGAACAACTGCCCATTTCCTTCTTTCTGTGTATTAAAATAATTGATGTTTGTTTGTATTTTCAATTTAAACATCCTATTTCATGCTTATGTAAGAAAGAAAAACATATTTTTCTGTAGATTAACAACCTGAATGTCTGGATACCCGCCCCCCCCCCCCCCCCATCATTACAAAAGTCATGGAATAAAACAGTGGGGATGTGCAGCAGCAGAGAGATCAGCCGGCTACGGAGAGAAAACATGAATGGGAGGCTCAGACACACATGCCCTCAAGACGAGTGATCTTTCACTGAATGCTGACACTTGCCAATTACAAACCACCCACATCCCACTTGTTTTTAAGAGTAATTAGTCAGGCCCAGTGTGCATTCCAGGAGGGTCTTGGGAGATGAGAGAAATCTGCCACAGGTCAGCCGGCTCAGCGGAGGGTTTAGTGTTTAGAGGGGCTCTGTCCATTCAACTCTGTGCTCGAAATGTGTGGGCTGCATTGAAGTGGAGTAATGGAGTGAAGGTTAGGCACGCTTAACACCCCCGGGGTGAGCTACGATCATCATCAGACAGGAACCATAAAGGGAAAACAACACATACACTCTCACTGGGAGGGCTTTCCTCTCCTCTCCTCTCCTTCTCCTTGCTGCTGCTACATTGCTGATGAGGGATGAAATATGGCAAAGGAAGGGTGGGCACAAGATAGGTTCACAAGATAACTTTACTCCGCGTAATAGATATGAAATATTTCTGACACATTTTAATAGGTGGGAACATTCAGCTCTGTATGGCTTTCTGCTGATGAGAGCTAAAGTAAAGGTGTGACCCAGCGAGGCGGTTATCGCTGGTGAAAATGAGCAATGGTGACTGAAAATAGTTTACTGAACTGAAGCCTCGCACTGTTTATAAATTGAGGACTTCCATGGCAATGAGAAAAGAGAGTTCCACTGTGGGGGCAATTTAATTTATTTAAAAAAGATGCATTGTAAATTTCAAAAACCTTTTCACGTGATCACCCGATGAAGATCAAATGTGTATTGACTCACCATTGGTCTCCATGAAGCTGCTAGCTCTCTCATTTAGCGCGAGTTTATCAATCTGATACAAAGTCATCATGGCCAAGGCTGCCAACTATCAAGTGATAACATGTATTAAAAGAAACAGATCGTAACATTTTGGGGCTCTATTATGAATTACTATTTTATTTTATCATGTTAATATAGTTGGTAAATGTGGAAAATGACATAGCTAAACGGAAAACCACAACTTGACCCAACAAAACAAAGGCACATATTCATCCATTATTAGTACATTACTGTATATTGATATTATTCATCCGGTCCAAGAGGGTTAAACAGGAGAGCTGGACATCAAACCATTTTTGTAGAGATTGTTTTGTGAGAAAACAAATAACTGCAAATTGAATAAGGAATATTGAAATCGGTTGTACCTTTTTGCACAGTGATGGACTGAAGCAGTGGTTCTTAACCTTTTTAGAGCCAAGTACTGTCTGACGAGCACAACATCATATTTGGTTTAATAAAAATGTTGTTAATATACAGCGCTGTGCCATCAATGTCTGATTTAATATTCAATATATAACATTCAGTTCATGAACATACACTTCTATTTTATTGAATATTTATTAAATAACAGTTTTTAAAGGATTTTTAAATAGATGCTAATTTGAAATGGATTTGAATAAAAATCTCACGTAGCCACTGGAGTGCCTCCACGCACCCCGAGGGGTACACTGGACTAGAATATATAGTTTTATTTTGGCAGATTATGTCATTCTGGCAAGGCTGATTCATAAACCACATGACTAAATGATTGAACTGTATACAAGGATATTAGAGACACCCACTGACAGAGGATGAAGGTGAGCAAGCTGAAGACCAATAACTTTCATGCACTTTTATTCTTACTACTCAAAGAAGTCATGTCCAACTTTTTTACCCATTTTAATTCCGCTCTGTTTTAGTATCAGTAACCGATGGGGCCTGAGCAAGGAGAGTGGAAGAGCAACTACAGAGGAAAGTAACAATAGTTGTGTGACACCCCCGCTGTCATGGCGTGATAAACACTTGGCGGGGACTATAAGGTCGACTGGAACAACTGGCGGATTGTGGGACGCTGATGGGAGCTTTGTTTCAGCTTGGCAGGAGGCGCTTACCTCCACTATTTGTCTCTGTTCACCCCCCGACTCAACATATTTACAGCATTTTAGACACAGCAGCTGGTTGCGGCTGTTGCTTTTGTTCAAAAGCAGGTCACCAAAATAAAATCACACGGAGCAAAGAGGACATTTTGAAATCATCAGGGTGTTATTCAGTTTTCAGTGGTTCGAAAGAGCAATGCTTAATCCCTATTCAATTGCTCCGTATTTATTCATCTGAATGAAGTTCAAGCTCAGTGCTCGTCTACTTTCAAGGTTCTGCTAAAAAAAAAAACAGAGTGGCCTGTGTGTGGCAGAAGGAGAGAGACACATTAGCAATGTTGTGAACAATTCTTAGTCACCCATCAAAGTGCACCATGTTCAGTAATTGTTGTTTAATTGGCAGTGAAATGATGTTTTCTGGTTTGACAATTTATGAAGGATTCCAGGAGAGACGTGACTCCACTGATCCCACTATATCCACGTCTCACGCTTATGAGAAAAAACAACTTAACTAATTGCAACATATTGTATAATGGAAAGCATCCCTGTCGTGTAATTGAGGATTCATTTGTGAGAAAAACAAAGCATGCTTTAGACTATTTCTCCAGGTCTTCATGTGCCTTTTTGCAGGTGCGACTACCGCGACACAGCGGAAGGAGAGGAGGCGAGTACTGCGAGATCTTGAGAGCGTGCTTGAGAGCCGTAATAAACGGCATGCGACGTATCCGTTCCAGTTCGAAAACGTGCTAATTGTGTTTTCTGGCTCTTCTTGACCGAACAAAAGGCGGCTCCTCAGACGTCCATTACAGGCCGTTGGAGAGTCGCCCTTGCATGCGCCTCTCTGCTCAAGGCCACTGAAACAAAACGAGCAGGCATCAAAATCTAAAACGGTCATCACACTGCAAGGATCTCTCTCTCCCGCTCTCTTCTTTCAGCTAGTGCACTCCACCCTCTTTATCTCTCTCTCTCCATCGCTCCCTCCCTGCTTTATCAAGGCAGTGAGACCCCCTGGGAGGCGCTGATCTCCAGTGCACATCCTGAAGAATTAATGACTTCTAATGTACCAGTTAATGCAGAAAAGGCGGAACATCCATCATAACTGACAATTTAATGGCGCTTTCATAGATGGGACACTCACATCTCGCCCATTCTCCTTCACCGTTTTTCCCTTCCCCTGTCTCGATAACAGACAGACACACATGCTCCTGGAAATACAGCGCATGTATCGCACGCACGCACGCACGCACGCGCAACATTATCTTATTGGCTGACTTCATGGAAAATGTTCCTTGAATGTTTTTAGAATCGTTTCATAGGAAACATCAAATCCTAACCGGTAACTCCGGTACACACAATCACGAGTATCGTTAGCGTTGCATGAACAGGAACAAATCAGGAACTGACTGAAATAAAACATAATGAAAGGAGTTGCTTGAGAAGATGCTGCGAGATGCTACATGAATGGACCAAAGAGATTAGTTCCTACATATGTAAATCATATTGAACACTTTCCTGATGAATTTTCTTTAATTAATTCAAAATCAGCTGCTTAATGGCCCATAGCCACTAATTAATCATTACTTTCCTCCATATTAGTTACTATTTTAAATGTCACCTTTTCCAGAGCACTGCTTCATTACTTCATGATGACCTCATCATTGCTTACAAGTAAAGAAGTGACTGCTGGGCTTTTACAGGGAAATGTTCATTAATAATAACATGCAAAAGAAATTAAAGGCACTGCGAGTCATTCCTCCGAAAGGCTTTAAAGCGGTGGTGATTGATTGTAATGTGGGACAGAGCCGTTGATATCTTTAATGTCATGTGTTCTCAGAAGTGATTGATTGATGATTGAGCCTTTTAGGGATCATTTCTTGTTCTTTGTCGTTTTGGTATTTATTGCATGTAATCTACCGTTTACCTTTTAAATTGCAGGTTTTTTTTACTTGTTATTCTTTTTTTCTAGTCCACCAATTCTGTGATTTTACTGTGATTTCTTTTCAGAACAATAGCTACTTGGAAGCAACTGTGATGGCAAAGCACAATGAAAATAAACTAAAAAGCAATGTATAAAGCAGAAGTTAATCCTTGGCATGTGCCGAACACTATAGTGTGCACCTTATTGTACAGACATGGCAAAGTGTTGATCTGAGGATGAACGCCACCTAACTCTCACTGTTTTAATCAAGATGAACTTCTACAATATCATATTCAAGTCTTCTCGTTACAAATAGACATATAATGCCAAACAACGTAGTCCATTATATTTAAATATGTGAAAGATAATCCCTTATTAACCGATTTAGATGTTGCTCTGAAGCAAACCACAAGTCCATTATATCTCCTGCAGCCCAGCTCAAATGGAGAAATCAATTGGATGACATATCATGGATACTGTAACACGTAATATATCTTTAACTTATGTACCAAAGTCCAAATCTGATGGAAATTCAAGCCAAAACAAATCCTATTTTCAAAGCGCAGACGCTTCGAAAGCTTCCCAATTCACCAGAATTGTGGAATTAATGCTCAAAAACTGAAAAAATAACGGCGAGGAAAACGTTACGCCCACAACCGTGCCATTTAGCGTCAATTGCTTATTCGCGACACTAATCACACCTTGAAGTGACATGTGTGGGTACGCAGTAAACATAACAACCGTCGTAGAAGAAGTTGCCGTAATACGGCTCACTGAGCAGACTGAGAGAGGATTTCTTGGCGGCCCAGCCACTTTGACTTGATGAAGAGGACCAATATTCCCTGGAACAGCTTGCACGGGCAGCTAATGTCCCTTTCAACACGTCTGAAATTATGTTCAGAGGATTGTCCAATCAATGGGACCGTCCAGCGATGGGAGACCGAGCCACCTTGCAGCCAAATGAGTCGGTGTTTCATAATGGTGAGCTAAATTTATTGCAGCACCCGAATTGGTTTTTGCAGGATTTTGTCTGGCAGGAGGAGGAGGAAGATAGTTTTCACTCTGCTATTTCCAGATAGCACAAAGATAATTGCAGTGTAGGAGACAAGAAAACAGACTACAGCCTCAGTGTATTAGCTTGATAAAGAAGATGGAAGACAGTTAATGAAATTACTGAAAAGGTTGCAAAGAGTCTAAACAAGAAAAAAAAGGGCTGAAATGTAGAAGTTGATGAAAAAGGGTTTACATTAGAGACGTCACACTATGGGCCACTAGACTTTATATTCTTATCGATCTCTGCTAATGTTTACAGAGTCTAGTGGTTTTAATAATTAAAATAGTAGCATATCATCTAAGACAAACTGAATGGGCAATTTGTAAAGATATATTTTTCATTTTTTACCTTTTAACCATCAACATGACTCAACAGGATTTGTTATTATTTTACAATAATAATTGCATGTGACATGCAATTTGCCAAGATGAGGAACAGCAGTAAGTTGTTTCACCTTACTGTAAAATTGACAAAAATGACAAATGTGGTTGCGAACAGGTGTACACATACAGACAGAAGCATGGGATCTAACTTTCAGCTCAGTTTGGGTCTCGATCCCTTTTATACAACAGGAAAAAAATAACACGAGTTGAAAAAGGCCAAAATGCTTAGAAGAGATGAAGGAACTGGTTTGTGATACTTCTCTTTGGGTTTGGCCCAACAGACGACCCCTTTGACATTACACACTACGTCATGTTGTCATTGTTAATATGAAACTATGAATAGATGCAGCTTTAACTTTTTAGTTTAAATAAGGGAATCCACTAAGTCCAGTAATTGTGTTTCTTACATAGATTTACTTTCTTCATATGCTCTGTGAAAATAGTAACAATCCCAAAATAAAAATAAAAAACTCTGAGAAGACCGTTGCAATGCAGCAATACAACAGGGACAACGCGCCGCAACAACAAGGATGCAGACTGACGTGTGAAGGAGACAGGTCCTGGCACAAGTGGATGCTGGTGTGCAGCGAAGCACAAATACTGCAAGAAGGCAAACGCATGAAGGTACAACTCAAACAAACTTCCCACAGTCACACACATTCATATCGACCCGTAAGTTTGATAAGGAGGAGGTATATTTCTGTCTGTTTGTATAACAGCCAAAGGATTTTGACACATTTGTAGTTGTCAGTTTCTGTACTTCTTGCTTTGAGCTGAAGTCAGATTTAATAAAAAAAAGTGAGCCAATAGAGAATGTTGTGTCCATTGGAAAATTCAATCCGGACATGTGTGTGTGTGTGTGTGTGTGTGTGTGTGTGTGTGTGTGTGTGTGTGTGTGTGTGTGTGTGTGTGTGTGTGTGTGTTTCTAGGGACATCGCTGCTCACAAGCCCGCGTGGGTCAAAAGTACAAGATAAGCATGTTAGTATTGAGCCGGCAGACGGTACGAAAATCGTTGTTATTGACCTGCAACAAACTTCCAGATGGCCAAATCCAGCAGCAAAGTGATCAGATTACTCGCCACTGTACGACCAATAACACGACCTGCAAGTCTGCCATGCGTTAAATAGGGACCATTATCACAGGGTCAATTACAGATCTTGGTTTTTAGCACAAGGTCTTGAGGGGCTTTAGTGTGTTGTCTTGAGGGTAAAACGCCTGCCTCTTTCCAGTCAGCACCCACTCCCAAAACAAAAAGAAACAAACTGCCAGTTCATACCAATCTGCTCCTCGACATTCTTTCAAAAGTGGCCGAAAAAGATGCAGGAGCCCCTTGTACATTTTGTGCATGAGGTAATAGTGAGTTTATAAGGAATCGCAGCGAATAATGAAAGCAAAAGTCGGCCTTTTTTCAATTCGACTGGCTAAGTAGCAATCTGAAGTCAAATAGCCGTCGGTAACCGGTGGATTATGTTTAGCGCTAGCTCATTTAATTCCTTTATTATTTCTCAGCAAGCTCTCTGCTTCAGAAATCACAGGAAATTGATTCCATTATCTGTATCACTTCTCCTCTGTGCATAGCACCTGCATATGAAATGCAACGCACCCTCCATCTTAACATCTCTGCCATTGAAGCAACATTACTATTGTCATGGCAACAAAGCCCCTTCTCCATAGAGGAACTGGAGGACGCAGCATCCTGTTTTTGGAGTCGGGTAGAGCCGTTTCAGATCGGCGCACAGCACGGATCACGGCTTTCACCACGAAAAGCGTCCTCCGGTATGCTAAAGGTTGAAAATCGGTCTGAACAGTGGTCGAAGTCAGCCGGCATGTTCACATGTTTATGACACGCTGTCCAAACAGAAAAGGCCTGAGACCGAGTAAATGGCAGGAAAGCAATTTCACTGGAGGAAACTAAACTAAATATACAGGTCTGTTTTTTTAATCTATACTTATTCTACATATGCAACCTCCTTGTGTCTGACATTTACATCGGGAAGAGACATTATTTCTCCCTCTCTCCCTATATATATATATATATATATATATATATATATATATATATATATATATATATATATATATATATATATATATATATATATATATATATATATATATATATATATATATATGTAACATAACCTTTATCTGTAGTTTTGATAAGGAAATACAGAGTAATGCACACATTCAAGTTCATAAGATAGCAACCATGGAGATAAACAATGCAAATATTTTTAACACATTTTTAACTCTACAACTTTTAAACATACATTTGTTTATTTTTGTTCAACATATTTTTCGTAAGTTCACATACCTGAACACAGCTATGGATAAACATGCTCGGTGGTTATAATGTTTGTTCAACAATGATTGACACATAATGTCAAAGTCGTGTTTAAGTAAAGGATGACTTTGGATTACTAAAGCTGCATCTTTAAATATAGCATTACATAAATGAAGAGGTCTCTGTTGTAGCACCAAAGGAATGATTACATTAACAAATGTGGCAGTTAGGTCCCCAAGATGACTCTTTGCTGTTCAATTTGCTGTTCATTGCAGATTTTTGTCTGTATACGTCAAAGAAAGGGCCGTGTGAGAGTGGAAGAAAGGGACTTTTAATGTGCCGAGACTCAAGGACATTGGCTCAGCACCTTGCAAAATGTAATTTGTAAAGTGTGAAATTCCCTCATTCTCTCCCATGATAGCTTCATTTCATAGTGAAAACTAATTATGTGCGCTATAATTTCTTTCAGCAGTCAAGTCATCAGCTGGTCAAATACAGAGCGGCTCACCAAATGAAACACTATAATTGCTGTGGCAAAAACAAATGCTCTTTAAGATATTGGTCATAATATTTAAAACAGTTTAATAGAGAAATGGAAAGAATACTTGTTTATATTGCCTGTGTCTGTGTGCGTCTGTGTCATCTGGGGTTACTGGAAACTTTTTTTCACTTTCTTTGTTTTCCCTCACACATCATACTCTTTCATAATGGAGCAGCTGTCTTTCTTTTCAAACCAAGATACAGAAAAAAAGAGCAAAAAAAAAAAGCAGAACAACAGCTTTCCTCGAAAAACAAACAGCTATCTCACCCCTTTGACATTGTCTTGTTAAAAAAAAGGCCAGGCCAGATTTAAGATTCACTGGGGTTGCAATCTGCATGCTAAGGCCCATCAATTTTTCATGCCTCTCACACTATGAGCACTCACAGCCAGAAGGGGGTAATGCAAAATTGATTTGTGTATTAAAACTGCTTAGCCAAGCAGGCATCACTGGGAAATGTTGTGATTACCCCCCCAGGACTTGTGAAGGCCATGTATGGCCAAAGTGACCAAGAAAAGGGACTCTCCACGTATGAATACACAAATACAAAAACCTTAAATAAACTTGTGGCATTTTCAGGAACCACATTGAGACTGTCAGTAGTAAACATGAATTATTCATAGAATTTGTACTTTTTTTTTCAGTCTACAGTTGATGGGAGAAAGATGACACATGCATGCATCTTGCATTCAAGCAAGTGCAGTGATCACAATTAACACAACATCGCTGATGTCACAAGTCCTACAACATCAGGGATGTCACAAGCAACTAAGCCCACCAGTGTGATTGTCACGACCACCACGGCACCAGTGAGGTCCCAGCACGTCGTAGAGCATGGCCGTCCCCGCATTGAGGTGACTAACATCCAGGAGCTGGGATTTTAGGACTATAAATAACTTGACTTTGCTGCGGCAAAGATGTTGTACAGCGCCAATTACCGACTTGCTCATCTGGTCACCGTCATTGCTTGTGTGCATGTATGTGTGTGTTTGTGTATATGTGTGTGTGTTTGCCTGTTTGACATTTGGGAATTGGATGATCTTGTCGTGACGACAAAACCGTTGCTCAACGCGTGGCTCGTTGATTATGTCAACTTGTGGAATCAGGACATGCAGCCGAATCCACGCGGCGCTTGATTCAGGTATCTGGAGAGTTTTACTCGTGGACTACTTGTAGTTCAACATTATTCATCTTTATCTGACCAATAGCTCCGGTGCGGTTATGCAACGTTAAACAGTGGCCGGTGAGGCCTGCTAGTTCGTTGCACTGTCACACAAAGTGAAAGTGAAATGGCATGAATGTCATTCAAAGCTCATCTTTGAGAAGGAAAGTGAAACGGGAAAAGATGGAGACTGAGAAAGAAGGTGATGGCGTGGCAATGAGAGAAGAAGAGCGACCCAACGCTGAGCAAATAAATCATTGAAAGCCCATGATAAAGTCAGTTTTTAGACCTATTTATAAACTTTTTTCCTTTTTTTATTTTCTATAAACTGTCAGAGTATAGACAACTTGCAGAAAGCATGTTCAGTAGACAATAGCCATCAGCTCCAGTATGGCCTTTAGACATATTGACACAAAACACGGTTTATTAACTGACAATGATTTTCATTTTAATTGGGAAAAGGTATGGCCAGAAGCTAAGTGCTTGGTACAAGAGACAAAAGATGATAAAAGACGTGTTTGCCTCACAGGGAAGCGAGCCCGGCTGTTTTGCTTCTCTGAAACTAGATGCACAATGGAGTTCTAACAATAAATGGTAAAAGTGCTGCCATGGTTGTAAAAAAATAGGATTTCACCCTCTCAGAGGGACAACAGTGTCCGTCCTGGGTTCACAAACACTCACCTTTTTACATGTACCATTGCCCGACTGCACGAAACCTCACGAACACATACATATTCATCAGAACACGTTTGTAGGGGTCATCAAACGAGTCGTGTGGACTCTCGCCTGCCTGCTTGTACTAAATATGTCCCTGAGTGTCAAAGGAGGTGAATACTTCCGCTTTCTTGATTTGGCAGTTCCAACCTTTATCAAAGGGATCCTTAATATGGTCAAATGAGCTGAGGTAACACGCTCCGTGGACAGAAATAGACATTCATCCGGAATTGTTTCAAAAGAATGATTAAAAATCAAACCGTTGTTGCTCACCAATGGGCTACGAGAGAAAACACTTCTTGTGTGTAATAGCCTTCATGAAGTTCCAAATTTACAGACTTTTCTGCCGCCACCAATGTGAAAACAAATTCATCGCATCCCCAGAAATTACATACCCATCAACTCACCCTCCCACATTATGCTTTGACAACTCTTCAACTCTGAAAAGCACTCAAAGGTCATTTCTATCCGGCAACATGAAAGGCTCACTCTAATAAAAGTCATTTAAACACCATTTGCAAAAGCGTTGGCACACGTCACTGTGTGGTGAGTCACAGCCAGTTAATGGTCAGCTCAACTAGCAGAGTTAAATACAAATGGAAAGCCATTTCTTGATTATTGCTAGTGTCATGCCAGCTTCATTTAGAGCTGACCTGCATGTCAAAATATGTCCTCAATGGGAGGGCCTCCGGTGAGGCGGCGCGAGGCTGAGCTGCGATTGAGATGATTAGGTGGGATACTGTATGTCTGCAAGGAAAAGATGCGGCTGAATATGACCAGATGTATTGATACACAACATCATTATGTTGGATGCATGCGCACACAGACAAATGTTCGAATGATCTAGGCCAAAAGAAATCTTGCCAAATAGCATGAAATTACTGCCAAGAAACAGCAGATCTATAAAACGCTGGGAAGCCTGAGTGATAAACACTCCTCTGGCCTTCTTATGGTATCTCATCTTCGCCGTGGAGAAAGAAAAAAGGCTCATCCCTGTCAAGAAACGGCCGCAACCTGTGGTTGAGAACGCTATTTGAAATGGCAGCGTGGCTTTTTATCCATGTTTGAGGAGGCAGCTACTGACCTTTTACGACTAAGAGCTATAACATGTTGTCTGCTACATCTGGGCTTTGCGCCTGGCAGTCACAGGGCTATTTGGTGATTATGGAAATATTTGTAGATGTCTCCGCCGGGAGAAAGCCCAGGGGAGCGTTTACGAGGCCCAACATCAAGACCACCCCCTGCCCATGTCTGTGTTGGATTCCTCCTTGTGTGTTTGTGGTCGTTTCTCAGCCTGTAATCTTCTCCCCAACAAACTATCTAGAGTAAAACTGAAGTATCACCATAGGGATGCTTTTGTTTTAGAAGTAACACATTCCTCTCTCTTCAAACATGAAAAGCAGGGGACTCCTCACACAATAATCCTGGATCCAAACTCTCCAACCCAGACTGAAAGAGTACATGTTATCTAAAAGTAAATGACGCCTAATTGAAATAAAATCTAATTGAATAAGAGACTGAGGAAGAAATATTCACGAGTGTTGGTTTTGTTGTCCAATTTAGTGAAAACAAAACCTAATATCGTCATCAAGCACCCTCTATTGCGTGAACGATGGGATTACTCATACAACCACAGGCAGCTTGATTATTTTCATGTCAGTTTATACTTATTCTTTTACCTCTTGTTTTTTTTCTTCTTTCAATTGCCATGTAACCATTTGCAATTTGTGGGTAAAGAAACAATACATTGGAACTTAATGTGAATATGCAATATCAGAGGGAGTTGTGTTTGTTCGAGCTTCATGTTTACACTTCTCAAACAACATTAACTTTGCTTAAGTGCCAAGCAGTATTTACAAAGTAATGCATGTCATATCCGCAACTCGAATAAGGACAAATAGTTCATTTCCAGTAAAGTCTGCCTGAACAATACGACGTACGCAATCATGGCAAACTTGTCTTGCATATGCCACTTCAATACCTGTTGAGACACTTCCAAAAACATCCCATTTCTGAATGTTCTTTCAGTAAACGGGTCACATTCAAAATCGGAGCTGTTCCAAATGTATTTTTATTTTTTACTATTTTCGCAGACGGCTCCGTAAGTGCACTATCACGAATATGTGGGTGGATCTTATCCAACCTTTCCTGCCTCATGAAAAATTCAGCATCCTGGCCACCAATCTCCGCCGTCTCAGGATGTTATGTCCAATACAGAGGCGGAGGTGCTGGGGAGAGAGGAGGAAATTGCTTTGGACTCCGGCACTGTATGATCAGTATTATCACTGCAAAGGACCTCATTCACCCACATATTCCATACAGCGGCCTTTACTGCGAGCATTCACAGCAGTCATATCTCATTCCGGGCGTGGTTCTCTGTACGTGTGTGTGTGTGTGTGTGTGTGTGAGGCTTAGGTTTGTGATGGGTCTTTGTGATAGGGGTGGCAGGTTACGTAACAAAAGATAGGCAGCGGTTGGGTGCAGAGGAGTTGAGCAGCAAACTGTGGCATGACAGCTCCCCGAACATAGAGGGAAGGTCTGACGCGGGTGAGTGACAGAGATGCCGAGATAACGCTTCCTGTCAGTCTCGAGCAAGCGTTGCCCACAGTCTCTACCAACCCCCACCGCCCTGCTTCCCCGGGGGACCTGGCAAACAGGACAGAGAGGAGATCCTAAATACCACGCGGCTCCTCGACATTCGATGAGCCAAACATCTGTTTAGTGAAGAGGCATCTGCCCTCACCCGTTCCTTCAATCTCACTCTCTCTGGCAGACTTGCCAAACGAGGGATTATTAGGAATCTATATTACCATTTAGGTTTTTACTTTTGCTGACAGACAGAGATGGTTCACTGACAAGAAAAAGCTCCAGGACAGGTTTGGACTTTTCATTCGTAATGGAACCGACTAAAAGACAATTTTGGCATTTCACATTCACCTATTAGCTTTCTATCCAAGAGTTAGATGAGAAAATCAATACCACTTCCATGTCTCTGCATTATGTCGGGTAGCCACTTTCAATGTGAAAAAAATGAGGGAAAGTACCGTCCTTTGGTTTGGTCCTTCAAAATAAACTGTTTGGTAAGTGTAAGACGCAAGAATCCATTGATAAAGACTCTTGGGCGACTCTGGTGACCTACAACTTGTCCGAACTGTAAATAATTAAACAAAGGGGACAAAGATGAACAAATTAAATGAAAATGAGAAATATTCTCATTTCAAACCCAAATAGCCAAGTCATCTATTTGCATGAATTATATGCGTTCGGTCTAAAAACACCTCAACTAATTAACGTCAACACCTAATCTTAACCATCTCAAATACATCTCAAAAATACATTTCATTTTTCAATGCAAGACGATCTTGTATTATATGGGACGGCTGTAACACGAACGTTAAGTATGGAGCCGGCAAGCAGTAAGGATAGCCTGGCATGAAGTCTCGAAGCAGGTGGAGAGAGCTTGTTTGCTAGCTCTTTTCAAATAATAGAACTACCAGCAACTCTAATGCTAACTTATTACTCTGCTTGTATATCTTTGTTTGTGTGCAGATACAATAAATGCAATATTGTATTAATTAGCTTCATATGTGTTTTGCATATTTACATTTTTGAAAAAGGATAAAAGCTAGCTGGATATGCTTTTAGTCTTCAAGCTAGGCTAAGCTAAGCGGCACATGGCTCTAGATCCGTATTAAAGGAATAACTTGGCACCTTTGCAATACCCTTTTTTGTTTTCCTATCCATATTTAGATGATGACTTATATCACTCTCTTATTCATGTAATTAGAAGGCTAAAGCCAGGTTACAGTTAGCTGAGTATAAAGACTGAAATCAGATGAAAACAGCTGCCATGGCTTTGTCTGAAGGGTAAAAAACATCTGTATTTTCACGTGGTAGTTTGCTATCCCTCCAGCTCCTACTGCATTCTTTTCATTTCAAATAAATAAATAAAAAATGTCCTCGCCTTACAGTGCACTGATTTGCTTCCAACATCCAACAGAGAATCGTCTCCAGTCGTCTCCGCAATCAGTTGCGCGATAAAGGAGGGCGGCTACAATGGCTACTACTGTACAGTGGGTTTAAATTTAAGCCTGAGGTGTGAACAAACCCACGCAACCCTGCCAACCACCAACTGTATGTTTGCTTGGCTTTGCACACAAGTGTGAACAACACCATCAGTTGCACAATCTCACTGTGATGCCTCAGCCCATTAGATAAGAAGCCACACTTCTTTTCTTTTTTTTCCGTCTCCCCGTGCCTCCGCTGGGCTCGGTGGGGGGAAAACCCCGGTTGGCGAGCACCACCCGCCGAGCCAGAGGACACGGAGCCGCCGAGCCGAGGCATGCAGCCAGGGGCCTGCCAGCGGGAGCGCCTGGCCAAGCTCGAGGAAGCCTCTCCGGCTGGTTGTCTACCTGGGGCAATAACATGAGCAATAACATGGCCAATAACATGGGCGCTGGTGGGAATTTATTTAAGACTGAACTGTTTTTCAACAGGGTGTCCTGGTTGTGCTGCAAAGTCACCTCGGGGCAGTGTTTCACACTGGGTTTCGTGAGACTATGGTGGGTGGAGCTCCAACCCTCTCAGGTGGTCCGGGTCATGCTTCACCGGAAGATAATTTAGTTCATTTATTTAGTTAAATGCAACCATCTTTGAGAGCAAAACTGAAGAGGCTGGATCCAGAACGTCATGCTCTCGGAATCAATGTTGTGCTCTTGTTCAGGCATGTACTTATATACAATTTTGAGGTACTTGTACTTTACTTGAGCTGATCCCTTTTATGTAACTTTACATACTTGTCCTCCACTACATCTCAGAAATAATTGTTTTACTTTTATCTTCACAATATTAGTTACTAGCTACATACTTAATACTGAACATAAATCAACTAATAAATTACAATGCACTTTTAATTAGTATTTAGCTTAATTAAAGTAGTTCAATTTAGCTCTACTTCTACTAGCTGTGGCACTCAATTCACTTTAGTCATTAAATTATATAGGCGTACTGTGAATATAATATTTTATATGGGCCATTCTGTATAATGTGGAAGCAATTGCTTTAGATAAGTACCCACAACTTTACAGGTGAAACTATTGCTTTTGAACTTAAACATTTTAACAAATGTATGTATTTATATTTAACAAATAATTCACTTTTGATTGTCAGGTGCAATGTTGCAGAATTGTCAAACCAGAAATAAGGAGAAAATAGGGACATGCACTGTATTTTCTTTGGTGCACTTTCATTTTAGTAGTTTAAGGTGACTTTGATTTTCCCCTAAAAATGAGTGGGTGTTTGAGGCACTAACCTGTGAATCTGACATGCTTTAACGGTTCACATCTGCTCACTCCCTTTCTTTCTAAGCCGCCCTGTGGAATGATAAAAAAAACAAACACTGTCAATCACGTTTGCATGATATTCATGTAAACTGGAAGCAACCAATTTGTTATGCAGTGTTTCCATCAAAATAAGCTTTGAAGTTCTCCAAAATTATTTGAATCAGTGACCATTCATGCACATCAGTGTGTGACATTTAAAGTGTGAGCGCCGAAATACCAGTTGGCTAAAGCTGCATTTATTATGTAAATGTGAGATGTGAAAATCAGTGATTACGACGTTATTTGAAAACACATTTTCAAATTACAGCTCGCTCTCTCTTGTGCCTGAAGAACTTCCCTATATGCAGTCGGTAGATCAACGTATGTATGCCGGTTGCCATGGTTTCTCGTCCTGATGTGCGCCGCGAGTTGAGATCTACATTTGAGAGTGGGCTTTGTAGTGATGTGGGGGCATTGCAAAAGAAGAACAGGGATCGTGATTCATGTTCACAAGAAGAGAAGGAGTAGCTTCAGACTGTCTGGAGTTTTATTGAGACTGTAGAGATATTAATGCGTTGCTTTAAATGGTGTTTGTGTAATCTGCCTTTATTGACAAAAGGGCACCTTGACCCTGCAAGCTAAGTATATCCGAAAAACCTCCACAGCATTCAACTGTAATCAATACCTGCTGAGGTAAAGTGGCCCACACCATGAAGCGCCATCTCCATGGAACACAGGCAGAGACATTATCTGAACAAAATCAAGGTAATGACTTCCATGTACTCAATAAGCAGATATTAATTATCTGCCCGACAGATTAGGGGGCCAGACTTATTGAGAGGCTTGAGAGAAATTGCTTTCTTATCAAGACATGATGAAAACCTTTTTGGGGGTCCTCTGAATTTACATATTCCTTCCTGCTCGTGTTGATTCGGCCGTCGAGTTCATTGGCCACACCCCAAAGAGCCGACCGGCGCCACCGAGTTCTGTTTTCTTCCAGGAGTTCGATGTTATTACAAACATGATGCCTCCACCAGCCCCCTCCCCCATCGCCACCCTCTGTGGAAAAGTAATGAAATGATGAATTTGTCAAACAACCGCAGGGTGACTATGATGAATTTTGTGGTATCTCTGAGACTAATAGCTCTGTCAACAGAAACAGCTCTCTATAGATGAGCGCAAATAGGCGAAGCAATCGTGGAATATGTGGTTTAATGCACAAAACATGAGCGGTGGTCTTAAATTGAGGCTGCAAATATCTCTTTGATGAGAGGCTAATCCAGCATTGATTACTGAGGCCACCATGTTTTTTTTTCCCCCCACAAACACAAAGAATACAGCCTCTGTCCCCCGACTGCGTTTATCCTCAGAATTGTATTTGCGAGAGGAGCGAGCTGATTGGTGGTGGGCCATTGCATTTGGCGGGTGTCCAGTCATTTAACCTCCCAATATAGCAGCATGATCTTGGACATACTCATGAGAGCAAATATTGCCCTGCAGCCTAACTGAGCCGGCGGCAGGGAAGCTGTCTGGTGCGGCTAGCGCGAGGCGAAGGAAACCTTTCCTAAGAACTGCCAAGGCATTCCTCAAGTTGGCAAAGTGTCGGTGGGCATTATGTTCGCAAGCACTTCTTCTGGCTGTTAGGGAAGGCTCACTGGGGGATTCGTCTGAAGCTCCAAAATCTCAGGCAAACACAGGTCGCTTCTGTTATAATTAATATTTAAACTTGGGTGGTGGGTGAGGCTTCTCATGTCTACAGTACAGATACACTGTGTGGGCGGGAGCAACCTTTTTAACGTTTGCCAGCAGCTGCCAGCAGGTCACCATGCTATGATATTCCCTGATGAGTCCACTGATAAAAAATAGTACTGCAAAAAAAATACCACGTTGAAAACATGCTATATTAGCTATAGCTATCCTTGTCACTGCCATTAACTGCATTAAACCTTCACCAGAAAGGTGTTGGAAGGATGGTTGAAGTATAAATACAGTACATTCACTTCTGCTGCTGCTTATTTCATACACACACACACAAATATTTACAAAATTAAAAAACTATACTCACATGGTCCTTTAAAATGCCTAATATGGAACTGAGGATTTAATGAAGGGTGCATATGCGTAAATGGGCAGATTAACTCTGGGTGGATCAACACATTTACACACATCTTTGGCTGAGAAACCACAAAACAAAAGGAACCCTACTTAAGATGCTTCGAAAAGCTAATTAACTTGGTACAGAGGCATCATAATGCATTCCCCACACATTGTTTCTTTGTCTTACGTGTGTGTGTGTGTGTTTGTGCAGGGGGACCATGTTTGTACACATGTAAGGCGAAGGGACCAGCTGCTGAAATTATGTTTTTTGTTTCTTTCATTTTTCTTGCGTGTGCGTTGTTAGCCTGCCCGGTAACCACGGCGCAGCCTCGGCTGGGTGTGCGTCTGACCACATACCAATCAGTTGCCTGGATAATGGGTATAATTGATTGGAGGCTCATTGAGATTCTGTGGAATAGAGCATGCAAATTGTCCTTGCCAAGCCGTAATGAGGGCCCTCCTTAATGGCACAATCAAAAATTCCACTTCTAATTTTGCAAACTGAAGCTAGTGCTGTGTGTTGATTGCATGGTCGGTTGCCAGCGTCAACAATACGTAAATAGATAGGTCGGTGGTTTATCTCCATTTACTGAGAAAATGTGACATGTGTACAGATTCCACGGATGCAAGACGAAGACGGAGAGCACAAAATCCATATTTTATTCCTGAGAGTTTGATTATTATTATTGCGCCATTGATTGGTCCCGACACTGGCCGCAAGAGAAGTTATTGTGTGTGCTCCATCGAGGACTACGAACCGCTGAGACCCTCCATCATGCTTACAATGTCAATATCACGAGTGCTTGATCTTCCATTATCCTCAAGGAAATATTCACAGTGGAACCTGGCAACGGAGCACACATAACTTTGATGGCGAGTTCTTTATTCAGCCACAGGCTATAAACACTTTAATTTTTTCATGTTTGCATTTCAAAATGAAATCCATCCAATATTAATAACGTCCTATTGGGGGAATGTGGTAAACAGCTCCCTGAAAGTTATTAAAAATGATTTTGTCTTTGACAAAATGTTGCAAACTGACTGTCACAGTGTGTCTAGTGGTGTTTCCATTCTTGGCCGAATGAATGATTAACAAAAGTAGGAGGATTTACTTGTCTTGGGTCTTTTCCTTTTTTTTTTTGGAAGGTTAATTTCCATTCAATATGCTAAACTGCTTAGAACCCAGGACTTTATCCAAGCACTCGTCTTCTAACAGGAAACACATTGGTCTGCCCTGTGACCCCTCGGCCCGTCCTTAATCCTTCAGGATCCCTTGGTCAATATTTCAAGATTGATTCACCTCTCTCGTCAAATAAACTATTAAATCCATTAGCGAGACAGCTCAGGCTTACTTTACATTTTGATTACAATCAATTACTATCTGCGGTTCGCAGATCTGATTCTGGTGTTTCGTCCAAATGTAAAAATGCCCGACTGTGTGGGCTCGGGCAGCGGGTTAATACAGTGAAAATTGAGTCACTAACTATTAAACGGCCTTGAAATTCTGTGCATTTATGGTTTGGATCAGCGACCCTATAGGCGCTAATTATCTTGTTGGCAATGCAAGTAAAAAATGAAATCCAGAGGGCTCTAATGACAACGATTTATAGGCTTCTGATGAGTGTGGATGATGTGTGGGGAGTGCAGACATGGCATATGAATCAGATACAGAGTGTGACTCGAACAACAAGGACAAAAAGAGCATAACGACAAACACACGGACAAAGATCTACCCAAATACAACCCATTCATTTAAAGATAGTTCCTATGTTTATGCTAACACACACACACACACACACAACAGACAGACACAAACACACATTTAAGATAAAAGGGTTCACCTTAACACCCAATTCAGTTCTATGAAGAATTTCAGTATTTTTCATGTCATTGTTTTAGTTTTATAGTCTAAAGATGTTTAAACTGTTTTGAGTCAACTTGTTGAAATACAGGGCAAAGAATAAAAGGGTGACAAGTAATTAATCTGCACCGCAATAAAAGTCTAAAATAGATTTTAAATTACTTTCATAATATGTGTGGAGGTATGTTTTGCTTCCTCGTAATTAGATACTTAAACACATTACATATGTGTATGTGCTATTACGACAAACACACTTCACTCTCACGCTGGGATCGATAGTTCATGCTCATGTCATAATAGTCTGGGAAAGGATGTGAATTATGATGACAGAACTAAGAAGGTGCTTTGTTTAACAAAGTTAATGACAGTGATAGTGCGTCAGTAATAGCTTTCAGGGATTCTGTGGTGTATCAGAGCTAATGGTCCAATGAATCAATAGGACACACTTAAAGGACCTTGTATGCAGAAAACATTGGCATTAAGAGCAGAGGTACTGATGTACGTAACTTTCAGTGAGGGACAGGCTAAATCATGCAACCCTGAGGAGGCAATGGAGTAAAAGACTTATGGTTGACAGATGGTTGTGATTATTGATTAGCATTGCACTTTTAATTAGGGACTGATAAACTGTACCAATATATTTGCCCTAAATTGCACTGAAGCATATGTATGTGTTTAAAGTCCCTCCAAACTTCTCAGTAGCTACTAACTTATATTAACTGGTGATTTATTAAATGGGTGTTTGAACCTCCTCTGGCCCTACTCTGTCAAACTGTCAATACCAAGATGGAGTCCACACTGTCACTAAATGCAATCAAATTTTTGGAAAAACAACCAAAAAGCAATTGTAGAGAGGCGCACAGAAGGGTCTATGCAGAGGGATATATCTGGGATGTCAAGCTGATTCGGCAGCGAAAATGATAAAAGGTAGGAACTAAAGCCTTAAGATGACAGTGTAAAAGTGATTAATGATGTGCTAACATACTCTGCTCCACATTTGAGAAACGTATTCTCCTTCCAGCCTCTCCTGGTCACGAGTATCACTATGACAGGTGCACCAGGCACAGCGTTGAACTATCACTAGCTTAAAATCCACAAAACCAGACTTAATAAATGTTCAATTTAAATTTAAGAAATGCCCTGGACTTTAAATCAACCTTAATAATGTATAAATAGTTTATAAGAAAACATCTTTCGTGGTATCTAACTATTAAGCAAGGAATCTTCCTCTGTGTGTGTGTGTGTGTGTGTGTGTGTGTGTGTGTGTGTGTGTGTGTGTGTATCGTTTGCATATCTCCAGAACTATTCATTCACTACAAGGATGTGCAGTGTCAAAGTTGGTAGATGATCAATGTTAATGAACTTGAAATAAAAAAGTGAACAGCGCTCTGTGCAGAGACGCTTATTGACTGTAGTTAACATTTGCTGTTGGATATATTAACGTTACAAGCATACTCTTCACTTCCCCGAAGTCAACGAGCGGTTCACCAAGGAATCAGACGCTCCAGACAGACTCTGCCCGATTCAAAAGCAATGAACTATAAACATGGAGCATCACAAGCGAGCACAACTTCAAAAACAATGTTTCAGGCGAAAAAGAACTTATTAAAGACATCTGTACACCCTTTGTAAATGTAGTTATTACACATTAATAAATTAGCATGTTTAGTGTACCAGTATGAAAGGAAAATATCGGAATAATGTAAGCTAGCTGACATCTACTCTAATGATGATAGCATAATGCTATGTAATTTGAGGTGTTTTTGTGAAGTTGAACGTCATTTTCCGAGTTTATATCAGTATTAAACATTATTTTAATCAAGTATCAGGACAGATATGTTGACCATTAGTCTGCTTTTAATCTTAACGGTTCATATATTAGCAAGCTAACATGAAGCAGTGAAGCTAGCAAGCTACAACCGGCAGTAACATTGTGGGCCTGCATGACTAGAAATTTTATTCAGCACCAGCAAGTGAATTTAGATACTTTAGATTCTTCATCCGATCCATTTGTACAAACAGCCTTGCAGGACACTTGTTCAGGATATTTTGTCTCTTGCATACGTGCTTCTGGGTATGTTACTGCATCTTAATCTTTGAATTTCTGCTGAAAATAGCATCATCACCCGTCTCCAGTCACACACTGTGGGTCTGTCTCCTGTATATTCTGGGTGATAGAATTTCCGGTAATCCTTTTGGATTAAAAAGACTTCCTCTAATACCTGGGGATGCAAGTCAACCGCACTTAGTAGGTAGTGCATGTAAGCCTGTGTTGCTGCGTGGAGAGGAGGGAAACAGAGTGTTCGTGATGAAGAGACAGAGGGAGAAAGAAGGAGGTAGTGAGGGAGGAGGATTGAAAGGGAGAGAAAGAGCTTTAATGCTGGTGTCCCTTTCAGACATGCTTTTAATTCCTCTGCAGGAATATCAGCAATATTTAACTGGAAATGTCACAGAATGTCAAGTCGGAAAATGTCACTGGGGAAGGACTGGAGGGTGACCTCAAACCTCCCCTTTAAGATGAAATAAATATGCCTCTGTGGTATTGTAAAGGCAGGTTTTTTTTCAGCGCATGATTCCTCCATTTTACGGAGGCTATTCATTTTCATAGCAACAGCGGGGCGAAAAGGCAGAAGACAGGCCAGGGAGAGATAAATGAACTCATCAATTCTGGCGAGTGCGGACACGGGAACAGCTAACGTCCACCCTGTCATTTCCACCGTTCGTTGGGTAATTGTTGACTCGCAGCATCGCCTCATTGTCTGCACTCGCCTCCTATATGTGATTAGTCCTGCGAATACTAAAAAGCGTGGGTACTGTTTCCTAAATGATGTATCAGTCAAATATTTACATATGAAAGCATACATAAAGAGGTGCGTCACTCTCTCGATGAAGCGTTCACTCTCGCTTCACGCCAAAGCAGGTCCATGAGGAGAACATGTCGGCTAGTTTTCCGTACTTTAACTTTCACCGCGCAGCCAGGGTTCTATAAATGTTTAGAAAATAGAGATTTGTTCATCTCGACCTTGTGGAGTTTAAAAGAGCCATATTATTACTGGAAACTGGAGACGTTTGCGCCACTGCTGGCAAGCAGAGTAACCTGACACTCCAACAAGCTCCACCTCGAGAGACGTACTTCCCTTTCAGCCATGACAAAGCAACTCTGTGATGGATGCCTGTGCTCCACCCACCTACTGCATCAACTTGGAAAAGGCATTTCATGTAAGACGACACACGGCTGTACAATGCAGCGTTGTGGAATTTGTGTGGACACGTGATCCAATGCAACAGAGGACTATAAACAGCCCTTGGGCTTGATGAGGTGGAAACCTACACTAGGAAACACAAGGCCAAAGGTGTTTTTTACTGTAGCGAAGCACAGAATACAGGGAAACATATAGCGACTGTAATCCAAAATCAATAAAGTTGGAGACAGAGACAATATTAAAAGGAACAGAAAGAAAACAGTTGGCACAGCGATGTTCTCGTGTCTTTCTTCCAAGGTGCACTAGAGGGAATTTTTTTTATTTTTATCCAAGGGCAGAAATGATCCACTTATGCCCGACCAAGACATTAGCCAGGAGTGCTAGGTGTCAGATTAGATACGCATTGGCTTTGCTGCAGTGCATCGGACCATCTCTTTCCCCTTCCCTTTCCGCTACATCGCCCATTAGATATCTACCTCGGTGCTTTTAATGTTAAGGAAATTGATATTAACAAGATTGAGTCCATTCTCTGCAGAGTTTTATAGTTTCCAATAATAGAGTCTAATGCAGATCATCACCGACGGAGCCAACCAGGTTATTATCTGGCCGGGAAAACACATGCAGCTGACCCCAACAAGAAAAGCAATAGCTTTTACATGAAACTAATTGTTTCCTCTGAAATACAGCACGCTAATATTTCCCAGGACTTCACTAATGTTGGAAGATTGACCTTGCACAGACTGTTTTACTGGCTGGTTGCATAAAAAGGAGAAGAAAAAGAAGGTCGTCGCCCGAGAAGCACTGAACTTGAAATACCTGCGTGTACTTAAGTTAAATTGGACATACATTGGTTCCCATGAATTGTTAATGCTTTGGTTCAACATTCTAATTCAAAGGAGATCTTTTTCCACGATGCAAACTACTATGTATAGAGGCAATTACTGCTTTCAGTTCTTTTTTTTACATTATATATCATGTAACAATATTCGGTCTTTAACATTTTTCCTCATACGAAATAATAGACATTTTTCCTCCACGATATCTACAATCTTCCAACTGCTTAGAAGGGGCTGAGAATTGAAATAAGCTACATCGTCACTTCTCTATACTTACCATAATCAATACACTTTTTGAACACATTCTACATGCCTTATCAAAAAAATACGGATAAGAAAAATGATTTAATTAATCGGTTTGGTCTCGGATTAAAAGCCTTCGCTTCACCTCAGGTCCCCAATTCAAACGAAAATCAAATTTACGCGGACAAAAGATTTTACGGCGGCGGAAATTCTAAGTGGCTCACCGAGGGTCAGGCCAGATACTGGGTGACACTCAAAAGATGTGTGTTTTTTCCCTTCCTGCACTATTGGCAGGTAATTATATTAAAGGTGCATTATTTCAAGGTCCCAGTCCTTTAAATGTGATAAAGTGTAATCTGCTGTCTGTGGCAGCTCGCTGTGTGTCCTTTTCTGAGGTCAGCCTGCTCCCCCGCCTTTTGTCTGCAGTCAGTATTTCCTTCTATCCAGAAAGCTTGTGTAATCAAAGTCAGAGAAAGGTGATTAGGATTTCCTTCAGCATTAAGATGCCTCATCTAAAAACAACTCACACAAAGCATGTGGTAACAAGTAGGTGGTCAGAAGCAGCCATTGGGTAGCGTGGGATGCAATGCTTTATATACAATCGGCAAACAAATATGTTATGCAAAGCTCTTTTGATGAAGTAACTGTCGACGCGAAGGCGTACAGTGACTGGGACCTTGAACTGAGGCGAAGAAACGGTTAACGTCGATACCTGATGAGTATAGCTGCGCTGCATTTTCACAGCGATGCCTCTTGAAAGCCACCCACATCAAGTGGCCATAACCCACTTGGAACCCAACGATACTCATTCAGATAATATTTTCTTATTACTTCAACCTCTCAAACCATGCAGCTTACGATACGGCAAAGCTTTTAGGTCAAGGGCAAGAAAAGATTTATATTATGTGATCCAAAAGGAATTTTCCATTATCTCAGTGCGTTGCTTTTAGTGCTGAATAATGCTATGAAGATGGAAAGTGTTTCATAAATGAACCTGCGGGCCACAGATTGAATCGGGAATGCACCGTGATCCTTGATGACCTCACCCCGAGTTAAAACACTGAAATTCCGGGTTCACAGTGTTTTCGATGCGTTGTCATCAATCAGTCACGAACCAATTTATAAAATCCACTTGACATCCTCAGTATGATGGCGTACATAGCCTCAAAAACCAGAGAATGCATTGTGGCTCAAGCTCCGCCTGGACCGGATTTATCGTCTCAGGGCTGAGTAAAGTCCGGGCAGCGTTGCATCACTTCCAGTTGAGGATGAAATGCCAGAGATGTTCCCGATCATGTGCAGCGCATCCCAGTTCCCACTTCCATCAGACCTCGTGTCCCCAGGCTCATGTGCTCCGACATGGGCAGAGAGAACAGGCATTAACCTTTTAAGATCAGAATTCTTTCTTCTTCTATGTATCTGTTTTCAAAACAAAGACATTTGCTAGTATTGATTTTTCCTCTGTCTGCTCAGTCAGTGGCCAAGTTTTGAGAGTTTCATACATTCTGGCTCCCTCACGCAACTGCTCCACGGATCTGTTTTTGAATGCCACAGGGTGTTAAGTGTTTTACTTTTGAGAAATCACAATATGTACTTTAAGTTTGTCTTTTGTAGCAACTGTATTCATTGTCATCTCATTCTTGCTATCTAAAAACAGCAATTTTTCCATTTTGTCAGTTGAGTTTGAAGTTTTTGTTCTGCATTTAGCGTTGCTGTAAAACCCACAATGCTCTTATTATGCACAGCATTCATTTGAGTGACACAGCAGTAATTTTGTGTTTAATGATTGCATTGTTCTCCCCTCTCTTCATGGACATTAACTTTTATTGTATAATAGCTTGGCTTTGACGCTACACTAAGTTTTCCTTTATGGGTGTTCATAAACATTGACCACAGCTGCACATTATGGTCGACATTTTTAAAGTGTTAAGTCAAACAAAGTCCTTGAAATGATCTGTGAAGGGGGTGTTTGGATCACACGCATCTCAGAATTGTGATAAATCCTTAGGAGTAAAATGTGCAGGGTTAGCGTTTTTTAACCATTAAATAAATTAAATTGCATCTACAATGCATGCACTGGTTAACAAATCGGAACATTTAAAAAAAATAAAAGATTTTTGCTGGAAGTGTTCAAGTATCTGTAAAAACAATCACAAATCTTAAACCAAAAAAACATACTAGTTTGACAAAAGAACCGCCATTCGACCATAAAAACACCGTTAAACAGAAACAAGGGTTTTAAACCCCCTACAGAGGACAACCTGTCGTCACATACAGTTCCATAACTGGGCCCTGTGATTACAACTGAGTCAACCATATGACACATGACTTGGCAAAATCTGCCTAGGCAGACCATGACCTTGCAGGAGGAGCACGAGTTATTATTACATCAAACCCCAAATCATTATTTGTCATAAGAAATGATCAGGAACTAAATCATCATCTAAAAACTTTATAGAGAAATATGAAGACTAGATTTACATTTTGAGAATATGGAAACAACCTATATAGTTTTTTGTTTATAGTTAGATGAGGAGATTTATTCCTACCTGTGTGCTGAATTACGACCAAAAATTTAAAAAAAAATGTAACTTTGTAGGAAGCATTGTAGGAGTCTGGGGGTGTGAGTCAGACTAGCTGTTTCGCCCTGCTGACAGTCTTTATGCTAAGCTAAGCTAATTACCTTCTGGATCTACCATACCTCTGTAGTTAAGACATCTCAGCATGACTGTAAGTGTATTAAAATGTCATTCAGGAAGTAACAGTACATTATTAGAATGAATGCAGGTCACCTGTCACCTTGTGGGAAGGCGGCCGAAAGGCAATCTTGGGAACCCACCGGCTATCGTCTGAGAGTGATTTTGGTTGGTTTAAAGTTTGCTTGCAAACTGGCTACTTTTGAAAGGACCTGGTCGTACACATGACCTCACTACTTCACTCCAATCTTGCATGTCAAGTTGCTAATCAGAGTGTAAACAATGAGCGGCGCACGGAAAAGAAAGTATTAGCCCGGATACCCCCCTGAAAAATACCCCCTCCCCCCTTCTTTTCAGTTAGTTCTCCCCACTAGACACTAAAAGCACCAAAAGTCACATGTTCTAATAAAATTGTCTTTGTTGTTGTTAGGGCTGGACCTGAATTTTTGACTATTCAGATATTTGTAAATTGGGTACGTATTCAGATATGCATATTTGGATATTCGTTTGTTTGCAGACTCATCATGAAACAATATTATTGGAAAAGATGTGTGAGGGAAGCCTCGAAGTGAGTGACAGGAAACATACTGCTTTAATGACATGCGTCTGTGCTGCTTCCTCCCAAGAGGTGAAAGACGCTCCTGCAGTCACGGCGGTCCCGATCGCTGCAGGTTTGGTCGCCGCTTCCTCCGACTGAAGCTCCAAATATTCATTGTTTATTAGTACCGAAGCGCCGGAGCCCATACAATGGTATTCCTGACAGTCATTATAGTTGAGTAAAACTATTGGCTTCAAACTATTTGTTGTTGCTGCTGCTTTGGTGTGCCACTGCTCGGATTCCAACATTTTCCTTCTACCTGCAATCTGCAATTCAAATTGAGAGAATATGCAGAATGGGCCAGATGGCGTATTCCAGCCTGCTATTCCCCATCAGCAAACCCTGTCTGTGCTTTTTCTTCTGAACCCCTCAACCCAAAAACTTCTTGTGGAACACACTTTGAACATGTAATGAATTCATTAATAACAGATCGATAATAGATTGCGGTAAATGCCATATTGTTTTTTTAATACCACAGTTTCAGTGACAGACGTGATGTTAATATCAGCGTGCTGAATACATGCTGTATTGACCAACTATTGTGTTTTATGTTAAGTCAATCAAAACAATAGGATTCCCATTCATGTTGACTTTGCCTGTGTCTATTTGTTTGCATGTACCCTGCCAGTTCAGTCATGAATATCTGTCAATCACAAGTCTATCAACCCACACGAAGATGGGCCCGACCCCCAATCTTACAGCCCTGAATGCTTAAGTAACTTTCGCCTGCCAACCTTTGGTTTCCCTGCAACCAAAAAAAACGGAGCAGGAAATGATCATTTGCATCTCTGCCAACCTGTCAAGTCGAACCCTCACCGACAAAATGAACGCTGTCAAGCCCTGATTTGATGGGCAATTTTGCGCTCACATGCCAAAGTGTGTCAGGAACTCATCTCCGCACCTGTCCTTCAACAACGCCACAGGGTGCCATCCTGCTTTTACTCGTGCGTGTTGATGAGAGGGGGGGACACGGCGCTGTTCCCCTTCCGATTCCCCCAAAATAGACCCCGTGTCTCATGTCCTTCTTGGAAGCAGTGAGTCTTCCTTGTCATGACACATTGTCAGAAAGCTACGCAAAGTAGCAATTTGCCCAGGTAGCCGCAATCCAAATTTTAAATACAAGCGAGACATGATCCCTCTAAATTTAGATCAAATCCCATTAAGCTTGCAAACATCAGTGACACTCTATTGGAGGGTGTGGACTCTAACATAACATGCTCATGCACTGCACTCTTTTTATTTTGTGCATTATCTCTGACAGTTGTCGCCTATTGTAGCATGCTCCTCACAGACTGTCTGAATTAAAAGTGCATGATGTGATGAATGTACAATTTATGTAATTCAGCAAGACTATTTGCATAGACTACACAAAAGTAATCCTTTTTGCACTGTGTTTTGGTGAATGAAATGCAAGCAATGCTCTGTATGCATTGCTGATTGTGTTGCTTTTAGATAACAATACATTTCTTGGCTGTGAGTAAGCTTACTGTGCGTATTTTTGAATTAAAATGACTTTGTAGTGGAGATCACATCAGCTGACACAGGGTTTATTTGACCTATAGGACGCTTTTCACACCTGCTTTTACATTTTCACAGTGCACCTTAACAGCTCTTGATAAAGGATGTTACCGTTATGCCGCAGGGGCATAGAAACAAGCTGTTAAAAAGCAAAACAAACACCAATATCTCTGGCATTCTGCAGAAACAAAAAGAAACATGTCCATTACCGCAGTGGTAAAAAGGTGCTTTGTATTCTCTGGGTGTTGTGGTGTCCTGTTTTCACTCAGATATCAGACTACATGCTAATGTAAAGCCCATAAACCAGAAGCCATAAAGCGAGCTAGCCCGGATTCCTGATTAAAAAGAGTAGATTAAGAGCCAGCATGGCTGCACAGTAGACATAAGTCATACTTGCTGCCTCTGTGTGCGAGCACTATGAGAGAATTTGCAGTCTGCTCTCCCCTCCCCATTCCCCCCCAAAACATGGCACTCGAGGGGCCTTTCTTGTATATATCATTGCTGCCCTCTGCAGTTCTACACTCATTTGCTTCTTAATGAAGATGACAGAGTGAAATGAGTTGATAAGGCTATAATGGGCTGCTGTATGACAATGTCACATTGCTAAATTGGACAGGCTTTTACTGCCCCATGATGGCGTTTTAGTTGAAAGCATAATTAAATTAAAGGAATTTCTAAAACAAAAACAGGCAGGAACAACGATGTGGTCTTTGCAGACTCTTAATTCCTTTAAAGTCTGCCCAAAAAGTTACATAGCAATCCGAAGAACAGCCAGACCTCACTTCATAACTTGAAACTCTTTCTAGGACAAGTCCACCGTCCTATTTTTCAGTCACTAAAAGACAAACCCACAGTGACATGAATGTTCAATCCACACCTGTGGTGTGATGTGCCTTGTGACACACAGCTCAACTCTTCCCCTCGGGCCTGCCCGCTCGCCGGCCCGCCTGCCGCATAACAAGAGAATGCAATTAATGACAGATGGCCAGGCGATGACCACGTCCTTGAGCCGCGAGCCTTATTGGCACCTACTGCTAATTATATCACATATAACACAACTAAAAGCATAATAAATCTGGGAGGGAGTGGAAGGTTTTATGCAAGCCCTCTCCTCTTTTTCCAAGTGGTAAATTGCTCGGCTCTTGAAATATCTACAACCTTATGACACCCACACTGCATTAGCTTAATTGCCTTTTTTTCTCTGCCCAGGTTCCCGGGCCTTGAGAAAACAGACGAAGAGGGGAAACAAAGAGGCAGTTGTGTTGAAGAAAATGATGGGATCGTTCCACTGATTAACAACAATTGCGGCCGATTAGGTGTCATTGCCTGCTAGAAGTGATTAGAGGCAGGAATGCATGAAATTACGATGTGCTGTGGCAAAATTGTCAAACACTAATAAAGGTTTATTAATTGCACTTGTATTCTCTCACTGTCAACAAGACCATTAGTACATTACCATAAGTTTGCATGTGACAAGGATAGATATATGTATAAGATAGCTGTATAGCTATATAGATGGATAGCTAGAGAACAGACCTAGATCCTGTAAAAGTTTAATGAAACTCCATTAATGAGGACACCTCATCGCCTCACCTGAGGAGTCCCAGAAAGTCTGGCGCTCACACGCGTCCATGTAGACAGCTTGTGTCACTGCAGGGTTTTTTCCCTCAACACAGAGTGACATTGCCCACCCTTACAGCCCAACCTTCCCATCTCACCGTGGGCTCGTTACGGGGAGAGTAATGACGATGTCTTGGAGCAGCTGCTGCAGGGACAGCGCCGCCAAGAAACGGGAGCCAAGCTCCCCCACCGACGCGCTAAAAGCATCCCGGACATGAAGCCGCGTACAGTACAGGCTCTCAGGTAAATGAGATATGATATCCTGCGTCACAAACACACCGGTCTCAAATTCGATAAAGCAGAAGCCTGCATATATTAAGACACTCACTTTGAGCGAACCACTTAACATGAAGCACTTAAGATTTTCATTGCCCAGCTCAAACAAAGGTTCATGCACTCCACACATGTACAATCAATGACTGATATCGACTCCCACACAGACAACAGGGCCCCGGCACGTGTACTGAAAACATCCAAGTGATGGGTAGATTGATTAGTTCACCTGCAGCTGTATTCAGCACTCTTTTGTGAATCATGAGTTATTTTTATTTTGAGCCAGAAAAACATTCTCTTGTCTTTGAGGTTGCTTAAGACCACAAACCTAATAATGAGATATCTCTAAATGCCTCAAATTGCAATGCAAACCTCTACTCTATCCCACTCACGCCATATTGTCTGTATTTTTCACTGGCTTTTCTGCAATAGACTTGTACCCTCTGATGGATTTACCCTTAACCTACCAACCTAGCAAATTATTCTTAGCCTTCCATCCAATTGTAAATTATGTTGGCCGTCGGACAAAGCAAATGACCACCATGTAGGGCTTGAATCTTATTTGGATGGCGCCAAAGTCCACACAGAAAGCAGAGTGTGCAGCAGGACTGCTTACTCTGGAGGAAAAGGGAGATTTATTAACATATTTCATTAAATATATTGAACGACCATGGGTTTAAATATTCTGCTGCAGGAGTCCTCTTAAGGGAAGTTCAAGGGGAATTTGATCAAAATGGTAGAGTGAGTAAAACGTTTTTTTTTAAAGAATGTAAAGCATCCCTTGCCACACATTAACTAAAGGAACGGAAAGTATGAAAAAAAGAAATGGCACAATGTGGACATTTATTAGCAAATGAAATGCGAGTGACCAATTACATAATTTGCAATATTATTTGCCCAGTCCTAAATAATGCTTTCCCTACTGTCCCACTCAGGGGCTGTGACTCCTTTTTGAGATCTGTTTAACAAACATGAGCAACAACTGCATATTTCCACATGCTTATCCAACCAAAGCGATGGGAACACGATGTAGATTAGGAAAAGAAACGGCTAAGTGGACGGTAGCGGTGGTAGCTCAGCTGAGTAAGCACAGCAGGACAGATTTCCCCTCACCGCAGAGGGGACGTGAACCTGCAAAACTAACCTTTAAAACCACCGAGGCAAAGAGAGAAAGGGGTGGAGCCGGGCCCCACCGCCCCTCGTGCCTCCACTCACGACGACACGTGCAGTTAAACTCACAGCTCCACATGTGCTGCAAAGAGGATTTCCACTGAACGGCAGAAGAAAGAGGAGACCGTGGCGGTGTGCTGAAGTACGGCGAGAGGAGGCAGAAAAAAACACACACACACACACACAGATGGGGAAATCAATAAGGGTGTGTGAGAAACGGTCGGAATGGCTTGCATTTCCTCACTGGTCATCAAAAGGTTATTTTACACCCAAAAGCATGTATTGATTGCGTGCACTCGCCGCTCTCTCAGATAAAGCGGAGAAATATCTGCTGGGGGAATTTACACGGTATTTATTTTTTGCATTAGGATTAGGGTGGGCGTTGGGGACGATCAATGCTTGTTTAATGTAGCTGCAGGGATCAAGTCGTGAATCATAGGCTCTGGGGCTATTACATTTTATTTGGCATTATCATCGGTGGGCTTAAGGGCCCAGATATCCTTCAATTCAGTCAACATATGGAATTAAAGTTCCATGTCAACTCTCACGATGGTGCCAAACATATCTGGCACCGACGCGGACGTCCGTTACAGAACTGGCTGTGCACAAATGTTTGCTAAATATATGACAACCAAGCTCGAGTAACAGATCGCTAAAAAAAGATTTATTAGGAACCACGTTCTCAAAAGGCAGCTTCTAGAAAGGGACGTTATTAATATGTAATGAATTATTCATCGATTATTTGGTTTACACGATTACATGGCAGGATCTCGTGAGTTTTCACCACTTTTGAATGAAAAATTGAGAAACAAATAATTATTATGAATTTTGCGACATTTCATTAATTTATTTGACTAATCGCATCAGCTCTGGAAATCCCATCTGCTCTTTTTAGCTGAATCCGATCTAGTCCTAATTTATTACTCCATTCATGAACAACCTGCGCCGCAGATCCGATGGTTATCTTTATTAATGACTTGGTAACATTCATAAAAGCTGATTTGATGGCTAATTAAAAGTCAGTCACGACGTGACTACCGATAACACAGCCAGAGATTTTTCTTAACTTAACACAAATATCGGTCATATTAATGGCCTTTAACTCCTCTTTAAATCATTGTTTCATGATTCAAACCATTAAAAACACGGTTTCCTTTAAAACCTTAATCCAAGGTGGTACCAAATAATCGTATGATGAAATCCCTAATAAAGGTTACTGTGACAAGAAAGAAAATGTTGCCTTTCGATCCTAAGTCTCCTTATTAGCATATTGGCTGTCAAAAGGGAAAATGTATGAAAAGAAACCAGCACAATCAAAGTTTCATCTCAAAGATAATGACAGTTTCACCTTGTCAGGAACTTTTCCTGTGGAAAGAAGACCTTTAGATACATGCTACTGTCAAGCCGGTGGCATAAATTGCCTTAGCCTTCGCAGTTTGAGATGATCAATTCCACCAAACACGCATCATCATGACATACTACTTGGTTGCTGCAGCGGTTGAGATCAATTCATCAGCAGACATCTGAGCATGTTGAAGACATTTTATGGTTGTTGATATAAAAAAAAGAAGAAATGCTTGATTCAGGCCAATATCTATTGTGCTGGCAAAAAAACCAACAACAAACAAACAAGTAGAGCTTTTCTGCTGATGAAGAGGAGATCTTTTCCCCGCTACCGTCACTGTACCGTCCCCAGCACTCGGCCCGTCAGCCCCCAGACAGTCATTGACGTGGAGCACACAGCCAAGCAGCAATCCTGTGGTTCAAATGAATTATTCAACCATAACCAATAAGCCAATGTTCCAGCGCACCGCCTGTGACACAAAAACGATGGCATCCCCACTTATGTCTGTTGAAATTACAGAGATTAATAAGAGCACACAAACGTCGGCACGGTGACAAACAACAATGTTTGATCTGCCTGGATTTGGGGGAGGAATCTATTTACGAGCCGCTTTGATGTAGCATAGAAGGGGCAAGAAGAAATCTGACACACAGTCCCCCTAAAAAGTGGGTTTGGTTGATCCGATTTAACTAATTGAGGATTCAATACAGTTTCAAACGGCTGTGCATCAATCACTGTGAGGAAACAATACGGCCGAGAGGAAATGTCTGCAGGGGGCCTATCCCCAAGGGAAAAGTAGCCAGTTAGCGCAGACAAGTTGTGATATCTACAGTTGACGAGATGACATGGTCCACTACGGCCATGCTGGCAGCTCGGTAACGAGGAAAAAGCGGTGCTTTGAGCTAAATGTCAGCAAGCAAACTGGCTCACAGAGACAATGCTCACATGCTGACGTTAAGCAGATAAGATAAGCACCATGTCCCCTTCTTAGTGATCGCATGCTAAGACTGGCTAACTAGCACTAGAGCCACGTTGCTATCTATTCCCTATTTCTACCTTCGCAAATGACAGAAAATGCTTCTCTTCCCTGTAACTTTGGGTTTTGCACTGCAGGTCAAGTAATTAGAGGACGTTGCCTTGAGCTCTGAAAAACGGATGTTTCTTTACTCAACATCTCATCCATCAATTGAAAAAAATAATGGACAGTTAAGTCACTAATGGAGAAAAGAAACAGACTTCTCGTGAAAATGCTGAATGTCAACTGTGATGACACCATAACCGCCAGTGGGAGACTGTTACTACGTCCTTCTTATCCTCATTTCTATGTGTGCATGGCAGGCAGCAGAGTGGCTTGTTGGTGTGTGCGATGCTTTCCTTCCTCTCTCAGGACATGCACGTTACAGTAGGTCTTGGCCCCCGATCGAGACGTTGGCCTCAGAACTGATGTTGCTCCCCTGGCACTGTCCCATCGCTGCAACGCGAGGAAGGGTCAAATGCTCAGAAAAAAATGTCCCCACTGGGGCTAATGGCAGTATCATTTAAAACCTATAACTCCCCATGAGCATGAACTGATTATGCTGGCAGAGAAATGCAAAGAAAGGAATAAAACAAACATGCAGCCAATACCAAAATAAGAGCAAATTAAACGAGAGAAATAACTTAAAAAGATACAATCTAATGTATTAGAGGTTCTAAAGGGAGACTTTAAGGTTTATGTAATTGTCCATCTAAGAAATCAAGCCTTTTAAAGTTCAGGCTAAGGATAGAGAGATACAGAGACAAGATGAACGCCTTAACGGTAATGGTAGCTGACAGTGTGATTAGCCAGTGACAGCACCATTAGCTAGAAAAGTCACCCACTTTAAGGGCCGTCTTCACTTTCTTTTTCTTTCTCGTGGCGCATCTGAAGCTCTGCGTTACCAAAAATCACAAGAGTTCCAGCGGAAAGGGGTGCCGGTGTGGTATAAAGGTAGCAACATTAAGCGGGACAATTTCAGATATGTTTTGCTGTCATTGAAAAAGGAAAGCCACATGCAAACGCGAGTACTGTTGGCGGCGGCGCAGCTAAAACACTCAGAACAGCCAAACGCTACAGCTATGGATCAATATTGCTTTCTCTTGACAGGGAGTGATTGATCACAGGCCGACATGAGATTCCAAGATGAAAACAGCAGGTGTCTTCTCTGGAGGAGGATGTCGAGTAACAGCGCGCTGCACCCGCTGATGAAACCGACAGGCCGGCAAAGACATAGAAACAAGAGCCTTCACTCGCCCACGCACCTTACGTGACTAGACTCAATTGAAGAGCCCGAGACTGTGGATGCAGCAGCTCTTGCGGCCGCTGCTGCTGCCGCCTTGGAAGACCGTTACATCAGTCTCCCGCTGTTTGGAAATGATTTTCAATTGAGTTTTTTTGGCGAGTTTTATGCAGTTGCAGAGCAACATGCCCTGACCAGTGTTAAGAGGTGCCTTTTCGGCGACGATGTGACGACAAAATGTCTTTTTTGATGGTTTTATGTGGTTCTCAAAGGATCTTTGGACTTGTTTAAGCTGGAACATGATGAACACTGTGAACAAGGGTGCTTTGATTAAACTAACCCCTGTAAATTAGTTAATTAATGGGAGTGGACTGTTTTCTGCTTTCAGTTGCTCTTTTTCACATACTGGCTTCTGCCACTTCAAATCCATCTTTTACAAACAGACATAGAAAAACTGACACAAAAGTCCCTCTAGGGTTTTACCAAAAGATGGATTTCACATAGTAGCCTGTTATCACAGCAACCATCTTTGATAAGAAACACTTTAACAACAAAGCAGATGTTTACAAAGGGACACATGTACAATTTTGTATGCTGCACATTCAGCTCCCATGTTGTCCCGCCGTCTGCGTCACCCTGATTATACATCTATAGAAATTACAATGCAAAGAGTGTTCGGAGCATGAGGCATCCGTTCGGGATTGATTACATGGATATCCCGTCAAGGACATCAGTGGGTTCCTGGCAGGCTTGAGTAATTCAGCCGCATGTTCAGACATGTTTAGGCAGGCTTTTGATACTTCAAAAAGGTTAAAATGTTTGAGATAACATCTCTTGCCATCTATTCATGTGGTGGCCTGAGCCGGAGAATGCAACGTGTGTTTCTAAAGGGCAGCGGTGACCATGAAGACAGGCTGATGTCTGAATCATGACATTTACTAACAATTCACGACAAAAGGGAAAACGTCAGTAGATGCGTGTGCTGGATTTATACTTGTGCCGTCAACCTTTTGAAAGTTGAATAGTGGAAGAAAAAAAAACACTTCCATTGATATTCTATGTGGATTAAAGACATTTAACTCAAGCTGTGCTTAGCTAACATGCCATTAAAGCCACATTCATTATTATACTTTCAAGTAGCTTGTATCCGATAAAACAAAAACAAAAATTAGGCGTCCAGGACATTTGAGGCAGCCGGCACATGCTTAAGTAATTAAAACAAAGCGATATCTACATGCAACTGCGTGTAATTGTGTTTATTTCTTTGAATGTTTTATCCTAATCATTTCAGAGGCTTAAAGAAGTGAAACTGTAACCAGAAAAGGAAACATTGGTCTTATTCTGTTCACCTCATGACCTCTAAGAAGTATCCAATGATCCATTGGGGGTCATTGCTTTATAACAACATGTTCACCTCAATTAAAAAGACAACACAAAACGATGCAGAGCTTCAGAACATGCAGACAAGCTTAAAGCATCAATCTATCCATATTATTTAAGATAAAACCAGCTTGTAAATAGTGTCGAGTATCAATAGCGAATCCTCTCTAATGATTAATTATGTATCTGCTGTATCATAATTCTTCCATGTACTCTCATTTGGAGTTTTTTTCACATTCATTATCTCAACTTAGCCTGATAAGAGGTCAAAATAAACAACCCCCAGAGTGTCCATAAGATCTATTACATTACTGAAGCCTGGAGTCAGGCTGCAGCAGTTCAGTGGGAGATGAGTTCCCACATTGAGATGGGCTCCTCCTCCTCAGACAGACGGGGTCAAGGCTGGGAGGTAATCCAATAAATCTGATTCACTGCGTTGCTGTAATATGGGGGTCGCAGTGTTCTCAGACAACGGGATAGGAAGGGAAACTGGTAATTGTCCTTGAGAAACACCACCGGTTAAGTAATGCGCATCAAGCCAGTCGTGAGTTACACTGACAACATTATTACGGACCGGCAGTTAAAGCTCAAAACTTTGCTGACTGAAATCTTTTCTCCCATTTAAGTCTTTGGCTTGTTGACAATTAGACTTTCCAAAAGGAGTAAATGCAGAACCCTAAGATGCATGGCAGCGCCTCGCCCAGTGTTTTGGACTGGCCTTGAGGGTGCCAATCGCTCTGTTATGGAAATTGCATTGGCTACTTGTCAATGGTGATGTCTTTGGAGGCAGGGCCACCTAATTGGTTTAAAAACTATTGTGCCATCGGCAGAAGCCTATCAATACTGGATATTCAGACTTAACCGGAGCATTTAAAGAGCAAGTGAAAGCACAGAGCTCTCATGAAGCAGGGGGAGAGCACATGTAGTCCTGAAACCTTTCCCGTGTTAATAACTGCATCTTCAACTAACTTAAATGGGAGGAAATGCATTAGCATGAAGAGAAGAAACTTGAAACTTGTACTTTATAAATTATAGAGAACCACATCAGGGTGCAAATTTCCCTGCTGGCTGTGAACTAATTTTGGTAATGATCACTTGTAAGCGCACAGTTCTGAAAGAAGCCCAAAGCTTTATTTTCAAACTAAAAAGGTCACGTCTCTCTATCTCACTTTTGCTTATCTCCCTCCTCATTTTGCTTTAAAGTCTCTGTAATTGTTTTGTGTTCCGTCCCACTGCCTCTCCTCGCAGACGATACAGTATTATCTAAACTAAAGAGAAATTGATTCCACTGCCCTTTCCTCCCTATAATTTACATGTTGGACTCCGCTAATCTCCAGTAAATTGTGGTCCAAACTTGTAAAGGTCACGGATCCCGGTACCGGCACGCCAGAGTCGCTGCTTGTCCATGCTCATCAGTGCTCGGGGTGGGCACACGGGAGGTGACAGACAGCCTGGGGGTTGATTAACGTGCCGACAGCTATTAGGTAAGTATGGCTTAAAGGGCAAGTGTGTTTAAGTGAGCCGCCGGGGAAAGCATGCTTTCCATCACTAAAATTGGACATCAGCATTGAGATTAGCTGCTGATGGTGTGTTTACAGCCACAAAGTACAGGGTCAAATCCAATGTTAGACACTGACCAACATGGCAGGTTTGAACTAAAATGAGAAGTCATTTTTGCTAAGAAATCAGTAGCCATGGTGTTTGTTTTTACTCATATTGTTACTCTGTCGCATGATTCGGATCAGAACGAAGTTCTTAGTGAAATACAAACTCAAGAGCAGGACTGGGCATCCCACATGTTGTAAGAGGACACATGAATAACACGACGTGGGATTTTTGAAAAGGCAATAGCAAACTTGTATTAATGTTCAAAGTCAGATGTATGATTTTCTCCAGACCGCTGCAAAAAGAAATGCTCCCCCAGAAGCCCACAGCTTGACCACACGTCCAAGTAAGGTTAGTCTGAATTTGAATTACGGAAAAATGTACCAAATCTGTGCAGCATCATTGCAGCTTACAGTATATGTATTGTAGGAGGAGGAGAACAGAGATTTTAGTTTGACTTTAAAAGGGGATTTTGTGTTTTCTAAGCAGTTCCATCACTTCTTTGGCCAAAAGAATTACCAAGGTCTTTCTTTTAAGAGCTGCATAATTTTTGAAGAACATATCATTTCTCAGCATCACCCATATTTGTCAACTGAAAGCCCAGAGCACTATTTCCAAACTTTAAAAAGGTCACAAAGACGTAGAGGAAAGGGCAGTCGTGCCTCCCTCTCATCACCCTGTCACTGATGTGTGTCCACTAGGAACGGTAAAGGACACGAGGGCCTGAAGCACCGTCTAATGGCAATGACCCCATAAGGGACCCGTGTACGTTAACTAAAGCATTCAATAGGAAATCCAAGACAAATGGAAAATTAATCAGCCAACTAAGGGTGCCCTTTTTTTTACTTGAACACATGAGAATTTTTAAATAGGTGGCAATAATTGTTTAGTGACTCAGGACAATTGATTTCATTATGGATGGTGTGAGCGAGAACCAGAGACAGGTCACATGGGGGTTGAAAAGGCTTATGCATAGCTAAATGAAAACAGATGAGATACACACAGGAATTGTAATTGGGAAGTGTGCGTGTATGTGTGTGTATGTGTATGTGTGTGAATGTGTGTGTGGGGGGGCAGAAAAAAATAACTGTTCAAGGTCTGAAGAGTATGCAATAAACTTAGATTCATTCTGAAGGTCTCTATGTTGTTCCAGAGATTGTTTGTTTGCTTTTTAAAACGCACCAGGGTGGAAAAATAAATGATGAACAGGAACAGGGTACATTGTGAACCAAGCTTTCATTTATCAGCAGTCAAAGCACAAACGGCCATCTGCTTTCGGAAATTGTTCACCCAAAAAAAAACAAGTTTTGTGTATGAATTTGTAGAATGTCGCTACGCCTCTGGCATCGTCAATATGCAAATGACACAAACTGGAATCAGAGGTTGTTCATAATAAATATACTGTTTTTGTAATTTTGCTCAACAAAATCACTCAATCAACCTCTACAGCAGTGTTATGAAGAGGTTTTCATGTTTTTGTCTTTATTCATGCTGTTGTACATATTAGTCTTTAGCTACTACGTAAGGCAACAAACTGCTCAAAATAACGTCAGCTAGCTTTAATAGCAGATCCCAAAGATTTTGATCAAGAATTTGCTTGTGTAATGACAATCTTAAAGGTCTGCATAACATTTAAAACGATGAAGTGCATCTTTGTCCTCACATTACTGGCAAAGATGACGCATCATCAACCCGCTTCAATGATCAGTAAAAGAGACAAAGAGAAATAAACTATTTAAATCATGCCATCATAATATGTTTTTTCTGAAATGTCCTAGCATGCCTTGTGTTCATTTCCCACTGCATACCTCCTCATGACCCCAGCTACACGTATGGTAAATATGATCTGACTGATTTGCAGCAGCGGCAATGCAGCAGTTCGTAGTGTTGGTTGTTCCCAAAACACAAGGGAGTGGGCCTGCCAGCTCTCACTTCAATCTGATAATTGGCCTGCCCCAAAGATCTGCAATTACTGCACATCATAATTAATGGCCTGCTTTCCGGAAATGATTCAACTTTTGTCCTTTCACAGGTTTATTTCTTAGTCTACAATTAAAGCTGCCACCTGAGGAAATCCGAACGCACAATTACAACAGAGGTAGGGGATTGGTAATCATGGGTCAGTATAATTTAATAGTCATCACAGATGAAGGATGATATCACAGAGGCTGCGCTCTGGAGCTAGACTGGCTGTCATAACACCGGACCTCTTTGCCAACATGTACACAACATTAATGTACAGATCAGCGCCAAACACACAAACATATTTAACCGAAGAGACTTCTGAGGTTTTTGTTTGATGACTCAGGAATAGTTACTGTGTAGATACAGTAGTAAAAAACAAAGCGCGTCAGAACACAAGGGATGCAATGTTATGAGGAAACATCATCGTTCCATTATTTAATCAGAATAGCTCTAATAAAGCTAATAAACTAAAAAGAATACCATCACCGTCAACTGTATAGAGTCAGTTTTTATCGAGTAACATTTAGCTGTACTTTAAAATGATTTAGAATGGTTAAATGGGAACAGGCCACACACACACACACACACACACACACACACACACACACACACACACAGTGAAGTAAAAGAAAACATGTTTGAATATGAATGTCGATAGTCGCTTGTGGGGAAAAAAGCAGCTGTTTGTCACACCCACAGGAAATTATATTTAAAATTTGATACAAATGTTTTTGTTTACTGATTTGATGTCGTGATACATCTCGACTTGGAAATCTTCCATGACTTTAAAAGTGTCTGAGCTTTTCTCGTTTGTTTGACCGAGGCGGTCAAGCGTGAGGCTCATCACTCAGCATGCACGACATAAAACAGAGAAAGTAAAATGAAGCCCAATACTATTAAAATAAATCCGACTTCCACTTAATACATGACACAAATTGGTCATTAATAAATGTTCTTTTGTTTGATCAAACAATTAATGAATTAATTACTTTACGGTGTCACGCTTATCCCCAAACAAAAACTCTTGTATTACTTCCAGTGACAATGTTTTGTTTCATACTTCCAGAGACTGAAAACTACCAAAGGTCAGCCAACTAAAGCACATAATGTTAAGGTTAAAGGTGATTCAACTTGACAGTGGTGTGAAAACTGAACAAATAAAATGCACATACACTAATTTAAATGGTGAAATGGCTGACATTGTATGACAACACTTTGAATAAAAGAGGATGAAAAAAGAGGATTTGGAGTCGAGCTGAAGATGATAAAATGTAGCCGCGGCTCATCAAATGGTGGAACAGACTATACACCAGCATGAATCACACTGCTGAAGCTGTTTATGCGAGGCAGGGAAGATGGAACACATAAACAAAGTGGAAAATTGGCCCTGGACATTAGGTAACCACCCCTTCTTTGCTCTACAGAGTTATTATAATTGTGGTGGACTTCTTGAACAATTCTGCCCACAAACATCAACAAAACAAGCTGCCATGCCGCAAACTATGACACATGACAGAACACAAAAAAAACTGAAGGCACATCATTCTGAACAGGCGTACTTATTGATTTCTACTTAAAGCATCAATCACTCACGCATTAGCATTAGTCAAGGACACAATAACACCCTCTCTCCTTCCCCAGCAAGACACAGGCTGCAGCTGCCCAAGTGGCCGAATCACACAGGGGTGAACACAAAGGGGCGGAGTCAACCTTTAGAGTCACTGTTGGTAACGCCGGACATTAATGCTTTGTCATGCTGAGAAGACAAGTAATTTAACATCAGCGATAAAGACGAGGATGAGCGATGATCTTTAAAATAAGGTGAGTTTGATAAATGTGTGTGTGTGTGTTCATTTGCCGTTCAGCAGATGATTTATTCAATGACTCACTTGGTCTGGGCAGATTCGGCACGATTATATGAGCCGCCGTCCTCAGCATCAAGACAGGGAATTTACTCTGACTCGTTTTGTGAAAGCTTGTGATTATAAACCCAGTTTACAAAAAAAGGGTGACTGAAAAGGACAAATTATCCCATTGTAGGTTGAGAGCATTTCCCACAAAAGGTGCAAGATCTCCCTTAACCTCAGCTTTTTGAGTATCAGATTTGCTGCTTTGCCGTTCTTGGCCCTCGACACATCATCAGCAGAATGAGCGGCGCTCACTGGGTGCGGAGGAGATGGTTGGTGTGTGATGAACTTTCTCTCTTCCATCACAGTTCGCTGTGTTGTTGTGCGTTCTCAACGCCGAAAAACACGAAACAGCATTGAGACTTTGGATGCTCAAGACAGCACCGCTAGGTTTATCTTCTTTTCAGCATGGAGCGTTTCTGGCACTCATCTCGCATGTCGGGCTGAGTATTGTTTAAAAATGTTCGGTACCACATTCTGATACTTTTACTTCTGCATAACACAATGGTACTTTGAGTGAATAAAAACCTCATAGCCTAATTGATAGTCTTTATAAATAACAGTTTGTTTCTCTACGATATGTAAAATACTTAATTATGCAAAAATTCAGGGTTCTTGACATGCCAATTCATTATGCAAACAGTCCGTCATTGTTAATGACAAGATGTATAAGGCATTTGCAAAACAAACATTGTTGACAACATCAAAAGAAAATAAACCAATTAAACATCATTCTATCAGCTACCACGCCACCAATGGTAACACTCATTAACAGTTCCTTTCGTCCAAAAAATGTATCCGTCGCTTCACAAACTCCACATGAGCCAGGCGCAGGAATAAATACATCACTTTTCACAATGGATTGTTGACAAGCAATGCAGCCATTGAAAGGCAATTTTTTTTTGGAAATGCTAGAATGAGACAATAATGAAACATTTCTATGTGCAGTGCTCACTCAACATAAAACACACTGAGGTCAAATTACAGCACTTCCAGCAAACCTCACGGAGGACAGTGAGGGCAAAACAGCATCTTCGGTCTGTTTTGACAGAATATTCTCTCCTCAGATCAGTTTTAAATGTAAAAACACGTAGTCTGCGTGTTAGTGCGTCGATTAGTACCAAGCAGCCCGTTTGTAAACAGTACCGGCAACGTTATCTTCCTTTCATCTGTCCTCTGCTACGCTGTTTATGTATGTGTGTGTGTGTGTGTGTGTGTGTGTGTGTGGCGGCTCCACCGCACTCAGTGAAACACGAGGGCAAAAGATATTAATGACTGTGTGAATTATTTGCCTGTGTGCTCTAATATAGGGCAAACACTGGCCATACGTTGGATCAGACGTTGCAACGTTTCTGTGCTTGCTTGCAGGTGGAGGTGGGTCTTGTTTTGTCTGCATCTAAGACAATAGCACATATTACCATGACGTAAAAGTATTTGGCACCGTTTTCCACAATGTCAATTCCGATATCGAGTCGGACCTTCATAATTCGTTGCTGATAGCCAGCACTAATTGTATGAAGATAAAAGTATTGCTTGAGAGCTGAGGCAATAAGTCTATCGATTAATACTCAAAAGACAAAAAAAGAATTGCAATAGGTGCCAAGATATCCTTTCAGTTCTTTAGTTAGTTTGGCTAGTGTATTGTAAGAAACTTAGGCACCTGACGACTAAAGAAGGGGGCTTAGCATAAAGTTAGGGACAAATTCGGCCCAAGCTCACTTAAGGTGGACTGACCTGGACCAGCTATTCTCATTTGAGGATTTCTGCCAGAAAGGTGACCCGGCTTGTCACACATCAGGAGTGGTTGTCCCGGTCGTGCACTGCTGCGTACGAGGGCGCACAACCACCACTAGTTAGCAATAGCAAAGAGGTTTGAGCTGCCAGGTGTTTGTGCTCATTTCACGAAACACAGAGGCAGATCTTGGATGCTGTTTAAAAGCATACTGGTGGAGAAGATTTACTGGACACCTCCAGTAATTGGGCATCACCTCATACCTCGATGAGATTTCACCATCTGGATGAGGTGGCCCTGAGTGTGGAGCATGTTGTCCCATCAGCAAAATGCAGGTGTGGCCTCCATCGCTGCCAATGTTGATGTTATTTCATGCCCGCACATTTTTTTTCTTCAATTCATGCAACTTAATATAACTCTACTATAACTCTGGTTGGCCTAGAATCAAGTTGAGGGAATGTATAAATAGCATTAAGGTTGGGTCTTTCCAGGTGATGTTCAGAGCCCAATGGATAGTTGCTATAGACGTCACACTCTGGTTGTGCCTCAGTGAATAAGTGGAAATAACTTCCCTGTACAGACTGAACAGGCACAAGCTTCTTTGTTCTGCTAAGCACAGATAAATCTCAACATCACTTTATTTAAAGACTTAAGGCCTAATTAAAGGACTACATACACGCTGAATTGAATGAATGTTCCAACGCTTAACTGCTTTATTTTAGGGAAAAAAAGAAAGAAAAAAAAGCCATGTCCAGCATAAAATCTGTGTACACAATCAATTCATTCTGCTTGCTTTATCAGCCTGGACAGTTTCTGAGCACTATACAAGCTGCATTCAGACTCTCTGGCTTGTCTCCTCTCTGCTGGCCTCGGTCCATCAGGCCCAGATCAACCATTCCATCGGATTATCATTGACAGGAAGTCTGGACCTGCTGAGAGAGGCACTTTCCCTCCTGATTCTCGATCTGACATTGGGACGGACAACAAACAACTCTTTTCCACAGGGAGCGCAGTGCTCCATAATCCATACTGACCTTCCCTGGCTGCAATTCAGCTTTATTTTTAGTCAGACTGAAGAGGAGGAACCTCGCCGTGTGTTGTTGATACGGACAACATTGCAACAATTTTCCCAGCCGCACTCCATCTAACCAAGCTTTTATTTTTAAAGGATGGCAAGAAACTACGGTTTTTGAAGTATGAACATATGCTGTTTTTATGACTTCAAGTGAGTCCTCATGCCCCAATCACAGGACAAGGATATCTGTCGGCACATATGCAATTCATTTACAGTGTATAGACAACACAGCATTCATGTCTGCTTTTGGTTAGCTCAGTGAATTAAATACCAAGGACATGTTGATGTTCTTGAGCAAAAGGATGCAAAAGATCTGTACATTTTGATATCGTCATCCATCAACACTGCCCATGAGACATGAAAGCAAGAGCTTAACGGTATGGAATAAACATCATCATAATGCCCGGGGTTTGGCATTATGATGATGTTTATTAACATCACATGGCACAAGCAATGACTAGTTTATCGCTCACTTAATTAACATATTCAGCCCTCTAAGTTTGAATGCAACTCTTTCACACACGTTTCTTCCCCTTGAAAGAACATCATTTTAAATAAATTGACATTTAATCTCCTCAATCGTGGACACATCAATCTGGAAACTGATTATCATCTATTAAAATCAAATAGATATCTACCAGCACAAATCCCTCTGTTTGTCTTTGATAATGTTGATCTCCCTCAGTTTGCTTTAGATTATTGTTTAACAGGTTTTTTGGGGGGATATTCTTTAATTATTACCATGCCTCCTCAGCTATTTGCATCCTCTGACCATGAGGAATTGTTCAGAGACCAGAATACCTCGAGAAAATTAAATAGATCATTTGGTGAACTATATTTTGAGATGTTAATATCACAAAAAGTAGGTAAGGAGAAAAAAGGCGACTTAAAGGAATGATGATTTTGCCGCCGCAGTGTGCGTGTACAGCATGTGTGGTGTGTCGTGTGTGTGTGTGTGTGTGTGTGTGTGTGTGTGCTTTCAAGCAGCTGCAGTGCTTTCAAGTCTCAGAGTATAAAGTACAGAACCAAGAAATGGAGAACAGGGGGAGTAAATGTTAAAATTACCATATTGATGGATGTTACAAAATAGGCGCTTCATCTTTTTCATCTAAATTTCAATGATGCATAATCATAATGGTCATTTGCTTTGCCCATTTGCATAGTTCTTGGAATTATTCAATTTTTAGGTCATTTTACCCACAAAGAGAAATAAAGTCTTTAAGTAGGTCATGATTACCTGTCGCCAACGACCACTTGCTGCAGCACACCTGAAGCAGTGAACACACAACTTATTTTTCTTCTTCTTTTCTGAATAAATGGTCTTAAGAAAAGACAGGGCGTCGCATGTTTATGGTCAGACTTTTGGTAGTTTTAGGACGACTAACTATTGTAATTTAATGGGAGAAAGAATTAGCCATTTTGATGGGTTGGATGTTGTTGAGATCATTAACATTGACGTACCAACACTTCCAGCAATCACACACTCAACCAACTAGCAGAAGCTGAGAAAACCGTAAACAAAAGAGGAATACGAGAGCAAAGCTCGTCATATTTATGATAACAGTGAGTGTTCACCTACGATCACACTGATGCCACCACATGCTCGTGTTGTTCCACAAACAAGGTGAAACGTTTGGTATTTATTGAACCTGGACCCTATTTACCATGTTGTTGTGTTTAACTGACAAATATTCTTTAAAATCATCCAGAATTCAGAAAATACGCTAGCAGGTGATATTGATCACGATTATCTTCTAAAGTTTGTGTTTCCATGCTAAAATTTCAGAGATTCGTGATAATTATCTCTGTAATTCTGAGAACAGTCTTCATTGGAAAAACAACTACTGTCTTTTCCGAAATAACAAGATAATTATATCAGTAGTTCTGTGCAAAGTTTCCATGGAAAGAAACTCAGCTCAATTAAAGAGATACCTCAAAACCCCAAGAGAAGCTCTCATTTACTTTGGATCTTGATTTCATGGAAGCAAACATATCCCGCCTGTTCAGTTTTTAAGTTTTATTCTGGGTTGGGTTTGAGACACTGGAAGACCTGGTAGGTATTTTGTCAACTGCTCCTCTGGACTTTGCATTTGTTCACATGTGAAGCCGACTGATCTGTTTCAAGGTAATGACGCTTCATACGAACAAGACCTTTTGACACTAACTCAGATAACACAAAGTCTAACAGTTTTCACCATGTGATATTCTACGCATTCACCGTTGCAATGCTATTCAGCATTTTTGTATATTTCATGAACAACATTTTGTCACAAGGCTCCTTTTGTTTTAATTAAAATACCAAATGTTGCAAAGACTTTGACCTGGCTGCCTTTGATTTTTTTTCCACAAAACAGCGCTATAGATACACTCATCTTTGTGTTTGCATAAATTGTCCATGGATAGGCTGCTGCAGGTTCTTCGCTAAGGTCTCCATAGCAACACCTTGTCATCTGTGGTTAAGTCAGTCTGTGCAGCACTGGTGTCACAGGGAAATACAGCCTCAGTACCCATCACAAAGTGACAGTGCAATTTATTTTACTCCCTAATCCTGTCTCCCAACCCTCCCCCAAAAGAAGCATCAACACCTGCATTACTTATAGAGAACTACGATAGTGTTCTCAGTCACTTTTAAACGCTTTTAGTGCTAAAAATATATTTAGCTTCCTGACTGAATAGTACATTAAAGTCCATATAGTTATATGGGCTACCAGTGTCTTCATCAGTTTGGCTTTCTTTAAAATCACAAGGCATTTGCATTTCTCCAAGGAAAGGTCCATTTTAAAACTTAAGTCATGTAAATGGGTGAGATTGTTGTCATGGTCTTATGACACGGGGCGCAGACAGCTCATCCGAACACTGCAAAGCAAATCTACATAATCCATCAATACGCTGTAAAGCTTTGCGCCTTCAAGAAGACTGAGGCGATCGATAATTTCCCGCAAGTATTGACAGGACTTTAAATGATGGCTTAATACAATGTGCACCCTGGAAACATTTTTTCACAGTTTCTCCATTATCCCATTGTACGTTTGTTTCAAAGACTAATCCTATTCATTTCAGGAGACTGGGCATAAATGAAGTGAGTTTGATCAAAATATGTTCTCTATGTTGTGTTGAGATATAAACGGCTTCACTCAGTAGCTGTAATCATACATGCATCATACATGCGTAATCGCCATAATGGACCATGACATGCCTGGCTCAAGGATAAACATTAGGAGGAAAAGAAAGTTGATGCACTTGAGATCTAGCTTGTTGGACAATGGCTGCAATATTCTTGTGACAAAAGAACAATGTTGCTACCAATCCAGTTTACATAATCCAGCTCTGTAATGTAAACTGAAATGAAGAGCTTGCTTAAAAACTATTGTGTAGAAGTGTATTATTAGATACTATAGTGTAGGTTTGGCCATTGATGTGTACAATAACATTGGACAAGTAAATTGAGGAGATTGTTGCAGACGTCAACGGTAAGATGATAAATACTTAAATGAAATAACAAAAATAATTACATTTTAAAGAACAATACACTTATTCCAGAAAATGCTTAATAAATCTAACTTGCCACAAGCCTGGTAGACCATGTTGGATACCTAAAACGAAGGTGTTTTCGTTCATGGTTTCTGTCTTTTGATGTTTCGGTAGGGACAGTGCACATTAATAAAGCATCACTATAAATGCGCCAGAGTTAGCCAAGAGGCTATTTTTCATCTGCAATCTCTGGACAGAGAACAGAGAAGTGCCACAATCCCACGGTGCCCAGTCTTCTATAGTTTTCTAATTTCCTTTGTATGTGTTAGAGAAGACCACATCTGAGGGTTTCGGGAGATTACTCAGTCATCAAAGCTGTGCAGTCTATGGTTCAATGGTGAATCCTAATTGACGGGTAGAGCAGGAAAATAACTTAATGTGTCAGTAAATGATGCTCATGCAGATTTTACTTGACGCAGTAAAGAACTCACATTGTCCTACCTTATTAGCATAGCAAAAACACAAAACAGCATCTCTCTGAAACAGAGTCCTTCACTGCCAATTTTAATCTACAATATGATAATGAAGTAATGAAACCAACATGACGTCACACTAACTTTTAACTTTGACCCCTAGGTGGACTTTGTGCCAAATTTGCTGAAATCCCCTCTCGGCATTGCTGAGATATCACGTTCACTAGAGTGGACAGACGAGCAACCCAAAAGATATTGCCCTCAGCTATGGCCGTCGCCGGCACAGAGGCATACGCATGTTGGCAACTTAAAATGCTTTTACTAACCGTTGTTGGTTGCATGCTTTAAAAAATGTTTCTCTCTCAACAGTTAATAAACTACTAAGTGTGTATGAAGCAACAACCATGTGACTAAAGAGATTTGGCCAATGGACATAAATACTCAGAGATGGAGGTCCTTCTGGACAACACAAATCTCTCAGAGCACTCATACAGATTATCGGTACTTAATTATTATTTATCTGCAACCAAGTGATGTAAATTAACATAATAGACAGCGCCAATTGCTCCAAAACAGCGGAGTGCTGTTTGTTTAGCCCAAAAGGTCCAATTATCTCCAGACGCTGTACTCAGCCCCCCTCCCGCAACCCCCAACCTAGAACAATTTAACGAAAGCATTCAACACAGCCTTTTTATTTTTATTTCAGCTATCTGTTGTGTTGTGTGTCCCAGCATGATGCAGACCCAGTGGAGCATGATGGGCAAATATGAAGAGAAAAAACATCTTGGACCAATATGAAAGGCGAAGGAGTGAGGAGGAATGTCTGGAAACGCCGTCTCACACCGCAAGAGCCTCAAGGTATTCTGCTCTGCACTTGAAAAGACTGAAAACTGACGACTTCTCCCCTTTTGCTGCCTATGATGTGCATCTTGCAAGCTTCTAAGTGCAGGCAGCTTAGGAGAAGTCAACGAGAAGCCCAATGGATCGCTGTTGAACTAGTAACAGCAAAGGATGTGCTGAAGAGCTGGGGGAATATGGGCTAAGTGGGCTGTGAAGGGTTGGAACACTTGGAGGTGGAATTTGACAAGTTGACGCTTCTATTTACATATCGAGATGGTTATAAATGTGTGAAAGACAGAGTCATTCAGAGTATAACAGTCAGTTATATTAAAGTGATAGTTGATGGAAGCTTATGAAACTAAGTATTGTCTCTGTTTATGAGTAAGGGCTCAATTTCTAGTCGCAAACAGATGGCATATGTTCTTAGGCAATGTTTTAAAGACATTTAAGTGGCTAATATATCCTGGAGAATATAAAGGTTTGAAGGACTAAAAGTCATAGTCCTATTTCAACACTGACAAAAATAACTGCAACTAAGCAATACTTTTTTCTTATTTATTCATTTCTTAGTATTCTATTATACATTTACTATTCATTTAGTCACTAATTCGTTTACTATTAATTTAGTCACTAATATGGTAGATATTAGCTATTTTTACTTGATAAATGTGGTTAAAAGCGTTAAAAGTGTCTTCCAGCTCATTGTTTTTTTATTACACCACTCTCATTTACCTTGTTTGGATGCTACATGCTCAACACAACAGCAAACAAATAAAGTTTACTCTACATTCATCCATCCATTTTCAGCCGCTTATCTGGGGTCGGGGTCGCGGCGGCAGCAGGCCCAGCGGGCCGACCCAAGCTTCCCTCTCACCCGCAACACTTTCTAGCTTATTCTGGGGGATCTCGAGGCGTTCCCAGGCCAGCTGGGAGAAATAATCCCTCCAGCGTGTCCTGGGTCTTCCCCGGGGCCTCCTACCAGTTGGACGTGCCTGGAAAACCTCTTATGCGAGGCATACAGAAGGCATCCAAATTAGATGCCCGAACCACCTCAGCTGACTCCTTTCTAGACGAAGGAGTAGCGGCTCAACTCCGAGCTTCTTCCTGATGTCTGAGCTCCTTACCCTATCTCTAAGGCTGAGCCCGGCAACCCTCCGGAGGAAACTAATTTCGGCCGCTTGTATCCACAACCTTGTTCTTTTGTCCATGACCCAGAGTTCGTGACCATAGGTGAGGGTTTGAAAGTAGACCGACCGTCCGACTCGGCTCCCTCTTCACCAAGATGGCCCGGTGCAGCGCCTGTTTGACTGCTGCAGCCGCACCGATCCGCCTGTCGATCTCCCGCTCCACCTTATCCTCACTCGTGAACAAGACCCCGAGATACTTGAATTCCTTCGCTTGGGGCTGGCAGTTTGTCCCCACCTGGATGAAGAGATGCACCGGTTTCCGGCAGAGCACCATGGCCTCAGATTTGAAGGCGCTAACTCTCGTCCCTGCCGTTTCACACTTAGCTGCAAAAATCCCCAATGAATTCTGGAGGTCACGGTCCGAGGAGGCAAACAGCACCACATCATCCACAAACAGCAGAGGCGATCCCGAGGCTCCCGAACTGGATTTATCTACGATTCTGAATAATGTATTTAGGAGCCATACATTTATCTCAGTAGGTGGAGGAGATCAAAATTGAGGTACAATGAGATGCTTCACTAAAATGACTGCTGATGTCATTCCTTGCTGCTCAACGTGTAAACAAGCAACGGTTTGCTTGTGAATTCAATACATCTATTGACATAACCCATGCACAACCATTGTTGTAATGTAATTGAAATGTATCAATGTATCAACGGCACACTACATCAAGAATTAAAAAACAAGCTGACTGAAGGGTTTTCAGAATTTTACAAGGTTAGATGCAGATTATTTGTTGGAATTTAAATGTCACTTGGACTATTTTAGCATTTGACATTTGAAGGAAAAAGGAACCACTTCGCACTCATTTAGGGATGTAAACAAGCTGCTGTTGGGGTTTAAGTTTTGTGATCAACAGTGCCCCTCTTGCTTAAAACTGCTCCTGCAGCCACTGCTGAGATTATGGGCCTCTGCTATAATCATAAAAAGATCTGGCCTTATTCTGCCATATCCATCTCCCACTCACTGAAAACCTCTTAATTGATAAATGAGGATTTTATGGGAAATGGCAGCAGTCGTTATGCCGGTGATTTTCCTTCAAATATATCTGCCACTTGGCTGGTGGAGGAGAGGATGAACAACAACTCTCTTGGACCCTGAAAAGACAGAAAGACATGTGGGCTGGCAATGCCACGTCGGCAGGGGGTAAAAAGCGAAGTTTGGATGATTGATAGAGACTTAAAATGGAAGGGGGACACCCACCTTCGCTTTCATCACGCCTATATAGCCACAGCATCCGTAATTTCCACTGACTGGAATCAGGATGGGTCTAATGAAAAAGAACTGTGCTCTTTTCCTCATCTTTATAGGCTTTCTCTATCTCTATGTCCCTGTCCTTCCTCGTTACTTGCACCCAACTGCTCTCTCTGCTGACGATTTCTCTATTGACAAAGTGTACTAATGAAATGTCACCTCCGACACCTGGCTGAGAGGATTGATGTAGCACAACTTTTTTTTAGTTTATTTGAATTTTCCTTCCCTAAACTTTCTCACACTTCTGGCACTGGTTGTTTTTCTCACATCTCCTATCCATTTCACAACATTGGACATTCAATTGTATATTTCCTCCATGCCCATTTGTAACTAATGATTGGTTTCAAAATCTGCTATCAAACAGGCCCTTGGGAGACATTATTAAAGACTCTAGTATTGATGAACGTCACCTAAATCATTTTTGCCCTCGGTAAAAATTGAAGGGGACCAATGGACATTCCATTAAATATAATACATTATTCTGGAGCCTACATGGCATGATGGACAAAATACTGTGACCTGCTCAGAAAGGTATTATACAGTTTTCCTGTCTTGTGTCTTTTAGTAGTTGTAGTTTAAGCAAGTATTCTTCATTGGAACGGAGAGATCCCTGCATTTTAAATCCTTAATTACAAATCAGTTTGCCCTCTTTATCCATGAATCCCCCGGTCTTTGTTCTCCAAATGCCTGCTGACTAGTGATGCAACGAATCATGAAACCCATGCGGATCTAATCACGGATCAAAGACACGGATCGGATCACAAATAGGATCAGAACAAAATAAAAAAAGGGAGCAAATATCCCTTTTGGAGATGACTGATCATGTTTTTTTTTGGACGATGCAGATACTTGCAGATCATCGATGATCCATATTGGCAGATGCAGATCCTTTTCTTGTTTGATTATCGCAGCTAGTGTACAAAGCTCCAGGCTTTTTATTGCCACCATCCCAAACATAATTTCAACAACTCTGAAGTCAGTGTAAACGTTATCTTTTTATTTCGATACAGTAATGTATAGTGTTAGTGTACGAAACATCTTGTCATTAGCAGTTTTAACGCCTTATAGGCTGCGTAGAGGTAGTCTACAGGTCATAGTTCCCTCTCATAAATTTTACAAGTTTGCCCAAGAAGCCATTTTCACTGAACAGACCCTGAACGCATCACAGTGTAATGAAACAGAACCTTTGTTCGTTGTCCATTGGTCACGTTACTCTCTCTCCTCAGGTCAGAACAGATTAGTGGTTGACAGACATTATATGGGAACAGTGTCCTGATCACATATTTTACTGAACATTGGCAGATAACAATCGTCAGTAAACCACTACTGCTCACTATAGTTTTGCTGTACACTCCATAAGAGTAATTAACATTTTAAATAGGATCTGGATTGTGATATTAAATATGAGATAATAATGCTAAATAGAGCATGATGCTGAGAAATTGTCGCAGCGAGCATAGAGACACCAATGTCTGAATAAAGGAGAAATTGCCAATGAATTGATCATTAAATAAAGTGTTCACACTCTTTTATAAATGTTTAGTCATGTGACTTGAAGTGTATTAGTGGCTGATAGCTTAAAGGTTCAATTATTAAAGCTCCGACAGGCTGAGCCACGACGTCACCTCAAGGCCTTTGGATCTCCGTTTCAGTGACCTTGAGTAACCACAATTGGACGATATGGAATACAAAACAATCTCTCATCCCTCCCACTAAGAGCGAACCCGTGGTAATGCCATTCGCGCCACAGGCGTGTCGGAGAACTTCGGTGGTCTTCAGGTTAACCAAGAGTTTACTTTGCCCGCTCTGGGCTACTGTCCACATGTCAAAGGATCTTTGGGCAAGATACTAAACCCAAAATTGCTCTCAAACGCTGTGTGTGAATGGGTGAATGTTGCTATGTAGCGCACAGTGCTTTAAATGGTTGGAGGAATAGAAAGATTCCAAATAAATCAAAGCCCATTTCACATTTATCATTTACTCTAAGGCCAAAATAACTAATGCTGTATAGGGCAGTGCATTTAATTGGAAAACACGGTTGGATTGAGGCATTACCATCATTTGGGCCTCATTGGTGATTTGCTAATCCTACTTGCTCTGCAGGGGTGGTTACAACGGGTGAAAAGTGTTCATTCCCCAAAGGAGCTGGCTAACCCAACTGCAAACCATCTAGTCATGTCTGAAAATGTAATGCAAACTTTCTTGTCCAAACTCATAAAATAGACACAAACAGGGGGGTAATTGGATTTAGAAATTACAACATTCCTATTATAATAGCAAAAATAAACTAACTACATACAATAGAGGTCAAACTTTTGTCACTGAGGTTTTTAATGATCGTTAGCTCATATTTATCCCAAGATTTGAAATAGCTTGTGCAGCTTAAATTTGAATTGCAAATTCGGCCGGTTTTAAGAGATGTACAAATGTGTGGAAATTTAAAGGAAATAAGCGCTGTGAGGTAAATTGGATCACTCTCAGTTAATAATCTTCTATTGTGGTCCAGCATTCAGAGTGAATCACTAACAGGGTTACAGCCTACATTTTCAATTAACACCCAGAGCTCTTTTAATTAGAAATAACTGCTCATATTACCATAAAAACACCTATGCACTGACCCTCTTCAGAGAATGTACTTTAATCTACAAATTCTATTCAAGCTGCAAACGTGGCACACTCTTGTTGTGTGTCCACACCTATTGCTCACCAGCAAATGGCAAATTGGCAAATCAACAGTGAATCACAGAAGACTGCTTTGTGGGCGTCTCAACTTTCTAACATGTTGCATCTCTCACCACACCTCAATCATATGTCAAAGCAGGTGTTCTGCCTCTGACAGCTGATGTACAACACCTGCTTCAATTCACCGGTGATTTACCCTTAAAATCACTCGACAGGAGGCGTCTCAGGATGCGCCAACGCCTCAGGTTTACCCGCACCTACTCAGAATAATAGGTGCATTTGTTGACACTAGTGCTGGATGCTTTAAATCTGCCCAGTGCATAAATGTCTGCTGTGTGTATTCTGCCACTTGTATTTAACACCTTGAGGGGGAGTAAATAACTGCTTAATACTGTTAACTCTGTGACTTATTTTTCATTTGTGCTATATTTCCAGCTATAATGCCATTCACAAGAGAAACAGCTAAAACTAAATGTATTTTTACAAGAAGGATTTTACTTCATGTCGAGGCTCCATCTGTATACTTTGCTGTTGTGATTGGGAAAAATAAAGAAATGGATGACTCTTAGCAGCTAAACATAATATAGCCCTGGGTTCACTAGATTTCCATTATGTCTCACTTCTTCGCACATGTACTTCTTTTGTTTTCATGCTCGTTGCGTCAGATGTTTAAAGATGTGAGACTTCTCTCCGTAATCTAGATTTACATGGACAGGTGACTTCATTAAGTGAACCACTGAGAGCCGGCAGTCATCTTCATGTCAGATGAAAATGGAGTTGTCAGAATGGATTGAGATAGTTACAGAGCACCTGACTGCCGGGCAGCATAGTGTAGTTGACTGCCTCTGTGACCTTTCAGACACCAACACGTTTACAAAATGGATACAATTATGTGCAAATGAACAATATGTGTAGCAGTATGGATCACTGGTAATTGTCAACTGGTATTGGCAGCAAGACAAAGGGATCAGTACATGTCTAAAGAATATAATGTCTCCCTTTGTTTCTTATGTGCATTGTCTGATGTTACAGCAATATGGTTAATGGCTGGTTTGGCACACACTTTACTTGGTTAGGGGGAAAAACATTTTTAGTCAAAAGTACCAATTCATTATGTTAGGGCAGTGGTTTTCAACAGCTGTGCCGCAGAACACCAGTGTGCCGTGGGAAAATGTCCAATTTCACTTAATCGGTCCAAAAAAATATCATTTTGTTGCCACAAATAATGTTCCATTGTTGAGCACCTGAGGCTGCAATATAGTGGCTGTAATGAAATACTCCCCATGCCAGTAGTTAGTGCAATAATTACCTACCATATATGCTGTATTGTGCTACAATGTGACATTTTGTAACTTTTGGGGTTGTTTGTGTGCCCCACGATTGTTTAATTGGAGAAAATGTGCCGTGGCTCAAATAAAAGGTTGAAAAACACTGAGAGGACCTTCATTGATTTGAAGATTTAAAGTAACCAAGTGGTTCAGGTGGGGGAATACTTGCAGTTATGGTTAAAAGAAACTATCATTGACCTTAGGAAAGGGGAAACAAACTCTGGTATGAAAGTCTAACGTTTTGTAACACAGCCGGACTCCAAACGGACAAGCGTCTAAATTCCATTTTCCTCTAACGTGGGTCACTTGAGCTTGAACAGAAACATGTTTACATGTAAGCGTGCTTAATTGCTAATTGGATAATCGAGCCTCCCTACATTGTCTGTCGTCCCGTTCAGTAACTACCTGTATCGTTTCTAATCCGATGCTCCATTTGCAAGAACCCATCTCTCAGTGCTTTGACTCAAAGACTGAGAGAACCAAACGTCACAATAATATAAATTACACTCGACCAATGTACGTCTTCAGCTGCGGTAATGTGAGCTTCTAAAGATATCAAAAGCAGCAGCTTTAGCTCATCACTGAATCAACAAAGTGCAAATACTCCAGTCAACAAAAGTGGGCTACACATCTTCCAGTTTCTGTCATCCAGTCGCAGCGTTCAGAGGCAGGGGACATGCAAATCCACCCGCGTCACGATCCAGAAAACAAAGGAGGAAACACTTGTACGCTTTCATCTTTGACTCTGGTATTTGTTTACAAACAGCTCCCTCCCCCTTCATTTGTGTTATTTGCATTTACTGCGAGGTACTACATGATAATAATGACATTTTTATTGCTAAGTCTCTTTGTCTCCCTCAAAGCGGAAATCATAGGCACATCCTTGGGCTAAAGAAGCATCACTCTGTAGTGAGACACTGGCACAGCCGACATCACATTAAAACACAGACACCCCCTCGGATGGCATTTGCTTGATTTGTTTCTTAGATGGAAACATACAAAGGAATGGAGCAATAAAAAAGTGGAATACAATAAAAGAATCCTCTTCGCTGGAATTTGATTTCCGGGGGGGAAAGGTGTGTGTGAGTTGCCCCTGAGTGACTTTTTGACAGCCGTTTGTTTTTGAAGAAGCGCCGGGGTAATTTATTTATTTCTCTGACAGACTGTGGATATGCAAAGCGGCTTTTCACTCTTTGCTCTCCGTATGGAATAATTCCTTGAGCCCTCTTTGTTATTCATTGTTTGAACAACACCGAGACGCGGTGTGCGATGTATACAAACACTTCCCCTCTTAAATGCGAAGACTCTGAAAGAATAAATCTGCTGGCTGCAGGTAATATTAAATACAAAAACATATCCACTTCAAATAAAATACAATCAAAGATAATAAGTTTATGTGACTAATGCTTACCCTACCTACATTCATAATGCTGATTAAAAATTAACCGCATCAGTTGACTCAGACTTAAGAGCCAATTTGTCATGATAATTGGAGGAGAGGAAACAGAGTACAATGGACTTGAAGCAGCATGTTGATTAGAATTGATGACCACTTTCAGTGTCTTTACATTTCTTGTGTGCAACAAAACGACTGGAGAGCGTGACTGGTAAGTTGAAAGATGGTGAAAAAGTGTTGCTGTAATGTTAATTCCATGTAGCATATTATAAGACAACGGCTTTAAGATGTCATGGTCATTTTGAGCAACTAAATTAGCATAACTTAAATTGAAAATTCCTTCTGTTATCTGCTAAGATACGATGGCTAATGACGAATCCAAAGTTCAAACGTGACATTAAGCAGTGCTGAAACTCCTGCTGGTCTGTAATCATCACAATATTTATCCCCCCCCCCCCTCCTCTCACCCCTATTCCTGCCCCTCAAATAACACCCACTCTCTATGGAGTACACATGTTTGTTAAAAAAAAGGGGGAAAAAGGTGGACTATATCAATTTTATATACTGTGATTCTCTTCTTTACAGCCTCTTTCTGCCAAAGGCTTCATCAATACAGCAATTACTTTTATTAATGTCAGTGCTCCACTGAGATATTGATCAGAGCTTCTATCATTCCAATGATCACATTTCAGGCTGTAATGTGAAACTAAAGGGTCAATAAAGATGTCTTATTTTATTCCCACATATGGCCGGTTCAGTGGTTGGAAGAACTGAAGATGTGCATCTCTACAATAAACATCTTCAGTTTCATTGAAGAGCGCCCTTAGCGCCCATCACAGCCGCTGTTGATACGTTTGCTTTGTTTCAAATGACAATTCCCTTCAGATTGCGCTCGTTCTTGTGTTATAGTACTTTCTCTCCATGGTCTTGGCATAGTAAGTGTCCTTATTGGGTTCATGTATTATTGACAGATGTTGTATTTTTTTTAAGTAAACACTGTAAAACACTACACAAAACAAATGAATATTGCTGAATATGCGCCACCTGACATATAAACGACAGCAGATAGTGACTTTAAAAGTATTGTTTGGCATGAAAGCCATTACGAAAAGTCTCGTCATAACAATAGGCCTCATTCACCAACACTGTATTGTTTTATGGACTAATCTGGGATTCATAAGCGTTTTCTCACCTGAATGTATTAGTTTAACTGCCTTAGGTCACGCACAGGCACACACAAGGAATGTCCAGAAAGTTCTTCTTATGTAAAAAGATAAATGCAGCTCATATTAAAACCACATTCATTCAAAAAAGTTTGAATAAACAACATTTAAAACCCTAAATGTCCTGACACATTAGTCAACTAAAGTGTGGTCATATTTTATGATGCTATCACACGCACAAAAGAAACAAATTATTTGATGCTGTTTTGGTTATGAATATAACTTAATGTGCTGACAGATTGCTGTTAAACCGCCCAATTAATACAGGAGAACGGCGGCAAGCGAAATGTTTCTGACAAGATGAATGCCAACAAATATAGATTGCAAAATATGTTAATTTTGGAAATGATTATATAAATCTCGTTTCAATAAATGTCTTTTACAGCTCTATAATGCAAATAATATTAGTGAAATATTATTGGTCATAAAACTAAATTTCACAATAATTTCTTGAACATGTCTGTCCAATAATTGAGTCTTTAATGATGCTGAATCAATAAACTAACAAAACTTTTCTGGTGCGCACATTTCATAAATCTAATGGTAACTGTGTTTGTGCACATTTTGTGTAATATTTTACGGCACATATTACTGAATAATGCCCGATATATCTTAGAAGATTACACTATGTCCCCATATGTTTATGTCCAACATCCTTTATCAGAGACCTCTATCAAAGTCTTTTTGTTTGTTTGTTTTCTCTGAAAGAAATGAATGAATAAATCCTGGCGCCGCAACGGACGGCTATAAACTTTAATTTCCTGCCCAAGTCCATTTTCTTCATCTTTCCCATGTCCCCCTGTAATTTCTGTCTCCTCTACAAAGACAAAGATTAAAGAAAAAGAAGAAAATGCACAAAGGAACATAGCAGATAAAAGCGATATGCTTCATATTAACTGTAGGGAGAAACCTTGATATCCCCACAGTCCTTTGCCTGCTCTTTGTTATCAACACAACACAGTATCGTATCGAGAAAAAAAAACAACCTCGGAGAGAATTCTCGAGAAACACCATCATGTGCGATAACGCTGTGGTGAGGTGCCCTTTACTTGCAGATAGGGCATATAATGAGGTAAAAAGGGGGGAAACATTGGATTAATAATACATGGGTCATTTGTAAATCAATGGTGGGGCATCAGGCCAGTGAATAGGCTTGAGGATTTATTCTGATTACAGAATGGCAATAAAGGGCCATTTACAACCTGAATGGGACAGCCAGTAATTAAGAAGCCCGCCTTAAAACAAAGGGAGAAGGAGTTCTGTGGGAGTATGCCGTTAACTCCGGGGAGGACCACTGCATGTTAATGGCCATGCTGTATTTCACCTGCAGTTGGTGGACAAGACCAAGAAAGCCAGTCCTCCAGGAAAATGTGCAGTAGCCATCCATCTTATTATAATATTTGGACCGCACTGCAGCATAATACCATCGGCCTGCAATGGATTTGCTGCATTGTGAGGTGGAATATATTGAAAATTAAATGTTTTGGAGACGTTTGGGGTACTGCAAAGTTTTGCGCTGAACCAACATGGGTTGGAAATGTACACCTCAGGCTTTAAAATAACCCGAGTTGATTGTCAGAGGTGCAGCCACTTTCATACCAATCATGATGCTTTCCTTGGGTTATTCTAATTAACTTCCACTTTATTGTACCAGATTGCAAATATACCAACATATTGAATACATTAGTGTCAATCCGATTTCATCCCCTCGACAACATGATGGATTAAGTGCTGGTGGCGGCAGTCGGCCACCTCTTTAATTGGTTTGCCGAAATGTTTTATGAAATCAAGATAAAATTCAATCAATCCACCAAAACTGCTGATTCATCCTAAAACGCCGAGGGGACATTTTGATTGATCTCGGTCGTCAAGGGGGCTGCAAAGGTGATATGTGCCCGAGCTGCAACAGCTCAAGGTTAAACAGCGCTTGCAGTTTGTTCTCTATGACAGGGGGTGGGAGGTGGAGGGGTGCACGCCAACGCCCACACAGGGAGGAGAAGCCTTTGGATTTTACTGCAGGACATACTGCTGCTACTACAAATGCTCAGCACGAGGAGCGTTACAGATGAGATGTGATGGCTGAGACGTTCAGAAGCTGGAATGTACAGTATGATCAATCTCATACCCGGTGCCAAATTGACTGTGCTCACTGCACGAAGCCTTTCACAATTTGTTCATTCATTTAACCATCAGACTTTCAATGGAAATCAATGATCATTACTTTTGTACCAGCTAAGAATTGTTTTCTCTATTTCTTTGCTTGGCTTGGTAACGATTTATGCAATGTTGTCCTGAGAATTGGTCATGCTGTAAATCATTCTTATGTGCTCAACACAATGAATGTGTGTGCAGGGCTGCAACTAAAGCATCATTTCATTTCTGGTAATCTTTTGGTTGACAAAATGTCACAAAAAGTAAACTAAATGCTCATCACAAGTTCACAAAGCTCTTTTTCGGACCATCACACCCAAACCCAAAGGAATTCAGTTTACTATCAAAGATGGTGCATGGAAACCACAAAGTATTGAGACACTGAAATCACTAAATTGCTGGCATTTCAATCAAAACAAGACAAAGACTCTACAGCGTACTTAGGCAGCGTTGCTTTTAAACAATGTCTGAACTTTACATGCTTGTAATGACAATGTTAAAAAGCTGACGTTCAGAAGGTTACATGTTAACACACGCTACTGTATATCGCACCAGACCAAACGTAATGCTGATTTCATGGCAATCCAGCCAATAGTTGTCAAGATAGTTTATAAACAACCAAAACATGTCAACATCCTACATTGGCCACAGAAAAAAAGTAAAATGATCACAGAAACCAGTAGGATCCATCCTCCGGGCACCACACATGCCTGTACAAAATGCCACAGCAGTCCGTCAGATAGTTGTTGAGATATTTCACTGTGGCCCAACTTGAGCCCACCAAGTTTGGCACAAAACCATAGCACTCTGACCTCACCAGCTGGACATGGTCATCTGCCCCGGTCCTCTCGACCACAGCACGGGGAATCTGGGTGACGGGGGTAGGAGAGGGGTCTCTTGTCCATGACAATCAAAGACAGCACATAAGCCTGCTGTATTTAGGAGAGGGAGGACCAGCCGAGTCTCTGGATCAAAGAGTTGCTCCAAAAACACTGGAACGCAGATTCTATGAATTCTATACAACCTAAATAAGACACATGTTCCTGCATGGCTCTGGGCATTTTGATCGTCAAAGGTTTGTATCTGTATTGGTATTTGAATCACACATGTATGCATATATTATTGATATCTAGTAAACAATATTTGCTGCGCTCAAGTGTGGTCGTTTTGCCTGGTTGATTTTTTCCATCAGGAAGAAAGTGGCTGACTGGACAATCAATATTTCCATCCCTCATAATGACTCAAAGGACAGATCTCTAACATTGTTGCTGATTAATATTCTGTCAATCAACAAATCAATTAATTGACTAATCATGTCAGTTGTAATGAAGTTTCAACACCTTCACCGGACAAAGTGTCAGACTGCTCTGCATTGGAGATGCACTGAGAAATGCTCTGTTGTATCTTGATGTGATTTTCAGTGTGAAAGTCTAATTATGCTTTAATGGATTTTGTAATTGCGAAGAAATTGCTTTTTTTTGGAATGAGGATTGATGTTTTTATACAAATTAAATTGATTTTGAATTAACAGCTAATTGAGCATAAATCAGGAAATCATTTTGTATTGAAAGGCAAAAACAACCATTGAGTTTTTCTTACATTTGCTAATGTTGCAGGTTGAGCTGTAATAGGAGTTCGCCGGCTGCCTGCAGCTGTGATTCACCATATCCCTTGCATAGATATTTTTCTACAGTGTGTCATATACTATTTGGGATGTCAGCTGAAATGAGAGGACGGTTGAAATGCAAAGCCGTTTTCTTGCTTGTTCCATTGTGGAGCTCAGCCATGTTGCGTGCCTATTGTATGGCTGCCTCCAAGTTATCTGTCAGGCCTGGCAAGCACCCTATTATTTTCTGCCATTTGACTGTCCCCTCTGCCACAGTGCAACACTTCTGTCCTGCCATGTGATCAATCTGATTCTTTTGACATCTAGCGAACAGTATCTAGTGATCTGTAATGGCGGTAATGTTTCCTGTCAAAAAACGGTGCCGGGAAATAGGATGTGGGAGAGGGAGAGAAAGCTAAAGTGTGAATAAGAGACTCAGAGAGAGGAAGAGGAGATAACAGAGAAAGGCAGACAACCTTTATGGGAAATAGCACAGTCCAAAGTCAGAACCACGGAAGGTTTATTGTTGTTGCATCCCTTGCCTTCCCCCTTACATCTGCAGTCTTATCCCATTTTTTTCCACGCCTATGAGTAAGACAGAAAGCCAATCAGGGAACCTCGGTGTGTATGTCCACAACAGAGCAAAGCACACATTTCTGAGAGGTTGTTAGTTCAAAATTGCTTATTCCTATTGATTGTTTGAAAATTTGGAGGTCGGGCACAGAATACGCAAACAGAATGGCATCATAATTCCACTGCTACTACTCACATGTCGCCTTTTAAGGAGACGCCGTGGCGGCCGGCTTTTATTCTATACACAGCATCACTGTCACTCACAAAGCCGTAAAGGGCCTTGTTAGCCTGTTGCTATTTTCGATGTCACAGAAAAAGACCGGCTTTATATTTCTTCAAACTGGAAACGACTGAGGCCTCATTCAATGCCAAGATAGACTGTGAGGACGAATGTTCACAAAGTGTCAGAAAGAATTTCACCTGCTTGTCGCTTAACCAGAATTTGGAAAAGGAAAAGAAAAAAAACAGAGCCTGATTATGACGGTATTTTACAGGAGATATGTAATGATGTATTATTACCTAAACTGTTTCCATACTAATATACCCTTATATTACGTATCGGTAAAGTGGTAAAGTGTGTACTCTCTCGACTGGGTGCATATATTTGCTTTGTAGCGTTACATAATTGGTGTTGTGCCTGTCAAACATTTCATTCAGCTTGTAGGGACATTCTAAGTTTTACTTGCAATGGAAATTCTGCATTCAGTCCATTCAACGCTTCTCACAAAAAGCAACAATTGGAAGAGAAATGGATATGCAGCAAGCAAGCAAACGCAAAGAAAAGCTGTAACACTCCTTATAGAGGCAAACCACCTCAGAAGGAAAACAAACTTAGTACGTATATCTCACTAGCTGCATTAACAACGTTTTGTGTTGCACTATAGTATCAATCTGCAAGAATGCGTGACAGTGAACGCACCTGGTGGAAACTTTTATGTAATGACTTCTGCCAACAATATATTCTCTGGAGAAAAAATCCAAAATATCGTTAGGAAAGAGCAGAAACAACTACGTCTAAGATGAGTTTACGTCCCTGAAGCTGTAATAAACTAGATTTATATGTTACAAATGAGGAAAGAAAGATATGCCAAAGATGGCACTTGTCGTAACAAACGGAGAATTATCACTCAACTTGCAGCTCTGATTAACCAAGTGCACACTACCTCCAGCACCAAACAGTAGACAGAGAGAGTTAGAGAAAGTTAGTTGGTGACCAAAGTGCAACATTGCTGGATATTTCCCCCAGAGGTTGGACATATTTGTTTATGAAATAGATTTGCATTTCTTCAGAAGTTCAAGAAGTTTAAGATTCAATCATATCCAAAATAATATAGGTTTTGTTGGGAACTATTTTTAGGTGCTGATTAAAACACATTTGCTGCTTCAATAAGTATTTCCGGCATTATGATGGAATGACAATTCTCAATCATTTTTGGATAACACATGGCACGGAAAAATAAGCTATATCCGGCTTTGGATAGACAGAGAGAGTTTGGATGAATTGTTCAAAAAAAGATTTGTTAATTTTGGTATTTTCATTAAAAAAAAAAAAGTTCCTAAGAGTTGAAAATATAGAATATCTTCAGACGGCCTTTCAATAGCCAGAAAAGTTGTAATTCTCTTTTAAATATGCTGTTGCCTTCTTGTAGTCTTATTGTAAGACAAGACTTGAAGCTATCGTTGTTAGCACCCTGCAAATAATGTGTGCACTCTATGAAGGAATAGAACGAACATGCTTTTGTAATATTGTTTACTACAGTGCAGCAAAAGACACAGCCATATTTGCCAACAGCCCTAAAGAATACAATCTGAAGAAAGTCTGCAATCTAAAAATGAAGAGATGAACACTGCAGCGGAAGAGCAGCAGTAATTTGGACTACATTCAATTTTCTGCAGACAAATAATGAAGCTTTGAGTAATCCGAACCGACTGGGAAATGGCTTGTTTTGGTTCTGGCATGTCAAATCCTCAATCAGTCATTTCCCTATAGGTGCATATTTGTACCCACAGACACTCACATTTGGGAATTGAATTAAGAGTAACAACAGTAAGCAACAGTAATCAAACTTGTGCAATATCACTTTAAAGAAAAATCCAGCAATTACATCTTTTTCACACTATTTCATGTCAAAAGACTCTCTCTCCCTTTCTCGCTCTCTCGCTCTCCGTTCCACAATGACAGACCTTAAACATTATATCCAAATTGGATCTGGGAGATGCGAGCGTAGTCTGCATCTGCTCCGAGAGACATATACACTGAGGCGGCTGATTGTTCGAGGAGGCACTGAAAATTGCGCTGTCATGGTAGAAAATGCTGAGAGATTAATATGGCTGCATTTCGCTGCCATCATCTCGCTTGCATTATCAAGTAACAAGCGCTGGTGAAAGAAGAAGCAAAAATAAGAAGACACTGCTCCACCGCTCAACCTGAGATGCGAGTGTGACATTATGTTGACAATTGTGTGTGTGGAGACCGTTCAGACAGGCGCTGGCATATCAATGCGAGCCATTACGCTCTATAGTAGATTGGCTTAGCTTTGTGCTGAGGTGTAATTGCGCAGCTGTCTGGCATTAGTCCTCCTAAACAAATTGGCTTGGGGAAGACTGCTTTCCAAATCTACCACTGCGGATGCTCTATGATGCACACACAATCTCCCTTTGGTCTTTTTGATGATTATTAATGTCACAATTTGCAGGTATGTATCATTACATAGAGATTTGTTTTTACGTTATCGCTCAAAGAGGTCAGAATGTGTCGACTGCATGCACACCGCCAGAAGTCTAGCAATATGAAAGATGTGGTCTTTACATCCAAATAGTTTGTCTTCATGGGCATGCGTTAAACTCTTCCTGATCACGGCTCTGTCGTGGGGTCTCGTCCATGTAAAATCTTACGCTTCGTGGTTTCATACATGCTCACAAAATGTGATTTCAGTTGTGTTTGTGTGCCTCCCACAATGTGAAAATGATGCAGTGTCGTTCCTGCACTTCTGCGGATATTTATCTTTGTAAATACGAGCCAATAAGTTTGTTAAAAAAGCCCTCACTGCTACAAAATGACACCACAGCATGTATAGTTTAGTTGTGACAGGTTGTGTGATCGAGCAGCCTCGCTGTTTCTATGGGATACATATGAAAGTCTATCCAAAAACATTGGTCCTGAGCAAGATATTTAGGCCTCTATGATCAATGAAATTGGGTTTAGATATGTATAGGCCGTAGAGGATGAATCATTAGCATGAAGATAACCATGAAACTACATACATAATTCATAATCTTAATCAGGTTTTAACCTGAGGTCCTGTTTTAATTGTGTAGCAAAGATATTAAAAAGTAATAGCATGATATCTATCCGTGGTATTATTCAATCTTCCATAGTGCAATTATTAGGTTAGATAGTGTTTTAGCCACAGCTGGTAAGTTTGTTAATGGCACATCATCACTATCTTTTATTTAATGTCCAATAATTACATTCATGGCGTTTAATAAACATGGCAATCTATAAAGATATCAAAGTATTTGTAGTGTCTTTTAGTCCCTTTTAGTATCCTCTTAACTTAAAAAGAACAGTTAGATTTCCATCATTACCCTGAGACAGTTCCACATTGAGATGACACCTCTGAATGACGTTGATGGAGGAATAATGGTGGGCTCAGTGGATGGGTACCAATGGATTCCTAAACGGTTGAGAGTGCTGCTTTGTCTTCAGTTTGTAAAAAAAATAAAAAAAAGTGAAAAAAAGAAGCTCTGTGCACTGAGCATATTCTCTCATTAGCTCCGTCACTGCGTTTCACCCGTGATGTTATGGATTTATGGGGGGAAGAGAGCATTCATATCCCAGACGGGGCTCTAATATGGCCACATTCAGTTCATTATCGATTGTTCCTCTTTTAACTGCACTGAAAGCGTTCAAAGGAGTGACGAGAAAAGGATTACCGTCAGCAGGTTGGAATAAAACTTTCATAGGAGCAGTCTGCTATCCCTCAATGCTCCAAGCTACTTTGAAAGTAAAATTCCAAATTTGCATTTCACGCCGATCCACCAAACGGTCTGAAACTACCCAGTCCATTGGATAAGAGCTTGGGGATGAAAGATTTTAGTTTTCTGATGAAATATTATACATGTTCTTTTTTTTTTATTTTATCGACGCTGAAGTTACACACACGATCAACCGGAAATAATTGAAAGCCGGTCTCATGCAGATTGGATTTGTCTTCTGAATCCTGCAAGTGACCAGAATCACAAAGGTGCCTTCTGTATTAATTTTTGAGATGTGAGGTCATACACTAAATTACAATGTAGAATAATATTTTCATTCGCAGTCTCAAGTCATGATGGTGAATACAAAGCCAGATGAAAAAAAAAAATGTAATCTGCAATTCTATAGGAAAACTCAAAGCTGACAAAAGTCATGCACTTCCCTGAGAAAATGAATGTTTTTTTCTGTGTTCAATAGACATTGATTGATCACCTCTCGAGGAGTTTGAAGGTCCATTCCTTAAAAGGAGGCTCCATTCCACATTCTTTATGGGAGAGATTAATCATGTTTTGATTTGTTAAAAGACTGCTGACTGGAAGTTGTCTCACAAACCCATTTGATTTTTTCTCTAGACATATTTAAACGCACAGTAATGTTTTCCCTTCATTGTTACCTTAACGTCACCTCATCTTGCTTCAACTCATACAGTATGATACCATGTCAATTGACTAAATAACAAAACAAAAGCATCTTTTATCTTAAAATACATGTTTTTATTCTTTCCTTTGTTGAATTTGCTCATGTGCGACCTCTTCCCTCACCTGTTTTTCCGCAGGGTTATATTCTACCTCAGTTAATTGAGTAATTAAATATTTTTATACCCTTGCTCGCGAGGATGGGGACGGCCATATAAATACTGTAATAACAGGGCAGAATTTCTGGTGCGAAGGTCAAGCATGTCACACAGACCTCTCTCTGCCCCTTAAATATTTCATTACTTCAAAATGAAAAATAGTACATCCAATTTAAACATACCTGCGAGTCATTCAGAGGGGCTTTCAGATGTTGCCTTTACAATATAAGCAGGGTTGAATTTTTCTTCTTTTTTTGGAGTCATGTTTAAATTATTGTGTTTATTTGTTCTCCTCTATTATCCTCGGAAAAAGTGATTCAGTCATATCTCAAACGGACGTTATTTCATAGAACTATTAAAAGTGGACGGGATATGTTCTGAATCAGCCCGCTTTGATTTGTATAACAGTACACAATGTAAATTGTATTGGATTTATTAGAGATTCATTTGCAAAACAAGTTTAAGATGAATACTTATTTGGTCTAATGGCATAAAAAATTTCCCTTGACCAAATGTTTGACTGACTAACTTGCCTATCACTTTGCTTAATTTAACTGTTAGTCAATGTAATATAATGCAGATATGATGGACATAAGAGTATACAGACAGTGGTAGCTCTAAAAAAAAATAAACTATTAAATACAACAAAAGTATTGGAAAAGTTGTAATTTTGAATGATGTTTGCTGGACAAAAAATCAGGGGAACACGGACGTTAACAAAGACCATACATGTCTGCATGAAATAGCAAAGCATCCATCTAACAGCTGAGTCACACATTTAAACCTCCTGGTGGCACGAATGTCAGGGGATTATCGAAGACATTAGGATTCCTCCTGTGAGGAACATGAATGTGCAGCGACATGGGAATGCATCCAGTTGTAGTTTCAATATTTCAGCCTGCGCCTAAATGGTGGCGGTTGCAAAAAGAGCCCCTCTGTGATTCAACAAATAAACAAATGAATGAAGAAACAATGAAACGCTAATGTCTGATGTCAGACGCCAATCGCTCCGTCGGCCTCACCGTGCAGCCGCTCACGAGCATGCTCAGGTTTACCCGGGCTAACATTAGCATCCCTCCTCACAGGGAGCTGGGGCCCCTGTTCTCGAGTCTCCAACACCAACCGCGGTGCAATTCGACCATCCGCGGAGTAAAGACCCTAATGTTAAACATTAATTATTCCTCAGGCCGGGACTCATTCGACTAATCAGCAGTTAGGGGACTCGGGGGCACAGCCTCCTGAGTGGCAAATGCCAATATCCACTCTGTTGGCGGGGGCAAAGGGAGGGGTGACTATGGATCAACAAGCCAATATGGAAGAACTGATCCATCATTTTATCCGCCATTGTCCAGAGTCCAGGGGGTGAACCATGCGTTTAACCCATGAGACGCAGCATCAGCAGAGGCGGGGGTTGGCGGCGGTGGGGAGGGTCAACAAGCAACTCCTCCCTGACAAATGCGTGACCATGCTAGAAACTGCCATTTACAGCTTTTAATGAAATCAGAGCAGAGGTAAAAGAGGTGAATGCTGCTCAGTATTGCCGCTATACAAAACACGGTAATGGTGCTCGAACAGAAGTGTGAATTTGAATAATTTGCTTGAAAAGACAAAATGAAGCAAAGGCCACATGTTTCCATCATCATATAATACTCTTAAAGCCCTACTATCAAAACAGTCCAGACTCGTGTGAATGACTGTTATTAAAGACATCGGACCAAAGGGTCACTGAACTCCTCTTCAAACAGATTGTGTACATGTTGAACCCTGTTGCCTCAAAAGTGGCAAAGAAAAGCACAACGTGGTCATATTTCAATGGTGCATAAATTATAACCCTCTCGCCTAAAAATGCACTCAATTCCATTCCTGCTTCCCACACCACACAAGCAGAGCCTTTACAGAGAGCTTTTAACCGATTGCATTATTTAAAAAGCCACCCCAACGCACAAAAGCAATTTGGGTAGAATAGCAGCCGTAAAATATAGCTTTCAGTATTCAGTCGTGGGCACAAATGGTTTGTCTATCATCACCGCTTTTTCTGTGACTGCCTCCGTCCTCTTGTCAGACACCCGGCACCCTCAGCCCGTTGCAAAGAGCCCAGTAAGTGTTACGGCCACACTTCAATACAATTGATCTCACATCAGGTACACTTGACCCCTCCAACCCCACCCAATTTACAGAGCATTCACTAGGACTCTATTTGAATTCTCTCATTCCATTTCATGCGATGCCTTTACAGGGAGCGAAAGATGCACAAAGACACGACAGATGTCCAAAATCTCAACAGTTCAATGACGAGAAATAGTTTTTTTTTGGAAGGGGGGGGAGGGAGGTCTGTAATTCAAAGGGGTTTGAAAAGTAGACAATGAACTCCACAAACAGGAAAAGAAGGAATGTCAGTGGGCTCGAACTCATCTGGTAGAAGGAAAAGGGAAAAGGAGGGGGGCTGTGGAACTAATTAAAATGCTGAAATGGTTTAACCTTCAGAGTTTAATGCTTAAGTCTGGTTCTTGCTCCAGCAGAAAGTGGCAAATTAAATCAGGTCTGAGCAGTGACACGCCGTGAGAGACAGAGACAAGTTCAATATGTATGATTTATCTACTTAGACAAATGAAATCACTGTCAGCTTATTCTTGCGAAAAGGTTTCAATGTCTCCTCCTTGGGAGCAAATGCAATTTCTATCAAATTTGATTTTGTCAAAACTTTTTTTTTCTCCTTCCTCCAGTGGCCCATGGGAATGGCTTTAAAGGGCGAATGAATACAGGACAACAGAAAGTGGGCATCCATGGTCACTATCATAGTACAGTAAAAGAGCAGTATCTTACTCTGTATCGTTGCTCTTATCCAGTTAGGAGAAGATAAGAAAACATTTAGACTATGAATATTAAATAGTAAGAAGATCACAAATGTTCACATTGAAGTGTGCTTAATTAACAACCTTTTACAACCAATCTATCACCATGTCAGGAAGTAAGATACATGATTAATGACTGATATTATTTGAGATGGTCAACCCAAGAAAAACTGCTTTTTATGTTTTTCCCATACGAACAGTCAACACATGTTTCCTTTATATGTAACATGACACAGTTGTAATTTGTAAAAGGCTAGAAAGCACTGACAAATGATGTCACCCTTTCTTCATAGTTGTTGGATGAGAAAAACTAGGAGTCTGGATCTCATCTTGAAGAACTTTGATTAAATATATATTTTTTTATCTAAGGTGGAAGAAATGGTTTAATGTGCTGAAATGGATGGTGGATTGTCGAAAACAAGAAACATGTGAAGATCTCCGATTACAGCAGCGTAAACTGCTGATATAGATAGAATGTGATCGACAGCATTGACCTGATTGTTTTGCCAACAAATGAGAAACTGATGAGAATGATGAGCGTCGTCTACAGTTGCTAATGGAGTATTCAAATATTCGCCCATTCCTGCAGAAAAATCAAACCGCGTCCTCTTTTTAATGGAGCTGTATCAATCCGATACTACAAATGAGAGCGCTTGGTAAACTTTGCATTCTCATTCATCGCCACAGGCAAGTGTTTAAAACGCGCTGACAGTGGATGCGTTTTAAGCAGCCGGCTCGTCCTCGGTTTCAAATGATGAAAACCTGAACGCTTCTCGGATGAAGTCGACAATCTGAAGGGCGATACAGCTCCGACTGAAGCCAATGTCCTTTGAATTGTCTAATCTCAAGATGGTTTGTTGATATCTATGCTGCGGTCACATATGGATACAGACCGCTTAAAATCAGTTTCTGCCTTGATATCTTCTCTTCACATGTTCTATTACGTAATCATTTATCCAGCCACATAGCAGACGCCTAAAAAGAAGAGCTAACGGATGTAAGGGACGGATTTAAGTGCAATTCCCATTTATCTTCAGCTCGCCCAGTCTATTTACGTCCCCCGTGTCATCATTTCCTGAATAGCATCCTCAGCGGCCAACCCCAGTCTGAATGATAACAATGACAAATGTGCTTACTTTCATTCTGCAATCACCATCACCTCCAAATCCATAGTCATTTTCTCCAAAAAGGATATCCACATTAGCTAAGTGAGTGATTTATGAACTTGTCCACACAGCTTTAAATACAGAAACGACAAAGGGGGAGTTGGACAGCCTCCATTTTATCTCTTAGTGGAACTCTTGAGTTATGTGTGCGTGCATTTTTTACAGCATAAAACATTGGATAATGCACATTAGGTAAAGTAATAAGTAAACTCAACTAGATGTATCAACAGGATCAATCATGTTATACACAACCAGTGAGTTGTCACTGGAAAAAAGCTTTAATGCATACACATAAGATTAACTATACAAAAGGCACACAAGTATTCAAATGCGGTTTGACTGCATTTCTCAGCCTTCTTCGTATAATATAACGTCGGTAGTTTTCATGCACTGGAAACAATCAAAATAAATGTTTGGAACATAATCAAGAGGGAAGGACAGTCGTATTGGAGCAACACTTTAATCTACTAGTCACTGCTGAAACAATAGAAAGTTTATTCTGACTCCCTGTCAGGATGTTAAGCTTTTATCAAGGCCAGAGCTAAACAATCTGCAGCAACAGTTTTGATGAAAACAAATACAACTCTTCTGGTTGGCAGGAGACCTTGCATCAAACTGGCTTTTAACATAAAGGAGAACAAGTCGGGAGGTAATTATTGATGAAGCACAAGAGAAATATTGAGAAGAAGAAGTGTTAGGAGACAGACGCAGGGAACAGATACTACCGGCTGAGAAAACTGTCAGCGCCAGCAAAACAGCAGACAAAGAAATGTCATATATACAAATGAAACACAAATACAACAGAGTAACATCTGAGGCTCAGCAGTGAGGCTGAAAACACAGGGACGGCCCCGTGAAAGACGGTGCCAGGAAAATGCTCCATCTACATCCACCACCTGTTCATACAGGGAGTCACAGACGTCCTGGCATCCAGGCTTAAATTTAGTCACAAAAGGTAAATTCCAAAGCAGCTGAGAGGAGCAACCAGTATGGTTGAAAAGGGAAGATACTGTCGAGTGGCCTGAAGTATAAATTCATCTTGTGACTAAGACAGGGATGTATAAATAGCTATAGTAGCTGAAGTGGGTAGTTAAACACCACCTTTCCCTTCTTATATACTGTAGCAGCTCCCAGTGTTTCACATCCAGGCCAGGTTTCAGTTTTGTAAATATAGATATATTGCAACACTGTTGATATAGTGCCCTCAAAGCTTAGGGGTTAAGATGGCAGCCATGTATGAACCACAACGGACTGGGTGAGAATCCTACCCAGTACGTGGTGATCGTTGTCGCACTGCTCTTCCGCTTGGTTCCTGTCATCTCTCCACTGTTACTATCTGAAGTAACGAAATGGCCAAAATAATCATTTGAATAGCTGAAGTAACCAGTCAAATTAAACAAGTGCAAACACGTGTGATCTTTACAACTAGACTGATACAATAAGCAGACTAATGTATTGGCAGAAAGTGGGTTATTATGACATCTCAGCATATTATAGCATGTATCGCACAAGTAACAGACATTTGTTGAAGTGGAAGTGTCAAATATATGTTATGTTAGTTATAATACTTTGTTTAGTACAAACATAAATTAATGTCTGTGTATATTTATGTAAAAAGAAAAAAAGAATATCAGCCAAGAAATTCTTATCTAATTACTGTAACTCAAGTCTTAACATTGGTACAAGCCTCAAACATGTTGTTGGTTGGGCGGGAGTAATCGTTTTGACCTTTTAAAATGAACGACCAATCTTTTACTTTCATTCACAACACTGGTAGAAACCAGAGAGCATGACCTCACTGCTGCATAAAAGATTTTAGAGCCATAATCCACCTCTTTTTGTACAAGACTCCATGCTTGACGTTTGTTTTTAGTGGCATTCCTAATGTGTTCATTCGCTTTTATATTTGTTTAACAAAGCCTATTTAAATGTACATCCAAGCCCAAACTCTTCCCATCATACTGAAACAGCAAGAACTAATGACGGCGCCTGGAAAGAAACAAGTCCAACTATTTTCCTTTTCACAATGTTGCCCATCCACACTTGAGAAAGCAATGATTGTAATTTTTTAGCCGTGTCGGAGCGATAACATTGTGATTCTGGATTTACGCGAGTTCCTTCAGTATGTCTAGTTTTCTGCTTCCTATTCAATTATGAGAAGGCCCAGGATAAGAGGTGTGGAGTAACGGGATATAGACTGCCAATCTAGCCGTCAGAAGCAGTACCGGTCCAGATCTCATCTGTAAGTACCAGCTGGCTGAAGGGGGGACTCTGCACTACAGATAAGCAATAGTGTGACCTTAATCCCCCAAATGGAGCTTCCTGTGGCCTCAGGAAGTCAGAAGAAACGGTACCACCAGCCAGTCTGCCAATACCCACTACAATCCCCTCCGGTATCACTCTGCTGTAGCCTCATTTCTCATGATGCATTCTGCCAGTAAAAAAAAAAAGAAGCAATGTCAACAAAATGCTTGACGAAAGCTCCAGCGCTAATCACAATTAGGGATATAATTGCTTCCTGGTGACTATTCTCAAAACAGACCTGCGATGATTTCCAATGTGTATCAAAGCATAGCTTTAAAAAGCAACAGAGGCTGAGCTGGGCATTAGTGTTTACGTGATCCTTTAAAAACAATGCCCTCAAGATATCACTTCTTTTCATTGCCAACAGCTAGTTAATTCCCATGGAATAAAATTACACTGCAGGTAATACTCTTTTTATTTGCGGTGACATTCATATTTTGTCACACCACACTATTTAAGCTATTAGGTTTGGTCGAGAGACAACAGTAATTATATCCAGCTTGTGTCCCGTCTGTCCGCTAATGGCATAAGATCACAGTTCTTTATTTTTGCTTATACACTCACAGAAAAAGGTATTTGTAATAAAAACAAAAGCTCGTCACTGGGGCAGAATCCTGTTCAGCACCGTATGTCTTGCTAACTAGCGCTAGTGGACAGAGTTGAAATACCAGCCAGTAGGAGTTAACCAGTGCTGTTACAAGGATCCCACAACAGCTTCCCAGTAAACAATGCCATTTGTGTTACATAAGGAACCGATTAGGAACTAAAATATGTATTATTACTAACTGCATACTTTAACTTGATTAGTTATTCATAGTGGTGATGTACATAAAAAGACAATTCAAATGATTAAGAAATAAATATTGTGATTTTGTTATGTATTATAAGATGCATAGAGCTAGCGTAAGAAAGTTAAAAAGATCTTAACTACCTCTCGACCTTTGTCCAGTGATAATTTCTGACTGAAAGGAGCATGAACGCACCATAATGGAATGAAATGGAACCTCTGTACGTGGGTAACTTCCAACAGAGATGTGAAAGAAGAGCGATGGCTCCCTTGTTCACAAATTTCATCATCAGCTCCAGAACAAAAACATGTTGCGGCCGAAGATTGCAGATGGGAAATATCTCACGTGTGTGAGCAATCTTGCTTATTTCTCGACTGTTGCGAGTTGCACAAACGCAGTACCAATCGAGTAGGTGCTAGCTCTCTGCTAGCACCTACTCACTAGTACTGCAACATTAACTAGATTTAGCAAAATCACAATATTTTCACACAAAAAATTGTCCAAATAAATGATAAAAGAAAGTTTTTTGGTATTCATTCTGTTAAAAAACATAAGGTTTTCAGGTCAGAAAATAAGGGAAATCAATATCACAGCCATACAGGGTTAGTAGTATTCAGCTGTTAAAAAACTATAATACATATGTTTCTAAATGTGCTGGTATCTGAACGGTATGGGACAACACGCTAGTTCAGGTATCAGAATCGGGAAGACATCTAGACTGGGGCTGAAGCTTAATGTGTGAAATGGATTATTTGTAGACAATTAGTTACTTGACAACAATTCAGAACAATTAAATCTTTAATTAGCAAATAAGTGATAATCTACCTGCTGTGCCACCCTGAAAACTTGACTAACTACTCAGTCCATAATTATAATTATGTTAGATTAATAATTTCAGTGAGCTTCCAGTACATGCAAGGCTGAATGCATTGCCAGACACAAAGGTAATACTTCATTATTTATTCATTACTCATCATTAAGCATTATAGTATGTCCCTGAATATACCGTCTGCGCCTGTTAGGCAGTATTATGAGCAAATATTGCACTAGTGTAATATTTCTCTTGGGTTTTGCTCTTTGGATTCAGCAAACGGTGAAACACTTGGGGATTTGCAAACAAGCATGACATTTTTACCCTGCGGGACTGCTTACATTAAATAGTAGCACTGACAGGTGTAGATTTCTCACGTCAACAAATCATCTAGTGAAGCGCTCTCTTACATCCTTGGGAGTCCGGGCTGCAGCCAAGACGTCTACCTTAGTTATGTGCAAGTCACTAGACCAGGTCCAATCGATTCTGAATCAAGAACAGGTCCAAAGGGCCTCAAGATCAGTCAAACTAAGTAGAGAGAGAGAGCGCACAAATACCTTTAAACGGGCGAAAAACAGTGTTCATGTCTTAAAGTATTTGGATTACCAATGACACATGAACATTGGTAGTCATTTTACACTATGTTCTTAAACATTTAACAAAATAATCCAGTGAAATTTGGGCACCATGACCCATTAATACTTCATGAGAAGGGCTTTGGGTTGTGGATTACTACCAACAAGTACTTAAAAATAAAAAAGTAGTTTTGTTCACTCACTCAATGTTTCGGTTGGATCTTTGCTCAAATTACCTATCATCTTTGTTCCATTGTTAAACTGTCACTTCTATATTACGGCCCATCTTTAACCTACATAAAGCTGTGCCCGAGGCATGTCAATATTATTGCCAATTCCTTGGTTGCCAAAAGAGGTTGATGAAAGTTATAAATTACTAAATGCACACTGTAAATTGTTTATATTGTTGAGAAGAAAATAAACAGAGGTGGAGCAGGTAGAAAAAAATAGATCTGTAATTCACAATATTGTCAAGGTTGAGGGAATAAGCCACAATGGCCGATAGAAAAAAATAGTAAAACAAATTGTCAAGATAAATGATTACAGCAACACATAGCAATCGCCATTTTTGCTTTGTTAAATTTAGTACCGGGTACATGATCCGTCGTCAAAAAATACAATGATACAAGCATTGTGTTTCGATGAGTTTAGTGCAAATCTGTGAGCTCCACTTTAACATCAGCAATCAACACAACAAGCGTGCCCGTGTCGTAGATGGTGGACGTTTCATTTGGGAGCCGGAATTAAAAGTATAAAATGTAAACACGCAAGATGGACGAGGGAGGTGTCCGATGGCGAGCATCAACTCCTCGACAGGTTTCCTGGCAGAAACTACAAACATGGAAGCTTCTCAGCCCGCTGGCCGAAGAGTGTACTGGTTGAGTATGTGGATGGGATTCAATAAGCCTTTTTCCAATCATTTGTTATTACAGCGAATTTAGATTTGGTTATTGTTGGTGTACGAATGCATTAGTTGTTATAGCAGCCAATTCTGGAGAAATGTATGAGGCATATCAGTCTGCACTCATTGCATTAAAACAGGTATGTGTTCTATTTAAATAGCAGAAGAAAAAAACGTCTTACTCAGACAGACAAAAAGAGACAGCGAGTATGAGTGTCTGAAAAGTACTTTAAAGACACCGCTGATGTATGTAGATCGATGCCTCTTCACTCCTTTGTGTGTCAGACAGGCTGTGGTCATCTCCAGAAAGAAAGAAGGGGCATTGTTATGAACTCCTACACTGCCCCCTGTTGGAGATACACAGACATGCACAGTAAGGCATGCATACAAATCTCATTTGGTTAAGAACTTATAGAAAATGGCCGGCTGTATAGATGAAGATTATGGCATTTAATAAAACAAATAAATGTATCCAGACCACATGTGCCACTGTAAATGATGTACCTCTAGAAGGAAAGTATTATGAAGGCCTTTAACATATTTGTGCACATCAAATATTGGATGACAGGCTGCTATGCTCTCCAACTTAATAGTGTCACGATTTGTGTGCCATTTAGAGAGTAATACAAACATTCACCGGCTTATTGAATTATATGACTCTTTAAAAGCCATTGTGTAATACCGCCAAATCTTACACTCCAGGCAGAAACGCAAAACCGTATCTTGAGAGGTTGGGGAATTTTCATTTTATGTGGTCTATTGTTGCTTACTGCCTGAGCAGAGTGGATAAATCAAACCAATGGCCCGGGAACAGTCCTGGTCAGCCGCAATGGGAGAGAGAGAGAAGGGGATGGTAGGAGTGAAAGCCCACACATTGGAAAATGAACTGCTGTCTTTCAAACCAAAATCCCACATGATGGGAAAGCAGTGAAGTGGCACTACACTGTGACAGCGCCTTGTTAGTGACTTTAGCTTAAGAACTACTACAGCATTTGGCTCCTTCAGAGAGAGGAAAGAGCTGGGAATGTGAAATAATAAAAAAAAAAAGTGTGTGGGAGCAGAAAGTAGTTATCGTCAAGGTGAGAAACAGGAAAGAAAGAGGAGAGCGAGAAGATGGATATGGCCATGGATCACCGGTCCTCTCTAGTTCAAGGAAAGTTCATTGGAACTCTTGCTCGGATTCATGTCATCTGTTTAGCTGTTCATTGGTCTCTGGGGCGCATCGCTCTGCCTTTACAGTCTGTTCAACTTGACAAAAGGGCAGGAGGCTTATCAAATCTCCAGCAGCCAGGAACAGGTTTTCCGCCAAGTTACATATTTCAAATGAAATTCACAATATCAATTATGGATCTCTCCCAGTATGGACAAAGCGGTTTCAGTTGGCAAATATAGGCATATGGTGGTTTGAAGCTTCTGAAGGAAAAACAAGCAGTAATTTGGCAGGCAGTTATAGTAGTCTAATTACAAACAGTGCCTCTGTCAGTGAGTAAGTGGGCATGCAGAATGCTATGAAGAATTGCTCCTTCTGTCTTTGTCCAGATGACTGAAAAGCAATGGGAATGAAAAAGGAGAGTCTTATCTAATTGCTACAACAAATGCCAACGTGGCAAATGGCTGTTGTCAGACGGAGATGGTTTTATACATGTAAACAGGGAAATTAGGCAGAAGACAGTTCATACACTCATTTCTCTTGTGAATACTATATGTATGGTTTAATACCTTGTTTAGCCATTAAAAAGTTATTACAAACGGAGCAAATACACAAACACAATCAATTTACTGCTGATACTACTGTAGAAGATTTAAAAGGGCACAGAACAACTAAGTGAACATGCTTTTAATCAAGCAGGAGGCATATAAAGAAGATTTGTGTCTGAGCCGAGCGTATATCACGCAAGAAAGTAGAGTGATTGTTTGCTGTTGTAATGGTGAACCCACAGAGAAGTTGAGCTTTTTAGCATCTTTCAGCTCCTTGTTTTGGTTGTAGCATCCATATGCTAACACCAAATCATCTTGAAAGATGATCAAAGTTTAGTGTTGCGATAACAGCTTGTTTGCACTATTCCTGATGAGCCACTGCAGGTTTAAATGAGCATCAATAAGTAGTATTTACTTGCAGTAAATCATCCCTTGCGATGAACCTGTTTCGATAAACTAGCCAGCTTATTGTTATAAACGGCTTAAGTTCTGTTGCTTTGTGTGTTTTAAATGCTTTGCTTGACCTTTTCTGAGGCCCCTCACATTTCCTGTGTCTGAAAGAATCTACAAGCATTACATTGCTTTGTTATCCACTCTGCTGACACTCTTCTCCGTTCTGACCGTCCTCTTAATGCTTAACTCTCTGCATGGAGCTCCTTCCTTAACAACATGCCATGCATTGGTTGGAAATAGCATACACTCAAACTCAAGATCATACTGGCTTTAAAATATCAACGTAAGACCATAAATGCATGAAACTGACCAACAGTCACACATACCATGTAATAGTACACTGTCTTCTCTGTTACCGAATCTTTCTCCGTGATGCCGGGGTACTTGACAAGGCTCGCCCTGATTTGTCTTCAGAGGCATAAGTTTCACATTTGGAGAGGAAGAGAAGGTTGGAGAAGGGCTTAGCTTCGAGAGTAGATTGCTTGCTAGTCTCTATTGCTTCTATTTTGTAGAGGCGTCGCCCTCTAAGAGATGATGCAATTGGGTCTATCCCTGCACTGGCCTCTTTTTAGACCATAGTTCTGCTCCTGTTTTTTGTTTGTTTCAAATGAAGAAGTAAATGAGATGAAGGTGTCCACAGGTGTTTGGCAGTGTACCGACTGCCAGATCAGCTTCAACCTCCTGTTGTACCTCCCATCTGCGGAGCTGCCTCTTCGCTCTCCACGCTGGGTTAGCCAACGGCTACCCCATAGGCCACCTGTGTCCGCTTGCCTTCAGGGAAACTGTGGTGTCGAGCTGAGGACTTGACGACGGTTCAAGTTGAAAGTTGTTGCACAGCAGCTGGAAAGTACATCAACTTGCCGACATCTCCACCATGACCACTCAGCCCGGGGCTTAGAGATGGACAGGAGGCTGCGAAAGCTGTCCTGAATCACACCGCGGCTATTATGATGGAGGTGACCAGAATAATGGCATGGCAAACAATGATGCACCGTTACAGCTGGCCTGACAAGTCGCAGCTTCACCAGACGGAGGCTGTTGGATGCTCCGTTATCCCCTGGTGGGCTGTTTTAACCACTCCTCCAGAATGCCACAGCTCACCCTGACCCATGGCATTAAGAGTAGGTGGCCTGCACCTGCCTGGTCTCACCCGAGTTACTGGTGTCATTCCAGCACGACCGGTGTCGCTCTCGGGTTCAGCTCACAACGCTGACGCAACGGCCCTTTTTAAAGATGGCCTACCCATCTGAAGGGAGCGAACAGCGGAGACGGACAATGAAGAGAAAGACAACAATGTCGATAGACGCTCCACACAGGTGTGCGCTCGCTTATGAAGCACAGCTCAGCGTGGCACAGCCTGCTATCCATAATGACATGGTTTTTACGGCTAATTTCAAGGGGCTACACATTCTTGTTCGCCTACCCCCAAGGCGCAGACCGAGAGAACTTTGTCTTCCCTCTGAGGTGGGCCATGGATGAGGATAGAGGCAGACATCTGCGCAGCGGAAACCTGGGCTCATCCATGACCACGACATATAAAGCCTTCCTGACTCATTCGGTGGTAAATGTGCTATACGGCAGATGAAGCCCGATCCGGCGCTTTTACGCACGTGTTAGACGATGCGCCTCTAATCTGATCATCAAGGATTAGTGGGCTGCATGAGGGACTCTTCTGCAGCGGCAGTGTAGGGCGTAGAGAGTGAAACATATTTATTTCTACACACAGGGCTGACACAGTGTACACCGTGGCACATTCTCGGTGCATGGCTGCCTTATTACGCACAGCTTTTACAGTTTGTGAACCGGTGTATGCTTTCTGCTAGCGGACATGGTGTCACAGTAGAGCATAGACTACATGAGCTTTGCCCTAAACCGAATAGCGACAGCCCTTACTGTAGAGTGTGAAGCCTATTGGAAATAGAACGTTATTAATATACTGTAACTCCAGTCTCTGGGTGTATAGGCATAGCCCTCTAAGGTGGGGTCCCTTCTGGCTCTACCTGAAGACATGCTCGATCAAAGTGGGAGCAGAAAAAGGGTTCACGGCTGTCACATATCTCATGTGCAGATGTAAGAGGGTTGCCAACTAAAATCCTCATGTCTGTACGCCTACAATCACAGAACCTGGAGTTACAATACATACTTAACGCTATATGGGTTTCTCTCCAGTGTGTTGTGTAATACAAGTATGAAGTACATGTGTAAAGTATGATAAAGAAACAGAAGGTTTAGTGGTCTAAGACCTGGTTTCTGTCAATCAGCACATTGAAGAACACAGACAGATCCACTTTGTTGAGCTGTAGTTCATTCAATTTGTAGCGGGAAGAAAAAAACAAACATATTTAACAAAATTAGCATTAACTCGTTATAATTTCACACCGGGGATGGTCTCTGACTATTTCACTTTAAAATAAAATCAAGACCAGTAAACCGCTATAACACAATACAAGTTGGTAAAAGATATATGTGATGCAACATGATGTAAAACAGTAAAGGCAGGCAGGAAATAAGCCAGCACTCCAATCACACTGGAACAATCCTTTATAGGAATTTCTGGAGCGCAGAATGCAGTGCAGATTTCTTCTACACAGTTCAACACGGTACATTATAACAAAGAATAAAGCTTCTCTGAAGGCAGAGCTAAATAATATTCAACCAGTATATTGCCTTGCGTATCCATTACTTTATGATATTCCCATGTATACAACCTGGGGCCTTGTACAACTACATAGACAAAGCAGATATTTCATTTCTGTATGAACAACTGCTAGTGTGACGGTTGAAGATCGATTATTTTTCATTTCTATCATGTCTACAGCATAGGACTGCTGACTCCAAGTGTCTAAAGACATTCAACAGCATGATATTCAGCATGCATATTACAAACATCCCTTAAATATACCTCCTAGTTGACTCAAATGAAAAAGGAAAGCCGTTACAATTAGCCTCTCCATTCCTATTATTATTCTGCTTAAACCATGCTTCAATGTAATTAAAAATAACTGCCACTGCAGAAAAGGCTGGGATGATAAACCACGAGGTTGTGTGCGTGGATCATAATGCTTCATTTAGGCTCTAAGTCAAATTGAAAAACAATGTAGGCTCAGAAGGGTGACATGATTTGCACATGCTTGTTTTTAGCGATGGCTTTGCTTTGAGCTGAAAAACGTCTTAATTCGAGGAGCTGGGGCACTTTGCATACTTCAAACAAAAACCATTATATTGTTGTTTATTGATATATTAATTGTATTGTTCACAAAACCTAAGTACAAAGCAAGCTAATATGCTTTCTTTTCCCCAGACATCCATTTATTAAATGCTTTTTCACTGGAAATTATGGATTTCTGAGGAAAGCAAGAGAAAATAGAGTTTAAGATGGCCATCAGTTGTGCTGTCATATTTAAAATGAAATCCTTTCTTCATACTTGAGTTCACTTACAGTTTATGTTGAGGTGCTTCATCTAACATTTTATATTGAATTTAGTATTCAAGCTTGTGATACTTGAAAGATACCTTTCCCATCACACTACTGAAAGGTGAAGAATGATCATTTTAAGCAAGAGTTTAAAGTATAACACTATAGTTTTAAAAAAAAAACATAGCTCCATGTTGGAGAGAGGATGGTGTCTTTTTTTCAACACAAGAGCAAAAGAGGAAGAAGTTGATTAAACAATGTATTTTTCTTCTATAGCGTGAGCTGCAATCTTTAGCACGTCGAGCTAACAACCTCACTTCCTCCATAAGAAGAGTATTACCTCCAGGGCACATTGTTCACAAACTACATCAGAGGCAGGTTGTGTTAAAAATAAATGCTGTCAGAGAGGTTACAGTGAAATTAGATGCTCTACTCCATTCTGTATTGGATTTAGGCAAGTTTACACTCCAGGAACCACAATGTTACCTGAAATAACTTAAGTGTTCCAACCACATTGATAAACGCCCAATTCTAAAAACATTCTCCCTCTTGTCACAATCAGTGAAAACGTATGTAGGACGGTGCTTGTTATGTTCGAACAATACACGCTTAACATGTTTTCTCATAATACTAAGACTAACTTGCTCTACACTGATATATAAGAACTAGATCGGATAAATGGATCTTCAACTGGTGAGGATGCGGAGATTTTGGACATGGAGCCATCAATAGTCAAGGCCCCTTTAACAGAATTGTCATTTAAAATGGATATAGATTTTTGGGGATTGTAAATGTATACTCTTGATCACTGAGGGAAGAAGTACAGCGCATTAAACCAGCAACTTTTCGACCACGAGGCCGGCCTCCTGAACAAACTTCCCAGCCTGCTTACTATTCCAGTTGTGTTGCACGCATGCGTCTCTTCATTGCAGAATTCATGGCCGCCCATAAAGGCCATTACAGAGCAGTTTAAAGTGACAAAGCATGTGATGTGAACAAGAAGCAGGGAGGCCATTATCACGGTCTAGGGCCAAGCCAGTCCAGCTGGTACTCCAAGCCCCCCGGCAGCGCCCCCATGGCGACTGAGCGTCGGCAGAGTTACACACGAGTCTCACAACTGTCCTGGAATATCTCTGAACGTCATCAAGATTTAATGAGGTGACAGTGCATTGTATCAAAACCTAGTGGGGGGTCTTCTGCTGCCTGCCACTCTCCCCTCATTAAAGCCTTTTTAATGGGCTCTGAAGAGGGGAGACCTCCTCTAACTGGCTTAACGCTTGTTCAGGTTGTCGAGGAAAATCATTTTTGTTTAAGGACGAACTTGCCATTCAGCACTGAAATATTGATTCAAGTAAACTTCAAGGGGTTTCTGGCTGCAACTAGTATAATGGCAGTGACTATGGAGCTGATGGCTTTCTGAGACTCATATAAGACAGAATACAGGCTATACTTTATATTTAGCGGGCTAGGTGAAAATTAACACTGGAAAGAATGCATTGGTAATTGCTTATTGACACTCTATCACAGTTATGTCCAAGTAGTCAACTTTAAACAAAAAGGAAAAGGTTAAAGCGAACAACGACAACCATTTCGGAGAGAGTGTGACATTTGCAGGCCGGGCTTCGCTGGAAAAACGGATGGCATTTCCTCACTGCAGCACGGGCGGTTAACAGATCAATCAAAGGATATCACATGTCGAAGCAACATCCACAAACAGCAGCGCTTCACGCTGGTGTTTATTTTGTGCTTTGCACTTTTCAAGTTCACGCCTCAAAAGCAAGCCTTGAGCCAATCAGGATGAATACATTCCCCATTCAACGTGACAGCTTATGGAAATCAAACCGGCAGAGGCATTAGCGATGTGGAGTGTTTATTTTTTTTTTCTTCTCAAGAAGAACTAATTACATCATTAGCCACATTAAAACAACTTTGCATTTGAGAAAAGGGCAAATGACTTCTATAGCATGAAATGCAATCGCTTTGCTCGCTTGTGTGTCATTGCATTGTGGTGATAGGAGAAGGTGGCCGTGTGGAAATTGAAGACGGGTCCAAACAACACGTTAATTAGTATGACAGTAATTGTCTATTTACTCCGTTAATGAGTGCAGATGCTTAAAAGTAGATAATGGCCAATATGTCCTTAAGGTACTGTGATTAACATTAAATGAGCTTTCTTTTTTCAAGCCAGGCCCGGTCACGCTCCATATCAAGGTTTAGGATCTAATACATTGTGTTCACTGGAAGGATAATACATGAATATGTTGGGCTATGTTGAGTGATACTGAGGAATGGAAACCCGTCGCCGAGACACAGTATTCATTTCAGATGGAAGAATATGCAATGTATAGTACAATACATCAATCTAAATGCAATGGGAGTAGATACATTTACATAACACTAGGTTTATAGTACCTTGAGGAACTTTAGACCCCTGGCAGCACTATGGTGCAATGTTTTTATGAGTGGGTCCCTGTTTGGGGCACAAGGGCACGCGGGAAACATAATAAACAGTTTTGATTGACAGTCAGTGGTGGCAACATGCAAATAATTTTAGAAATGATCCAACAAGGGCAAGGAAGAAGATGACTAAATATGGATGAAAACCATTGTAAATATCCTTAAACGTTGGCTTTGCGAGGAGGGAAATGCATTTAATTTTTTTAGATTAAAACAATTTGCTGAGGACACACAAAACCTTTTGTTCAGAGAGAAGTTTTACATTTTATACTATTTATTATTCTGTAAAATACTTTTTCTCGTTATATATTATATTTCGGGGAATATCTAATTTAATCTACTGTAGGTAAAGGTACACAAGTCAAATAATGTGGTTCCTTGTATTTTTTTGACATTTCTGTATTAAATGCATTAGCGTCGCTGATGGATGTATGAGCTCAAAGGGAAGCGCTGCTATCAGCTGACCTCTGGACAGTTCTTACAGGTAATGCTGAGAATGCAAAGACTTTGATGGGATTCATGCTGCCATTACAATTTCTGTCACTCTAAAATAAAAAAAGTTCAAGAGGATGACCTCCATACTGGTGAATGTGGCGACAGTGAAGGACACTTAAATCACTGCTAATCTTAAAAAACGTGAATGGTTTTTCCACTGAGGGCTGGACTTTATAGTGGGGCCTGACATTCAAACAGCCTTGTCAAAAAGTTTGGAAACAAAGTTTAGGGATGTCTTTTTTCTTTCTTTTTTTAAACAAATGCACATTCATCATGTGTTGTGCTCAGTGAAATTGAGAGACAAACTTGAAATCCCTGAATGATTTCCGCACAGAGGCACTTTTTGTGATGTGAGGGGAAGCTATAACTCTTCAAAACAGCAGTTATCCCCGGCAATCTATAAACATACATCATCCGGTAACAACACATTCATCACAGGATGGCAAGAAAAGAGCTGAGGAAGGGGAGCTCTGCGTAATACCTCTGATTAAATCTCAGGGAAAGCGGCACATAAGTTACATTCTCAAGCAAAATCATTTGTTCTTGGCAAATTAGTGTGGGCAGGTGCTATTATTCTCGCATGAACTCTTTGGCTTTTGGAAAGAAATTCATCTTTTCAGAAATAGGAGGGAGCAAATCACTGTGAAGTTATTCAATCACTGCCTAGTGATTCAAGTAAAATTACCTTTTTGCTTTGTATGCAACTACTGAGCTTCAGCGTCGATGGCATTTAGAACAATGATAGCGGCTGTCAAAAAGAAGTCGCCCTGGTTCACAGCAGCCAGGGACCGAAGGAATACAAAACTCACTGGACTCTCTGTGACTGCACGATTTCACTTTAAAGCTTACCCTTTAGATGAATAACCTATTGCCCCCCTTGCGAGGCTAAAAGACTCTTCCTTTAAACTTGTCAAATTTCGACCAACAACACCTCAACGTGTTTAACTGACCTGCTCTTGCAAAACCGCCACTGAATGCCGCTGCAATATGAATAAATAAGCAAACATACGCTCATCTTCTGCCCCCCGCCCCCACCTCCCTTCACACAGCGTACAGTTCTGAACTCAATTTCACACTCCGCTGCCTTCTCAGACAATTTAGACAGGCTGATGCCAACAGCAGAAAGTGAAGAGACAATGCATTTATTTATCGACTTTTTGGCAAAAGGGGGGGATTTGTTAGACTGTGTGTGTGCCAGAGGAGCAAGCGTTTGTCTGTGTGTATGTGTGCATGTGCCCATGCACCTATATATGACAGAAACACATCGGAGGGAAGCAAGAGAAATGTGATTCAACCCCGAAGAGACACGGAAAGAGCGCGCGAGAGAGAGGAAGAGCGAGACAACGGGCATATCCAGGGGAATTGTTTTCTTAGTCACTCATCCGGTGTTTGTCCCCGGCACTCGCGCAATGTGTCGAAGGCGGACATGAAACGCTCCCCCCGTCCACAGAGAGACAAAACTCCACCGTGAGAATGCTGACAAATAAGAATGACTACGGATGTAGTTTAAATACAAGTAGGCCAATTCTCACAAGAACTCAAATATTGGACCAGTATGTTGCGTATGTGTTCGTCCAGCTCAGTGGCACTCTTCTATCCGTACAAAAGGTAATGAATAATGACTGTAGCTTTTGAAACAGTGGGGATACGGTGGCCTCTCCTGCAATTTAAACCATCCTTTTATCTAAATCTGTTGCATCCTCCAACTTAAAAAAAGCTAAACTGCAAGATTATCCCTTTAAGCCATGACGAATAATTCTGCAATGTGGCCTCATGCAATAACATTTGTATTCAAACAGAAAAGGAAGCTTTTAAGAAAAGTACAAAAAAATGAAACGTTGAAAAGACATGAGACTATTCCTCGATTGATTTTTTCCCCCCTCACCCCGTCAGTCAGGGTCTGGGAAAAAAGAAGCAGCAACGGCTCCTCTTAAAACACACATTTAAGTCTTTATTTTGTATCAGTTGCTCGCTTTGCAAAGTGACGTCAAGGACAAAACCTTTAAGCTGAAAGGGGGGAAAGTAGAGTGCCTTGCCAAAGACGCATTTCCGCCTGAAAATTATTCAAAGCACAGCCGTGTATGAAATATCCAAGTGCTCCCCGAGTAGAACCGGGGGTTCAGGTTCACTGAGCAGTTCCTTATCACAAAGACTTTGGATAATTGACTCAGACATATCAAATAAACTTTCTAGAAAATTCACAAGTAAGCAGGTATGACATTCTAATGGACTTCTTCATTAAGTCTTTCAGCGGGGGGTAATGTTTGAAATTAATGTGACATTTTCAACTCCAAAGAGTTTCCGTCTTCAGCTATTTCTCCGCGCCTAAGACTCGCTGCACGTGTAATTTATGCACAGTTGTGATCTAATACAAAGCTGTGTTTTCTAAGCTGCTGGAATCCGACATCTAACACCGAACAACACGCACATGTGCGCGCACATCGGCGTTGGTGAAAGAGCAACAGTGTGGCGGTGGGGTAGAAACAGGCATCTGATCTGAGGCTTCTCGCTGCCGGGCGCGGCTTCCTGAGACAACCGTGTGAGCCACTTTGAGTAGGTGTTTTATAATGTAGACGAGTAATAACTTATTTCAACAAAAACGTGCAACAACTGCAATAAAGACACATTCTTCTGTTAAAACAAAGTAAAATATATAGGTTGGACTTAATAATAACTCCACACTATTTAGCATTAGTAAAGCTTGAGTAAACACTTAGTTCATCATTTACAACAACACTCATTGGTAACTCCTCAGTATGCAGTATTCATGACCAGTTATACATGTTTTATTCTGGATTAATAAGCTTGACTATCATGCGTTTCATGATTGGGTTTTCATACTTTATAACTGATGGATTCCCCGTTTGTACATAAAGTATTCACAAGATATAGATGATTAATAAGATCATTACAAAAATACATTTAAAGGTCATTTATTCATGCATTTATTTATACATGTAATGCTTTAGATATGCACTAATGGTGAAGGACTGTGTTAACATGTGCTTTATAAATGTGTTTTAATACATAATCAATTCAGGTAGTTACTAGTCGTGAGTTAAGTATTCTGTGTGACCGCAACTAAAGTGAGGACTATCTACGCCTTACAAAGCAAAATATATATAAATATGTGTCTCTCTGTGCTCTTTATGCTTCAAGAGTTACTTCCACTTCTGTCAAAGTGCGATTCCTGAAATTACAATGGTGAAAGCGATGGATACAGAACAATCCATAGTCTGGTAACTAGGGAAACTGGTTCTGAAACGCCAGCGAGAGACCGCGCAAAAGAAGATGAACGTCGTCTTCTTTCCCTGCAATATGAAGGGGTTAGTCTTCCCCAGTTGAGTTTTATCCAAGACTCTTCATCCAACACTCTGCACTATTATCATCATTTCCCACTAAGCAGAAGCTCCCCAGAGAGCGGCATTGAGCTGTACTGGCGCCTTTGCCATGTTACCATGGAAACATTCCCATGGCATAGCCCATTACAGAAACAGACACTTGCACATCACTTCGGAAAAGCTTTCGGGGGAAGATTTCAACCCCAGTGTAAAAATACTGCAATTGTCTTTCGCACAGACTTGAAACCTGAAGCGTTACCTGTGCGGTGATATGTGGGACACTTTGTTGGAGCTTTTTAAGGGTTTGCTGTTCAACATTAAGACTGTCCGGGTAGTTTTCATCAAAAGAAATGGAAATAGCGCAGCACTTTTCTTCAGACAGAATACCATATAATAAAATGCACTACTGTAATTACCTCTAAACTGCTGACTAATTTCATCAAGCATAAATTGAAACAACAAAGAACCCTCTAGCAGCCCCTCGTCTCCGCATCGATGTCCTCCATCACCTAAATGGTGCTTGATGAGGTTAAGTACAGCGGTAGCCCCGGCCCGACTGTTGCACATCTTCTGCTGTGGGGAGACATTATCCTGGAGGCCTGCTTGCTTTTGATTAAGTCACGTTTTTATTACGCCGTCTCTGCACCCGCGTAATGAGTCTGGCGGAAGGAGGATAAAGCCTTGATAAAACGTCCAAAATAGCCGTTTCGACTTCTCAGCCATCGCGAATACAGAATGAATAAAAAGGCTTTCGGTGAACGCCGAGTCTAACTCCCATTGGCAGGATGTTTGTTTGTTTACCTTTGGGAGCAGAGGAAACAGAGACACGGTGGGCATCTTTTTGGCCCCCGACTGCAAATACCAACCCTACTCTGAAGAGACACGTACTACATCACGGCCTGCGCGTCTTAAGCCACAGCCATCACTCACCTGCTCAACACTGATTGCTCTATTATGACATATCATTACCTCTGTGACTAATGAGTCACCTCGGAAGAGGTGAGTTCATCAATACCGAGCGGTGCCATCGTAGGTGGACCTTTGCCGTGAATACAGAACGACTCGTGATGGATCTTTTGGTTTTAAGATGTTGATTTTTGAAGTGACTCATCACTTCCATATGACCTTTAATTGAGCAAAGTGATAGTCAATTCATCTTTGCAGGAAAAAAAACGGCATCAAAGCTCAATTGTGAAGTCCTAAGAGGGTTGCATTGCCTGCTACTGATTAGTTTTGGTTGGGCCAGATTAAACTGAATGGCAAGGGACCGCTGATTAATGTTGGAGTCACTTCAAGCTCACCTTGATTAATTCCAAGGAAGAGGCTGTTTTAGCCTCTGACAAACAAATTGTTGATTTCTAAAGCTCATGAGCAGGCGCACAGCATAAACTCATTTGACAACGATATTTCTGCATGTATTTGCATTTGAATGCATATGCAAACATTGTTTTTCGGCCGACTTATTTGCAGAGGGCATGGGCAAATGAATAACAATGCGCGGCCACACTTTGTGCAGACGTACCGCTTCAGGCAGGCTGTGCAGGTCCCGAGGAGTTGGAGCCGGTCCAGAAGCTTCGGGGCACTTGAACTCGGAGATGAACGGCCCCCTCTTCTCCTCCCAGCATGCACACTCCATTCACCAGCAGGCCCAGTAACACCTGTTCCTGCTGAGGTATCAGGAATGACATTTTACCAGCTGGTCCCCCAATTCCTCATTGACTCTGTGCACGCGTTAACATTACAGGTATGTTGACCTCACTTTCGAAGACTAAACTTGAGAAGCTCATTAATTAAGTGGCACTAACCCAATAAAGTGCAACAACTCTCGGCACGGTGAAAGGCTGTGAAACTGTCGCGCATTCTCACACTCAATGTTGCATCTGGACAATATTTTAGTATTTGTTTCGTCCTGTTCGTCACATGACTTATTTATGAATCTGTAGGCCGACACATATATAGATGCATAGATATGTTTAGATGATGTGACAAACTAGATAACTCAGTTATGGTCAATGAAGAAAGTCTGGAAGGTGAGCAAAAACTACTTGAGGATAAACTTGAGGCTTTTTAGTATCTTCTTCTACTCAATGAAGCACCTGCGATGTCCCTTTGCCCAGTAAAACCATTATACTGTTTTCACATCAAGATGCCATTTGAGTTGCAAAAGTACACCTTCTGTATAACCCCTCCTGCAAGGGATAAGTAAAAGGTTTTTGGGAAAGAGTAAAGAAGACACTGGCCGCTTAATTGGCTGTCAAAAAGTGCAACTGAAATAGCACTGCTTTTATATGAAGTGATGAAGAAGAGGAGGATATGGATGTTTTGGCTTGACGGTTTATTGGCTGTATGACTCAGGCCCATTGTCTAATAATTTGGAAGGCTAAGACAAGCCATTTTGAATATCTTGGCTTCTGATCTTCTGTAGCGTCAAAAAACTTATACGGTTGTTTAGTTCAACGAAGAAAAATAAAAGTTATCAGCCATCAAGAAAAAGTGATAAATCACACAAGCCTCATATGTCACTGCGGGCCATAAAAAGAAGGCGCTGTGTCACAGGAACAGAAACCAAGAAAGAAATGCAAAGAATTTGTTAATTTCTGTTGATGTCCGACTTAAAATGAAAGAGACAAGTTGCTTTTACCCCCAATGTCGACATGCTGCAGTAGTTCAAACGCACGACAAGGCCATTAAAGTGAGGCAAGGAATGTAAAAAGAAAAAAAGAGACAGAAACTCATCCAGCAATATACTCCCCTCCTGACATTCCTTTTGACAATTACTTATGTCATACAATTGCTTGCCAGCTGGTGGTGGGAAGAAATCTGACAGTTTTATCACAACTTTGACAAAAGTAATTTACTTGGCTCAGTTCTGTTGTGCTTCTGAGGGAAATAAATCATAAAAATAAAAATAAATAAATGGCACCCCACCAGGATTTGACAGTTCAATGTCTTCCCACCCTCGCACAAATGGTGTAGTCGGAACCTAGCGTCATAAAAGTGGGAGCTACCAGGGCGGTGTGCGGTGATCCATCACCTGTCTGGGGGACACTTTGGTGGTCCATTGCTGTTCATCGGCCAGCTGGGACTAGATGCAGACAGCTGTTTAAAGCTCAGCTTCACACAAACTGTGATGAGCTGAAAGAAGCTGGATTTAGTATGGCTTTAGATTTTATTCCTTACATTTCTCGGTCTTTAAAGAAATGTTTGTTCTACGCCACATGAGGTTAGGATCAGTGTGTATTCCATCGCAGTACACTGAGGTACAGTATTTTGACGAATTCAGTGAGCTTGTACCCCCCCCCCCCCCAAAAAAGAGCTAAAGTGTTAAATATACTTGCCGTAGTGTAGTTTCAAAAGGATGTGACAATGTAGAACAGTTTGAAGGTTTGTGTGGTTCTGTGTTTTGATATTTTTGGGATCGCTCTCACGGCAGAACTGAAAACAGAACTAATGCGTGGAATTCAATAAACTATTTAACAGGAAATGATTGCAAGGCTTTTTTTTCATCAATGGCTGAGGGAGCTCAGACATGCGATTCATGTGGAAAGATACAAACTAGCTAATAAGGAAAATGTCTTCCTAAAAGTCTGGCAGCCCCCTCGATAACAAAGTCAAAGCTGAACGGACCCGTAGACCTGTATATACAGTCTGATTCATGGGGCATCACATTGCTAGTTTTAGCTTTGCCTTTTTGTTTTCAGATCGTTTCTTTTGATTTGCTGAATTTTATTCATCAGACACACAAACAATTTTTTTTTAAAGGTTTTGTTTGCTGCTTGTTCTAGTTGTGTGTATGTTGTATGCCACACTTTAAACCCTCTGGCTTTGTTTTACCTGCACACTACTTCATCTTGCCTCTATAATGAACAATGCTGCCATTATGTCAACAGTGTCCTTTAAAAATTCAACATATTTGAAAGAATAGTAGTAATAAAAAGAATAGTCGTTCCCAAATTAATACACACTGTAAAATATATTCATAATTTGGTTTAATCAAATTCACATGGCTGTACAAGTGATGCATTTCCACTGGGCATGGTGACAAAATGTTTAAAGACAAATGTTTTATAGTTATTAAAACCAAATGAGCTTCAGTGTTTTTCTGTTATTGATGAAGGATAAAACTTAATCTGATGCTCACATAATTATCTTGGGCGCTATAACCCTTAATTCTCAAAGGAGTGCTAAATCTTTGCATGCGATCATAGATCAGAGCTGCAGTCTGCATCCTTATTTCAGAGAATCAGTCACTTACGGATTGGAGAGATAGCATTAACCAGAGATAGCGTGAACATTTAAAAGCCACACGGTATTACAGATTTAAACTGAGTTTACTCCATTAGTGGTCAAATATATTCACTTGAGGCTATCGACCAGAATATGTTGGTGAGAAAGAGGCTTTGTTGGCTTGCTGCTGTACCTGACAGAATTCCAATGGTTGTTTGATGGTATTAATGCACCATTTAAATGCAGACCCTGAAGCCGAGGGGAGGAAGCCCATGCGATGAGACTATGCATGGAATCTGAAAGTCAGATGTCAGAGGAGTCAGTGGAGGGGAGAAATTTTCTCAAAACGCAGAAACCACAGGAGTGGAATATCAAATGTTCAAATCTCTTTTCTAGGGATTTTAGAGTGTGACTAAAAAGAAAAAAAAGGCAGCTCTTCTCTTTCAATAGCACCAAAGTACAATCGCCCACTTCACATTTTTCAGAAAGAGCCCCTCCAAGCATACGAGTCTTTGATGGAACAAAGCAGAGCATCTATGCACGCAAATTAAGTGAATAGTGAACAGATGTGCTGCACACCTGGGACGAAACAACCACAATGGTCATTCTTTTCCATTCAATGACACAACAGGGAACGGGAGGATCTATTTTTCCAGGTACACAATTCATATTACTTACCACATGTAGCCCACACAAATCTAAAACAGAAAGGCCAGAAATGAACAGACATGTACCAGACATCAAGCCATCACTTCGAGAATAAGAGCCTCTTGACAAAGGCAATCGTGAATATTGCCAATGCAACAGCATTAATACAGAACTGCAACCGTAATCGAAACCAACCTCTTTCAACATTAAACATCTCTTCTACTTTAAGGAAAACAGTCTGAAACTTGAAGGAAATGAAATGTGTCTGATGAGTCATTGCTTGGGGAAATCAATTCATTTAGTCATACAGAGGTGCTAAGTTATTTATTGCCTGTCAGCATGAGGTGCTGGTTCATAATGTCTTGCTGCAGAAAGAACAGAAGCTCGAGGAAATTTGAAGAGAATTATTTTATTTATACAAACAGGATGTATTCTTTAAAAAAAAAAATGACATTAACATTTTTCAATACCTTTGTGTTTTCTCTTTTTTTGAAAATGCGATAAGAACTAAGCATGAATATTAAGAGAAAATTCCCCGAATCGCAAAACACTGAAAGATAGTCGAAATGAAAACACAAAAAGAAAAATGTCCCTCAAATAAATAAACAAAAAAATACTGCTCCCCGCACACAATACAACAGAATTGTTGAATTAGTAAAAATCAGAAAAGACAGCTTTCGTCAGCGTGGTGCCATGTTGTGATAATTCAACAGTGGTCATCTTAAAACATCACACAGCTCGCCAGATCATGTCGAGCTGAGCCCGACAAGCCGAGGAGCAACATCCAACAGCCTCAGCTGTCGTTTGTCAGCATCCAGATGTGCTCCATTTACACGTACAGCTGCGCGCAGAGCCGACATCAACATGCTATCATACTGCAGCTGTGCGCATTTCTAAACGTTAACGTTTGCGTGTACGTGCTAGCATTTAGCATGTTGAGCCTGCATAGTGTCGGGCTTGACGTCCAGCAAACGTTAGGATACCTCCGCTAGCATGTCAGTCTAAATGTTAATAGCATGTACGAGTTGTCCTTTATGTTAGCGTGTCAGGCATTATAATGCTCGGAGTACAGCTGAGGCTAACGAGACTCGGGCCATTCATTTTTCATGTTAAATGTTTGTGACATGAAGGACGAGGGGACATTTTACCCATTATTGGCAGAGCCAGATGAGAAGTAAGAGGCTCAAATTATTCTATTCTGACGACTATGGATGACTTCACACATTTTAGTGGCAATCAATCCAGTAATCATTAAGCTATTTCATTCTGAATCAAAGTGTTGGCCCAACAGAACAAAGTGTTGAACACTTTCATACGACCACTGCACAATCACTTCTGTCTTTTGTGTTGGACTTTGCACCACTGAACACTTCTACAATCGAGAAACCTCGGCTTTGGAGAAACCTAGAGTCTCTTCAAGTTTAGAGATTTTCACACGGAAAAAGTTGAACATGAAGTTGAGAGGATACGCCACGTTAAAGTAATAATAATGGAGAAATGCAAACAATAATGGGGATGTCAGGTAGGGCTATATAATAGATGAAGCAGCGAGTACAGAAACTTTCTTTTTTCATCTTTCATCACAGCACCATTCGTGGAAGCATCACACCTCGATATTTTAACACGGATCACGACATTCATTTGAAATCAAAAGGTACTCCCTCAACAAAACCGTATCGTCTCACCTCCATCAATCTGTTTTTTAGGCCACTCACTTTGATGTGTGCTTAAAAAGCCATTTGTCTGCTCGTATCAAATCGTAATTGGCATTCCAATAGCAGTAAAATGGCATAGATGAAAAGAAAAAAAAAATTCCCCAATTATAGACACTATGAGCACTTTAAAATTGTTGAATTCCTTTTTTTTTGGTACATTTTTTCCTCTTCAAATAATCAATGAGTACAAAGACACCTGCACATACAATAGAGGCTAATTTAACCTCCCACCACCCTCATTCCTCCAATGGAATAACCCTTTTAAATGCAAATACCTAGGAGGCAATTGGCTTCTTATCATATGTACCATTGTCTCCTTTGGGGTAGAGGGGCAAAGAGCCGTTTTGCGCCGCATCTGCATGTAATTGCCCACATAGCAGAGCTTCACAGTTTATGGTAGAACAAAGCAGCGTCAGAATAAATTACAGCAAAGATGCTCCATTAAGCGGGAGGATGCCAATTATTCCTGCTGCTACATAGACGAATGGAACACAAACAAATGTAACTCTGGCAGGTTCTGTAAGTTAATGTACAGGTGGGGTGAGCTGGTCTAATTTATCTTGATTTATGGTAAACTACTTGTCTTGGCCTTTTCTGCCTTATTATCTGGAACCAACCTCAACATATACAAGATGCCACTATGAAAGGTGCAGTGCATTCTCTTACTATACATACTTCAGCCTGCCGAGTCAAACAGGTGTTCAGTGAAGAAACACTGCAGGTGTGACTTTCTTCTGTGATAGACAGCGCAACACCTGCAAGGCCAAGCCAACGTACAAATAACATAACATGATATTCTCGCAGCCTCTAACATTGAGCAAATGTCAGCGTAACTGTCCAACAAATTAACATCACGACTAAGACGACTCCACTTTCATGCAGTCTTTCCATTTTGACTGTAAAGTGAGCAGATGAATCCTCCCTCACTCTCCTATGCGCGTCGGATACGACTGTGCCACGGCAGATTAACACTGCCATCTAGTGACCAGAGAGAAAAACACACCTGGAGACTCATGACTTGATCATCCCAGAAGACATTGATTCAGGAGATGTAGGACACAGCTTGAGGTGTTTCATTTTCATTAAAAAAATCCATTCCAGATGCCGTGAACATGGTTTGAAAGGTACACTCATTAAATCAGGGGTTTAAAAGAGAAAATCAGTCATATGTCAAAACACTATTATTCAGCTAATGACAAAGAAGGCACGCTACACATTTTTTGCAACACAAGGCTTTTTCCCATCACTTGCTTTCATCAGGGCCTTGATGGCCCTCGCCCTCATTTCTAACTCCAGAAGCTCCAGTTGCTGAATTGACGGCTGACATGCTGCAGGTGCGCGACTTGAAACGGGGCCGCCTTGAACCGGTAAAGTATCATCTGTGGACTGCAGAGGTACACTCTGTTCTTCAGCTTCTGCTTTGCTTGAAGAGGATGAAAGCGCTAAAATCTCACTGACACTTTTGTCTATGTCGCTTAGGATGTCTTTCTTTGCTTCCGGAGGTTGCGAGCCTGTGGGAGGCTCAGGATTTGCAGGGCCCGGGTTTACAACTGGGTCAGCTCCTTCCCTGCTGCTGTCCGCGACCTTCACTGCCGCTTCCACAGATTTAACAGTCTGCTCCTCTTTGGGTCCCTCTATGTCACTATCGTAAGTGTCTGCGTTTATGCTTAGGACGTCACTCTCCTCGCAGGAACCAACGCCCTCTGCAAAGAACATTACACCAATATTTTACATCTAAAATGGTCCTTTTTGTAGATTTTATTCTGTCTTTGAAGTTGAAACTTGAGAGGCTGGGGCATTATCTTTCAGCTAGTTAGATATAAATTACCTAGCTTCGGGTCCTCAGCCTTTACAGTTTCTTTGAGGCAAGATGTAGAGTCCACATTATTGTCTTGCCTTTATGGATGTAAAGGGGGGAAATAAAACACATTAAAGTATAAGGAAAGCATGAAAACACAAACTACTTTCATTGAGAGATTGTGCTCAGAATAAGTTAGAAAACACTCACTGGCTTTGCAAGCTCTCTTCTGTTTTTTCGTTGATATTCCCAGATGTCAATTCTTCCCCTATAAACAAAGTCTTACAAGGATGATTTGTTTCCAATAGTATGATTGTGGTATGTTAGTGTATGTTAGTGTGAAACATTTTCCAAACTGGCCTAAAGTCTTACCTGCTAAGATCTGCGTAAGATTTTTCTCTGAGATCAGTTCCAGCTGTTCCCAGCACATCTTTTGGATTTCCTCTAAACTACAGTCCTGTAAATGATAAAGTGTTTGATGGTGTCTTTCAGGATGGGTTGCTTTGATAGCCTCCCAAGCAAACAGCAGAAGCTTACGTCATTACTTCTCTATCTACAAATTAGATATACATTATCACTTTTAAAAAAATCAAGCAAATAATACACTTTCTAGAGTTTTTAACTTAACTTTTCCATTTTACCATACAGCTTTATAGCTAATTAATAGCTATAAATAAATTAGCAGCAACTAACCACAATAAAACAGATAAATAATGAACAGTAGGCACTATCTAATTCTAGTGGGAACTATCTAACCAGAACTAAAATGTGGATAGAGTGACTTTTAATAAAATAAAACAATTATATGCAACACCATACGATATATGCCCACAAAAAGATGGAACAAACCTTTTCATGAAATGATCACTACTGCTCAAGGTGTTGTTGCTGTTTCAGCCAAAGCTGTTGCTGTTGGATTGTAGCCAACAGTCCAAAATATGGCCATATGTGTTGAAAGACAACACATGCCAAAGCTCAAAATGAGGTCCATAAAGCCACAAGCTAATGTCAGTTAAAAACACAGCATGGTGGCAAAAAATATTTTTTAGGTTTGTGGTGAACAGACATCTTGAAGACAACATTTAAAGAAGTTAAAAAGCTGCATTAAAAGCTGTGTTGAGAAATTAAGCTAATGTACCAGGATGGTTAACGCTCCTTGATCAAGTCATTAGATAATTTCTTTAGCAATGGGAAACAAATGGGTGTCAAACACTTATAGAATTTACATTGTAAATGTTTTATTTAACAGAGATCATGAGTTTACAATGATCTCTATTAATAATTAGTTATTCCTTCAGATTGGCGATAACTTTACACTTATGGCTGCAGCGGAGATGGCTGTACTTTCCCTCAAATAAATGAGGAATCAGCTGATCAAATAACACATACATAACATTTTCTCCTTTTTTTCGTGATTTCTTTTATAGATAACACAAAATGTTGTTTACAGAATAACACAATTACCTTGAGTTCATCAGGCAGCATTTTCCGGAGCTTCTTCTCCCCCAGCACATGGAGACACTGCTTCAGCATTTCCCGCTTGTCAATGACATAAGCAGTGATCGGCTGGAACGGCATGCTGAGGTCAAGTCCGCCCTCCTCAATGTCGCTGCCGACTCGGTCCAGCTCTGCGTCTGCGAGTTCCTCTCTGGAGTTCTGTATGAGCAAAAACCAACATGTTACTGACAACAAGTGTCTTCAAAAAGGGTTTAGGCTTCTTTTACATGAATGACAAATCAAACAGTGTGGCCATCTTCACTTCTTTTTGCCAGTTATAGTGTGAGAGAGGTTTTCCCAGAGACCATAGACTCACGTTGACTGTCTAACATCTAGCTCAAATGAATGCAGTAACAAACGTACATATAACATGTAAGCCTTTTCACTTTGTGGAAATAGTTTTGTGGAGGATGCAATTTGTGATTCTGTACTCGGTCATACTGTGGCATTTCTCACATTTTGTCCTCCTTGTTTGAATGTTTGTCAGTTTTACCTACGTACACCTTACATATATCCTGTGACAAACCCCAATTTCTTTCCTGTTTAATACAAAACTCAGTATATGGCATGAATGGACACAGCTAACTACACTGCTTATAAAAGACAGCTGTATAAAAGTCTGATTCCTTCCTGCGTGTGTGTGTATGTATATATATATATATATATATATATATATATATATATATATATATATATATATATATAACAACTAACTTGCTAGCTAAACCCAGAGGCTAACGAAATTGCAGGCTAGCTCGCAGTGTTTTCTGCCCTGACAGTATTGACACCAATGTGCACGGTTTAGGGGTTAAATTGTGTCACAAAACCAAACAAACAAAAACGCTATTACATTAAAATGCAATTAAAACCTGCATGTTATGTGACGAATGAAGAGAAACACTGCCACACTGTTGCAGGAGCAAAACGTTGGGACATCTGCGTTACAAATGCCTCAAAAGTCAAAATTAAAACTTCATTCATTTGGGGAAATGTATCCGTGTACTTTGGGGTCAACAGAATATGCGTCGACGCTACTCCTGGGTGTTTCAAATAAAAACATGACACTAGCATGAAACTAGCGTTAGCTTGGATCTCTTACCTCCATGTTTGATTCTGCACTCCTGCGTTTATTGCCGTCATGTCGCTCGTCAGTCTGCAAGTGTTTCCGTTTCTTTTCAATGGCACTTGATTTCTTTTTGAGCATTTTCGAGGTTATTTCACTGCCTCTTCTGCAAAAAAAAAGCGGTTTACTCGTGAGCTCACTGGCCTAAATTGAGTGGTTGAATGTCGCGGGGGGAAATGTGTCATTAGCAAGCGACGACATCTTACTTTTTTGTCGGCGATAAAGCAGCCATTGGTTTTACTTACCGCCACCTAATGGACGGGGGCGGTCTTGCATGTATTTTCTCAATTGACCAAGGAAGAGGCAAAATCATCAGATTAATGTCGAAGCAATCTCTGTCATGTTAAGTTATATAATGAATTAACATGTTTGATGTATTATACCACAGGTTTAGTAGTGTTGTATCATATTTCGTTTCTCATCAGAATTGTTTTAACACTTGGATAAAGATTGCTCTAAAAGAATGCACCGCATTTACTTACAGAGTACATGCACTTTGCAGTTCTAGATTATAACCATATGTCCATAAGCCTATAGTGATTGAAGCTTTCCGTTTCCGTATTCTAACTAACAAGTCTCTTTCTGGCCGCCACAACAACAAAGAGTGGCAGTCTGATGCTATAGTACACTCCGTCTGTCTGTATATGTGAGCCTTGATGTTCCGTTCCTGTGACCTCTCAAGCTGTTGATGGAAGTGCAAATACATTCAACTGTATCCCCATCAACATTTTACACTTCAAAGCTTGCTCGGATTACTCGTGACAGTCAATCACAAGTCTTCTTCCTGTTTTTCACAGGGTCTTGCCATCTCCCAGTTTCCATCTGCTTCACCATTTCATCGGATTCATTACCCGTAAAAACAGACATACTCACTGCCGCTGCTCATTTATATCGATCAGGTTTTCACATTTTAAATCAGACAGCACTATCCTCATTGGTAATGCATGTTTCTGTCAAAGGAACTTACAAAGGAATAATATGGTTACCTACTAATGACACATGGATAACAAATGTTTGCAGAACTCAGGCGACGCCAATAATGATGTCAAAAAAAGAGACAAATGAAAATGTACTGTCTATGACTATCATGCATTATGCATGAGCATATACAACTGTGTCTAGAAGCATACAACAACAGTGAAATTACAATTTTACATATGCAAATGTGGCGCATGGATGTTTTTCTGTGGATATTTAGCATCAAAAGATGCGTTCACACATGATCCCAAAACACTGCAATTAAGATTGAATTTGAAAGATAGATATCCTAAAACAGGAACATGTTTTAATATCATAATATAACATTCAGAAATGATATCAACAACCACACAGAAAGCAACACAATCCTTATGTCCCCGAAAACAATCTGTTGACTTTACTTAAAGAACAAAACGGTCTCCCGTCTGGAGCAGGATTACATTACATTTCCCTCATAAACAACTCTCGTCAGTATGTCATCCTTATTGCCACCGAGGCGGCCATGCGTTCTTCTTTAGCTGGACCGAGACACAGGTTTCAAGGTGGTGACGACACAAGCAAGTTGTAAATCACTCTAATTGGCTTACCCGCCTCTGAATAAAAAGGAGGCAGGAGCCAATGCAATGGCTGCCCGGGCGCCATGGCGACAGCTGTCTCCACATAATGCAGGTTGTTATCCTGATGCCATCCGCCAAATTATGCAGTGGGTATGGTAGGAGGTGAGCATCGATCACAATCACGTCAAAATGTGTTTTCTTTGCAACATCTGCTCCCATGTGTCTGGATATCACCTCGTTAAAAGGGCAATGATGGAACAGGCGCCGCTGAAGGGGACATTGCGTTTGAGAGCCATGAAAAGGACCCGAAAAACAACCACATGCTGGATGTGAGTCTGTGAATTCAGAGACGTATAGGAAAACTAATTTGAAAATTACGAAGCAGAGTTGATAAGAAATACTAAACTCGATTCACAATAGCACATTTTTGCATTTTTAAATTAGAGGCTGCTCGTAGAAATAGCATTTTATGGTTCCCACGTTGTCTTCAATAGATTGTCTGTTGAATACACATCAAGGCTCTCCTGTCTAATGAGGAAATGTGGCTAATCAAGAGATGTGCAGCAGAGAGTTTAATGGTTTCGCTTGTTTCTCTCATTTGATTTAGTCTAGTTGCAAAATGCAAGGAACACGATGAATCACAGAAAGAAGCAGAGAGATTACAAAGCTCACTCCAAAGAATACAAACAAAGAAGAAAAAACAAGAACAGAAGCAGATGAGAAAAACTAAATGAAAATAAACGTACGAGGAAATTGCTAAAAAAAAACTAAAAAAAAACACTAAATGAAGAAACCAAAAGATCAACACAATACAGAATCCATTCAGTTCAATCTGGAGCAGGAAAAACAATGAAGTGATGTGTGTCGCATGTGTCTGTGTAATTATGGAGGATCTATATTGTTTTTAGATCTTGACTCTTTTTTTAAAGAGAGTCTGTGTTAATTTAACTTGGATCACACAAATCAACCACGTTCTCGTGCTCATGTACATCCACACTCATCACAATTACTCATCTCAGCACCCCTGAACACCTTTCTTGAAGCAATATAAGTGTGATGTGTGAACAGAGAACTCTCAAATCGACACCTGCCCTTGACAAATCAACACGTATTGACAGTGGGATTGTTTGGTGCAGAACAACAACTTCTCTGCCAGCTGAGAGGAGAGACAAACTGTGGATCAGTTGACAGAGACTAAGCTTTAGATAATACTTTGCTTTAAAGCTTTTCTTTGGTGCCAGTTATGCCCCGAAATATAAAACATACCATTTGCTTTGCCAATGTGAGGTGTGAACAATTGGTATGTGCAAATGCATGGGTTTTTTCAAGATTTGATGATAGGCCAAGTAGCAATATCAAATCTAAACTTTATTTATATTACATATTTATATACACACACAGCTGAAATGATTATCTGCATTCAGCCTTTAGCCCTTTGCATTTAGCCCTTAGCAGGAGTAGTGAGCTGTTGGGAAGCACCCAGGGAGCAACTGGGGGTTCAGTGTCTTGCTCAAGGACACTGCGGACTAGAGGAGACCAGGGATCAAACCACAACCCTTGCGGGACGACCACTCTACCCATGAGCCGCAGCCGGCAATTGTAATCAAAAAGATCGCTTGGCTTTGTTGATACAATATTTGATGATTCAAAACGTATCCATCCCAGAATGCAATCCATAGTCTCACGCAGGCTTCCCGCTTATTCCACTGGCACCCGATTGCTGAGACAACATGGGACATTTCTCATGTGGCCTATTTGCCCACATCGCTGTGTCTTTAAAAGCAAGCTACGTCTCGTGATCCAGTAGTATACAGATGGAGGTCCACCAACCCAGCACACATACTTTCTGCTCAAAGTGGCATACAAATCTAACCAAAGCCATGTCTGAGCCTACTTAACAAAATCCCATGTCTCGTCCTTTGAGAACGAGTCTCTTGAAAGACCGCTGACATTGAGATGCCTTAATATCATGACACTGGCACAAAGTTGTGCGGCTGTACAGATAATTACCCATCACTGAAGGGTTTGGAGACGAGTCCTCCGGACATCTCCTCCGATGGCTAAAGAGTCATGGCAGCGCCACAGCCGATGTGAAAAAAGCAGCAGGTTTTAATTTAGCCCATGTTAATGGCTGTCCAGTGTCTCTAACGATGCTTTCAGTAAGAATCCTCAGCTGTCTTCCCCCAATGACAATAACGTAGTATCCTGACACAGCTTTGTCCAGCAGGCTGACAGTTGTCACCAATTAAATTTAACTAAGGTATTAGTTGTCAGTAGGTGTAAAATTTTAATCAGTGGACAACGGTTTGTGTTAAAAACGACTATTCTCCACTTCTTTTGATATCAGCAATACATCTACCACTGACTTCCTACGTACAAAAACAAGGTGGTTTTATTTCATTGTACAATATTTGTGACTTTTGACCCCTGCATTATAATTTCTTCATGAATTTCTTCGTCAGTAATGGGCAAAGTCGGAGTGTCTTGAACTACATTAGATGTGTACTTTTCATTTACTTAAACTGCAATCCTTGAAACTCCTCCTCAATGTTCCCGAGGCGGTAATGTCTCAGCGTTTGCATCACGACGATCTCTCGAGGCTCCCACTTGTTTGTCTTATTGCAACAAGGCTGTGCACTCGGTGCTCTTTAATATGTCTAATTCAAACCTCAGTAGGCTAATGAATATTTTAAAGACACCTCTGCTGTAGTGTGCACTGGCTGGTAGTAATTCAATGCAATTCAGTTTATTTTATATAGCCCAAAATAACAAATACAAAATAGTCCTCGGAGGGCCTTACATTCTGTACTCATAACATCCCTGACCCGGGACCTCACCTATCTACAACGTGCCTATGGTTACAAATGAAGCAATTATAATTGAACTTGTGTTAGCCGAAAAGTTGTTAATAACCAGGAGGCAACCGTGTAAGAGTTTATCTTTCCCTCTTTTGCCTTTCAATCCCACCTGATTCAAACAACCTTCACTCAACAATGACCGCTGTTCCCGATGCGCTCGTCCTCCTGCAAATCAGTGCGAGGTAGTTAATAGATTTTTAATACACATCTCTGCCTTTCATTACTCAAGGCAACAACTGTGTACACACCGCCTCGTTTTTGCAGTCCTCTAACAAGCTGCCTAGCAGCACCGTGGAGAAAAGCCGCGGCTTAAGTGAGAGCAATTGATGTTTAAGTTAACAACATGCCGAATGAGGGAAGCAGCAGAGCTGCTGGATTGTGAACCGGAGCCAGAAAGAGAGATTGGTTCTTTAGTGCCATTATTCAGTGTTTTTATGTGGCGCTATCAGTTGTTTCTTAAGGAGAAGACTAAAAGCTGTGGAAAGTGAATGTTTAGCCAGTGCGTGTTGTCCTCCTTCATAATTGTTTAAGAGGACATAGTTACTTCCGACCATTTCATCTTTTTAATACAACAGTAAATATACAGCAGAGAGATCCCAGCTGCATTATTGAAGTTGTTTTGTTGTCATTGGTATGTAGTGAAAATAATGTAGTAATATGAACTGGTCCCATTTCAATTTAAGAAGTATTGTCAATGTCAACCAGAGCAATCAATATTGCCGTACCTCCATACCATGTTACACTGTTGGAGCTCCAAACTACAACTTCAGATATTCTCTTTGTATTTTTCTGGCTGAGTCTGCATTTCCTGCACTAAATTGAAACTGTCTTCCTCTGCAGGACAGAGTCACAGACAAAGACGTCTGGTGTGATCAGGTGACACTCGTTATATATTGCTTTGCATAGTATTGACTGTTTGTCAGTTTGTTTGTCGAGCTCTGCTTTAAGTGGACGTGGATCCGAGGTGCTCAGGATCATGGGAAGTTTCCACATCTACATTTCCATGGCAACTGAGCAAAGTCAATGTGATGTGGTTGAAAGCTCCAGAACGAGCAAGTCAGTGGACATTGAGTTGAGGTTGTTTTGTCAATCACGGTTTCTAGGAGGTAAAAATGCTGAATCCCATTTTGGAAAATATCAATAGTTTTTCTGAAGTTTCAGACAAACACACAGGAAGCAGGAACAGACTGAAGTAAGGCAGCATGGCATTGCATGTAAATTATTTCCGTAACGTTCTTCCTGTACTCTCAAATTATACATTTGGTTTGGCAAACACCGTAATGCATTACTTTTACTGAGACTGACTTCTATATCTCATGAGAGTTGGAGCAAATCCACACTTCAGTCCTCCGTCCCAAGCAAAAATCTTCTGGAGAACATCCATCTTAAATCTCTGGTGTACCCAAGGAAAATAAAAAAAGAGGCTTTTTTCACAGCTGGTGTGCATTTCACATAAACCAGTCAAGTGATGTCAGTCATACTCATATTCCAGCTGTCACCACAGTCGTTTTTTCCTGCTGGGATAAGCCTCTCCCTACTCAGGCTGAAAGCCTTGAAATTGTTTACTAAATAATAAGATAAAACAGTGCATTTCTTTATAGGACAGGCAGCAAAATCACGGGAGTGAGAGTGGGATGAAAATGACACTGACAAGTCTCATCTGCACATGTTCATGTGGGAGCAGCTTAGTAATAAGCAACATGTAAAGGAGTGTGTGGGAAAAGGATATCAGGAACTCACCCCAGCTGCACTCCTGCTGAGAGAGCGAGAGCAATGAACTTTGAAGCTTCTTCGGAGCACCGGCTCACTTGCAAAGGTTCCCAGGAGCTGTGTTCTGTTCGCCGAGCGCTCGAGTCAGCGAGCGTGAACAAGCAGAGAGATATAGCCTGTCGGGGAGCAGGGTAAGACGAGGACCAAGCACAGGATGGGATTTGGTCTTCCTTTCGCCTTTGATTCAGTAATTGAGGGCTAAGATTGGGAGGGAAACTGACAGTATCTTGGCCCTCAAGGGTCAACCTTCAGCCTGCCAGACTCTTCGGGCAATGGTTCATTCCTGGGACACGCAGCCGAGGTTGAGCCCACATATTTCTCATTTAATAGAGAGCGATGAGATCATTGTTTTCTGCTTGCTCTGAGATGGTCTGAGGCTACTTACCACCTGGCTGCCTTCTTCAGCCAAAACCAGAGGAACTTTCCAAGGCAAAACTAAATGGAGACTAGAGACACCAGAACATGAACACATTTACAAATCCCGCGGTTTCACACAACACGTTGAATGCCGTCTTTAAAAAAAATATCCAATCAAATTGATGACGTTTGAGAAATTGGCACGTTAACTTGGACAGTTGTCAGAAATACATGCAAGTTGAACTACAGCCATGCTAGCCATTCTGCTAAAGTGCGTACTAGCACGCTCACAAGGAGAATGCTAATTCAGTGTGCTGAGGTTTAGCAGCTGATGCTAACCATGTCCACAGTCTCGGTTTATTGTCAGCGCGCTTACACTTGGGAATGACATAGGTTGACGGTTTCATTGCATTGTTGATGAATAAACTTTGCCTGGCGCCGATATTGATCCTTCTACAGCTTTACTGTAATGTAGGCAGAAACTGCTTTGATTTCATAATAGTTTATACAAGATGTATCAATTAACTGTAAATCGAATATTAAGAGAAAATCCATTTGTTAAGTCTGGACATGTCTTCTGTCTAACTTGGCCTCGTCGCTGTCTTTTAAAAAAGCAGACTGTAGCTAACAGGCAAAATTATGTTTTTCTCATCTTTTATTATCTTAAGAATTAAGCTCCAAAAATCAGTAAACTAGACAAAATGCTCTGTGAATCTTTTATGTAATGTTTATGGAAATGCAAATTAAATGAATACAAAAGAAGAGCAACCCCCCTTTTGCCTAAAAAATAACACAATGTATTCACCATAGATTCACCATACAAAACATAATATCATACCATAATGTGATTCAAATTCACTGACAAGAAGGCTGGAAATCACATCGAAAGGTTTGTTGTGTCCTAAGGTAGCTTTGAAGGGACAGGCGTTTGCAGCAACCTTAAAGTATGACTGACAGCAGCCAAGTCTGACATATTGGAGTCATTTCCAACTGTCAGGAGAATATTTACAGTCACATAAGCTCTGGATTTACCCATGACAATTTTTTTGAGCAATTCCTCCCTTCACTCTATCTCTCAAATACTTTCTAAGACGAAATGTGAATCAGGTCAGATAATATATATATTCTGCTTCAGTATATCTCAAGAGGAAGATATGTATGAGAGCTTCAAGAGGAATGCCGTGGCTTTGTCTGCATTAAATACGGGTCTTGCACTCAGAATTACCATAGATGGCACTGTTTCCTCGCAGAAGACGGAGCCCGGCTCCTCTTTGCTGCCCAGAAACAATGATGCGGCGACAGACTCCAGTTCAACAGGAGTATGATGTCATGCTGTGACAAGCACTGAACCAACACTTCTGGTGCTCCGTGAGAGGTGTTGTTTCAAAGAAGTTTAAAAGAAAAATGTGTTTGCAAAAAAACAGAATCATATATATATATATATATATATATATATATATATATATATATATATATATATATATATATATACACATATATAAATTAATATGTTCCTGTTTAAGAATCGTTACATGTCAGAGGCCTATTAGGCCGGGGAAGAGAATCATTATTTTTCTCCCATGAGGCTCTGTAGACGGAAAAAGTGGGAGTGACTACTCAGGAGTCTGTTCAGTGTCTGGACCAAAATGTCTTTTGTGAGTCTCAAGTGTATATTTGTTTTTTTTTTAACATTCTCTGTGATGAATATTAACTTCTCAATATTCTCAACCTTATTTAGATTGAACCGAATGGCTATACAACAATTTTAAGCGTTGTGCAATTGATTGAGTACAATTTGGTGTGAACTGTGCAGGGCTGACTGATGGCATGTAGATGTATTTACAATATATCACTCCTGATATACATATTTAATAAAAAAACACATTCATTGTAGTTTGAACTCAAATATTTAGTCGTGGATACAATTCAGTATTTGTTTGCATCATGAATGTATTCAGGCGTTATCTTCAGCTGTAATGTGTGTTTAGGGCTAATTAGTGTTGCTAACATGCTAAACTAAACTGGAGAACGTGCTACCATCGTCATTGTGAGTATGCTAGCATGGTGATGTTAGCATTTAGCTCAAAACACCATGTCCGTAGTGTGTAGTGGGTAGAGTAACATTAACATCAACTCAATTGGTAACAAAAGTATTTATATTTCAAATGATACACTTAGCATGATTTTGTTCTGGTTTTAAAATGGTTTGGTTGACTTTTAAAGAAATATCAATTACATAAATTAAGTACGAAGGCATGATGAATGATTTGCCACTTTTGGCTGTTTCATATTTCAAGTCAAAACAAGCAGTAATTTAATTTTGGTCTTTTTTCAGATAAAATTGGAAACGTATTATTGTTGATGTCATACAATTAGCACAATCAGGATAGCACCTATATACACCATTTCAACTTGATAAAGTCCAAGAATCACTGAGGAATACATGTATAGAGGTGGCTCTGAATGTGTCCCTCAAATGGAATAACTAATGCTTGAATGCAAGAGAGTAGATAGAAGCCCAGAGTTTCCCCACCTCTAACATTGGTTGTGAAGGTGCCATTGAGCTTGTTTGCATGCTGAGAAAAAAGGGGCACACACACACACACACGCTCGCTCACACTATAGGGCAATATCAAATAGGCAGGACCTGGGTCTGTCATGCGCTGTCTATCAGCCGCCCTTCAGCTTTTTGCTTGGAGGAACACAAAAAAAAAGCCTCGGTGAGCAGGCTGATGACTGATTATGCCTGACAATACCATTTCAAAAGCATCACGCCCCCTAAATACGACACAGCCAAGCACTAGGTGTGGGCTGCTGCAATCCCCAAACTACTTTCAACTTCAAGTGAGTGCTGCAAAACTACAAAATGCAATACATCACTGATGCTTTAACTATTGATGTTCTCCTGTCACTGGTCCACTGTGTACCCTCATCATCCATCACAAGTTCCTACCTGTCTCTTCTCTTTCTCCTTACACCTGTACTCTTTACAAATGAGCTCCCAGGATGCAGCCTGTCTATTCCCACCAATATTAGCCGTTTCGCACTATTCTTCACAGTGGAGCTGAAGTGTTAGCTCAGATGAAACTGCTCTATATCCGAGCCCAACAGTCAGATCAATATCGTGGGCGGATATGAATGCAGATAATGCGTTTGCCTGACTGTGAGAATGAAACGACTCACAAATGAAAGCTAACAAAAAGCATTGCGGCTCTAGCAGGACCTGAAATAGCCAATCCGGATTTTGTTTTTACAATCAGAACTGCAGATTATAAATCTGCATATTAATCTGGAAAACAAACCAGAAATATGCATTTATACAGAAGGTTTAAGCTCATTACAGGGCTTAAACCTTCAATGTTTGGAGTGTATCGTTGAATACAATATTAAATTCAAGCATGTAATGATGAAAGGAAAATGATCTCGAAGGGGAGTACGTGAAAATTGTCAATGGTCACGAAACTTAAACTTCCAAATGGCCGACTTCCTGTTTGGCTTAGGGCATACCCCTAAGAGGCTTTTTTGTACGTCCCATCGTGTTCGATATACTGATCAAATGTCATGCAGCGAGGTGAAGCGCCTTGTCGGGGCTACTCAAAAGGGATCGCAGATCGACCCACATTAGAAGGCTATTGTCAAATCGACTTGTAGCCCAAGTATCTTGTTTTTGTGCTCAAAGACATGATAAGAAAGAAAAAAAAAATTGAAAAAACAGTAGGTTCTTTGCCCCGACTTAATCTGTGTTTGGTCCCTAATTATCTACTGTACCGTAGCGCCCGTGAGGCCGATGGGCGTGGCTTCACCCCATTGACACGGCAGACCCTGGCTTTGATGGAGCAGCCTAACCTAATGTCCCTGTGTCCTACACCGCTTGGCATGACCTGCTCATTAGCAGGTTCAAGGGTCCAAACCCGCCATCTGTCCCGAGGCTAGGGTTCAGAGGGGCCCCCACTGTGCCCCATTGCACTTTCCGTGGCCCTCCCAGTCGAGATGCCAAGGAGCAGAAGGTGACATTCCAACTTTCTGGCTCTCTCTTGCTCCAACTCCATTCAACCCCGGGTTCGATGTATTCTGAGGAACCTTGGATCCAAGTGCGGCACTGCGCCGACTCCAAAAAGAGGTGGAGAGTCTGGTGTTTTTGTTTACAATGCGAAGAGAGGGCAGGGGGAGAGTGTGTCTCCTTAAGAGTCTCAAATTGACAGCATCTGGCTTTGAAAGTCTCACTGTGTGTTCCTGTGAACACGCTCTCCCTATGCACACCGTTGTACCCATTGGCAGTGTCTGGCGGGAGCGATGACGACGGGCCGAAAGATGTTCGGAATGTCTCTCTTTTCCCGAAAAACACTTTCCAGAGGGCATTGATACTTGATAGAGACGTGCAAGCCGAGCTCAGCGTGACAACGCTCCCTCTCTCCTCTAAAAGTCACACCGACAGACAGAGGGGAGGTAAGAAAAGGAGGAGGATCAAGAGTGGTGGGAGGCAAGAGTGAGGGATGGGAGACAGTGCTGCAACTCTCCTGTCAGAGCCTGAAGCCTGACTAGTGCTGACGCTCATCTCATGTGTCACCCAGAGCGGAATTAAGATGGGCTTTGACAGTCATAAATCAGGGGCAGAGCCTTCGCAACTGTTGCGGCTATAAATGAATTTCACCATTTAATCACTTTTAATCTGCTTTCTCTACAGGTACAGCCTCTCCTCAACTGGTCTTAAACTGAAAATAGATTTTATCACGAACGTAAGTAATGTCTTAAAAGGACGGCTGTTAAAGAACAGTCCAATTTATTTTCCTCACTCCATTAGACGTGATAGAGTTATCCATTTTTTTTTCTTCAATCACAGTAATGAAGGATTTGAATGCTACTGTAAGACGAAGAGAGAAAAACAACCTGTCCTTTTAGGAAGGGTTTCCTTGCTTTGCTGGCATGTGCAGTAGGTACAGCATGTCCTGCTAAATCAACAGCAGTATAAACTGCATTAAAGAGTTTCACATAAACCTTAATGTATTGGTTATCTCGCAGAACCGCTGGATAGATTTCCCAGCAGAATACAAGTTCACATTCCTTTAGCTGGACAGGTCAAGAGTAAGTGCTCCAACTTTCATATATTCACTTCTTTCCTTAACACCAAATACACTACAAAGGTGACACACAGTCTATCCACACTTACCACCCCAAAATCATTCCTGACCTGAACCACAAGGGGCCAGTAACAGAACATCTAATCAATATGTGCACAGCTATTTAACAATACAGAATGCACCTGAACCCTTCCCGCGGGTGGACAGTTCACAGAAGACGATCTCTTTCCAAAGTGATTATCTGAAATACACACAAGTGCACGGACTGCACTGCTGATGGGACCATGCATTATGTTATGTATATATAGTCCAATTCTGTTCATAATGTCACATAAAAAAAAATGACGGCGCATCCCTCACTATGTAGGGGAACAAAACGAAAACCTTCCTCGCAGGTATCCAAGCCACGCCTGCGGCGGGATGTGAGGATGCTGCAGCGAGGATGCGGTGCCGGAAAGGATGAAATGCAACACGGCATCAATGTTGTGTTGCAAATGACTCCACTTTTGATGTCTCTCCAGTGAGCGTTCCACACAGAAACCTCTTTGTCTCCCTCTCTCTCCCGTTTTCTCTCTGGTGACAAACTCCACCCCAAGTCTTATATGTGAAGTTTCTATAGCAACCATGTGGCCAGCATGATCTCATCAGTTAATTTCCCCAAAGGCTGACTGACAAAGAGAGGAAAAAGAAAAAAGACTTAGGGCATCAGGTTGACTTAGCGGTCGAGAGGTCTGCTACTTGAACTCCACTTCAATGTTTAATCTTGTCAATGACTGTCACTGTTCCCCGTGGGAACAAACCGCCGTGGGAGACGACCGTTTTTTGATGAATTCAGTCGCAGCGAGTCCTAATTGCTGTCCAAAGGTACTTTTACAACATCATAGTAAAATAGAAATAGCAATGTCGGCGGTCACCGCGAGAAAAGTTTGTCTGGATTTGTTTCCGTCGGCGCCTCAAGGCAACGATGCCTCGTCAGCCACCTCTACCCAGGAAGAGCATCGAGCGGCCGCCGTAAACAGTCAACAGTCAACAAGAGTTTGAGTGCAGAGGACAGGGCACAACCTGCCTTGTTAATGCCTCCATGACAGCGGGAGATGTCTTATGTGGGTGGAACACACACCGCCTCGGCATTGATGGGCATTCAAGGGGGTCGCTGACGCGGCTGGAAATCCGGCAGCTTTTAGGCTCTGGCTGTGGCTCCAGAGGTCTTTGGAAATGTCAATCATGTGCCCTTCGACCCACATGCTGGGACCAGGGCTTTTCAACTAAACGCTGCCCTGCAATTCTCTTGCAATCAAAATCACCTTTCGACAGGAAACTTTTTTCGAGTGGGAAATTGGACTTGGCTTAATGTTCAATTAAAGCAATTGTGAGAACCTTGAAGACCCTTTACTTTGATGAAGTGGCCTACTAGTGTGAAGTTGTAGTTTCAAAAAGTCGGAGTGCAGAAAAATGATCTGGGAAAAGTCATCTAGCAGAGTAACTTCCAAGACGATGCAGTTTCTTTGAATACAGTCCTTAGAGGAATAGTCAGGCCTTTTGGGAAAGATGCTTGTAAGAGTCTCTTGCAGAATGAGAAGATTAAATAACATGATTTATAAAACTCTAACACCTGTCGCATATGTATAAAACAAGACAATAGCTAATAGTTTCCATTATTCCCAGCCGTTATCAATCTTCTCCACGAACTCTTGACAAATAGTACATTTCCAAAACTGTTGAACTAATGAGGAGAAAAAGTGACAAGGCTTTATTTTACTATTCGGAAATTCCTAATAATATCAAAGCAAGTTTCCATGAAATCACATCTGGCAATAATTATAATTTAAACAGGGACAGTGTATTGAGTCTTTCAGTCGGTGCACAGCAGACCTGCTGAACATGCAAACATGTGCAATGTATCCGGTGGCAATATGTAACAGATATGGAGAAGCTTCAAACATGTTTCACGTCCAAAATAATAATAATGCTGTCGGCTTTTAAACCCTCCACAATTAACTCTAAACTTCGATGGAACTTCTATGACTCAGAACATTTTAAAAGAAAGAAGTAAGTGCTTTTAAAGCATACCTCTGTCATAACACAATTTAAAAACACTATAAAACTTGAGAAAAGTGGCTGCATGGTTGAAATGGTCTAATAATCCAAAAGCAGGCCAATATTTTGTTGTGTTATTGATTTTGCAGTGCTGTTTATTTTTTATGAGCTTTCCAATTTTCCTGCAAGTTGACAAGAAGAAACATCAATTTGGCCGTGTATAATCACTGACACATCCATTTGTTTCCCCGTATAAAGTAATACGATTTATTGCAGCTCAATCATTTTATCTGCGTCTGTAAACATTTTAAAACATCACGTCTGACACTCGTCATAAATGATGCAGTCTAATAAGTTCAGCTAGACGAGCCAGCCACTCGCATTGACGTCGCTTCCCTTTTCTTATACTCAGCAGGACTAAATGTTTGTGCAAAAGTAATTAGTGCTTGTGCTGAAATACAGAATATGAGCATCGCAGAGGTGAGCTTTTAAAATGGTAGGTTATAACTTTTCTTTTTAAAAGGTGTGATTCATCAATGGAAAAACTATTATATGTTGTTGCTTTTAGTTCATCACTTTCTGCTCAAGGCTTTAAAGACCCTGGATTTATTGAACACTACCTCGCGGCAAACAAAAGCTTATCCCCGCATCACCAACGCCGAGGAATCATCCATACAGAAGCAATTTCTGCATTGCGACTGAATTTCAGGACAAATATACTTTAGTCACCTCAAGAGCGGTTACAGATCTTTTGTCCTTCGAGTCAGAAAAGAAAAAAGAAACTGTTGCCTAGGAAGCAAAAAAAAAAAGCTTTCATATTTGACACTGAATGGATTACAATTTAAAAAATCATTCGCCTTTCAGATTGTCTGAGAATAAGAATAAATAAACTTTCATTATTTGTTACACTGTTACATTTTTTGCTTTAAGTCTGCTTCTAAAAGTCAATATACTTATGTTGTGTTACTCCACCTGTTTACTGATGTAAGAACAGTAATGTACGAGCTGCTGTCAAAGAACACCAATTAGTAAAAGCTGAGGTTCAGAAGGAGGCGAAGTTTGCCATTTGTCTTCATGATTGTTCTCAGTCAAAACAGTTTGGGTGAACAGAGCAAAGTCCCTTGGAAGTCTGCTATATTTCTAGGTATCTGCAGTCGGAGAGTGCTCTCTCCTTTGCCAGGAAAAAAGGCCTAATATAATCATATCGAGCCATGACAGTACTTCAAACCAAGCAGAACAGACAAGACCATAAAGGCATCAATAATATTCCAGTGCAAGGAGGACAGGAAAGCTTCTTAGACTTTTTACATCAATATCCAAACAATTTCATCAGGAGTCTCATTTGGATGGCTCGGTCATGCCAGGTATAAAGCTTTGACATTGCCACCGGCGCGTCATAATAGAAACTGCACCGATGTTGCTTCTTCTGCCTGTGTGGCCGTGACACCGCCGTCTCCATCTTCTCTGTTGTGGATGGATCTGCCACTCTGCGCTCCCCGCCACCTGTCAATCACACGTTTCAACGACAGATTAATGACCCTCATTATGTGGCCTGGCCATATGGCACTGTGCTGTCCCTGGGTGTGTGTGTGTGTGTGTGTGTGTGAAAGCATGCATGAGCATGCATGCCTATGCCACCGTACGTGCTCTGCCGTCCTGAAAGCAGATTGCACTGGAGACGAGGCCAAGCTCTTGGTCACCTCCCTTTAGAACCTGATCGCTGTGGTTGCACTGACAGAGGAAATATGGCTGCGGAGCCGGGGGGCAACAGTAATGGACTCTTTGCATCTGCTTCAGAATGTCATCCCAGATGTCCCCTTCTGTGCGAATGAGCAACGGGCGGAGTCGTATAATCGCCACGTGAGGCCACCGAGGGGTGACTGGACGCTTCTGAGGGTGCAAGTCATCGTGCACTTTTAACCCTTTGAATATTAAAGTGTCAATCTGTGTGACAGTCATTTCTGTCTGAAAAGGGGGTTCATGGGAGCGCTGCATCAGAAAATGCTCCGAGTGAAGGTACGTCGATCAGCATTTAACCTCCGATATCAATGTCGCCGACGGAGAAGATTAAACCTGTTATTGATTTAAAGTTTGGTCAACCACATGGAAACTCTATCTTACATGCAATTACAAACTTTGCTTTGCAATGGGAACTCTTCTTCTTCTTTATTAAAAAAAAAGGGTTTAGAAGTTCCACCCAGACAAAAGTTTTTCCTGGAATATAATTCACACGTTTTCCTTTTGCATGGCCAACAGCCAGATGTCCCGAGTACGCCCCTTATTAAAGATGTGGTTATTCGCATTCCAGCAGAGAGTTAGATGAGAAGATCAATGCGTATGTGCAGTATCTCCCCTGGTTGCTTGGTAACCTGCAGGGATGACAAGTAAATGTCCCTGGCAGTCTTAATGCTAAGCTAGGCTAATTGCCTCCAGCGCCACACTGTGTCTTCACGGCTCCCAAAGCAAAAGCAGCACCTTCGCAGAGCAGCGGCTCCGTGTGTGTTCAGGATGCGTTCAGGGACAATAATGAGCACTCACATTCCAGCCCACAATTACTATAGTAATGAAAATTACGTACAAATATGCTTCCTCGGAATTGCGCAAGTAAAACATAAGCCTTGAGGTGGCCTGTGTCGACAGCTGGCTTTAATTAAATGAAGATGCGCTGTAACTAAGTGGTTTTAATCCTCTCATTTAACTCTTACATTTGCTCCTCAAAATGTGGAACAATTCATTTTAAATACTGAGGTTTAGGTGCAGCAGTGGGTCATACGAGGGCAAAGCTGGCAAAGCAGTTCAGACAAATAAGATCACTAAATGGTTCAGCTAGATGTGTATTAAGAGTTTTAACTTGTGTCTTAATTGTATGATTAATCAAATGTTTTCTGTAATTTTGTCCTACACTGTACAGCTCTCTCATGCTTTAACAGTTGTATAGTACATATGTGTAGTTTTTTCCTATAGCATGTTTTTCATTTTTTAAATGTAATTTTTTATTTTCTATCCTATTTATGTTCTTGAAGAATGCAATACTTTCCTAATAGTTTTATTTCCTCTAAATACGTTCATTTTATGCGCAAATGTCCGGGGTAAATTCCTCCTAAGTGAACAACCTCCTTGGCAATAAACCGTCTTCTGATTCTGACCACGAGCCAATCTTTTTAGATTCTTCTGAGAGGAACACAGTGCTTCCTGTTTGTGACGTTTGCTCCAGGCTTTTGAAAATGTACAGGAAATGTCCTGGAAAATGAATTCCCTGTAATGCATTTGCCTTTCGGTGGATTTCTTTTCTAAAATCATAATAAACAAAATGAAAACCTCTCTGTCTAGTGAAGCAGGATTGCAGGCCCATTGCGGCCAGACGTAATGACTCCACTGGTCAGATTGAGCTATGCTGACTGACTTCCTCCTCTCAAGAGGCTTTTACTTTGCCAGTCCTATTTCATCTATATGTAACCTCTAATGAGCCTCATCTGTCTCCTCTTATACGTCCAATGCTGCTTTTACACTGTGGCAAAAGAAAAGAAGCAAATACACACACATTTGTGGAAACTGGTCCTCATTTTTCACTGAAATAGTAAAAAGCAAAAGCTTCCTTAACTGTTTATTCTTGTTTTCTTTTCTGCAAGAAGAAAAACATTTTGGCTGTTCCAATTCCCTGAATAGGCTTCCTTTATTCACAAAATTCATATTTAATTAGAGCAAAACACACCCTGATAAGACATTTTCAATTAAAAAAACAACAGAAAATTGACATTCACCCTGGTAATTTAGTGTCGGCCGGACATTGATTGGTTGAGTCAGATTGTCATTGACGTTGACTTGCGCCTCATGACGCCACCAGCGTGTTTATTTTTAGACAACAGTTTTAAAAGTGCGTAGTCCTCTTCAGTGAGCCTTGTCCTCGGAGACAACACGCAGAAGAGCTTCGCCTCTTCTACTGTCAATAATATATTCCAGTGATTTGGGACGCCAAGTGGGCTGGAGCGGAGTAATCAAAGCAGCTGGAAACACAAACAACCAGCAGCGAGACTGAGCCCAGACATTCAGGCGTTGCAGAGATCTCAGAGCCGTAAGCCATTGTGCTCTATTTATATCTGATCTCTTTGATAAGTAAAGTGGTTTGATTATCTGTCTAACAGCGAGGTTAAGATATGCGCAGGTTGTAACACTCGGTGAATGACTCCCAAAATGTGGTTTCGGCTGATAACGAATGACCTGAGAAGCAATCAATTGGTGCTAACAACTGGAAAGCAGCTCGTTGCTAATGACGTTTTTAGCTTACCTACATTAGAAGAAGAAAGTGTTTCTGTTGCCCCTCAACACATTAAAAGAGTTCATGATATGTGATGTTATTTACCAAAAAAATACATAACAATTCCGTCAAGATAAATCAGTCACTCATGCGCAAGGTGTCAACAATAAAAACATTATGGTCGTCAAACGTCAGAAATGCTGGGATTTGGGCCCCTGCAGTTAAAGTCCCTCAGTGGAGCTGCAGATGCAGTAAGACAACTCGAGGCGGTGAAGAGAGAAGATGTGCTGAATCCAAAAGTCCACACTTGCCCAGACTTTCAGGCTTTGCAGAGGGGTTAGGGCAGGCCTTTGCCAAAATGCATTTAGTCTGCAAGGGCTCTCATGCGAATATTTGGTGCGGGCTCTGTGTGGACTTCCACAGCCTGCTAGCCTGTACACAGTACAAGCGAGATTTCTCACAGCTCACTGCTCTGCTGATATGATCGTAAAAGACATCAGGTAGGGGCGCCCTGGTAGCTGACTAGGTACTGTAGAGCTTGTACCATTAACCTTTTGAAAACCCTGCCCACCAAAAGTAACCCTTAAGTATTATGTATTCCAACGACTCGCCTGCAGCTCCGTCAACTTTTCGCGCGCCTGTAAGGTTTCACAAAATCCCTATTAAGTACCCTTTACAACATCGGATTTCAATAATAAAGACATCTCCGTAACTGTCCAGGCTTGTAGGAGTCTAACGAAGCAACCATAAAAGTGTTGTCCATTTATGAAGATTATTTTGCAGAAAAAAACCTGTCGGATCAGAAACTTGTGTTTTGCTACAGAGCTCATTGGCAGGTTTGTGTTTGCAACAATCCAAAATCTAGTGGCTTTTTGCTTACGTTTTGGGTTGCCAACAAGATTACGCCATCCATGCATCACTTTATGAGCAGGGAGCTATGGAGTCCATCTGGTGTTGGTCTGTCCAGTTAACAATCAAAATATGTAGAAAGTTTCAACTAATGCAATCATTAATGTGGTGTTTGACAGCTTTGTACAGCTCTAAGGTTAAGATGTGTGATTTTTAACTCTGTATCTCTCTTGAAATGTAATCACCACAGAGAGAAAATCCTTTAACTCCTCGACACGCTTTTGACTTTCATCAAGGCTGCGTTTGTCCCTTTCAGCGTCTTGGAGCAGCCTTGCAAACCAACGCATTCACAACGAGCACTTCAGTCATTGTCAGACTCCCTAAAATCTTAGTCCACCAGGGCTCAGTGTGCGCATCCCGAGTCTGGACCTTGGAATTCACCAATAGAACAACCGCGGCACAGGAAGCCCACCGAGCACCGAGCCAACATGTGCTCTTTGACTAAAGCTGTTAAGCCTCTGCTGATCGATTGGCCTGGCCTTTCACTGGCACTGTAAACACACACGCACGCAGTAGGACATTGCTCCCAATCTCGCCCATACATGCATGAACAGAGCATGATACAGGCGTGCACACACGTCAAAAAGACCCTCGCACCCAACACAATCCCACATGTTGCTCTGAATACCAGTCAGCAACTCATCTAATCAACACATTCAAGTGCATTGTTTCAGTCAGATCTGTTGACGAACGTTGCTCAGTGGTGCCAAGGACGAGGCAGCTACAACGGTACTTACGGAACTACCAATTAAAACCGTTGCTCTGTAGAGTTGCCCATCAGGAGGGAACCAGAGTAAATTGCCTCACAAAAGTCCAGCTCAATTACTTGGTCTAATTAGGCTGTAACTGGGCATTGGCGTGCCTAAAATAGTTATATTCTACTGGTTTTGGGATGGAATTGAAATTGGAATCCAAATAACAATCCACTAGGTATTAAAAGAACATTGGTATATGCTGACAAGGAGGGCAGACTTACCATCATGACTTCTTCATTTGTCTTTTAGGCTAATTCGTAATAGACCACGAAAGTAGCATTGGGGTTTTGATTGCAAAATAACAATTTCTTTATGACTTTATTTACTCTACATTAAGATTCCTTCTTTTTTTTATCAAACGTATCAATGCTGGCCTGTGCCTTTTTTATTTAAAAAAAATAAGGCTCATTTGAAGGAGTTTGTCCTGCTGCTGCAGCATTTTCAAGGTCAGCCATTTTGTGTGTCCTTAATTTTTTTTTCCCTGATGCAGCGAAGTCTAGTGATGGTAAACATATGTATCTCTTTCTTTTTTAGCCGACTTTGCTTATCTGTGAGAGTGCAGGGTGCTGATACTGTTTGTTTCCAAGCTGTGGCACCCCATTCAGATATGGCTTTAAACAGGGGCCCTCTGTCTCGCTTACTTTGTATTCCAATGACGGGAAGGTCAAAACTCATTGGATTTAAGGGAGGAGAAAATATATAAATAAATAAATCTTCCCTGGTGTTTCATGAGGGGACTCGCGACCAAAGGAAGACCAAGGTGGCACTTCAAGTGCGGCCCTGAAACGCTCCATCAAAATAAAAGCCTGGGTGAATCATCCTGAGCTCAATCACGCTTTGCTGATCAGTATGCACCTGCAGGCAGATGTGTGTGGTGCATTAATAGGTTCTTTCCCGGCTTTCTTTTTGACCTCATAACCATGCGCTGCATAACAATTAAATTGAAAATAAAACTTTGGGTGTTTTGTTCCCCCGCATATGGACCGCGATTTGGGATTCTGGCTTAACTATTGTGTCATCCCATCAGCTATGATTTCGTTTAAACACATCACAACCCCAACCAGTTAATTTGTCTCTCAGTTTATTTACGACAGAAGTTTGCTGGAAGATGCTTCCTGAGTCAATTGCAGTTTGAAAACAGAGCCCCAGCTACAGAATCAAGCATCTGCTCATGCTCCCAGAACAAGGCCGGGCGTAGCTGCTGGGTCATACAACCCTGTCAAAGTGAATAATGAGGTGGTCTCAGAGGCTGAGTCTGTGCCAGACCAGGTAGGTGACGTGCTGGGGGCAAAGCATGCTGGGAGCTGCGTGGTTCTGCCGACAGGCTCAGCAGCGCTTTGTCATCTGCCGAGTTGGCTTATGTGTGCACTCTGAAGGGTTTGGGCTGTCATTGGAATCTGGGGAAGCCGAAACTCTTCATGATGTCAGATAAACACTGGGAGTGGAGTAGGATGCTCAGCTACAAAACAGATTGGAAAGCGCTGGGAGGCGTTGGGAAGAGAGAGAAGAGAGACAGCCGGGCATGAGAGTGTCTGGGCCGTAAACTCTCCTTCAGTTTTCTTTCCCCTCTCTTTCACTTCCCTTCCCCCACTTCAGTAACCTTGTTGGCAAGCCGAGCCTCTTCACCAAACCATTAGACAGTGTGGATTTTAAGTGGTAAAAGGCGGCGAGAGCCTGCTCGTTATTTCACCTCTATTGTCAAAGAGATCACTGGTACCCTTTCAACCGAGTGCATCCCTTTCCAGACGAGATTACATACAAAGACTCGACCAATACTGAGACTTCAAGGCACCCTTTACTGGACAAGACAAAACGATACAACATACCCAACTGATAGAGGAGGATTCTGGGACAAATAAGCAGAGATACGGCTTCCAAGCACATGTGTGGATGCTCAAAACACTGTTCAAACCTTTGTGCCTGCCTGTTTGTTCGAACAACATTACTGTTCTTATTATCTGAATACATTTACTGGAATGTATTTGTGTGTTCAGGCTCGGACGATGCATTTCTAATGTTACAGGGACAACAATCAGATTTGTTTCTACTCACCCAACTGCCAAACACTCCAACCTTTCTGGCCGACGAGCTACACAAACTGTCCAGCAAATGAATTATTTAAGTGTTGCTTAGCCCTAGTGGCATCATGAATTGAAACCAAAAAATGCTTGCGCACAATCAGGCAAAGGCAAAACAAATCACAAAATTCAACCGTACAATGTCATTTCTGCCAGGATAATGTTATGTTGTTGATTGTGTTAAACAGGAACATTTTGTACAGTCTATGAAGTGTTATATTTTCACACAAAGGAGGATATAGAACGCTCAGGATTTTGACATGGATCCCACGACATACATGTTAGATTATGTTTAGGACCTTACAACAGGAGGTGATTAAGTTTTTTTTCTAGCGCAAAACACAAAATCATTAAAACAGCATTGTATTGGAATAACTAATGACATGTTTGTTACACATTTCTTTAACAAGGCCTTAAACATGTACTTGTGCTCATATACTGTATTTATGGTGCACTTTATGTTAGCCAACTATTACCGTACAAGTCGGGTTGCAAGAGGCTAATACCTTCGGTAGGTCTCTCCGATAGCTCCCGGCTGTAGCCAGCTAGCGCTGCTGCTAGCTCTCTGCTCGCTCCCCGATAACCATCAGGTAGCGGGAACAGCCCAGACGCGGGCAGCAGCAGTAGCAGCAGAGCTAGCTTGTTACAGCGGGGACACCGCCCAAAGGGTAGGAGCAGCTTGTAACCTGACTTTTACAGTAGGTTGTTTTATTATCAATTGAGAGAAAGAAAATGGAGGGAGCAGCTACAGCAGTGAATAACCTAACCAAATCATACTCATTGGATATTAGTTGTTGCAAAAGATTAGTTTAGTACTTGGCCTGAATCAGCTGTTCATCAGGTTTGTCCTCAGGATGTCTGTGGATGAGTAATTTTCCATTGAGGTAATTGTGGAGAAGCAATATTAAAATCCCCCCTCAAAAGACAATTGCAATTTACATCCGTTAAGCAAGTCCAAAAGGAGTCATGGCGTGATGACTTGGGAAGGAAAGTAATTCACCATTGATTGCAAAGGAGACTTATTAAAGAAAGCTAAATAATTAAAATGTCTGTAATCAGTCAGCTCACCAGACAATCCATACCTGATACTGCCGTGACAGCGAACCCCACCTTCAAAGACAAGCAGCGCATTGGAGGCAGCAGGAAAATAATCGCTGGAGGGTGCTGAGAAATGTCTGTGACTTCGCAGCGGTGTTGAAGCATTCCTCGCTGCGGGAGATCCTAAATGAACACCAATCAAAAGGGAGTCGAAGCCCACACAGCGAGGCTGAACCCTCATCATCCCTCAGCGTGAAGCCCCAGAGAGGTGGGCGGCTGTTGAGAAAAAAGCATCTGGTGTAACTTAAATAGCCTGGGACTAAAAGTGTGACAATACTCGGGTCATCGTAGCTATTTCTGACAGCGTCTTGCCTTGTTGGAGATTAGAGATTTGATTAAACTGAACCCGTCACAGAATGTGTCATTACAACCCCCTGGTACCTCAATACCGCAGCTTCCACAGAGGTCAGTCAGCCACATATTGTAATAGACAGTATGAAGCTCGGAACTTGTTCAAAATAGTCCAATACAGCGCTGCATACAAATTACCGACTAACTCAGTGTGAGGTTTGCTGTGTCTGCAACACGTGCGAAGGGGAACAGGGGAATTAAACAAATGCCACGAACTTAATAAAACAGAAATATCAGTAACAAAAACTATAATGACCGCCATAAAAGAGAGGCTGTGAAACTTTTTTTGGAAGCAGTTATTTCCTATCTTAAACGGGGGAAAAAACGACTGAGGGAAAAAAAAGGAGATCTTATTTTCATCCCGTTAAATCAAACCAAGAGACAAGATGGAGGGTTCCACGTGACATGTATGCATAAAAATGTCAACAAAGGCAATTAAATGCAGGAGGCGAGGAGAAGCCTTTTCCACAAGGCGAACAGACGCAATGTTTTACACAATAGCACACATTGGGCTTCGCGCTGTGTGAAATGCAGGGTGCCAAAAGTCCAAAGTCAAAGCTGCATTTATTTTTCCCTTTTCTTTTGTCTACAAGATGCTGCTGACATTCATTTCCACAGAAAATACACCGCCTGCACACAGATTTAAATATGGGATATGCAAAACATACACACCTGATTTCTAAACATTGGCCATTATGAAACGGACCTACTGCACACATGAGTGATGCACAATTCTGAGCATAACAAGCCTGCTTTGTTTCCAGCAATTATCATAAAAAGAGCTTTGCACTTACGTTGATTCAGCTTTGAGGGGCTGCATGAGCGGTTCGTTCTTATGGAGATGAGAGTTGGCTCAGCACTCGCAGTGGGTAAAGCAGAAGTGTTACTGATAGCGTGAACGATGGCTCTGTTCTATGCAAGTGTCCCAGGAAGTCATGGCAGTGTGACAGTGAGCCGGCACACATAATATATAATAATATAATAATCCCACGACCCGGAAACTGAAGCGGCTAAATGAACTTCAGGAACCATTAATCTCATTATGTGCTTTTCCTACCGTGACATGTCAAAACGTGTTTTGTGAAAATGGTCTCCAGGTGTTACTGGACTGTTCTTACTTTTCTCTACTTTGAGCAATTAGTTTTGTATCTCACATATTAGTATTCTACCTAAACTGACCTAACTTCTACCTAACTTGTATCTCCCTGTAAAATGTGATCACAACAGAAGTGTTATAGAACCTTCAGAGGTTTCTTTGAAGCTCGAACACAAAGCAGTCAATATGTGGCTTTAGCTGAAATAACGGAATTAATCAAAATAGAAATATGTGCAATAAAAACGTCAAATCACATAGAAATTTATCACAATGTTAAGAGATTTAATATTGCCATCATTTACTAATTAAATGAGTTTGAACAGGCCTGCCTCCCTTCTGCAGAGGAAAGCCAGAATAAACTAAGTGAATACATAACAAAACATCAAACAAACACCTAAAGTAAGTTCAAAGTAAAAATATAATAATGAAACAACTCAGATATATAATTAGGTTTTAAAATAGTTTCCCAATCAAAAAAAGGCTTTAAAAGGGAAAACTCAGATTTGGGGAACGAGTGGAAGCTATTCCCAAAAGTCAGCTTCTTTCTTGAAAGTAAGGAACAGCTTCAGGCGGCACATTGTTAGCCACAGGTCATATGAATATCATACATGTCTGATGCTTTAATTCAGTAGACATACTGGAATACAAAGTAAAAGTATAAAAAGTATTGTAGCCTGCAACAAATTAGTGTCTTTTCATTGACAAGTGAGTCTGTTACTTGGAAAATCAGCGTCAAACCTGCATTTCAGTTTCAATATATCAGTGAGCTGTGATGCATTTGTCAACATGAGGTTAATGTTAAATCCCATGACGAACGCTCCTGAACACCTTGAAAGCAGGAGACCTGTTGAAAGAGTTTCAGCCCACTGCTTCTCTTGTCCTTGACCTTTCAATTATAAAATTGACAAGATGTTTTATTTTATCTTTAAATGATTACAAATGTAATAAGTTCAAGGACTGCCAGTTTGAGATTCAGTGTGTTTCTTTAGAAATTACAACACTTACAACACAAGTTCAACGCAGAGTTGTTTCACACTATGCTGCCCAAAACACCATGTGTGCTTTATAATACACTTAATTTATGCAAGTGTGGTGTAATATAAATTTGAATAGGCTGAGCATTTACAGATAATGGATGGTAAGTTCAGTTGACTTCATGGTTTCCATTTAGCCCAAAGACTACATCGGAGAAAAGTAATGAAAGCAACATGAAAACGCAATCATTAAAACTAAAAAATAAGAAAAATATCTAAGATAAGAAAAGTCAGTCCAGACAGACTGAAAGTAACAAGTTGCTCAGAAGAGTCTGGAGTTAAACTGCAGTGAGATACACAGACAGCCTATATCACAGGAAGCCTGAAGCAAGAACAGCAATCTCAGTACAGAGGGTGATTACAGTCTGAAAGGGTGGCAGGAGCTTTCTGTAAAGCTCGCCTGTCGAGCAGATCATTGATCACAGATCATCTCCTCTAACTCCTGTAATCTTCCCATTCCGGCTGACAATGCCTTTCATTTATTCTTGTAACTTGACACTGAGACTGGCAAGAAGCCAAGTCCTGGGAAAGATTATGTATAGAAAAGAGCTATAAAATTATATTGTCGGCGTAATAAGTGGTAGTTTGCGAACTAAACAAAATCAAAGCCAAATCATTTGAGGAAAAATGAGGATACAGTGCCAGAGTAACTCTGACAAACTTCACTCCAAACATATTTTTGAAGCATTCAATTCACTGAAATGGAAAATACCTTTCATTTGTCATCCTGCGTGCATTCTTCTACTGTCTTCTCATAGCAAATAATAATGCGAACTACTGCACCAAAAGAAGGACTTTTCTTTGGCAGATGGTCACCATGGACACCGAGGACAATTAAATATATATTTAACGAAAGGCCACCAATAGTTTGCTCTGAATAGGAAAAAAAACAGGTCTGTCTCTGCAAATCTAAATCTATATATCTATAAATTTTATAGAAAGATTCAGAGAATCGGCTCAAATTAATTAACACCCTTACACACGGGCCCGCACACACAACGCTCCTGCTATGTAATGTGACCTCTGCTCGTAAACCTTCGCAGTATTACGCTCGGACGTAAAATGCGAGGGAATAATGGCGGAATTTGACAAGTAATTTTACCTTAAGACACGAGTTTTATCGCCTCCGTGAAGTTCCCACCTGACTGATTGCCTCTGGCGGTGTGCCCCAGAGCGTGGCGCTCTAATGAGCACAGAGACACAAGAGGTGCGATACGTGAAGAAAAGTCCTAACATTATCCCAAGATACTTCAGTTAAAGCAACAGTTTGCCAGGATTAAGCCTTCTTACTGTGTGTGGGAATTGTGGATATGAGGGAACCGTCGAACAACAACAGTTCGTATTATATTATAGTCATTAAAACTCACATGGAGAATCGGAGGATTTGCGAATAAAATCAAGCTCTTCGCTAAAATAATCTTTAATTATATCTAAAGCCAATTGCATATGTAATTAATATATGAATGTTTTTCCATTGATGCTGGAGCTTGGTACATCTTTCACATCATGTCATAACTGAGTAAGTAATTTAAGCTTTAAGAAACCAACATGGCACTTAAAATAAATTAATTAAAGTGTTGCTCTGAGTCAGGATGGATCTCTTTTATTCAGACGCACGCGGGCCAAGAAGCAAGAGAGTAAATACTTCAGCCAGGTGACAGAAAGAAACTTAGCGAGCTGTCCTCAACCCTGTGACTGCCGCTGCCAAGCAAAGACAAACAAACACATTTGAAGCTGAGAGGGAAAAGAAAATGCATATATCTCTATAATTTAGACACAAAAGTAGAGCAGACACTTAAATAGATCAGGCGAGCGTTGACTGTCTAATCCAGAAGGGAAAAAGCAGGAAATCAGTATTGGAAATCTTTTTTTAAATTACAGAAAAATGAAATGACTTCATGAATTATTGGAAGGAAGGCTGTTCCAAAACACGCGGCAGATATTTTGTGATATAGAAACAATCTTACGATTACAATCGTAATTGTAAGGCATACTGGTTTTACATTTGCTGGAATAAAAAGAGCACAATAAAAGAAACACAGTAAAAGTATCCGTGTAATAGTTTGACAAGAAAATGAATTCTCTCTCAGGCATCTGGCAGACAAAACGTCTCTCCCACCCCAATAAATGTAAAGTAAAAAAAAAAAAGCCTTCCCCACTCTGGTGCAACCGGTGTCTGACATCCCGAGTTCTCAGTTACAGGAGTGACGTATGAGAGACTCACCGGATGTGAGCCTGCAACTTAACGCCACTCTCAAACTGAAAGACACGAGGCAGTGAACACAAAGACAATAAAACTAGTTGAACGAAAGACACTTTCCATCCGGGATCCGATGACTCGGTGTACAAATAAAGCAATGTGCAAAAACTTAATTCCAAGTCACGTTACAATTTGTGCAAATGTTTAATTTGTCTTGGCCAGATTCAGCGAAGAGAGGATTCATTATTCTTTGCAACGAGCATAACAGTCATTTGAGCACAGCAGAAAAATTATGTCAATTTCTCAGAGTAAACCAGAGAGAGCCACTGAGGCGTGGACTGAGGAAGGACTTACACTCTGAACTAAGTGCCAAGTAATGTGAGCAGCATCAGCTTTGAAATCGTTCGGCCATTTACAGTCTCTCACTGTTACAGTACAGAAGATAATGTTGAAAAGAATCTAGCTGTGAACTATTAAATGTAGACATTCCTGAGTCAAGATTGCACATATTACAGTTATGTTGTACAATTTAATTAAACCATTGATATAAATGACATAATACGGTGAAAAAATAATTGCAAACATGACCATTGTCACCTGCATTAATGGTAAACTTGATAGAAGTAGCAACAGGAACATAAAGGGGTGGGGCTTATGTCAATATCGAACCCATTTTACACATCTGGAAGGTACACTTCACCCACACAATGACTGTAAATGAATTACTCATCCCGTGTTAGCTTGAATTCTTGAAATGAAGCGTGTTTCTTTTAAGAGAAGTCTTTTGATGAACTGAAGTAAACGGGGTCCAAGTTTAACAACAAAACGATGTTCCCTTTAGAAACCCTCACACAACTCGTGCAGCATAGTCCAAGTCTCATTGATCTAATTGTATGCTCACTATTTCTCAAACATGCAGTATTTGTGAAAATCAGACATCTTTCTTTCACAATCACACATGGTGAGTAAATGATACACAAATGGTTGTGTGGGTGAAAATATTTCTTCAACATTGTAAACAAGACATGCGCTCATTGCTGTCCAGAGGGTTTCCACACATGGCACTTAGTGGCACAATGTATTGACTGTCACAAAGGCTCTGAATAGCAGTGATCTGTCGGCACACATGGGATGTGTTGTCTTCCTTGCGGACCCAACGTGTTTCAACAGCTGGTTGACTCTGACTCGTCGTCCCTCTGCTGTAACCTCAATGTCTTCTATTCAACATGCAGCTGATTGGAGGCTCATTCAGTTGCTCAATCAGATATAGTTGCTATTATTCATTTTCTTTTTTTTTTTTAACAAAGTCAATGCTTGAAGTAAAGTGCCTTTTAGAAAATGACAATATGAGGTAGGACCTTTGAGTGTTATGTTTTAAGATAAACGTTCTTACATTTAGTCGCGTGTTGATATTTCTTGATATGTGCATAGCCTACCTAAAACATTAAAGCAAGCTCCTCTTTTTTTACACAGTTTTACATTTTAAAATATGATCATTATAAAAAACCAAACATCTCAAACATAATTTAATGTGAAGTTTAAACCTGGGCTGTCCTATATATTGTGCAACGTATCATGCTTTTGGAAGATCATTTTCTCCTCCACTATGCGAAGGTCAGCAATATATCCCAAACTCAATCAAACTGCTGTTGTCTCAGTTGTTGAATATAAGAGTTTTAGGTCTGCATGTGACCGGCAGGGTCACGTCCCTAATTATCACTCCCAAAATTTGAGCAAACTTGCATTATCTTTGTTTCAACAGTACTGGGGATGAATGTGCATAAAACTCACCTGTTTGAATTACATTAAAGCTTAAAGTTGAACATAATTGAGGGCAGGGGGGTGCCGTACCGGTTCCTTAGCTGCTAACTTCTCTGCTGCATCACCTGCCCCGCCTCAGTTCCTCCGACGGGCCACCTCTTTGCCCAAGACGGAGTCCGCCTGAGCCTCCCACTTTGAGCAGTACAGCTCTTCAGAGACCTACGGGGAGGTTGCGGAGACTACATCCATATTCTATAGTGCTGTTGACTTTGCAGAGACAGCGTTAACTGAGAAATCTGATCTCCAGGAGAATAAATATTTGAAGGAAATACAGAACGCCTGAGAGCATAAAAGTTTTTTGCAGTGTATACTCACTCACTCGAGATTTAGATAAGTTGTGTTAGCATGTGCTACGCTAAGGCGGTTATGGAAGAATACACAAAACAATTACAGTACATGTCAGCGTTGACCAATACCGGCCATTGATGCACTTGTGGACTGAACAATGCTATGCAAAAAGATTGAGCCCATATCCTTCTGCCGTTGGAAATGACCCCCATTCCAGCTTGTCTGAAGTATATTGTCAGCCCAGTGTAATTGTAATGTGTGTAATGGGTGTTACGCCATCTCTGCTTCTTGGTAGGTCTTCACCGACTGCATCGGCAGCTCATCTGAAGTGTCCACTGCGTTGTCATAGGCCTGAGAGTCATCTTCCCCTTGTTGGTGCCTTGCAAAGTTAACAAAGACCTGGAATATAAACGAGAAGAAGAGGAAGGTACTTAAAGGCAAATGCAAGACAAAAAAAACTAGAATACACACAACGCTGAAGGGCCTGTGGACATTTCTCTACCCGTCTCATTTTTGCTCCCCCTCCCTCGGCCTCAAAAACAAACAGAAGTAGCAGTACAGACGACGGGGTGCATGTGAATGAGTTGCCAGACGAGGGCTATGAAGCATCAAGTAAGCGTCTAGGCTCACACAGTGAATGTCAGTTTGACATCTTTGACCAGCTGAGAAAGAGAATAAAACAATCATTCTTCTCTCTGTGATATCCATTTAATGTCAGAAGAAATCAATCCTATGGCATTCATAAAAGGCAGTGTGTATTTTAGCGTCCCGGAAACACCGCTGTAGTCCAGGCTTTTTATTCTCTTAGCATTAGCTGTCTGTTGTGATAAAGCCACACAAAGATTTTCACCCCACAGGAAAAAAGCAACAAAGAGGGTCATAAAAAATGATAAGAGCATTGCTTTTTCATTGAAAGAGCTTTAGTGGCTGTGTGAATGTAAAAGGTTATGCGAATTAAGAAACTCTATTTAAAAAACATCATCCAGACCAATTCAAAATAAATACTTTTTTAAAGCTACATCGCCAATAAATGAGATGGGATGGAAAGTAAATACCTGTGATAGAGCATAAATGAACAGAAATAAACAATAGTGCCCTTTCGGGCCTTTGTTTTTGAGAGGCTCAGCTAATTAAGGCTGGGTGAGAAAGATCTATCCCGTCAGACTTTGAAGCTTCGGTTTTTAATTCGCCAATTTATATAATCGGCTCCCTTAATATTGTATGGTAATGATAAAGAAAAAGTCCAAACTTCGAAAATTCTGTTTTCTGAACAAAGGAAGAGGTTTGCCTATTACTCTGAGTATTGCCATTGTCACTGCTGTGTAATATCGTGTTTTTGGAAGCAAAAATGTGGACATTTCCCATTGCTCCTGTTGGCTATATTAATTTATTTACACCAGAACCTTTAAAAATGAGTCAGACATTTTGAGTAACTACTCTAAGAACTGAAAACTAACAATAAAATGCAATCATGTGTGGTGACTAAACACCATACAAACTATACATAAGTACATTTTATAGGTGCTTGTCGGCAGATTTTTTATTTTAATGTAATAATGTTAAATCTTGAGACATGACGTCCTGCTGTTCTAGTATTATTGCAGTTGATAAAATTTAAATAAGTAAGTTTCTCTTTTTTTCTATCCGGGTTAAGTTTACTGAGCAAACATATTTGTTTCCAGGAAAACTCTGCTCCAAAGTCACTCTTGGATACAACCCAGTACAGACAAAGCCCGAAGCATCCATTATGCGAAACCACTTATTTTATTCAGGGTCGAGGGTGGGCTGGAGCCATATCCCAGCTAGCATAGGGCAGAGGCAGGGCACATGGGGGCTGACACTAGAGACAGACAACCATTCACGCAAACAATTAACCTACCTAACCTGCCTTTGGACTGTGGGGAGAACCCGGAGAAAAGCCATACGGAGAACATGTAAACTCCACACTGAAGAGCCGGCCAGAGGGTTCGAGCGCGGCGCCCGCTTGCTGTGTGGCGATAGTGGGGGAGTTAAAGGCATCTCTCAAGGGCTGCTTGGTGGTAGTAAGGAGTCAGATTGTTTAAACTCTGGATTTCATGGAATCAACTTTGGTGCTTCCATTCAGGATTCGTAATGCACAGATTACAGTCCTTTGTTCACACCAACAGGCTTTTACGACTTTGTGAACTGCACATTCAAGGATTTAGCAAAATGTTTTCTTTTTCCCCCAAAGATATACAAATACTGTTTGTTCCATTTAATTGGGATTTGGTACCTACATATGTAAAGCTTCTTGACCTCAAAGCTCGCGGAGCCGCTGGCGAGTCGGTTGTGTTAAAAGTGAAACAGCAGACTACCTTGTAATGGAGAAACAAGCTACGCCTGCAGAACGCCTGAGGCTATGCTTCTGTGTGTGCGATGTCGGACCATCAGCAGTATGCATCAAGGTCATAGTTGTCAAGGCATCTTATCAGGGTAGCATGAGTTGGAGGATAAGAATGACAGTACCAACAAACAAAGCCTCCACCCATCTCTCTCGGCCTCTGACCCTGCCATTGGCTGATGCTGGTTTGATGTGCTGAGGCATGCAAAGCATTTCATATTCATAGTCAAGGCTGTATAGTTTTGCATTAAAATTCTGAAGTATTTGAGTTTCTGGAGGATTCCTAATGTGGTTGAAAAAAGTAATAACGGTTAATTCATTGCCTGCTTTGTGTTGCGACTTTCCTCAGAATGTACACTTTCTGTATTTAGCCAACCACTCATGACCTGAAAGTCCTACACCAGTACCGTTGAGTGTCATTTTCTTATAACAGATGGATGCAGGTATTAATTACATTGCAGAGGGACCATTTAGGTGTTTATGTAATGCCTGTTGAGGCAGAACAGAGGCGGGCAAGGACGTGAATCACCCAATAACCCTCTTCTGGACGTTAAAGGAGCTTTTGCAGAATGCAATATGGTTATTCTAACATACATGTCATCCACATGTGCATGCTCTACTGCTCAATATTACACAAGATCTCTGGAGTGGGAAAAATATGTTCACAATGCAGTGGAGAGTCCATCCATTTTTCTTTTGGAGGGGAGGGGGGTAATTTGGGGGCAGCAAGTCCTAAGTACAACTTTGACATATTATTACCTTAACATACACTTGTCTTTTTTATATGCAAATATGAGGCAAAAACAATGATTTGGTGTTAATTTAAGTAAATAACATGCGTGTTGCTTACAACAAGCAACTCTTTCCACACTTAACACGATACGACCATTTGCAGCTTTAATTATTATTTTACAGTAATCTACTCAACAATTCCCATTTTTCTTTCAAATGAAGCATACTACATGTAGTAAAATGCTTAATTAAATACGTAAAGTTCACATTGGCTTGTAAGCATTATTACACCATATCATTTACCCATACTTGTTATTTTCCCTGGAAAATGTATTATTTAGGCATTTATATTAGGGTTCAGTCTATTTTTTATATAAATAAGAAGTAATTGGACGGGCTGTATATTACCAATACAATACTGAGTGTGTGAGCATGTGAGCTTCTCATCCGGGGAAGGATTTCTAAAAGCACTATATAACCTAATGAATTTTAAAAAGTAATAGGGTTCATGTTCCATTAACTCTGAGGGTTATAACGGGTATACCTGTTTCTAAAGAGGTCAGGTGACTTTAAATTCTTATTATCAGATAGTGTAAAGTGAAACTAAAATATTATTGAGGTTAAATAAAAATGTAGTTAATCATCAGAATACAGAGAAGAGTGACCACACACATAAAATATAACTAAAAGGTCATCTGCTTCAGCGGTGCAGTAGTGGCGCGGCTGAATGTGGACCATTGTCTTCACGTAAAGCAGCAAATACTTCACAGTCCTCCCACACAATCTGCTCCGATAAGACAGTTTAGAAAGTCACTTTTCCTTTCAAAAGCTCCATCTGCTCTGCTCTGTCTCGGCCGTCAGCGTTAATGCCTGAGCTGCAGGCTGTGTGGATCAATATTAATTGTAGTGCAAGTCTTGTGTTATACTATAGGTCAAGGCTCCTCTCTATAAATCACCAGCTGAAAGGTGACAGTCCGGGTCTCCACAGGTTCTCCAGTCCTACCCTATGTGTTTTCATAATTTGACCTCCTGGTGAAAGTATGATTTATTTACTACCTCTTATCTGGTAAATATTGACCAGTGCACAATGTGGGGTAAGTTGACGAAAATGTTAAGACAAAAATCACACAAAGGTTGGAGGCGGCAGTACGGCTGAACGCCAATGATTTGTGAGGTCTGTTAGAAATCCTACAAAGAAACCAACCTGACTGTAAACCGGGCTCAGTTAAAGCAGTTAGCTTAACGAACAAATCCCCTCACCTTTATTTTTTTTCTGAAGGGCATATTCTCCTTAGATAATGCTACAAAAGAAGGTTTTATCTTCATTGTGGGGTTCTTCGCAGGGAGATCAAGTTGATAATGAAATGCTTAACATTCCCGGAATCACATCATTTGATTTAAATACAATAATGCCACAGTGCAAATATTGGCACAGATGAATTATGTTTTTTATCCAAGAAATCCTAGAAGAGCCCCTCCTCCCTCCCCATGGTGGAGTGGATCGAGAACTGTCTCGACCCCTCAGAGGTCATCTCCCGCCCGGTCTACTATTGTGAGCTAATGGCGGGCTTGCAAGACCAGACACACTTGCCTCTGAGCAGCTGATTGCATCAGGTCCCTGGGGATATTTGGAAAACACAAGGTGAAGCCAGTCCGTAACCTGCCAGAGCTCAGTTTATCTCACCAATCAGGGGGTCTAGCGAGTGCACTTGGACTGGAAATAAAAACAAAACAGGCACTGGCTGGGGGAGCTTTTTATATTTAAAAAAAGAAGAGACCTCAGTCCAGATTCTTGATCAATACTGGGACCTGGCAGCTGAACTATCTTGGCTACACAAACTCTATGTTGTCTTCATTGGTCAGTCTGACAGCCTAAATGGGAGAGGACAAAGCGTGGGCAATGATAGATCTTCAATCTTATGCTGAACTGAGCAGACTTGCATTAACGGAGCACTTAAAATGCTGCAGGCAGTGACACTTGCCCTAATGATGTGTTAAACTGAGCTGGCAGTCCACAGAATTACAGTGGGACAATAAACATGACCATGGAGACTGTACAGTCTACATTTTGCTCATGTCAGAAGTGAACTTTGGGGTCTAATAGGTCTCCTGCTACTGTACAAGCAGAAATCAGCTGATTTTACAAGAATCTAGAATACTACATGACAGAACATCGACACAATCGTGTGTCATCACCAACTCTTTGCTGAAAACAAACCTGTGGAAATAATCAAGTTTTGTTTTTTCTTTTTTTTTTACAGCCTGCCAGGTTCCCAATGCAGAGCCACAACTGTGCAAAGCATGTGTACAAGACAAAATAAACGTGCACTCCGTGTGGGTAAAGCCATACTAACATGTTTTGTTATGATGATGGTTGATGGATAAATGTATTGGTGAATTTGTATCATACTAACAATGAAATGATACTGTGGATTACTGGTTATAGGAACAAAATGACAGATTTTTTGGGGGGCCTTACCTGGTCGAGCGTGGTCTGGGACACCGAGTAGTCCTCCACGCCCAGCCTGTGCTGGTTGCTGGTGAACTGGCTGAAGATGTTGGCCAAAGCTCCCTGTGTGTACGGGAAGTGATACTGCAGAGTGTTGTGATGCGTCTCCTTCAGGACGCTGCCCGGGAAGGACTGCTGGACGAAGTCCTCCACTGGCTTCAATGCAGGAGAAGAGCCACCAACCCTCACGATCACCGTGTAGCCATCACCAAATCTAAGACAAGAAGCCACCATTAGTCCTTATGCATGACACGTGGTGCTTTTGAGTTATTTCAAGGTCTTAGAATGTTAGTGTATATTGCACATGGCAATTATTTTGCCACAGGTGGGAGTTTTTGAAGTTCAACCTCCTATAATAAGTACATAATTCAAGAGTGCAGACTCAGAAACTGCTATTCAAAGGGTAACAATTCTGATTATGTTAAAGTAATATGAACAAGTTGATAAAAAAATGTAACCCTGAAAGTGGAAAGTCATTTCAATATGCACTATCTTTACAGCGGTTATAGGAAGGGAACAATTGTGTTCTGTAAGGTTCAAAGAGTGAGTGAGTTTTATCTGACCCATTCACAAAACACAAATCAATATCAGGCTTGTTCCTATTCATTGACATCACCCAGAATGTAAAAACATGAATCCACCTTGAATTTTCAGCATTTTCTAACAAAAAATATATATATTGGTGAATGTGGAAAATAATATGCGTATATAATTTAAAGGCTTTTTTTGACAGACATTTTGATCCTGTAAGGACACAAGAGCTAGACATCAGGTTAAGCTTCCTGTAAAAGCAAACATTCATGCCATGCCAGTCCCAAATGGCTCTCGGCTGGTCATCTAAATAATGAACTTTTCTTTTCTCCTGTGATCACGGCATGGTGATGAATAATAAGGTGCACTGGAAGGAAGAGACGAGACGGGAAGCAAAAAAAGATGACAAAATATAATTGGTCTTGTATTCGCTGGATGTGGTGAGTGAGAGGAGCAGGTGAGCCACAAGCAAAAGCAGCTTGACTTCAACGGTACAGCCACGCAGCCAAGAACTGGATCAACTTTTCAACTTTTTCCAAGTAATAATAGGTTTCAACACAATCGTCTGCACCAAATGTCAAAGAAAGCATCAATTTGAGTCAAGCAAAGCAGCCAAAAGAGAAATTGCTTTTAAGAGTGTACATTAGTGAAGAGGCCTTTGCATGATTGAAATAACTATGCAACATATGCAAACTTAAAAGCTAACTGTCTAAGGAATAATAAACTCCACGCGTTAATATTCTCTCCGCTCTACTTATTATACAATATACTACCAATGGCGCCAAACAGTCACAGTTTTGAAGACGTGTCGACATGCTCTACTGGTATAGCTTCACAACATGAGCAATATGCCCTGGCATAACATATTGTCAGAGATGAAAATATGCCACAGCTAAGCTCTAAAGCTAATTAGCATTCTGCATCTTCCCAGTTGTATGCACCGTCTGGTGAGCTCCAAATAAGACTCTGTGCCTTGTTATTCTGTCGTTAGCACTCTTATGACCCATTGTTTTCTGCCTAATTAATTCCCTAATGTTGGATTTACTCATGGAAATGTCCATTGTGGGCTCGTACAGAGCAACAAGCAACGCAAGTCAGAGGCTCCCTTAGTGGCAATTAGAGATATGGTGACTAAACTGTGGGCCTACACAATCCCTAAGGGAGTGAGAGTGGAAGTGAGGCTCTGTGCTGGTACTGAGAAGCACAGTGACTGGACCCCATGGGTAGCAGTGTCCCTTTCGTTAAACATGACTCCTTGAAGTTGAAGCGCTACAGAGCAAGAATAGTGTAACTTTGCATAAATTGTATATGGGAATGCTTATTTAATATTCATTTTTTATTAAGAATGCATAAGTGTCTCTTTAATGCTACTTTTAACATCGTGCCAGGGCACATTGACTGGCAGGTCTGAACCCTACTTGACTGGAATGTTTCGGCATTATGATTGGACCTTGTACCACATGTCAGAAGCATATTGACATAAATCTACAGGAGCCGGCGTTTGAACTAATCAACCGTGAGATACCATGATGTAACCATGCTCAGTGACTTCTGCCTCCGGCCACTAGCAGCACGTCAACGATTTGCCGTTTGTTAGCATTGTGGTCTGATACCAGAGGTATGGACATGTTCAAAACTAAAATAACAGTTTAAATACACACACACACACACACACACACACACACACATACACTTAGAATGGCTACAACACTTAAAATTGCAGACATCGTGCACCAATGGCTTCTTCCCATTTCTTGATGCAGCTGGCCAAATGGCACGCTGGCTACAACTCAAGGGGGAAATTAAACATGAAAATGCACACAGAATTGCAGACAACGCGCACCAATGGCTTCTTCCTGCAATACACAACCATGTTGGCGTCGGGCCTACTATATGTAGAGAGGATCTGAGAATTGCGCCTGCACTCTGATCTCTTAAGCGGCGGCACGCTACAGGTGATCATAAGCATCCCCATGAACCGAGGAGACATAATATTTAGCACACATCATGTGGATAAAACTATGGGTGCCCTGCATGTACCAGCGTGTTAGCACTTCATTAAGCAGCTGCCCTTTAGACAGCCCTTCAACCGTTCCAAATTATACTCCACACTGACCTGAGCACTGCTCAACCTTGCTATGAAATACCGTTCTTTTGCGGGGCGTTTATTGTGTACATAGAGCTTCATCATCTCAAAGTGCAAATGGAAAAGCAGGATTATCATCAGAGGAGTAAGGGGTCTCAGCAACTCTGGTATTATAGCACAAAACAAATTATACCATAGCAGCAGTGCTTTGTCCTTCTTTAAGAAGCTCCCTTCAGTTGATATTTAAACTTTAATTTGTTATTTTCATGACGACATTTCATTCTATTCCAATTTATGATTCATTTTTACTAATGCAATTAGGCATAAAAGGACTATAATAATTAGGAATATTACACATAAGGATTATAAACGTGTGCTCATTTATAGTGGAGAAACATGCAATTATTGGCAAGGTACTCAGTCATTTTGAATATAAATTTTAATAATTATCCTATTAAAATGTTGTACATTTCAGTGCAAATTGGCTTTGTAAGGTACATCATAGTCCTGAGTAAAATTGAGAGTCCTGTAAGTGGAAATAGTTAAATCAGTTTTAGATTCTGCTGTCAAACAAAAAAGAAAATACATTTAGTACAATGATTGTGCATATTGTTGTGCTATTCATGCTCAATGAAGATTTGTAAATCTTAGATCATTGTACATATACACACACACACACACACACACATATATATGTACGATGCTGACCGAGCTGTGGACATGAGACACCCAGGCATTAACATTGTTCTGTCACAGTATTAATTTATAAAACCAATGCAATTTCAGGGCTTCACAACATTAAATCAACAGCAATGGGTAAATAGGATAATATTGTGAATAACTGGGCTATACTTAAAAAAATGTAACAGTAAATATGACTATTTATAATACTGCATGGATGCTTCCACGATGTCAAATATTACCACCGTGGCTGGACTGTCATGAAAAGAAAGTATGTCACAACTTGCTTGTCGGCTTTGATTTGTAGACGCGGCACCATCTTTCATGAGTGAAATGTTTATCCGGGACGCAGTCACATCCTTTTTGATGATTTTTAAAAGACTCCACAGTCTGTAATCAGACACCAGCACCAACACATCACAGCCATCCTCACACATCAAGCTTAATTCATCATCCAATCAAGACTATGACCATAATCCTGTTGTGTTTATTATAGCTGCCGGCTCAGGAAATGTGCTTTGTCCAAGGACTGCCAAGCTCAGCCAAGATGCAAAAACATTTTTGCAAAAATCCAATAAGGCTGAGAGTCATTGTGGCTAAAGGGTTGGCGGGATGGTTTGGGGTGTACGTGAGTAATGATATGCTGCTCCTCAGTGAAGGTAAAAGGGCTTATCGATTAGCATTCTGTGAGTCTTTCTTCGTGCCTACCTTATTTTTTATTTCTTCTCAGTCTGCAGCTGCACAGGGGCTTCAGGCAGCACTTTGGAGAAAATATCTTTCTTATATATTCATCATTTTTACTCCGCCTCTGTATTAAAAACAAAACAAGATCTTTCATCTTTGATACACTGCCTGTCTCTGTTCTCCTCAAATCAACTCTGCCTGTGTAAGGAAAGTTATGCGTAGATATCTTTAAACAATAGTGCAGCAAGCTCGAAACAATTAATAAGCTTTCAGCTGGCGACTGGTGATTTTAAAGCTAAAAGCAAGATATTTGCAATTTGGGGTTGAACATAGCAAAGAGGAAATAATGAATGGATTATGTCATTGCTGCGCCACATTGTCACAACTAATCCGTTCATATTGTTTTACATTAGGGAAATGATACAGCAAGCGCAACACAGCATGGCAGAGACACTGTAATAGCTGCAGTTCTCTCCTTCATTTTCATTATTCTGCCTCAATCCTCTCCTCCACCCTGGTCTGCAGGAAAGTCGTTCTTCCATGTAATTTAAAACAAACACCAGCCAGACACAGATAAGGGCATGTCAGGCAGAAAATAATTCTGCCGCCTTCCTTCATCTAACGACGTCTAGAAAGGTCACCCTCGCCACTGCCAAACATTGTATTTGTGTCCACAGGGGGGAGGGCAGACGCGGGGCAAGAGGTCACAGCGTGGCTTGGGTGTTGGGATGCTTTGATCAGGCAGGAAGTCGTCCAAAAAAACGGCTTTAATTCCTGGAGGGGGAGCTAACGGCGCTCTAAGCAGAGACTCCACAGGCAGTGGGAGGAGAGTTGGGCAGAAAGAGGGATTGAGGGATAGCTTGTCTTTGTCCAATCAGAACGTTGTTAGTATAGCTTTGACTCATCTAAAACTGATGATGGTCGTGTGCGAGCTGACCCTCTGGCAATGTAACAAGTTGGAGTTTTCAGTGTTATCATTGTGGTTGTCGTGGGACGTGTGCTTTAAATCATGGCCTTCCCAACATTTCATTTATATCAAAAAATATATATATTTAACATGTTTTTTTTCCTGGGTGTTAGATACTATTAGCAGGAAGTGGTAAGATGTAATTGAAAGGTATGTTGGATCTTAAGTGAAGATTATTGTGTTCAAATAAATCTGTCCAGTCTGCTCCTATGTTCAAGGCAGATTTTTTTTTTTAAACCACTGTGTTTTCAAAAATAATCTCACATGAATGTCATCATCTGCCCTATGAAATTATTAATACAAGATTGTCAAGCATGCATAGTTCACCTTACAAAAAGGCATCTAGCCATGAAGCCATTGATGTAGACCTTGAAGGATCAAATATAGATGCGAGCTTGCCTCTCTTATAAGCACGAACATAAGCTATGATTACACCGATGTTAACATAAGAACTCTTCTCATCAGGTATATATGGAGAGCTCTCAGATATGTACACTACATACAGTGCACCATCTGTGTCTGTCAGTGTTCGAGTCTTAATTACACCTACTTTGCTGATGCATCATAAACCGTAGAGAGAATTATTTTGTCATCCATCTCCGCCGGTGACACACACTTAAAAGCCATAAACTATTTAGTTAATGGCACACCTGCGGAGCGGATGCAGAAGGAGTGGGAAGGAGTTTATTGGACTTCTCAACGTCATCTTCAGGGGATTGATCCAAACTTTTAGACACCACTCTTGTAAAAACTCTTCAGTGCCCACACCACATTACCTTAATGCACTTAGGGCACTTTTATATCATGACGTGCTTTAAGGAAGGAGAAAATAAGACTCCAAGCTGTGGTGTGTACTTACTGCAGGTACTTTATGAAGAGGGGATATGAATGGTATCAATCAGCAAAAAATACGGCGTCGGCTAGCGGGTGTCCTTTCCAACTGACAAGATTATAGGGGATCTTTGAAACCTCTTTTATTGGTTCCTCCACTTCATTTGGGTTTACTTAACACCTGGGAGCTTTCATGCTAGCACACTGCTGTACTAACACACTATTTACAGCCTCTCATACATTTCTTTTGCTTATTTATTTCCCCCCTTCTCTGTCAGCCTTAATAAATTCCGAGAAGCGGGATGGAGTTGAGGGATGGAGGGGGATGTTTTTACCAGCCACGGAGGACAATAATGAAGGGGCTTCTTAAAATGGCCGCCCTAATGTTCACAATCCGCCGCCAAAACCAATTCTTCAGCCCCTCTCACAAGCTGACCACCTCTTCGGCAGTTTTAATGGACTATTTTGGCTCATTTGGGCCTTGATTGATATGCAGAGGCGGGGGTTGTTAAAGTAGCAGAAGGGCATCTCGGTGATAAAGACAGGGTCACCACTGAACTAAAGGGGGCAGCACTAACAAGCACTTGGATGGCTGGGTTGGAAGCCTTGCCACCTGAGAGTAGCAGAGGGAGGAATAAATAAGGGTAATATGGTGAGAGGTTTTTGAAGGAGACGAGGCGATGGGGGAGCGAGGGCTGCGAATGTGGGCGAGTGAGCAATAGGGGGTCAAAATGTGAGCGCTTCCCCCGCGGTGAGATTCTGCACTCCTTTCAGGGGCCTGTGATGAAAAAGAGATGGAGACGTCGTTGGGGGTGGGGGAGCAGGGGGAAGAAGCGGAAACCCCCCAGCCTCGCAGGTCAACCGCTCACGCCGTGTGACGAAGGCGTACAACACCTGCCTCTACCGGCATGCTTCCCCTCTCTACTTCAACCCCTGCTGTCTGATGGAAGTCTTCCCATCTGCACACTGGCAGCAGCTTGTGCATTTGTGAGCAGCAGCCCCTCCATTCTCACATCATGGAGTCAGATGTGGAGACAAACACAAAATGTTCGATGCTTTACCCTGCAAAGCGGGATTGATGAGGCTCACACCAACTTCAATGATGGTGGATCACATACTAACTCAGTGTGTGCGTGCGTGTGTGATGGAGGGGCAACATGGCAGCACAAACATGGCGGGATAGTGACGGGAAAAAGAAAACAAACGGAAGACGGCCCTTAATTGCCTTTTCAGTCATTAACAGGGTCCCACACCTCATGAAACATTAATTACACCAAGCGCTGAGGAGATAGGGACGCTTAATTAGAAATTATTCACTGCGTGGCAAGAGCTGAGCGATAGCATTTCAGCGGCATGTAAATTGTCCGTGTGAGATCTAAAATAAGCACGGCAAAAATCTGTGTCGACGTCATGCTTATCTGGCTTCCTCTCCCTGTCTTATGAAGTGTGATTCCCTTTTACCCGATAGCATGCTAAGTGAAGTAGGACACGTGTTAACCCTGTGTTCTCCTCCATGGTTTTGCCGCTTCTTCCCCTCACCCCCCTTGCTCCAAAGGCTCCTACCTATCCTCTACCTCCGGCATGGTTCATAAATTATTTACACCACCCTGCTTTTCCCCCAACAGACAGGATGTAATTGACACAGCGGATCTGTCAATTACCCTAACATCTGGGACGGACTGATTGGTACATCGCTCTGCCACTTTAGCCCTTTGCCTCTCAACTGTCCCTCCGCACTCTTTTTTTTAGCTCCCGCACAATCTACCTCTTCTCTCACAGTGGCCAGTTATGTGACATTAATGCTCTTGTGAAATACCCTTGATACTGTTGGCCGCCCCTTGTTGTTCCAGGCCTTTCCCCTAATCCCAAAAAATGGTCTGCTCCTCCCCTCATCCCAGGTGTATTGATCTTTCTCCCTAGCCAACGATTGCCACCACATCTTCCTGTTGTGTGTGTGTGTGTGTGTAGAATGTCCTTCCTCTTACAAGATCGCACAATAGAGTGGTAATAATGTCACCAGACTGTACCTAAGGTAATGGATCGGTCTCACTGCTACATGCAGGGCTCGGGACATAAGTGCTGGCCTTGGGAAATGTCAGATGAATATCAGAGAGGAGGCCTGAGTGCTAGATGTTAGGGGCAGCGAATATCTGCTATGGAGACATAACAAAACCCATTAGGAGACATGCACAAGGCCTATTAAGGATGTGCATAACGGCAAGGATGGTGGAAATAGAATTTATGGGTCTGGAGAGAAAATTGTGAAATTGAGATAATGGTGAAAGACTTGGGACACTGACCTGAGGACGACAGACCCGACCGTCTGCCCATTTGCCTCAAATATGGATCTTTTCATGAAAAAATCAATACAATCATGTTGATGAGTCTCGAAAAGGTGCATCAAAATACATGAGGCATATATGTGGGTTTATTAAGATGAAGCTTTATGGGAAGAAAAACAAATGAATACACTATCATTACATAGCCACGAAAGCTCAAAATCAGATTTAGAACTTGGAGTTGTATATAGTATTAATATAAAGAACAGTTTTACATTTTGGGATATCTGTTCAGTATTTTTTTAAGAGTGAGGACGGATGACTTTATCACGTATGTACAATATGAAGCTCGAACAGGCAGCTGGTTAGCTTAGCACAAAGGCTGAAAACAGGGCAAAGCAGCTAGCTTGGCTCCATCTAAATATAAACAATATTTACCAGAACCTCTTAAGCACTTTGACCACACATTATATTGTGTTTGTTTAATCCATACTAAACTAAATTGAAGATAAGGCGATAAGGTGATATGGCGACTGTGGCTCAGTTGTTAGCATGCCCATCTTAATCAGAGGATCGGTGGTTCGAGCCGTGCCTTTGCTAGTCCATGTAGATGTGTCCTTGAGCAAGACACTTAACGCCGAATCACTCCCTGTTGCTGTGTCTACGGTGTAAAGAAAGATTGCACGTTGCTTTGGTTAAGTGTCAGCTAAATGAAACGTAATGCAATAAGCTTATTTGCTAGCAAGAAAGCTAATGTGTATGAATCAATGTGTTGAAGCATTTCTTTTTTAAAAATGACATTGTGAAGTTCACTCGAGGTTCAACTCAGAACTGCAAACTTTTTGATACATTCTGTTATTCTTTGTGTATCTCCTGAGTCTCTCAGCTGCAGTAATACATGATGAAAAAAATATACATATTTTCCTTTTTCTTCCTTTAAAAACCTGAATCATTTTCTTTTCATTACCAATATACATGACCTTATATATAAATAACAGAACACCTCAGTGGGACACAGATTTCTTTCATCTCAATTGAAGGAGCTTCAAAGATTAAAAAAAAAAGAAAAAATGAATATATATATATATATATATATATATATATATATATATATATATATATATATATATATATATTCTCCTCTTGGTGTAACCAACCCAGTAATAAAAGAAGGACGCTTACCTGCTCTTCAGATGCTGAATGCTGCCGAGACACTTGAAGCGACCGTTGACCATGATGGCCATGCGTGTGCACAGTGCTTCACACTCCTCCATACTATTAAAAGAAAATAGGGGATATTGCATTAATGAAACGCTTGAGTGTCATGCAAATCAGATGAAATGTATATAATATCTGACTAAATTCAAGCTTCAAGCTTCAGGCTTCAGTTCTTCATGGAACTCAATTTTCCATCGTGTCATCTCACAATATTTTCCTGAAAAATAACTCCACTGATTTACTGAGACCTTGTTCTTCTAATGTACAGTTGAAGTTTGGATTAGAGCATTTTTACATGTCTACTTTGACACCTTAAATGGACGACAAATTCGGTAATTAGAGGAATAGGAAGGGACCATCTGTAGTTCTTATTATCTCATTTTTTTTTCTCTTTTGCCGTTGGGCTGGAGCAGGAGTCATTTGTAGTTGAGGCAAAACCTGTGAAGCCTTTCTGAGGAATGGTCCAATTAGGATTATGACTTTGTAAAACCTGGTGAATCTGCCACTTAACAAAACACAACCACCTGGTCATGCCATGGACGATTGGATGCGGCTCAGCCACACTGCCTTGGAGGACAACAAATGCTTTCATTTCTCCATGAAGAGAAAACATGAAAGAAAATAAATAAACAACAGCAGAGATTATTTATATGCACTGCTAGGGGCACAAATAATTAAAAAAAAGCTAAGCAATTTGGGAAATAGTAAAATGAATAGGCATGTTAATTGTTAAATCTTCCATATCCACGTGGGTCATCAAGTTTTAAGTTCCACAAAAATATTAGGCATTTCATCTTTTTCTCGAGACTATGCCAAAAACTGGGCAACACTGCACAAGAAAATAATGGTTACTTTGCTCCAGGAAGTCTTGGATAATTAAAAGACTCCAGCAACGATATTGACATTTTCTCTTTTCATGGAGGAGAAAAAGCTCCAGTCGGTCAATATGCCCTCATGCTTCGTAAAAAGCTTTATAGCAGTCCGTGTGTTTCTGGCAGTCAACATTAGCCGCCACACAGGAAACAATACCTTGCGACTAAGGTTTAACTCAATCAAGTCTAACTACAATATTCAACATATTTTCATTTCATCTTTGTGGGTGTAAAAGAAATAAATTACAAGATAAGAAAGTCAAAATTATGAGATAGAAAGTAAAAATGTTTCACCAGATAACAGGAAGGGAAAAAAGAGCCAGCGCCACTGAATCACACTTTTTACCTCAATTTCGACTTTCTATCTCATAATTTCAATTTTTTTATCTCATCATTTTGACTTTCTATGTCATAATTATGACTTTTTGTCATATATTTTTTTTAACTGACTTTCATAAGTGTGAATCCATCAGAGAAAATCTGTCGCTTTAGAGTGACGTTGCACCTGTGTGATGTGAGGATGACTGAGCGTCCCTCTTTGATGACGCTAAGGATGCAGTCCCACAGGAAGCGCCGGGCTTTGGGGTCCATCCCAGTTGTTGGTTCATCCTGTAATAAAAGTAAACTTTGTACTTTGCCAAATCATTTCATCATCTGAAGACGTGAAAGGAAACGCATGAATGAGTGTGGATGAACATAATGGGCCCCAATACACAAGATAAAGCAGTTATCACATCTCGACTCGTCTTTTGAGACTGACGCGTGAGCCTGTGCTCTCCAACACCGTCAACCAAACATTAAATGGAGAAACTCTTTTGAAGAAGAGTAGTGTACAATCTGTCCGGTGAAGCTGTTCTGACCCGACACATTAATAATAAAACGCTTGCTTTGTCAGTCTTATGTGTAAGAGATAGAAGTGTGAGGAACAATACACACATAAAACCAGGCATAACTCGGTACAGTCTGGGAAAATTCAGAGTATACCCGTGTCCACAAATTGGAGACACATCCTGAAGCATTCTCTAACATAGCACAACACACACACACACACACACACACACACACACACACACACACACACACACACACACACACACACACACACACAGTCTCTGTGACTTTCTGTTTCTTTTTCCTCAGGGCTAGTCTGTCCATGCATGATTAGAGAGTGACAGTACTCAGTCCATTGCCTGGTGTCGTTCCAGGCCTGGTTCTCTCTCACTAGCAGAGTCCTACAAATCCCATGGGGCATTTCCATCACCGTGCCCAATGTGTCCCTCTGCAAACCCTACGTGGCACAGCCTCAAGGCCGCCTGGACTCCCTGGACTAGCGCACAATACTGAAATTGACACAGACAATACATTATCCCACTGCCTCAAAGTGAAGGCGAGCCTGGCTGGTAAATAAGTCGGTTTGGAATAGGGCAGCTCGATAGGCTAAGCACTGAGCCAAAAAGGAGACATGGTTTGGAAAGATTATTCTGTAAGTGTAATTCATTATGGATTACTCATTACCTGACTAAAAATGTTACGAGCAGCTTCATCTGATGGCTAACTTTAAATAATGCAAAGTGAAGCATTTAGTGTCCGAGCAGCAAATCAGACAACAATAATGTTGCATCTTGCAAGATATATGTGGGCATGGAATGATATTAAAATGTATTCATAGAATGTAATATGTCTAAATTATTAGACCATGTGAAGTGGTGGGTGGGACATGGGGAGACAAGTAGAAATTGCAAAATCCTACATGGCCATAACTTCCTAATGCACATTAAAGCTGCTTAATTGAAGGCATGTGATGCAGTGTATTCGGAGTCACGCCTCCATTAATCTTTCATCAGTGAGAAACTGCTTTTGCCCTCAGTTTAAGTCCTGATGAATAGAAATTTAATGCGTGCAAATACTGTTCTGTGTGCTCTGCGTTTTTTAATTGCTTCTCTCTTGAAAAAAATAATTAAAAGATGACCAGTGAGTGACCGCTGAAAAAATACACCCTTTACTTCCACGAGTGATGGACTTCTCATCCTTTGGGAAATCCAGTAAGGATTTTACAGATTGATCCAAAACTTGTCTTTTGCTGCTCATTTCTGAGAGCGTACATTATCCCAAAGTCCTGTTCTCCATCCTATTCTCACTGCGAGTCGAGCCTTTGTGTGCTTGTTAAAAGAGAAAAAGAAATGATCTGCTCTAATCCAAACATCTGCAGAGCATCAATATTGATTTAAAGTATTACACTCTTAAGTCTCAATGAAACAGCATTTCACAGAGCACAGTTTCAGCATGTGCAGCACATCAATAAGTACATATCTCACCAGGAAAATCACTTGCGGACAACCGATCAGGGCTATCGCTGTAGAAAGCTTGCGTTTGTTCCCACCGCTGTAGGTTCCTGCCGACTTGCTGGAATATTTGACCAGCCCCAATTTCTGGATCCCCCACTCCGCCACCTTTTGAAAAGAGAAATCAAAGTGACCAAAGCCATTATGTTGTCAAGAAGAGTTCCCATAAACACGTTTTCTTTCAGGGATGATATTTTGACTTAAATCTCCGATGTATTTAAGCTCTCTGGCTTTCAAGGACAAGGCATGACAGCTGGCATCGCTGCAGGACCTTAATCACAGGTTGTTATGGAACTGTTCTGTTTGCTGTTTAAACGGCGTCTTGTCGAACATCTGCAATAAGCAAGATTGGAACAATTTCACTTTGAGGTGTCACAATAAAACACAGACTGTGGCACCTGCGTTTGGCTTCTAGTGCCTTTCTTGTTTATACTTGTGGACATTTCTGCTTATTGATTATACAAATGTGACTCCTCAAGGGCTCGATTTGGATCGAGAATTGTCACCCCAAAAAAAAAAAAGCCCATCACAATGGGCCACAGTGAAATGAATAGTGATGCTAGCAGCGCAGAGTGGGATCCTTTTTGCACTGCAGCTACGAGATCAAAGCCCTGGCGCCCGGGTCTGAGGCCTATGGTCGCCGCCAGCCTATTCCTCTTTTGATCTTCTTGTTGTAGAAGAGGGAGAGCAGGGAGGCCGCACAGGGCCGGCCACACCACTGGGCATGGTGAATAATGCAGAGCCATAACCCACAGCTGCTGCCTCTCCACCGCTGGCCAGTTTTCATTATGTATGGCTTCTCCCATTGAGGTTTTCTATTACTTCGACGTGTACTCCAGCTTGCCCGACATGTATTCTAGTTGAAATCATTTTGTTAGGAAAAATATAACAAAAAACATTTTAGAAGCAAATAAACATCTTAAAGCAGCAGACCTGCTGTGTTTCTTCCATGTTTTTTTCCCCTGAAATATGCACAATTCTATGTTGAACTGTGCATATTGTTTTTAAAACACAGTCCCTCACAGCACCAGCCATTAGTAGAACAACGCCTTACTCAGTTTACAATGTTACAAGATGTATGAAAGGATGTAAAGGTTACCATGGTGACTTCCTTTTCTGGGACCCCTCGTAACCGGGCGTATAACTCCAGATGCTCTTGTCCGGTCAGCAGTTCATCGATGGCATCAAACTGGGGACAGTAGCCCATGTTCTGGTGAACGGCCCTCATTTCTGTTCGTATACTGGGGACGAGAAAACACCAACACATATTTCACACAAGAGTGTTGGCTAACTGCCGATGTGCTAAAAGCATAAATGCCTTTCGACAAACGTCTATCTGTTTGGCTGTCATGTAAAGAAAGAGTAGAAGAAAAATGATAATGGTGAATGTGTGGCCACTACACACACATCACTCATGTGATGTGAAAGTGTTATAAATGTATTAAACACAAGCCCAACCGGCCTAGTCCACTGCTCTTATCAGTTTGTTTTTCAGCTTGTTTTCTATAACAAGAGTATGCCAACGTTATACCGGCAAGCTTTTGTCTTTTGTATTCCACAGACAGTCACACACCAGGTGGTGAGGAGATGCCGAATCCGGGTATGAACAACTATTCCTTGTGATAAGAGAGACAGTTGTCGGGAGAGCAAGAACATCCCTTGAAAAGATGCTTCTGACGATCATTTTCCTTGCCAATGCACAGAAAGCTGAAAACAGGAGAGTGGGTGTACTCACATCTGTTTTTCACTCTTTTCAGTCTTTATTTCCCCTAAAGGTCTCTGGATTTGTCTTTGATCTGCGTTGCCCACATTCATCAACATTAACACTGTTGTGTTAGGCCTTGCTTTATTCAGCGCTCTTCCTTTGTTGAACACAAAGTTAATTACCAGATGTATAAATGAACAACTACAGCAATCGTTGTGATGCAAAACCAACCGCAGCTCACACACAACCGTGCTGGGATGCGCGCCGAGGCGAAGAAACAGTCGTTTCTTCCTAAAAATAAAGAAGAGCAAGCCTTCCAAGTCTCTTATTGTTGGTGTCAAGGTGTTTTTTTTTGTGTTTCTGTTGGCGTGTACAAAGATTTCTTATGACTGATTCTGCAGCAAGGTACAGGGCGAGGATGTGAAAAGGAATGAAATATGTGCAAGAGGCAGAAAGAAAGCGAGAGCAGAGTTTTCAGCATTTCTGAGAATATCGCAGTGAGATGTCATGAGAGAACCAAAGTTGAAAAGGCAGAGATGGCAGAATCCATAAAAGATATCAAAACTACCAAGAAACAAACAAAAAAAAAACAAACAAAGAGCGAGAATGAGAGAGAGAGGGAGAAATAGAAAGCTGAGTTATGCAGAACAAGAGAAGCTGAGATAAGGTGCGAGCTATAAAAGGAAAAAAAACACCTCCGCTCGATCCCCATATGAGCAACCATCTTGGGTGGCTAATTATGATGAGTTACTCGGTGCGCTAGTGGGAGTTAGCGCCTCACCTGTATCCGTTTAGGAAGGCCTCTCCACTGGAGACTGGGATGTCTCCTGTCAGCATCTTGAACGTGGTGGTTTTCCCAGCCCCGTTGATTCCCAGCAAGCCGAAACACTGACGGAGACAATGGGGAGGCTTCACGCAGTGTTTTGTGGATACAAGCCTCGTTGGAAAACAGGCAGCAGACAATGGTGCTGGATGACATTTCAAATACTCTGCATGGAGATGAGTTTTCTTTTGAATAAACGCGACCCATCAACACCTTTAATGAAGTTTATCTATATACCGTAAATATTTGTTCACACCATACAGAATAATTGAAACCACAATATATAGAGTCTGCATGACTGGTTGGGTGTTTAACAAAAACAACAAATTGATGTCCTGATTTCTGTACATAAACAAAACAACAGACACTAAATCAACATGGCAGACACACAGGAATTAATACTGTAAAAAAAAAAGAAGCCCACTGCCTCTGTAAATCTCTACAACAAACACATTTATTCTCCCTCTCTCCCCCGACCCCTCTAAGGAAGGCATGCGACAGGAAGTCGTCTTTACGCAGCCCGGCGGTCATGTGACCCGCCTTAGGTGCTCTGGCTCCGGCATAAATATTTGATTCCTGTCATTTATTGATCCCTGCTTGTTTGTGACCTGTGCCTGTGAATGCATAGCTGAGGACTAAGCTGGATGTAAATAATGCATGGAAATGCAGTGTGTGATCAGTCGAGCCCTGTGAATCACAATATTCCACTGGCATTTACATTGCGCTTTGAGTCAACAGTAGCCGGCAGGATTGATACCACCGGAAAGCCCATCGAGCACGACTGCCTGTCAGCATTTGAGATTATGTTTAAGTCGAGCTTCCAGCGGAAGTGTACGTGTGTGTGTTTTTGTGTGACTAAGTGTGTGTACGGGTACGTATCATGTGTAACATGTCATCATGAATAAGGATGCTTTACATTGACAGTCAGCTTCCCACAAAGGTCCCCAAGTCAAAACAAGTGTAAAAGTCTTGTTGCTTGTATTTGGTGGATGTCGTTTCTCTTGCTAATTTGGCAGCGTTCTGAACTAAACAGCACCGGGGTCCTCATTCCTTCGCTTGATAGCCTCTGTTGCTCTGGCAATGCTCTTCTACTCGCCTGCTTGTGCGTTTTCAGCACACACATGCTTGGCAGTAATACAATGGTGGAAAACAAGCCCGATAAGGAGATTAGTGTTTCTCCTAACGCCTTCTCTAAGCAGCATTTGGAAGATATTTTGATTCGACTCAGTAAAAAAGGCAAGACGGAGCCAAACAACTATTCAAATCATCAAGAAATAACCAGAAAACTGCAAATCAAAGCCCAGACAGAGTGAATCTGCTCATCGCTCCCTGCTCTCACGTGTCAACATTTGGTAAATATTACCATGAACAGAACATTTGACTTGAATATGCATAATTTTGTCAATTCATATCCAAATGTTGTATTCACAGGCAACCGAGAATGTCGCTGGTGATTTTTGGAAAATGAACCAAATGCTTAGGTGCTGCAAAGTCGTCTTGTACGGACAAACTCAAACGGACCGCAGGCTTGAAGAGGTGCATGTGTGATTCGGCAGCTTTCGGCTCACCTCTGCGGCAGGTACTCCCACACATAGCCCGTCCACAGCGGGGGCGCTCTTCCGAGAGTAGACCTGCAGGGAGCAGACAATAAAATGAATCAACCAGCCAGCCAGAGAAAGAGAAGGCAGGGGGCAGGAACGGGTGGGGAGCAGACAGGGAGGAAGACAACAGAGAGGATGGCATGACGAAATATGGAGCGATAGCCCAGAGCAGCAGGGAAGAGCAGAGATGGAAGGAGCAGGTGGGAAAAGCAGAAGGGAGAGAGACAGAGAAAGTGGAGGAAAAGAAATTACCAAGAAGGGATAATTTGCCACATTTAGAGCCATCCAGATGGGAAAAGGTAGTAAAAAAGTTAGACATTTCCACAAGGGAAGGGGGGGGGGAGAGAAGAAGAGGACATGGACATTAGTATTTGTGACCACATGACAGTATTCATGAGGAAATCTGTCTCCACTTTGAGTACCACTTCAGTAGCCTCCATAACCTTCAGCACACGCACAAGTCACCCACCATGCTATGTATGGACACCAGCTTTACTGCAGCTGCATTTAGTGGTGTCAATATACAGAGATGACTTTGGTGAAAAAGCATGCTGTCCTTAATCTGAAAAGTACTTCATGAAATCTATTACAGATGGTGTAAGTCTATAGCCAAACCAGGGACAGGGTAAGGACATGATGCTAAACTTAAACCGCTGCTCACAGCTGCTTAAAATATCTCTGAAAAGAGTGTAACACAAATAAACAAAGTTACAGGCAGAGAAGCCAAAACAATGAGTTTAATGAAGCCTATTGCATCCTTTACATGTATAAAAATCGTGAAAATTGCGCTTATGATAACTAATACATTTAACATATTGTTGTAAAGCTCCAAATATCAAGACAACAAGAGCATATTAGCATGCTATCTTAGCATTAATCACCAAAAACAAATAGGTTGATGGGACTTTTAGCTTTAGAGAATTTCCTGTTGGTTGTTAACATTATCCGCCATTAAGACACAGCATCTCGTGACCAGGAATATGTATGTACACCAAACCACACGGAAGGACGGTTCGGCGGATGAACATCGCCATCTTTAAAACTCCTACCATTGCTAAAAAAGAAAACAAAAATTGAAAAAAGAAATGCAGAATCCCATCTCTCAGGGGAAAAAGAACACAACTTCTCACATCCTGACTAGAAGTCAGCATCCCGCTAAGACCAAGAAGCGGCACTGGAAACGAGGAGGTGATTGATGTCGTACAACATCTCACATGAACTCCTTCGTGCTGCATCCACATCCTCCCCCGCTGACCAGCCTCATTCATGCACATTTGCATCCTTACATTCTGCATCATCTAAAAATCCTACCAGAGGTAAAGTAACTCACACTTGAAGCGGCCAGTATTATTTGTGTGTGTGTGTGTGTGTGTGTATTTTTTACAATCTTAAGAGAAATTCAGTAGTCGAACATTCAACAAAATGAGATATTTAGTGCATGAGGTATTTTTCCACATCCAAGACTAGCAGCATGTTAGGGTTTGACATGTTTTCAAAGTGGTTTGAAAGCAGCGTTGTCTTACTCGAGCACAAAAAGACAAGACGAGGCCTTTGTTGTTGTTGCTGACTGTGACAGTCAAGACATTTAAAATTCTAAATCAAGGACAGCACTGTGCCCCTTTGGGTTATGAAAGAGTGACGACGGTTGGTTGTTTCTCGATGAGCGCTAGTGTGTGTTTACCAGCCTGTATTTTGAGTGTCAGAGACTCAAACAGTGAATGTTAAAAAAGAAAAAGTGACAACGTACATTTCCAAGTATGAAGGCCACGTTTCCTGTATAGAATCTCCAGACAAAATATTATCCACCATTAAAGAAAATAAAATAAAACTGCCAGCCCAGACACATTCAGAATGCTACCAGGCAAATATTAATTTAGAACTGCCACTTCAAACCTGACAAACAATGACATTGCATTTATTACACAGTTGGCACATCAAACGCATGAGATAAAAGCAGGAGTTGCATAGATCCACCGTTCTTTCAGTGCCATCTGGCAGCTGCACTCAGTACTTATCAACCTGGATTACGCATACTACTTTTTAGTGACAGTTTGCAGCGCTAAAGCCACATCAAAGCAGCATATACATGTATGGAGGAAGGCAATTAAAGGATAATTCCCCTCTGACTCCAGCACCACGGCAGCTGTCATGATGAACAGGCTGACGTCTCATCAGATGAGATGGTTGGGACAACGTGATGGCGGCAGTTGTGCAAACCTAAAATATAGATTTAGGTTAGAAAATCACAAGCTTCAAACGCCAACTGCTACAGCTCAGGTAGTAAACCGTGACAATTACACGTCTGCAGTCATAAAGGACCCTTCAAGTTATATTCATTTACAGCGGTATTAGTTGGGTGTACTTCTGTGAAAAATGTGTGTGATGGGCCATCAGGGCCCTCTAGGCCTTCTCTGCTGGCCTAAACAGAATCACAAAATTATAGCTATTTTATAATGTAATTGTTTTTCACAAATGCACAACATGTAATATAATTATTTTTCCCTATCAGCTTATTTTCTCATTGCGCAGCTCCTGTCTTCCTCTGTTGCTCTGCCAGCCGTCTTCAGCCTGCAGCTGGTTTTAAGGAGCAGCTTTCATCCAATCACATGTTTTCTCTCCGGTGTCTCTATGCCAGAAAAGCAGTTTAAGCAGGCCTTTGCAGAGTAAAGTACACTGAGAGTGGACGTTGTGGTTGATTGTCATGGTCTTCAACAAATCAGATCCTTAATTTGACAAGCTGGGCGTAATCTTTGACATGCAGGAGATTACGGCCATGTGGTGAGTTAAACGTGCCTCTCGCCTCCACGGTGCAGCAGCTACTGGAGATGTCTTGTGTGTATGTGCAGTGTTTTAATTGTGTTTTATTATGACTAAATGTAACTCGTTGTTTGGTGGTTATTTGGACAACATGCATTGTTGTTGACCCGACAGGTTTGGGCTGGTCAAGTCGGTCAGGATGCACAGCGAGGCGAGCGCTGCGTCATGACACATTGCTCCACGGAGTGGCCGCGCCTATCTTCCTGTCAACGTGGTTAAAATAGCTCCGCAGGTCGGTCCACACACCCCGTGTGACCTCCCTCCGTGCCCTTAATAGTGAGATCGCGCTGTGTTTGCCCTGAGGCAGCAATCTGTAGATCCCCACAAGGAGTCCAGACACTGGTGGTGCTGGCTGGAGGGTTGTGCACCCGCCAGCCGTTTAACAGCTGATAGGTTTTTCAGCTGTAGAGACATTGATGGCGCAGGTAGGAAATGCATAGCCCGCCACTGATATATATATATATATATATATATATATATATATATATATATATATATATATATATGCTATATATATATATCTATATATATGCTATATATATATATATCTATATATATGCTATATATATATATCTATATATATATATATCTATATATATCTATATATATATATATATATATCTATATATATGCTATATATATATATATATATATGCTAGATATCTATATATATATCTATATATATATATATATGCTAGATATCTATATATATATCTATATATATATATATATGCTATATATATATATATATATATATATGCTATATATATATATGCTATATATATATATATATATATATATATATATATATGCTATATATATATATATATGCTATATATATATATATATGCTATATATATATATATATATATATGCTATATATATATATATATGCTATATATATATATATATATATATATGCTATATATATATATATTTATATATATATATATATGCTATATATATATATATATATATGCTATATATATATATATATATATATATGCTATATATATATATATATATATATATATGCTATATATATATATTTATGCTATATATGCTATATATATATATTTATGCTATATATATATATATATATATATATATATATATATATATATATATATATATATATATATATGGGCCCACAAATGGAATCTTTATGTCACTATACAACACACAGCTCATGTCAAAGAGTCACATTTGAACCACTCATATGCCCAGAGTAAATATAATCACATGGGCAGACTTGAAGTATTCCAAGGTGCAACTCATCACTCTTCAGTCTCCTGAACTCAAACAGCTGTCACAATGTACTGTAAAACTTCTCTCTGTCAACTTAGTGAGTGACTGGAAGGTTAAAGCGACAGCACTGGGCCCGGAAAACGCTCACAGACGGACACACTTCCATTACAGTCTCCATCGATTACAGTGCCGACGCTAATGCAGCAGCTAAGTGGAGGCTAGCAGGTGGGGTGCGTGGCAAAATGCTGCTGTTTAGAGCAGCAGGAAAAGGAAGGGGAGGAGCAGGAATCTGACACATGATTGATAGGCTGTCGATCGCTTCAGAGGCATACTTAGATTAATGACAGGGCTCAGCCTGTGGCACATGGCCACCGAAACCATGCGCTCATTGATCAATTTGTTATCTACATCCCAAATGGATGAGGCACAGCTGTGGTGGGAGTCAATGAGGGCACTGCAGGAAGAATCCTGATGCCTTCTGCCACTGCACTGCTGTTTTGTGTGACGACGGGCCACTGGGTCTCATCTCAGGGAAATATTGAACAAAATTAAAGGTGTGTGTGAACAATGGCTCCAAGTCAACAGCAGACAAGCACAATCAAATCTAGTTCTGAACACGTTGCCACCGTTTTAAGCTGCATGCAGACTCGAGATTTTAGTGTCCTCACAAGTTTGCAGAACATGAAAAAGTTTCCCCGACAAGTTTTTGCTGCTAAAAGGAACATTCCACTCCACACGGTTTCACCTTGCGAACTGATTTGTAAGACGTTACCCATCCAACTGATTTACCCGGCGCTTGTTCGGTAATTACCCAAGGGAGCGTGGAGCACGTCTGTGTCCGTGAGCAATGAGTGAAAGATTAAGTATAGTGAGACTGCGAAGACAGAGGGAGTCGGGGAGCGGAGAAGGGTGGTAAGAAGCAAGAGGCTGTTAGATCGTCCAGCTGTCGGCAATGGAGCTGCAAAGCAGGCTGCTGCGGTGACACTTCCTGATGCCATGCCGCCCACAGGGAGGGAACATCTGCCGATGGATGAAGCGTTAATCTCGGCTGTGTTAAGGCATGCACCATCTCGGCATGCTTGACTTCACCTGCTGCAATGTGGGAACGGCCAGAGCTGTATAGCAGTGCGGACCTTTACACCCTTACTATGCAATGTTGTTTAGTTGTGATGCCCACTCATGATGTTTGGGAATGCTCGCAGCTGCACAGTCGCTATCTGTCTTTCTCATTTGCCTTGCAAACTGAATTATCCAGGTGCAAGGAAAAAACCTCCTCCCTCCCACACACATCCACATGCACAAATAAAGTGGATTACGGCCTTTTAAACAGTGTTAATTACAGGGGGAGAAAAAACATTATGTTTGTTTTCCTTCTTCAAAGTTATTTCTCAAGCTCATAAACTATGTGCAGTGAAAAGCAAAGCAACATAATGCACTACAGAGTATGTGTGATTAAGAATAAGAATTAGAACAAGAGTAACAATAAGAATGAAGAAATAATATAAGGGTTAGAAGAAGATAAAACGTATGTATGTAGGTCGGCTGTTACATTTTCTGGTTAAAAAAAACACGGTCGAGAGCAAAAATGTCAATGAGGTCATGGTTGTACAAAAGTCCAAAAACATAGTTCACCATTCTAAATGTCTGAGGGAATACACTTTTTTTTAATAATCTCTGTGTTGGATATTTTCCAAAGTTTAAATAAAAGTTAAAAACTATTGCCAAATTCACGAAAAAATCGAATAAAGCAATCAATCTACGCCTGATAAAAAAAAAAGAAAATCGAATAAATGACTGAATAACGTGGGAAGTTCTTACCACAATCAGCGCAATAACAAAATTACACACTACACAATACCTTAGTGAGGTCGCAGATCCTCAGAAGGTCTTTGTCGGCCTGGCCTTCATACAAGCGCTTGCGTTCCCGAGCAACATCGATATCCTCTTCCTCTGAAGACGAGGATTTCCCTGAAATGAGCCTGGCGGAAAGAAGTCCACCGCAGTTGGCACAACACCATTTATTAAAATTAGCATGAGGAAAGATCTTGGTCAAAGTTTAAGCACAATGAAACAATCTCGGTGATTTTTCATAAATATTAGAAGCCACAGTTATTAGCTTCCATGGCAACCTCGCGATAACTAAACACAGACAAAAATAATACAGATTCACAGTGTAACATGTCATTTATATGAAGCACATGGGGTATGTTTCATATGACTGAAACAAATACTAGATGGAAATTTACTGAAAACGTAAACACTATAACAGTCAGAAATATGAGCGTAGTGTCAAAACGTTTTTTTGGCCAGTTTTGGACAAATTTATTCTGAAATTCAGATTTTGACAGCTTAATTTACCTTGGTTTGCAGAAAAACTTATACTGGATGAGGATTGTGATGGAAAACATGACAACTCCCTGGATAGACATCGCACAAAGGTTCTTCCCCACCATGTCCCAGCTCAGTGGATCCTTGAAACGGTCTTCCCCTGGAAAAAAAAGTAATAAACGGAAAGAATATGGTGATAAACAAAGCCGATAAACACAGAAAATAAAATGTAATGAAATGCTTTATTGCGGCGTGTCAATTCATGTTTATATCCGGTCGTTATCTACAAGCTCAGAGTATGATTTGGCAGAAATGTCTTCAAAAAAGGAATTAGCAGATGTGTGTTTTCTTTCATGCACAGCCAAATATGTCTTTGTCAAAAGTTAGAAGACAGCTGGAATTCGTCAGCTCTTTGAAGTGTTTTTGAGACACATTCATTGCTGAAAGCCAGCAGTTTAAAATGCCACTTAGCCTTGAAAAAAATAAAACGTAAAAAAAAAAAAGTGCTGTCACGTATGTCATGTGCGAAAATCAATGATATCCTGTTCTTTTCATGTGGAGGCCTTTTTTAGGTCTAATTAACACTCAAGTAAACCGGTGACAGGCCCCCACTCTGATCATTTTAAATTCTGCTCTCTGTCTTTCCTCCCTCTCTCAGATTCTACAACCCTTGAGCCCGAGGGGGCAGAGTAAGTAGACAAGTAAAACGAAAGTGCTTGCAGTCTCATTCTCTGGTAAATAGCAGTTCTCCACACTAGCCCTTTTAGGTTGTGATTGCTTTCCCGTCCTGTTCTCCGCCACCGTCGCAAATGATTCCTCAAGCCACTATTTCCTGCTCCATCTCTCTACAGATAAGACTCCTCTTCCTCTTTCATGTGCCTCTTTGCCTCTTGATGGCCTCCTCAACCCTGCCGCCGCCTCCACAAACCTGGGCCCCTCTCCTCTGTGTCTGCTGTGCAAATGTAACACATGCAGGGAAGATCATAGTGGTGGTGGGCTTCTTACCAAAACTGCTGAAGAGGGTGGCCATCGCCTGGTTCTTGGCCATGTCAATTAGTCCTCTGCCCAGACAGAAATGCGGGAATATCAGCAGCACGTTTTTCACAATGTCATTAATGCGGGAGACATTCTGTTGGAGGAAAATGCACACAATCACACAAAGAACGATAAGAATGAATGGCAATTAAACGCTTTGAATATTTAAGCCCCGACTGGGAATTAGCCGGCGCAAGCCGAATATGTCAACTCGCCGCCGCGAGTCAGCAGGTCCGGCGGCGCAAGAGGTTTGGAGGACAGTGCGTATTTCCCGGACACGATTGGGATAATTAAAAAACATCCTGCACTACATTCGCACGCTGCGAGCTGCTGTGTTGCGAGGTTCTAAATGGGCCGCTGAGGAAGCGCAGAGCATCTCAGTTCATCTACCTTCTTGATGTCGGGATTCAGCAAACATTAGGGAACATACTGTGTGATCTGTGAGGTAGCACACGGACAGAATGTGTAAACACAAATTGATGAGGTTGTGCTCAGGTAAGCAGATGTTCATCCTTAAACTCCTAACTAAGGGTAGAAGGAGCACCCTGAGACCAAATAGACACAGCTGGCAAAAGACAAAAAGTGTGAAAACACAGACAGAAGCTCTGCATCTTTCTCTGTTCTTTTTTTTCTGATACTGTATACAAGAACAAAGAGACAGATACATACAGGTACACACAAATACAAAGCCAAAGCATACCGTTTCACTGTTTCACAAGGCACACAAAAGAAGCTAGTCTTATCTTGACAGGGCATTTCCCAGCTACAACTTGTCTTTCTCTCCGAAAAATTGTTCTGTCCCGTTCTCATATTCCTTATTCCTGAGGCTGCAAAACAAAAGGGCCCAGAGAAAAGCACAAAGGACATAATGTATTTAATGAACACACAATGGACTGGGCTATAACAACCTGGCTCAAATAAGGGAGGAAACACAGTAAGTCAGGGAGGAAGGAAGGTATGGGAGAGGGAAGACTACATATGACTATGTTTGTCATGTTCAAAAGCACAAAAGCAATGCATGCATTATGCATAGGCGACTGCTTCATTGCAGCATAGTCTTCAAAGCTCTTGCATACATGGAGGAAGAACATAAATTCATCATTTCTGTTTTTCGGTGAGCCCAAGCAAAGAGTAGGGGGTGGCAGTGCATTTTGTTTAAGCCGTGTGCAAGATTTCCAGATGACGGCAGTTGTCGCAAGATATATTCATGGGAGTGCGTACCTGCTCTGTGATTTATGAGGCTCACCGAGCAAAATTTAAATTGGCAGTTAAAGATGACTGCATGACGCCTGTCTGCCTAAAAACAGATTGCTAGATTCAAATATATTTTCATCGAATAAATTTTTTTCTTTTTAGTTGAATATTTCAACATTTTGGGATATATGATTATTTGCTTTCTCGCATGGAGTGAGAATAGATTGATAACACTACTATGTCTCTACGGCGGCTATCGGGAGGCAGCAGCTGGTTAGCTTAGCAAAAGGACTGCAAACAGGGGGGGGAAGAACTAGCCTCGCTCCATCCAAAGGTAATAAAACCCATCAACCAGCACGTCTAAAGTTCACTACTTATCATATTATATCTTGTGGTAACTTCCACAGGTTGCCTGGCAACTGGTCCCTGCCAAGAAACAGTCAGGCCGTGAAATGGCTAATTGTCATTTCTGTGAATCACTTGTGGGTGGATTTTGTCACCCTTGGACAGAGCCAGGTTAGGTGTTTAAAGTCTATATGTGCTCCTTCACATAGTTTTATATTATATTACACAGCAGGCAGACATGAGAGGGGTCTTGATCTTTTTCATCTAACTCATACAACATACTGGCCAAAATGTCAAACTCTTCTATGTCAAAAAGAAGAAAGGAATCAAACTTGAACAGAGTTCCAGATACACAAGTGGGCACATGCATATGGAAAGATGGCTAAGTTCCTCTAAGGCACATATGAGAGTGTGAGAGAAAGGCCTCATTGATCATGGTGTCAAATCAAACCTTCAGATGTCCGCCAATGTCTCCAACCATAATGCATCACTGCTTTTATCTTCGTTTACCCGTTTGCGTGAAGACTAAAGGGGACAAAGAAATGCAATAGCTAAGAGTAAAATAAGGGTCGTTTAAAAAAAAGCATCCCTCCCTCTCATCAATCAATAAATACATCAGTATTCCCAACATTCAGAACTGGAGACCAGATTGTGATGCCGTCACACAATCTGCGAAGCCAAAGCCGACCAGCGGCCAACTTCCTGCGGCCGCACTTCCAAGCACCCTTTGCTCGGACCGCACCCATCTTCAAAGCTTTCATTTTGATCCACTACACACCTGTAATGTTTGATGTTTGCATCTATCACCGTCTGATGACCGACACAAGGTGAGCAAACACCAGCCACACGTTGCCTCGGCTGGCAGTATGTTTCTGATGATGTTAATACAGCACAACAGTTACATAGTTAATATCTAAAATTATAATAGCTCATACTTATTGGAGCTAATGTGCGTTCAAGAACATTGTCTGACCTCCAATAAACATATTACCCTTATACTTGTGTATTTTGCACCAGTTTGCCATGTTGACTTTTAACGAGTTGATATGTATTCATCCTCGCTAGATTTATATTTAAATATGGAAACTAAATCAATCTTTCATCGGCAGTTCAATGTAACAGAGGAATGAATACCCTAAAACGGTTTGCAAACTATTAATGTTAAACATATTGTTATTTCCGTATGTAAATGTTCAAACACACACACTTCGTGGGATTTGTTGAAGACACCTCTGTTCTTAACATTCAGTTATACAGAGATAAAAAAAAAAAGTTGAATAAACCAACAGCGATGACCTTGGCTGAATGCGGCCCATCTGTCTGGCCGAGGAATGCCAAAGAAAGCAAACCCTAATTTGAGATCAGGACATGAAGTAAAACATCTCCATTCACGGGGTGTTCATCAGGGAGATCTTAGAGGCTCTTGGTTGTGGATGATGAAATGCTGGACAATTTTCCTCCATACATTTGTGCTTTATGCCAATGAATCATTTTCAAACGGTTTTAAAGATGGTGTAGTCGGCAGGGCGCTTATCTGACCCATTTCGCTACATGTGCTTATTCCCACAGCACGGCTTCATCCATAATGCTGGGAATTACAACCAGAGCAGACTGACACAATATACGGCTCAAACAGTCTCGTTGGATATTTTCTGCAGACGATATTCATGTTTTTCTAAGCTACTGCAGATCTTTTGGGAGCACTACCAACCACCAAGTTCAAGAATCTTTATGTAAATCGCGCTAAATTATTGCTTGTGAGACTACACTTTGTTTTTTAAATGGGCCGGAGAGTTAACTGGACTTAGTCAGCAGGAGCCATTGCTTTTGTAACGCTATACAAAAGGACTGATTGTAATGCCTATTTTAAACACCATGCTGATAAAGGATGCTGGACTCCAGACAATTACACTACATGAGGCAGGTAGTACCTGCTCACACCTTTATGTTTGTCCAGGAAAATCTATCTGTGCCTGTGGTTATCTGCGACTGGCACGTGGTGGAGGTATTGACTCTGACACTGCTTCAAGCATACAAGGCAGGCTGGAATTGATGCAATCCACAGGGAGCTGGACAGTCCTGAGGGGAAAGAAAATCTCCCATTGGTCTCAAGACAAAACTGGGGCATCGAGTCTGCAACACTGCAGCTCTTCTTCCTCTCTTGGAAAAATAGTGCTATGCCCAAAAGGGATCTAGATTCACCCTGTGCTTGAAAACAGAGAACAGATTGAGGCCTGTGGCTTTACTTTTGAGTGACATTGTTTAACTAATGCCACCGCTGAGGAGTCTAAAAATGACGAGACAAAGCTTTGAAACAGTAAAAGTCGCAAGAGGGGAAGACTAGCTTGAGCTGTCAGCTGGATCTACCCTTTCTGCCGAACATGGGCACGCTGTCGTACTGTTGTATCCAAGCTTGATTTTTTGTCAAGAGTCTTTTCCCAAAGGGAGACACGCTGAACATGGAAACTTGGAGAGTTATAACATTCGGTGATTGATGTTGACCCATCAGGCGCTCTTATCGGCAGTGAAATCAAGTCAGATTAGCAGAATTACCACAGACCTCTGTCCCAGTCAGGACTCAGAGAAACACGATCTCTTTCCCTCACGCCTTGGACAAGAGAAGAGCACAATAAATCTGCCTCTTTACACTGCCAGTGGGCAACATGCTGTCCATTAAATTATTACCAATGGCGCCCTTTATGAGTAATACGCTCCTCTAACGTCGTATCAATAAATAAAGTGGATGCAGAGACAACAGAATGGAAACAATGACAGACAATGACAGACAAGACTTGCCAGATGAACAAAACAAATTGATAATGAATGTTTGTTATAATGAAATCCCGATGCAAATGAGGCCGCCTCGTTAGGAGACAGGAAACCGCCATGCCATAGATGAGCGGCGCCAGAGGAAACATCAAGTCAGAGGCAGGCGTGTCGGAGGGGACAGAGTGTGCAGAGGGAAAGTCTTCCAGACAACATTGTGCTCAGTCTGAAGTGTGGGATCAGAGCTGTGGGAGACGTTTCGATGAAGCATCAGATGGATAAGCAGCTTGTCAGAGAGCGAAGCGACATTGTGTGTGTTGACAAGGAATGACTGATCAGCTCACACAAAGCTAAAAATATGACGTGGGAAAAAGAAGAATCCTGAAGTAGATGATGCATGCTAATCACGCAAATAACAATTAAGTCTCCAAATCGAATTAGTCATAAATATAGTTCAGAGACCCAAAAAACAGACACAGGGTGACGAGGATCATTTTCTAAATCAGTACAACCTGTAAGGCACATTGAGGGCTCTGCCTGTGACACAAATTGGAGAATCATAATAGGCTCATTTCTCACCGTTTAGATTTTTTTTAAAACATGTTTTAATAAAATGTCACTTAAATTCTAATCAAAAGTAAAATGACTGACAGTCAACATCCCTGTTTTTCGCTCTCTTTCTCTTCCTAAGCTCTCCATTACTTATGCAGGTCTTTTTTTTGGTGTCTTTGTCTTTTGATTCCCCGGAGACCGAAGCCGCTTGCAGTTTAAATGAACGCTTGCTGAAAGATGGATGAGGAAAGTTCTCCGAAGACCCAATTCTCACCAAACGATTAAACATTAAAGAGAATAGGGAAAATAACTCCTTTGAAAAATCCTTGAGAGGATAAAAGAAATAAATTAAAAGCTATACTAGGTGCGCACCCAATTGTGTATGGAAGCAACACAGCATTTATCTATGATTCAAGTCAATTAGCTATCCACTGCTATTGCCCCCAAATATATTGTTTATGCAGCTATGGGAGCCTGGATGTCTGTGTCTGCTACTTCATAGGAAATGTGTCTTCCACCATGCTAAAATTGTGCGCATACACGCGAGTCTCTTGTCCATACCAGTGTACGTGTATGTGCGCTCGTGTGCGGCAGCGACTTACATCGTCATCAAAGAGCTCCAAAACAAAGGTTGCGATGCTGCCGTTGATACCGATGAAGAGGTTGATGCAGGTCAACACCACGTAGGCCGTGCTGGGCACGCTGAAGAAGAAGGAGGCTGGGTACATCATGGGGGTGATGGCCCACCTGAAGGAAACAAGACGCCGTCACACAAGCAGGCAAGGATCCTCTGAAATGTAGTAATACTGTACAGACAAGTCAAAATTGAAATATATTTAGAGAACATAGCCCGAGGATGAACTCTAAATTAAACTCTGTTAACGCCAGGTTATGTGACAGCAGCGGCCAATGCCATGTTAGCAGGATTTATAATTCATAAACGCAGATTCCCAGGTAAATTATACAGTTTCGCCGCATCACCAACCAACCAGTGACCCATAAAACACTGCTGAACAATAAAAGCCTCCCACACTTGGCCTGCAGTAGTTCAAGCTCGGTATTAGGAGGAGTAGAAGTGAGGATCTGCTCTAAGAAGTCCCTGAAGCAGTAAAACAACAGCTCAATATTTCAAATAACATTTTATGAATGAGTTCGGTATGATCATGGCGTGCAGGCAGGAGTAAAATATTGAATTGTCCACAGAATTTGAAGTGTTTAATAATGTTTTATTTGTCGGCTTACAGAATGTAAAGGTCAGTCACCAAATCTCTTTTATGCTTTTTTTGACATCATGTGACCCGTGACTGCGGGCCTCGTGATGTGGCTGATCATGTCGGGTGCTTTACATGGAACACCTCGGGAACATATTGATTCTCATTAGCTTTCACTCGGTAACTGCAACATACAACGATGCGACAAACGCAACATTGCACTCACGCCTTGATCACGACCATGACACGGCACCTACTTTGTATTAATAAGCTTTAATGAATGTGTTGCACATTTCGCAGTTACCGCTATATCTTATGAGAGCGGCTCAATATCTCCATAAGTCTAGATGATGTACTTTGACGATTTAATTTTGTCAACCAAGAACTCCTCTTTTCCCTAATGACGGTTGAAGTATGATAATTTCTTCTCATCTGCATTTCATTATTTCATTAAATATACAAAGTGTGGTTCCATAAAGCGCTCACACTGGTGGATGCAGAATACATTAGACAGTATGCAATCCTGTTGAACAGTGTAAAATAAAGGAATCCAATAAGGAACCATTCATGATCCAAATGTCCAAAAAGGGATAACCCAACCACCCAAACTTGAACCAAATAATTAGAACCCACTATCACTAAATACATTTACAGTGGCATTGAAAGTATTAAGTTTTGATTTGACTTACCCGTACAAAAGAAGCAGCAGAATCAAAGCAGGCAGGTTCGGAGGTGAAACGTAGGCTTTTTGTTGGAAGCAGAGGAAGATCACGATCACAATCACACATGGGACGATGTAGTTGCACTACGGAACAAACATACACAAGCACACACACATACGTAGAGGCCAGTGCATGATTAAGAAATACATTTTTCTTCAAGGCATTAGTGACAGCATAAAAAACATTTTCAATCATGAACATTATCCCGCCATATTTTTTTTTCACACAGAAAAGACGTGTAATTATGAAGCAATATCATTAGCACTCAAATACATCCCCCTTTCATTTTCTAATTAATAACCGTAATAATAGAGTCATCCAATACTTGTCTTTGAGGCAAGTGTCCCCAATGATTTTGAAAGACTTTTAAACTCAGAGACTTATATTGATTCAATATCCAAAAGCTCGAAACAAGAGCTTTTGCTCGTAGGTGTAATATTCCTCTTGGCTGCCTCTTTAAAAACAAATCCACAGTTTCCCAACGGTAACGTAGTGAATTATGTAGCATAGATACAATAAACAGACTGTATCAAGATACACATGTTTATTGATGATACACAGAATAAGTTTTAAAGTGAAACCTGGACTTCCTGTAATATCACCCTTTGATAGAGTGTGTATACTAATGTAGATTTAGCTTCAGGCTAGACTCATTAGACCGGCTCCTGCATTTGTCTTGCACTCAGACAGCATTTATCCACCATAATGATGAGCGTCCCGGTGCCATTTCTTTACCAAAGGTACCTGATAAAATGTTTACTCCCATTATGCCTCAGGGAAACTGTCAGTGAGCCTGTTGAGTGTAACCAGCGGGGGCAGCCAGCATCAATAATTACGCCTCAGCCAATAACTGTTGCTCAGAGGAAGCTTTTTCCCAGAAGCCAGCAGTGTCAAAGCTACATTATCAATTACAGTGAATGTTTTTTTTTTGTTGTATTCAGCCTTAGCTGGATAAAAAATCTGCTGGATAGTACAGTAGAAAGTAGCAAAATAGGGTAAATTAAAGCCTACGGCACAGAAACCAGAGTTGTATGAGTTGCATATCTTGGAGTTTTGACCCAGAACAAAATGTTATACTCAATTAAAAGGTGATAAAGCGGCCTTAAAAGCTGATACTTACCATGTCCCAGGCAAAATTGGCCAACCAGTAGACAGCTGGGTTTACTCCACTGACAAATTGCAGATGTTTGGCTTTGTTCACCCTCTCTTGGATGAGGAAGAGGACAAAGCTGGCAGGGATGAAGGACATGGCAAAGATAACGCAGATGGACACCACCACGTCAGTAGAGGTTGTGGCCCTGTGATTGAATGGAGAACAGCAAACAGGAAGTAGAGTGGAGAGCTATTAGTGTGTACCAGAACACTGACAATAAAACACCAAAATAGAAGCAGAGATGTCCATTTAAACTCTCAACACACTGTTATTTCTGTGAAGACCCGGCTCTTAAAATGTCCTTTTGGATGTGAACAAACAAGGTCACGAAGATGGAAATTATTTCATCACAGCACAGGTTAATTGGATGATCATATTGTTCCCACTGTGTTTGTTTACGTAATATGCTAAGTTCTGTAAGATGATAGATTGGAATATGAGATATCTTCAGAAATCACAGGACCTAACTCAACATGAATTTTAATGAAATGGTCTCATGCTTTCAATACAAATGATACAAACTCCCGCTTTCATTTGAATGTATAATAATAAGGACCCTCATGTATATAGCACCTTTCATAACACGATTACAGAGTGCTTTACAAGATAAACAGAACATATTTAAAAAATAATCTAAAAACAAAAATTCACTAAAAGTCAGCATCTTGTAACATAGAAATCGAGATGGTTAAACAAAACAAAAAAAACACAAATGAAATGTATTTAGCTATATAAAACATATACAGAGAGAAACTCTCGTCTCTTTAGACGAGTCAAAGGCCTCCTGTATGAACCTGTACCTTGTTACAACAAGGACCGATATAACTGAGTGGGGTGTGGGAAGGAACATAGCGCAACATGAGACCTGATATAACTATCAAGGCTTTGCACATTATCTATAATATCTTAAAATCAATTCTAAAAGTAACAGGTCGTGTAAAGAACTGCAGCAGCAGAGTTTTGGATGAGCTGAAGGCGGGAGAGGGATTTTTTTTGCTGATGCCAGAGTGCAAGTAGTTGCAGTAATCTAATCTACTAATTATAATGGTTTCTATGACTTCCTAGCTATAATTTTTTAGGGCAGACTGGTTCACTTTGTTTTTTATTTCAGCGGGACACTAATTATCAGTGTATCCCCAAAGCATTCACAATCACCTCTTTTGGCAAAAATACCAAAAATGCTGGTGTACATGAGAAAAATAGAAAATGGACTGTACTGTGTGGAGGAAAAAGTGAACGCACTCTTCTAGGGGATGAAAAAAAGACTTTGTTGGTTCTCTTATTTCTAGGATATGATTTAGATGACACTTTAATAACGTTGAAGCAGCATTTAGCTCATGTCCTGTAGTGCAAAAAACACATTACATTATTACTTTGCAATAATTAGGAAGCATTCAAACACGTGTTACACCTACAGAAATAATCTATATAACTAATGATCCAGGTGTGTGTCAGTCTGAATGACTTCTTTAGACATTAGCACGATACATTAATGGAACGCACTGAGAATGCTGTTTGTATGTCATAGAAAGCCTTTCAACGGTCATTAACCTTCTGAAACCACGCTAGGTTCACCTTTTAATCGCAAGAGAATATCGGAGCAGATTTTTAAAATCTTCACCAGACTTTTTATACGACTCTTTCGTGTTTGGAACACAGCGTCCCTTTCACCTCCAAGACGCTGACCTCCGTTTCCCTGTTGTGTCTTTATTTATGCCGTCCTAGCTTTGAGGATGTCCTCCGTGGTGTCTGCTCAATTAGCGTTGGAGAACACTGCGGTGTGTTCTTTAAACCCCCATCGTCATCCTCACCTTCGGCCCGCCATAATCTCTTCTGCCGATTTCCTGCTGTGTGATTACCATATTAAATAAGTTGCCCTGTGCGGCAACATGGCTTTATTCATCATAGGCAATGAGACACAATTAAAACATAAATATGAAATAGTTTACCGCAGTGGGTGCCGCCCCACATTTCAACAGGTTTCAACGGGCTCTACGCTCTGGTTGGGTGCTTTGATAATGAAGGGGACAATGCTGTGAATGATCTAACCCTGAATGCTTGAAGCTGGTTAATTGCTGTGAAGAAGAGGACAAGCAATCTGCTAATTAACTAATAATGGGAGAGCAAGAAAGATGAGCAGCGGGAGTACAGCTTTACAGGATCTATTGCTTTTCTTTAGGTTTTTTTAATGACAAGGGCTGCAGGGATCAGTGTTCAATGTTAAAGTGTAGGGGGGCTAAACGCATGAGCTAATTATCAAATCTGAAGCTCCTGGCACAACATCCGGGTTGTCATTTGAATTATACAGTATTATGTAGATAACATAGAGAACCATTTTCAATTTTGATACAAGCATATTACAGTTAATTTGGTAGCTCAACCGTATGGGGTTTTTAAATGGGATATTTTGTGCAGATAGCGTGCGGGAATCAGAAACAATATTAATTCGCCTGAGTGTAACCAAATTACACATCAAATTCTACCGCGGCGGAGGAGCAGAAGTTTTTGTCACTTGCCAAATTGATATTCCTGAGCAATTAAGAAGTGATACATACTCTGTATCTCCATAATGAAATGGTGCCAAAGCATGACATGTTTGAAAATGATAGAGAATTGGAAGGTGCTATTTTCGCGCCGGTGCAAATGAAGCACAGAGACCATGCGCAAATCAAGTTGAATGCATCGCCTTTCTTTCCTTCTGCATAGGTTCATAAGACACTGGCTCATGACATCTCCTGCATGGAGGGCGCACGAGACGGCACGGTCACTTCAAAATAGATCGTGCAGTGCAATGTTTGTCATTTGTGCCAATAGAGTTATTACCCATAGAACGGCTCAAGCAATTATCTCTCCACGACATTAGGTAGCTGTTAATTAGAAATAGAAAACCATTTAAAAAATGTCAAAAAGTTACTCCAAAGAACTTTCATTTTGCGTTAAATTTGGCGGGTTTTAACTTCTCTATAGATCTAAATGTTCAAGACCTTCTTCAGAGAGATATTCAATCTTATCAATTTTGAGTCTTCAAAACAACAGTCTTAAAAAGGCTAACTCTAAAAACAACAGCTCTTCCTGCTTTTATCTTTTCTCACATAGCACATTGTCATGTGATCCACTGCTCATATGAAACTAGTTGAACTGGAAGTTAAAACATCTCAATTACATCGCGTTTAAGTCGTCTGCTCAAGAAGTCTCTGCCCTTTCCCCCCCACTCTCGTCTGCAACGTGCACATTCATTTAGCAGTGAAGAAGTGTCCAAGCCTATCTGGAAACCATAGTTCCTAAATTGTAGTCGTCACACTCTGCACAGACAAGTGGAGAGGGAAAGAGGCTTACCCTGAATCAGTGGTAGGCAGGCCATCGTAATTATCTCTTAACTATGCCGCAGTCTCCCTCTCTAACTCAGGGCTGTCGTCGGCACCTGATCACTACATAAATACCTGAGGATTGGCCTGGAGCGACGGCAGAGTACGGAATAAAACTGCTACTGTGTGGTGATTGGTGGCAGCCACTGGATTGCCTTTGTAATGTCGGGAGTTGCGGCTACGGCACTGTACAGCAATCTGCTGCGGTGGGATGTATTCCAATTTCCTTTTGAAAGTCTTGATCAAAATCTCTGAACAGACCAAGTGCATAATATCAACAACAGAACATGTGAAGGAAGAGACACCAGCTTAAAAGAACTGCTCACAATCACAAAACAGTACACAGCGCGCACAGAAGCGTTAGATCCATATGTTGCGATTCAGCACGCCATTAATCTCTGCCTCTCGTGGGGAGCTGCTCGACTGCTAGCCTTGGGATAAAGCAGAAAAAAGGGTATATCCTCATAAAGGGCTCATACAAATCCCTCATCTATCTATCTGTCTTGCGCTTTCTATTGTATTGTCTCTTACTCATCTGTTCTCCCTTTGTCTACGCTGTCGCCGCTTTTCTTTCTCCCACTCCATTGCTCTGTCCCTCTCACTCTGCTTTATCTCCCTCAGTTCCCCAGTCACCATCTATCTTTCTCCTCTGCATCTCCTGATGTATTGTTAGAAAATCAAAAACTCTGTCTTCCAGCGAGAGAAAAATGTTATAGCTGCGCTAAATATTGAATTCTAAGGAGGAAGCATAAGACGCAGGGTCCGGAAATAAATGCAGCATGCACTGCAGACACAATACAATATTTATTTTAACCCGATTAGATCCTGAGCACATGTTATCCAGATTAAAACGTTATATAAATCCAACATTTTTTAGAGGCCTTGTTCCTTCCTTCCCCTGATTTCTCTGAGCTGGACCACGACGAGGCACGTGTTACGTATTAATGACTAAAAGCAAGGAATTTTCAAGTTGTGCCTTTTCTCCACGAAGCTAAAGCAGCGCAGCATCTACCCTTTAACACAGTTGTTTCCCACCCGGTCACTCAGATGACTCACATGGCTGCATAGGAGAGCTGCTCCTTGGTGAGGTTGAGGGGGTGATTGGACGAGGAGATGCCATACTGGCTGGGATCATGTCCCGCCGGCAGATTTCCCCTCAGGATGGCGTTGTTTGCCACACTGAGGAAGGACACTATGCCATGCCATGCCTCGTTGTAGAACCACACCTGGAGAGGTAGAGACGAGCGTTAGATTTGCCATGCAAGTTAGGAATTAGGAGACATCTAGTTTTAGAGATTGATTTCCTTATCAAAAAGGTAGCCAAGACATTTGGACTTGAGCCGCATTGTACAATTGTTTTGCACCACTGAATCCCAATTAAAGGCATCTCAGTTTATGAAAAGACTTTATTCTTTTGCTTTGTTGGAAATCTGACTTACAAAAGAATAGTTAGACAGCAGCTGTGTGCGAGTTTTAAAGCCTGGTTGTTGCAATCAGCCTTTTAGAAGGGCTTATAAGACGACTGTACTACTTTCACGGCAGCAGAAAGTATGTAGAATCACCTATTTCACAGACGAAGTGTCCAGTACCGTGTTGAGTTACTGTTGGGCTACTGTGAATTGACCCATATCTTTTAGTCTCCTAATGATTAGAGTAAGTAATAAAACATTGATTTGTGTCCACTTAGTGCACAAAACGCACTCTGAAGCGAGAGGGGTCAAATATTCAGTCGCACATTTTCCCAGGGCGACATACTGACGTATGAGAATATGCAATTGAGATGACAAACATTCATTCTCTATACAACAGAAGATAAAAGGCCTGCAATGAATGCCAAATCCCAACGTGGCATAGCATGCTAGCTGCAGAGTAAAAACATTTTTGCACACTTTCTTTCGAACGCAAGTGATTCTCTGACTCTGTGGCTCCTGGGGTGGAGAAGAAAAAGAATGGATGATAGAGAGTGGGAGTGAGAGGACTCCCCGCTGATAGTGCAGCACTAATTAAGAGTGGATGGTGGTTGAGTGTCAGCCTAACATAACACTGCATCACAGAGGAGGATATGAAGTACACCAACAGATGTGAACACACACACACACACACACACACACACACACACACACACACACACACACACACGCACACGCGCCTTTTCGTCTCTCCGTTCTCGACCAAAACTTATATTATTTTCACTCTGATATTTTCTTCAGCCTGTAGTTTCTGAAAGGTCTGCAGCTAAAATATCATTGGATGTTTTCAAGATAAGTAGAGATTTAAGAGCACACGCTTGTCAGCTAAATGCATGCCGGTGGTATAGAGGGAGTGGAAATCTTGAGAAGATCAAGTATAATGGCAATCCACGTTGCTTTTCCACTTCTGAAACTTCAAACATCAACTTATTTCCGGGGAGGAGCAACGCTCCAGTCTCAATACATGCGCCTGAGATATGTGTAAGTTTGACATAAATGAAGGTTTAACGAAGGTTAACTGCCGTGTGTGACAGCTCTGGGCTCAGATGTGGCACTTTTCAGAGGCAGCAGATTTATCAACATGTCAGTCCTCGATAAAGGCACTTAAACAAAGAGCACTACAAGCCTGATCGTCGGCTGTTTGGCGCTGATGAGACCAGTGTCACTGCTCTCTGGCTGCCACTCCATGTTTTATAGGGCCAAAGCAACCAATCAGATATCAGGAAAACATGTTATTTCAACGACAAAATCAAATATGAGGAGGATACTAGTTGTTGGTGGGCCAGGCTTTGCTTTTGATCTTTAAGGTTGTGAACCATCAAAGTTTAAGCTAGATTCATCCCAACCAACTTACACATTGATGCATTGGCATTAGAAATCTAATAACTTATCATTAACAAGGGCCACCTTTACATTACGTATGTCACCTTTTAATACTTTTAAGTACATTTTGCTTAGTTTGTGTACTTTTCCCTATAGATATGAGTGTAGTGCGTGTTGAAAATATGCCTATTCAGAGCGGGCTGATTGCTTGGCCGGAGGTGTTGCTGCTTTCAGCTTTCTGGAGAACTGCTCATACAGAGAACTTCACACTTGACACTGCTCTTTCTCGGTTCCTCAGCACAACACCAGCCATGACATAGATGTGCAGGCGCAGCTACTCGCGGTCAGAAACAGCTGTGAAAGAGGCCAACACTCCAGTTCACAGGGGCAGACTGAACCGACCCCGAACTGAAAGGCCCCCAGACAGATGTAGTATTATGATGTTCGCATATGAAAATAATCACTATTCTCATTGTGCCCCCCAAAAAAGTACAAAAGGACTAACAGCACGAAAACAATATGCAACTCAACTGCATACTGTTTGTTCAGAGGCAGACGTTGTAGTATTACATTCACATGATATAGATATGTTAAAGTATAATAAACTATCCAGAGTCATAAAAGATTTGAACACTAGGCTACTCCTTGAACGAACTTTTTGAAAATTAAAAAACATTGTGCTGATAGTGCCTCTCTTTTACACTTCACTTGAAATTAACATTTGAATGCAGGACTGTTACTATGTGGTTTGGAGTTTTAAGTACTTCTACTACTACCACTGCCAATACCAAATGTGTCCCTGAATATAATGCAGTTCCCAGGAACAAAACACCAGAGGCCCACTTTACTGGAAATGTAAGCAACTGTAACTCAAGATTAATTTAACTATCCAGCTTTATAAATGTAATATTCAACCTTCAACAGGCGTTAACTATGTTTATGCACATTCAACTGATAATGCCTCTTTTTCAAATTTGAATGGAGGACTTTTTGCTTTGTACAACTCCTTTAGAGGACTACTTTGAGTACTGTGAATAAAAGCTAAAAATATGAAATATTTAATTACGTTTTAATATGTTTCCATGTGAGAAAGTCAACGTTGAGATTCCCAATTTGTGATCAGTTTGCCCAAATAACTCCTGTTTTTAAAATTTGCTGTCTTTTTGGAGCATTTGTCGGTTGTTCCATTGGTACTTTTACATAAAGAAAGAATGTGTGGACTTCTTCCACATCTGTTTTAGTCACATTGCACACCCTTTCCTATTATGTACAAAGATTACGGACACACTATTTGCATTACTGGACTGAACCATCGTGCTGTATCCTACCTTTACAGCCTTCCACTCATAAGCCAAGGTGTCATTATTAATCCGCCACCTTTAGATTTTTGTATTATCTCTGCATTATAATTTATAATGAAGTAAATTGCACGAGTAGGAAGATGACTGTCTCTGAAAATATCCTGTTTCTCATAATCACCAGTGTTCCTCCCTAAAAGTCTCAACTGCAGCTGAATTATTTCCCCTCAGAGATCATTAAACTTTAATCTCATCATAATCTCCAACAGTAGAGCGAGCGCACGGCAATTACTACCTTTAGGTTGTCCCTGGTTCCCAGCTTCTTCAGCAGCGTCTCAGTCTTCTGGAGGAACTGGTCAGTCAAATTATCCTAATGAAGATGAGGAAAACAAGACAACAAAAAAGTTTGACTTAATTGGATACACTTGGAAAAACACCACTGCTCTTTGAAATGCAAAGCACGAGGCAGACGAGAATTAAGACTTCCTGGGAGCACTTGGCTGTGCTGAGACACTTATTTCGCTCAGACTTGGGAGAAATGGACTCCACTCATGGTGCATGTGGAATGAGGTTTAAGGGTGAGGGCTTGAGATGACAGGCGATTTCCAAAGTGTCATGTTGATACCATGCTGTTCAGCCCGACCATAAGAGCGCTGAGCACATTGTACCACGATGTGATATAAATGCAAATGGCCCTCCTGTTGGACCCTGCCCTCGTCAGGGCGGGAGGGGATGTAGCATGGAGTGAGTAGTGGTCGGTGGAGGAAAAGTGTAGGTGACATCTGGGGAGAGAGGTTGGAGGTGGACGAAATGAGAGGAGAAATATCAAGAAAGACATTCCAAGGATGCAGCAGTGTGCTCAGGTGCAAGTGTTTGTCCCCTCTGAGTGAGAGTGGAAAGGAAAAGACAACCAAAGATATCGCAGTCCCCAAGTTACCCAAGGACCACGGACATCGTGCCAGTTGTGTTCTCACTTTTTCTACCGGGCAATCCTTCGCTCAGCCAATCCTCACCAACATCCTGTCATTCTCAGAAACATCTCACAAGTATATCCAGGGATTTTTATTTGCCCTGCCATGAATCCAGTTCGCTTTCCGTAATATAGCATAAACTCTTCGCCGCGTAAAAGCTGGGAAGCCTCAGAAAAAAAGCCTCCATCAAAAGGAGTATTTGTGTTAAATAAAATCAACTCTGCGCCAAGACATAACCAATTCCTTCGCCGGGCACAGAACAAGTCTTCTTATCTTGTCTGTATTGAAACCATCAGCAAAAGCAAAGGAATCTTTACAGCATTTTTTAGATTTTTTTTTTTTTTTACTTCACTGCGGGCAGCATTGTGCCAAGAAGCAACGGGCAGCGCCATTAGGCGGCCTTACTGAGGATTAGCGGAGGCTAAAACGAGACGAGAAGTGGGCCAGCAGCTGCCTGGGTCTAATCCTTGACAAACTCCTCCCCGCTCAAGGACAATGACAAGGCCGGTTTGGCCAGTGGACCTGCCCCGTGCCACGGCTAACGACACAGCAATAAAGCCCCTCGAGTGTGTGGTGACTTTCTTGGCTTGTATTCCAAAGTGGCCGGCACAGTTCAGTGGTCAAGTGCTCCTTGTGACTGACTGGTCATATGGTCCGTGGGGGACTTTGTGGTAATATGTTTCTGCATGTGTGTGTGTGTGTCTGTGTGAAAACTTGCCGGGAAGGATTACTTTTGTTGAATTTGGGGCTTATTTCTCTGAAAACTATAAGTGATTAAAAAGAAGGTATTGTTTGAGAAGGTTACTGTAGATTACAGGGAGCAGTGGTGACATGAATGCCATCTACATACAACACATTTTGGGACACAATCCTTGGGCTTAATTATACAATTTCCAGCACACAGGCCTTCTTGTTCTTATCGTTCCCTTCATTTCTTGCAACATCAAACCTTATTTCTACCTGCGAGACACAGGAAATGCAATTACAGTGAAATTTCAGAGCTCGTTTCCCAGCCGGCACAGGTGGCCCAGGGTGCAAAAAACACACTACTTCCTGTTACCGTCTCACACCACAATGCCTGCCGAGCAGAAGCCAGACATTTCCAAGGACAGTGAAGCACTTTAATAACACGGAATCCAGAGCTGGGATGGCTAATGCCCGGCCATTAGGGTTACATCATCGCTGCTGCACGAATTAAAGTCACATTAGCGTCGAGATCCAAGAGGCAGAAAAGGGAATCTGTGTAGGGATGAGACCGGAGACGCCTGAGGGCAAAGCAATGTGCTGATCCCAAAGTATTTGAGAGTCCAAAAAATGTGAAATGTTAATGAGAGACTGTGTGTGTGTGTGTGTGTGTGTGTGTGTGTGTGTGTGTGTGTGTGTGTGTGTGTGTGTGTGTGTGTGTGTGTGTGTGTGCAAGAGAGAGTACAAGGAGGGGACAAGTGAGTTGGCATGTAGTTCATGGAACACGATGCCGAAGTAAAAGTGTATCAGTGTAATGAAATGAATTGAGGTGGTGATAGTATATAAAGTTTTTAAAAAAATACGAGAGCAGAAAGGTTTGCAGGATTGTGTGCGAGCGAGTGTGCAGTGAAGACCCAGATTCCTCCATTTATTCAAGGCGATGCACATACAATCAGAGCCTGTTGCCATGGACACTCGACAGAATGGATTTGAAGAATCCAGCCCTCCTCTCCTCTTTGCTTTCATTCTTTTTTGTCAATCATTCAAGAATACAGCGGGGTCCAAAAGTCCTCAACAAACAACATCACCTGTGCCCAAGATACAAAGCGGACCGAACAAAGAACGCCATGCTCCAATTAGGAGCCGCTGACTCAAAGAGCGACTGGCAAACTGCAGAATTGAAGGCATAAAATCTATTTCTGAACCACTTCTTCAGGCACTAAACTAGTTGAAACATGGCGTGTTGGAGAAAGCCACATTGACATCACCGTCGACATGGCTGAGAAATCTCAATTAAAATTGAAAAACTTGAAAGACTTAAAGAAATGGTACGATCTTGATAGAAGTGGAAAATGTGGGTTTCTGTTTGAAAGATTTACTTTTATTTGGTGGTAAAATAACTTATTAACAATACATGTGGAGGTGTTATTATTCAAGGTTTTAGCGTTGCAGATGAACAAACAGACTACTCAAATAATGCTTTGGTATCAACAAGTTCGGCTCGCGAATGCCAATATTTATTACATACCCGAAACAAGCTGAATAGGTCTTTTAGATCCCTGAATGAAGCTTCGACTGCTGCCTCGTTCAGACGGACTTGGGAGTTTACGCCACCGACAGAGATGCCTCCGTACCTGGAGTGGTGGCAAAGAAGCAGAAAGAGAGGCAGGTTCAGGTGGAGGTAAGGGCATGTGAGTAATGTCAAGGGTACACACACTCATGGATGTTTTACATTTGCTCTAGTTACACACACACACACATACACAGAATACAGACATCCAGGAAAAGACGGCATTACAGAGGAAATAGTTCTCTTTGCGACAAGAAAAGAACAGCCACCCAAAACCAAAAGGATTGCGGAAAGTTATTAGTTTAGAAAGCGAATAAAATATGTAAAAAAAAAGACAAAAATATTATATTGTCATAATTAACCTACAAATTATTGAGTTGTCAGATTATTTGGCAATAAGAGCCCTTGACCCAAATCAGTTCATCCGTGAGTCAAAGTATAATATCCACCAGGACAACCCAACAACAAAATAAAAACTCTTGAGAAAAGCTGATATTCCATGTATTACCTTGTTTTACCCGAGCGTTGAAAAGTCTTGACCAAGAAGTCAGTCACGTTCCGTCCGGTTAGATCCAACAATGTGTCTGTGGTGTTCTGGATCCTCTGTTGGGAAGAGAACAAAGAAAAAGAAATACACTTCAAATGTTGGAACTCGAAAAACAAATCAAAACTATTAGTTTTCCATTTGTTATTATAATAGTGAGACTACACCTGAATTGATTTTTGGGGCATTTAATGTCAACACATAACCAACATAGTATCACCTTATTAAGTCTATATGTCACCTTGCTTACACATCCAGCAGATACAGAGCAACATTATAATGCAGTCATGTTTCTGGCAGGATGATGAATGTTACTCCAATATTCACCCTGGAGTCACCTCCTGAGAGAAACATATCTGGCTCTTAGCGCTACATGCTACGCTAGCTTTGTCTGCTCATGGCGCTGGTAGAGAGCATCCAGTGAGACTGATGCCTCCTTCCGCTGAAAACCATGTTCATGAGAGCCACGAGAGCGAGTCAAAACATCGCAGTTGCCAACTGTCAAACCCAAACAATACGTTGATAGAAACCAAAATGCTCCGTAGTGTGACGCCTTCCACATTATACAGTCGAATCATCCAATGGTTTTACAAAATATTGTTTGGAGCTGTTTTAAATTAAAGATGCAGAAAATAATTTCAGAACTTTTGTTTGCAAAGCTAATCTGAAGATAATGGCTGGGGATGACTTTTGTGCAAAAAGAATGCAAACTTTTTCCTTTTACTTATGGAAGGATTTAAAACTTTTGCATATACTGCAGAACTTAACTGCAGCATCATGAGCAGAAAGGCTCACCGCAGAGACTCGGCTGCTCACACTGCTCAGCCACCCATGAAAGCTCGCCCAGTAGATGTAAAAATCAACAGAACATTTTGCAGGTGATATCTGTTCTCAGTACTATAGAACATATTCCCCATATCATAATAGTCAATTATGCCTTAGGGGAGGCCTGGTTGAAATCTAGGTCCCCCAGCCAATGCTGTGTCTAATGTCAAAGCACCCTTATTAGACGCCCTTCTGTGGATAAATGGGTACATTCAAACATCCAATTAAGGGGAGGGTGCGACACAGCACCCTGAAAGCACTCTACAGTGCGTAGACTGATGCTTCCCAGTACACACACACTCCTGCTGACACCAAGCTGCTTTAGCCTTGCTTATTTAGAGAGCTAACGCAATGCTAATTAGCGACGTGATCCTTGATAAAAGAATTGAGACCCCCGACTGCAAGGCAATTTACCAGCAACACCCCCTAGTTATGCTGGTTATCTATCCGTCTGTACAAACAGCTTGATGTGCAAGCTCTGGGTACACACTGTGTGTTGTGTGGTACCGTTGTGCGTAGACCAATTATGTATCACTTATAACATCCAGTAGATGCGTGGCAAGGCAGTGTCAAAGGGGTATAGAAGTAGCATCAAAGCAAAAAGAAGAGCCGAGTAGGAGGAGACGAAAAAAGAGAGTTTAGAATCCAAATTAAAAACAAATAGGATAAATAAGAAACCAGCGCAGGAGCAGATCGGGGATGGAAACGTAAGTTACAAATTGGTAGACGAGAGCACAGGAGGAAAGAAAAAGAGGAGGTGAACTGGAAATTACAAGGAAAAGAACAAACAGAAGGAGAAAGCAGAGAAAGAAGAGGACCCATCTGGCTTATGAATCAGAGATAAGGCGAACGAACGGCACATCCACCTTGGCTTATCTCTGAACAAACATGCTTCTCTTTCAAAAAGCCACGGGAACTCGGAAACAAACAAAACCAAAAATAAGAGCCTTTACACTCCGCTGTGTGTACATTGAGTTATACGGGAGCATACCGCCATTGTGGGTCTAATTATGTTGGCCGTGGTCCACATCCCCCCATCAGAAAAGACTGCAATGGGAACACAACGTGATTGCGCAATGCCCGGGCCTCTATCTCTTGTTCATTACCTGGGAACAGCTTCAGAGTGCTTGGCATTCTGTACATGACAACAGTTCTCCACAACACAGTCATAGCTTGATAGCTTGGGAAGCAAACAGGGGTGAGGGAAATGTAAACTAAGGAGTAATCAAATCTGTTGAATGAGCTGGCATACTGGAGCACTGAAGAGATAAGAGGCCGTGCTGTGTTCATATTACTCTTGGCATTGTTTACGTCGCCGTACCCCGAAGGTAAAATTAAAATGTTATCTTGTGTGCACACAAAAAAAGCAATGCCGGTAAAGCTGAATCTTCTATCATTAACATGTTATGTTAAGTTGTCCCTTGTCCTCTTGACTAGGATTTTACAAGAGATGATCAGGTTAATTGTTTTTGTTCTGTCGGTGTGAAGTTGTACCTAACATTTAACTTATTATAACATGACGTGTTTGTAGTGAAAGTGACAGGTGGCCCTCTGTGAATGTGTGTGTGTATTTCAGGAGCTGCATTTCATTGTGTCGTGTGATTATGTCCACTATGATCAGATCACAACGGCCGTTTGAAGCAAAACCATGAGATAATAGCTGGAGTATTGTGGAAAGCACTCACTGGGTAGCAACACACAGTTATTAACCACAGCAGAAAGCTACTCGGGCGATTCTGTCCCAGATCATGAGCGATTGAGTTGCACACCTCCACGCGTGATGACAGATTTTCATCCAGACCCTTTCTATTCCGTTTAGCCATAACAAAGGAGAAGCGGCGCCTCATCCACCATGTGCCTCACCTCACAATTCAATGACCTTTCTGCTTTTGTTTGAGCATCTCTTGCCTTCCGCTGAGAGGGTGGCTCTGGACAGGTACTTTTACACTAAAATGGATCTGCGGGTGTTGAGAGTGAAAGTGACAAATCAACAGGGCCCAGCAGAGAAAGGATGTGTCAGCCTGTTGTGTTCGCCAGGTTGAGTATTGGCTGGCGGGCTTTGGAACTGATCTGCGCTTAGTTGGATTTGTTCTTTGCCAACAGCTGTTGTTGGTGGAAAAAAAACAAACCTGCATTAGACTTAAAGTTTACAGGTTGTGTATGGTTTCAGTGAATCCATTACGACATTAACTGGCAAAAATATGTCTGCTCCAAGAATTTTGCGTGTAAATGAATCCTAATTGTGCTGCATTATACAATCATCACTTTCTTTTTGAAAGAGACAACACAGTCTTGCTGAAAAGACTTATTTCCTGTTAACAAGGTTTTACTCCTTCCCCCCTCTAACTGACAATCTCTATAGATAATGGTGTTTGTATTTCCTATGCAGAGCTTCTCTTTTTTTCCCACACAAATGGTCAGCCAATGCCCAACTTCAATGCTCTGATTGATGAGACCATGGAGAGTAATTTGCAAGCAAGCTCTAGTTAGGCCAGTCTCCCAATAATAAATACATCAATCGTAATTCCTTGAACGTGGCGGCTTTATCAATTCCTCTACACGCATGACGGCCTATTCATCTATGAAGGTTAAATATCACCAGTGAACGAGAGTCAATACCTCAGAATTGATAATGGGTTTACTGTTGCCTGCCATTTCCATGGAAACAATGATTCCACACTCCCGTGGTGATGTGTCCGTGTTTTTTCCCTTTCTCTTCGTCTTTTCACTAGTTTCTCAAGGGCATATTCGGAGGATGGGCAAGATAAAAGATTAAAAAAAGAAGAAAAAAAAGTAAAGTGCGAAGCTGGTACACTTTGTCATGATTTATTCAGCAGGGGAAGCTTTCAGGTCAAAGGGAATACATCCTCAATGTACTCAGCTTCTGTGGGTGGTCTCTGCCTTGGATTTGTATTTAATTCATGGCCCCCATGTGACTGGCCACAGTCTATACAGGTAAGCAGAGCAGCAATGGTGGTAATTGCATATGTTCCCACACACACACATGAAATAAACTCAGTGCATATTCATATAAAGCAATATGTTACAATCATATATCCATATCTGTCACAATATTTATCCTACCTCACAAGCAACGCTTCTCTCCTAAAATGATATTCTTTCAGAGTTCATACTGTATATCTGAGCATGACAGCCACACTAAAGTTTCTATCCCATGACCTTACACTTCATTTCAAACTGTAAACGGTGGGTTATGGCCCGCTGGTGGATTGCCATTAACAGCAGGGAGGCAACGAGAGTCAGAGAAGTGTGGAGGGTTATGGTCTACAGTTACACACTGAACTAGACCAATGCGCTGGGGGTTTTTCACTTATACTGGTGGAAAAAAAGTCATAATCACACAGTGTGTTTCTACCATATTAACTAACACATCACTGTACATCTTTCAACTTTTAGATGAAGAACTAAAAGGCTGCAAAGCTTACTGGCTTTCTATAATGTTACAAAGACTGACCCCTGCCACATAAATAAAGTGCTTCATTATGCAAAAAGAAGGTGATGAACAGAGAGACGTGACTATTGGAAGCATGTGGATTGCCTACAAATGCTTTCCCCTTCTCACTTGTCTTCTGCCATATTCTCTTCTCTTGTGGAAGCTTCTTATTCTTCGTATACAGATCCTCACACGGTGCGAGATGACTGGCAATAATCTTGTTGCATCATTATGACTCAATGTCCTCAAGGTTGTTTCCAAGCAAAAACAAGCGTCCATTTAACATCCTTTTACAGGATCTGGATTGGATGTTGTAAATAAAAGAGAAATGATGCAAGTGAATGTAACAAGATGTAGACAAGAATTGGCCTTTGTAAACGGTCTTCTTTATGGAGGCTAAGTGTACTAAAAGTGCCAGCTACATATAAAATGGCACTATAAAGCAGAAATCCAGCAAAGTAGTGAAAACTCATAGAATAACAGAAATTGATTCAGGCAGAGAAACACTTAAATAAAAACAAGAGTGAAGTTGTTTAAAATGGAAGAAGCAGGTGGAGTGGAAGAAAAGAGCAAAATAGAATAGAGGGTTGGAAAAAAAAAGACCTTGATGGCCTTTCACGATAAAAAATGATACAAAGATACAAGTAGCGCCACGACAAATGGGGGTTTCCTTGACAGTGCTGTCATGAGCTAGGAACAAAAACGTCAGGGAAAAGGAAAAGGTTACACAAAGGGCACATCTCTTGTTTGGCTGTCTCAACAATCATCCTACAACATGATACCTGGACAGTTGCTCCTTTAAAGTGGCCCTGGATGGCCTTGTCACAGGAAGGAGCACACAGCAAGACTCATACAAGTTCAACGAGCCATTACAGATCTGTGGAGAGTGTGAAATGGCACATTACATTGTGAGGGATATTGTATAGAGGAGGTATAGTGGCTCAGAAGGAAAATAAAGGAGTGGCAGGTGAGAGCAGCAGTCTCATTTCACGTCCTGCTTCTCTCTGTGTCGTCTGTGTTGCACATGTTCGGGGGTCAATACCGTGACAATTATGAGACAAAATTGTTTTAGGTATACGTCTCTATATGACTGAGTGGTTTCTTAACAGAGCAAGAAGAATTGTTTTCAAACACTCCCGTACTTCCCCTAATAAGCGAGACATGTTTGCTACTTGCTTTGCAAATTAAACTAACAATGACTTTTACAACTTATATATTATGCATAAAGGAGCTGACAATAAAAAACTTGTACAGCTATTTCAAACACTTTGTAAATGCCCATTGTGCCATGAGACCCCCACGACATTGTGGATTTTTTATTGAGTGGCACATTCATTTGATATAATGCTATTTTAAATATAAATAAAACAATATTAGCACAAAAGGATTTAGGCCATGTTGCTGTGTTTTAATTGCAATTATTATGTTTAAGTAAGTAAAAAAAAAAAAGAAAATAGTATTGCTGGAAAGTGAAATATATAATCACATCACTAGAACACATCTATTTGAATGTTCCTAGAAAATGTGGTTCAGACTTACAAACTAACAGAACACACATTTGGCGCTGCTCGTCCAGTTAAATGGACGAGTGTATTCTAGTGCAAATTGCATGTTTGTTTTAATGTATCATGTAGTTTCTAAAGTAGCTTCCCCAAGTGAAAACCTAACAATGACAAGAAAGGTGATCTACACATAAGTATACCACTGTGTAAGAAATGCAGGAGCGCGAAGCAAATTCAATTGTATGTAGGTTAAGTTGGAGTGGGAAGCGTTGATAAGGTTGTCTGCTCTTGATGTGCAATCGAGAGATAAGTGTTCAACTTCATGAATATACTAAGTGCTGATGATGACAACTGCAAACGGTAGAGTCAACCATCGTCAGACAGCAGGCATTTATATTTTCCTCAAAATAAAGGTCAACCCTGTGATTGTTGTTTACTCCCTGAAGTGGACTTTCTTTATGAATAATATCCAATAATATCCATTCAAAGTTGAAGAATGCACATCAAGCCATTACGTGAATGGACAAGTTACATAATACAAGAAAGAGCTAGTCATACCGCACATGGAATGTTGGGAGTCGGCAGAAACAAAAATCTGCCTCTATGAAAAGAGCTTGACATGAAGAAGATCTCTTTTTTACAAACCTAATTTAAAAAATGTGAAACGTTTGGAATCAGTGGGCAGACCCACTATCAACATGTACATGCCATCACACACTTTAAAAAAAAAAGTTGTACACCTACCCATACGGGATTATCTGCCACACCTACACCACAACACCAATCCGATTATACTAAACCAAAGCCCACACGTTTATTTACTGTCACATGCACAACAATTACAAAGTGCCAGTCCAAGACCAGGCTGTGTGAGTTACTACCTTATGTCCCCAAGTGAGTGATGATTGAAAGCTCTTGAAATAATTTGCTTAAAAGTTATTGAAGCATGATGATCTCTTATGATTTTCAAACTGTTTCAAAATAGCAAATTGTCTGGCATGCGACCTAAACGCTACCCAAACCGCACATCATCAGAGGACTGCCTATGCTCACGCATACAGCTGACTTGAGTTGGAAGTGCAACATTGGGAATTATTTATCTTGTAAATGCAATGATGTTTTGCAGCTGAATTATAGGTATCTGACAGAAATCAAGCCTGAATGTGAATCAACCTGCATAGTTTTTGTCAAAGCCGAAACCGAGCCTGAACCGCAGCTGCAGTTTCTATAAATTATTAAAAACAAAACTATAATTTGAATGTCAACTTATCTTACTAAATGCATAGCACAGCCCCAAAACTGTTTGCTTCATTCAAGCCCAGGGGAATTTTGAGAAAATTACAGTCTGGCCCGGTGGGTCGAGCCCAATTGGTTTCTGGCAGAGAATCAAAGCCGATACAGAACTCCCCCGCTGCTTTGCTCTCTTCATTGGGAGGAAAGAAGGACAAAAATAATGCTTAACTGTCTCCAAGACAAAGACAACATCGGCAGATTCGGGTGGAGTTATGAAGTTACAATTCAAATCTCTTAAAATGCAGGCACATGCCATAACACCGGAGTATACTTCTGGAGGTTGAGTCTCGCAAACCTCCCAGAAATCATAATGGGAGCAGAAAAGGCGCGACAAAGTGAGAGGATGGCATATACCTGAACATGACAAACTATGGATATATTATAACTGAATTCATAGCAGGTATTGGGATCTGACTGAATCCATGTCAATGTCTAATTCAGTGTATTTGCAGCAGAATCAATTTTGGCCCTACTTTCATGCACGCACGCGAGCTCAGAAAGAGGAGGCAGCACAAAAGGCTGATTTACATTTTGCAATGCAATGCAAATTCCTTGTTAGTAAGTACCTTTACATTTTCAAATCAAAATGATGCTGACTGGGACTTTCAGACAGCAAGCCAAAAGCTTCCATGATAAGCATTTTTTATTGTACTGTTGTCATTGATTTATTTTTTACACTTAGAACAGTCCTCTCTCTTGCTGCTGTACATTCGACTGTGACACACATACAGAGTGCAGAGCTCACAGGAAGCCAGGAGCAGTACCCTTAGTTCAGGTCTTGCTCAAGGAACGTCAGACGGACACTGACACAGTGGCTGTTGCAGGGCTCCAAATCTATGACCCTATAACGGTGGCTCCATTTACCACAGCACCCTGTCACCAAATGGTGCAAGCTCCATCTTATGAGACTCACCTGAGGTGGAGGGAGCCCTCCTGCAGCAGGTGGACAGTCAGGAAACATGATTTTCCGTTTAGGCGTGCTGCACTGACAGGGGGGGGAGGGGTTTGACATGCTCCAGTTCCCATTGAGGAAGATGTCAGTGACGGACTGATCCACTGATGGAGTGAGCCAATCAGAGCCATTGGCCGTAGAGCATGGTAACTTCCTAAGAGCAAACAATGAAGGGGATAAGAGTGTTTTACTGGCAATAACGCCAACCACACCTGCAGAAACACATACTCAATATGCTTTCTCATCTCAAACCCCCCAAACCGGTAACGTTTGTGTAGGAGAAACAAAAAAAGAAGCTTAATAGTATTTCATTCACTTGTATGTCATTGGAGTTGTACAAGTAATATATTAACAGATGTGTGGTTTGTGTTTGAAGAGCTTCAGCAGAGTAAGATGCACAAGCTTGAGTGAACTACGTGGGCTCCGAGCTAATACTGTGATTCCATTTCATTTTTAGGTTTCGAAAGGTATTCATTATTCAAGTTATTCTGATCAGGATATTCCTGTGTGTGTGTGAAAAGCTAATCATTTATTGATCAAATGGAGTCTTAGAATTGTCTGTAAAAATATAAAGCAGAGCACTCCTTTCCACTGCTCTGGGTTATTTGGCTTTTTTACAGCTTGTTCTATTTCTGCAACATTTCTTGCTGGAGACAGAGACATGCTCTGACATGCCCTGACACACACGCCTTTGTGTTAGCACTTATGTGACCACTAGCCACACATACACACCATGCAAAGCCGAACACTTTACAAGTGCCATTTGGCATGACTGCATATGCATAAAGTAACGCTATTATTTTGGCCTCTTGAGTATATAAAGACTTACGGTATTGGGTCTCCATTCATGCAACGAGTCCCAAAACCAGGCTTGTTCACCAAGGTTTCCACCACCTTACCCACCTCCACATTAGTTGGTCCATCATTGCTGTAAATATTAGGGGATACAATCAATACAAGTACAAATTCAAACATTTCAGTGTGCAATAAGGTTTTCAAATGTATCCCTCATAGCAGGTGCACGACAGTTAAATCCTAGAGCATTAGTCAATCTGTCACAATGTCAATACAAGAAACCAAAAAGTCTCATTTGGGTGTTAAACTCTGACATAAGCACAGAATTTCTTTTCGGTAGATCCGTGGTAGAAATAAAAACAGGAATGGACAGGCTAAAATGTGACGTGACACTAGGCGTATCTTATTAAACGAGCTGTAGTATTGATTGGTTCAAGGAGAGCTCGAGGAAGACAACCTCTGGCCTGATTTAAAGTGGAATTATCCAAATGGACGTTAAACATGGAAAGACTAATTGTGGTCTTGGTGGTCATGATCGGTGATCGCTTCAGATTCATCGGTCCGTTGGACCATCATGGAGTCTGTCTTGAACAGCTAAACTGATTTACAGAATGATCTGTGCAGCCTTGATTACATCTAAGTGCTTGATATTTGCAACCAAACATCTTTAAGGTTCGGTGTTGGGTCGAGACCACACATTCACTTCCAAGAGAAGACCATCAGTCAATAAGAGCTGAGTTCACAGAAAAGTGAGACATTTGACATTTGTCACAGTTGACAGCAAGGATTATTTGAGATTACGGGCTCTGAAATATGGAACCAGAAGAATTATTTCAGTTAAGTGTGTAATATGTCTCCACATGTTTGGGCCAAAATGCATTGTCACCATTAGTTAGGGTTTTCCAAGTATTCTAATCCGTCTTCCATCACCATTGGTTAGAATTTCACACATTTTATAATCTGTCTCCCTTCACAAACGATTACCATTTCACAAATCATCTAATCTGTCTTCCACATTGGCAGAGCACAGGAGTTTAGATGAGCATTAATCTTAAACGTGTCTTGACATTGGAGAAGGCATGAACGTCCAATGTGGTGCATTTCAAGTAAAAACGCTCCGGCAATGCGGCATGCAAAGGGGGCTATCTCAATTAAGAGTGAGAGAGACATCTTTGAGTTTGCCAGCTTTTTTCTTTGGGCCAACAGTCAAAACATTAATTCCCCAAATCCCATTGACAGTTCAGTGATTCACACTGTTTCTCTCTGGTTTGAGTCCAGCTCTGCCCTCATGAGTGTGCAAGCACATTCCAATATGAGTCTGTTCAACATTCTGTGTACAGTACAGGCTCTTCCCAGCCTTTCATTATTATCTGAGTGTCCTGCGCATATCTACGCCCTGCGTCTCAGTTAAACAATCTTCCCCTTCCAATTTCATTCTCATTACTGACCACACACATTCTGCCCTTCATCTTAAAGGTACCGTGGGAGTTAAAGCACAGTGTTTCATAAAGACCATTGTGATGGCCTTCTGCCAGCAGTGGCCACAGCCAGCCAGCTATTTGGAATAATACAGTGTTCACTGTCTCATTTAGAGGCGTCTCCATGAAGGTCACACGGTCACTTCCTTGGCCAACAGTGAGCGCAATTGAAGTAGCCCGATTGTAAAAATGGATTATGTGCGGCCATCTGTTTAACAATTAACAATGGCTGGGTTACCACGTAATTTGAGATAATAAAACTATTGGACAGTTCCAAAATGAAGACTTGTGCATATACACAGAAACAGTGGAACTAATGAATAGTTCATCTTGTCAAACATCACAGAAGTATGAACTGAGACATCATGAGAAGAAAGTCAAATGAAGGCTACATTCTTTATATTACAGGGATAACCACTTTGGAGACTAAAACAAAGAGTAGCATTTAGTTTATATATTACTGTCTATATTACAACATCTAATTCCAATTTCTAAAACAAGAATTACACTAACCAATAACTAGAAATACAAAGGGTAACTAATGGCCATTAATGCCACAGAGCTTCAACTTCTAAGTGAGATCAATCGTTATCTTCAGTCACTCTCAGCTAAAATGGATCGTCTGCATGCATATGTATAATGCAGATTGCTCCTCTGAATTAACGGTTGGGATGAAAAGGTACACTACTTTTAACTACGCTGTCATCGTTAGGCTGTTTGTTTTAAAAGTCACTTAAGAGAAAAGACAGTATTTACTAATTGGCCAGAGGGAATGTCAGAAAAATTAAGAACACTCCAGTTTTGTAACGCAAGGACATCCCAAGAAAACCCACATTTGGTTTTCTTCAAGTTTAAGTTTAGTCACAAGAGAGAGACAAATAGTAGGTAAACTAAAAATCCCATAACTGAACCTTTGCTCGTGAGCCAAGGTTTCATTCCCACATGTCCCATGCTGCATTGTGTTAACACTAAGAAGATAATGTACGCTGAGATATAATATCAGAGTATCATGGAAAGGTCTTGTCAGTCTTTTGAAAACACCCAGCAACATTGTACAACTACAATGAGACCATTATGGGTCAATAGGTGTCTTGCAAGGTGTCTCTGCTAGATGATTGTTGGTAAGTGCTCATGACAACTCTTTGTACACCATGCATTAGTCATAAAGGCAGGACTAATAGTGGTGGATGTATTAATAGCAAATAGACTGGGTTTGAGCACCATGAAGAGAGAAAGAACACCGTGGACAGTGATTATATTACATCTTTCGCAAAGCGAAAAGACAGTAAAAAAGGAAAAACACAACAATTTTACATTACATTTCATTTAGCTGACGCTTTTATCCAAAGCCACTTACATTTTTGCTCTATACACCATAAACACACCAACGGGGAGCAATTTGGGGTCAAGTGTCTTGCTCAAGGACACATTGACATGGATTAGCAGAGCCGGGGTTCAAACCATCAAACCTCTCATTGAAAGACTGGAATGCTAACCACTGAGCCACAGTTGCCAACATTGTACTTTTAGACATCTAATGTAAATTCTTAAAAACAAAGGGTTGTGGATTGTCTCAAGAAGCTAGAAGCTTCAACTTCAATTGAGAAAAAAAGAGTTGTGCTTCATAGAACCTTCAAGGGAATCGATCACTCCCAATGATATCAGCAGCAGTGTCCTCAAGTGTTCCTATTCATATGTGATGCCAAAATTGTGAGCGGACCGGTCCACCAAAAGACGTAGCGTGATATTATATACAAAACACTTTCAGTTATCGATGCAGTGGACTCGTACTGTCTGGCTATAACCAGATACATGAAGGGCTCAAAAAGTGTTTGTCATTTGCATTCAGTATCATGCCTCAACAAAGCATTACGCATACCCACCCCTCTGTTGAATGGAAACAAAAAGTGTATAAATACATAAAAAATTTTTTTAAAAAGTCTGAAGATAGTCTCACAAATAATCAGTTTCATGTAACAGTTTATTGCGTCTTGACATCTTCAAAGTGAATCCCTACAAAGTGCTGCCAGGGGAAATGAAACACCTGCATGGTGGAAAAGCTACGACAGCTTCATGTCAAAGGAACATGGTCTGACTGCGTGTCAAGATTAGTTTGATGGTTTGGACAGATGATGTAATGATTGATGCAGATTAGAATCAAACGTTTTCCAGCACTCTGTTGTTCCAGAGAATGAAGAATAACGTTGCAGCAATGTTGAGCCAACTAAGGAGAGATTTTCTCAAAAGATTATATCAAAAAGTCAGTGGAGAAACATATCCAATTCTTTCTTATGTGGTCATCAGTATGCGCTATACTTTCTAAGGTAAGATTTGATTAATAAAGCCTTTCCACTGGTGCACATCTATGTGTTTTCATGTTTGTTCTCATCCTTTGCAATAACTCAAGTTTGCATTCAGTGGGTGTTGAAGTCCACCAAGGCCGTGCCTTGTCACCCAGTGTGTGTTTTCTCAATGACAGAGTAGCCAGCTGCCACCAAGGAGGGGACAGTGTTCAGATTGATGACCTCAGCAGTGCAAAAATCCCATGGTGATCAAACAGCATGAGCGGCACTCTGACATCTTTTTTTTTTTTGATTTTCTGTCGTCAAAGCTTAAGTTTCTGACAGCGTATTGTTCATCTACTCGTGCTACGATAACTTGGCAGCTCTTCTTTTTAATTAATTATACACAGCTTCTTTGCCTCCAATAACACTGAACATCATTTTCTCGAGAATTTCCCTCCCTGGAAAAATCTTGTTGCCTCTGGGTAATCAAATTATTTGGTGTATTGCAACATTCGGCAATCTTAAACTTGAAAACATTCACGACTAAATTAAAACCAGTGCTGAATTGGGTCAACATGTCATAGTTAACGGTAACAAACACAACTGAAAACTCATCATGTAGTATGTCATAAAGTTACCTGTAAAAGGTGGTTTGAGGCAGATCATACATCCAGGGTTGCAGCTCCAGACTCGGATATTCAGTGAATGGTGGGACGATGAGCGAGAAGATCAGAGACAGGCACACAAAAACAGCAGGCAGGACCACCTAGGAGGATGTAACAATGCCAAAAACGGTTTCAGACATTTATCCTGCTACATCTGAAGTCCTCTGAAGTAAAACGTGATAAATGGACTGAAAGTCTCTTAGTATGGAGGAAACTTCACGGCAAACCAAGAACATTTTTCACAGGAGTAATTTCCAAACTGGTTGATTTCAATGCTGTACACGTGTACCAAATATAGACAACAATTTGACAGAAAAACTTGATCATGGAGCTCCTCTGCAGTGCAGAAGTACTGTAATATGTTCAACATTTAAAATGGGGGGACAGTTCAGTTTAAGACCTGTGGAGTTACAACATACAACAACATGATTATCAGCGATAGTATGAATAAAGATGCCCTAAAAACGTCGACACGGGTGATGCAGATGTTTATCTGTGCACCGGAGGCACAACGTCACATGATTCAATGCAAGATCAATTTGATCACTTCCCTACTGGCCCTCCTCGCTGTCATTACGTGTTTCAAAATGACTGATGCAATCCACAATATTGCGGGCCGCTGTGATAATGTGTGCACATTAATATGCTCGACACACACTTGTTTGGGCTCTTCTGCATGCTTTATGAGTTTGATTAAACACTTCCAGCACTGCCACCATCATTTGGCCACTCAGATATAATTAGTTTCTCAACATTCTCTTGTCCTTTGCATGTTTTACTTTTATTTATTTTAACCAGACGCTGCCACGCTTCTCCTATCCTGCCCAGGATTCTTCCCCCATTCAATCCTCTTTTCTTAGTCATGTAATTCTCTTTTCATTTCCTTGTTAGAGCTGACAAAAAGGTCAGTGGGAAAAATGCAAGCTATCTTTAATGTTTAATCACTTGTAGGTTGGAGCGCACTCGGCAGCAGGGGGAGGTTTGCGTACACTTGATTAATTGCAGTGCCTGCAATTTGCCAGGCCAATTCAAGATGCTACAATTGAAAATCCTAAATTTACTGCACGGAGCTGCGGCCGTGGAAATGTGCTCGGAAGAAAGATAAAGAGAGTGCAATGAGAGTGAAAAGCCTCATGGCAGGCCCCAAAGAAATAACTTTTTTTTTTTTTCCGTAGCTCTCCCTTTCTTTTTATTTCAATGGTAATTGCAGGTGACAGCTGGTATTTGTTGAGCGAAATCTGGGAAAAAGAGGAGAGGTTATTATGCTCACTAAGCCAAGGCACTCCGATGAACAATGTATGCGTTTAACACATTTTCAAATTCAGTAGGGATTTAAAAGAGGAGGATGGGATTATATGCAAACTGGGTATAAACACCAAAACACAATTAAGATGTGTTTTATTTCCTGCAAAGTCCAACGGCTCATTAGATTTAGTTGGTTTCCTCAACAAACATTTATGTCCTTCCTATTTCATTTGTAAATTCAATGCTGCAGCTTGCCGTAACAAGTGGATAATAGCTTTGGATATTTTCACTGATGCGTTAATGTGGTCTTTTCTTTCCTCAGTGTTCAGATAAGACAAAACTTATTGTTAAGCGTAAACACAAATAAAACAGAAACAAATGCACGTGTCCTGCTGGAGCTAAAACAACCTACATTCTGAATTACAAAACGTAAATCATCTGCAGCCTCAGAGCGAGGTGGCTGCAGCTGGAAAAGCTTGTCGTCAGTTCAGTTTGAGCTCCAAACACCAGAACCCTTCAACTCATCCACCGTAACACAACCACTAACTGCTTCTCCCTGATTCTGACATTGCCAGCAGTCCAATGTCCCCAACTTTCATCCCCATAAATCACTGCTTTTGTGTTACATGCCATAATCTCTTTTATATCCCCCTAACCGCTTGTATTCGAGGAGATTACCTCACCACACAATCATATCTGCTGACAATGGGAAGCTGTTGACATGATGGGAAAGAAAAACCTCTCGCCAAATGAATAAAGAGGGAGAGGTAGGAGGTGCGCCCTTGCAGACAATGTGCACCTTTGTACATCCACGCTCACACACTTATCCTGCTCTGCGTCCTCACTAAAGGAGGACGTCCAAGATTGACAGTGACTAATGGGGATTGGTACTGCAGCAAATTAGAAGAAGAACCCATACACCTCAGAAAGGTGAAACATTGTTCTCCGTCTCTCTCTCTCTATACACACACACACTGCAGCACAAAGGAGTGAGCAGTGTGAGCTTTTTCAGGTATGATAATTTCAGCATCATGGCAGCTGTCATAACTGATGGCATTACCAGACATTCACAAACACTCTATGAATCTAGATGGCTGGTGTGTCAATACAATTTAAGTCAGAACACACTTTTTAGAACTTGGGGGACAAAAATCACTTAAGTCCCTTGGAAATTGCTACTTACCAAAATTGGTTTTGACTTGTTTAAATTAGGCCTGTTTATTGGTTTTGACTTTTGAAATTATGTTTATGAGGTGCAAAATGATATAGACATGCACTTAATAGGCTAATAGCAGTCTGTCATCTCTGTAATTGTTAAGCGATCACATTTAATACATAGCTAACGAAAACACATGATTAGCGCACAGTGGAATGAAGGAGAAGTAAATTATGTGTGTCACTCTGACTTTCTGGTGACAATCTCCGTGAGCAGTTGAAACTGAAGCCGGAAAACAACACCTTTCAGAGACTCACTCTGCACCCAAACGTACAAACAGCTTCTCGCCGACAGCAGGCATGACATTGTGTCAACCTCATGAATTGACCTTACGTGAGATTAAACATGTCTGGTCCCAGCTATCGACACTTTTTCCGCTCACAGAAAGTGATTTATGAAAACCAAAGAGCAAGTCTCCTCCACAACAGCAATAAACACGTCGCTCACGGCGTCTTCAGCCTCTGTAGTCCCTCAAGTATTCCTTTGGGAGTAATGATGATGATTGTTCGAGCAGTTCATTGATGATATTACATCGTTCTTGGTGATGCTCTTCACATTTTTCAAACTTTTTTCCTTTTCGATATACTACCCTCGAATTGCTTCTCACACAACTTAAATTCCACAACTATTGAGCAAATCAAGATGGATGACATGACTTTTCCCAGAAGATCTTAAATGAGCTTACTCTATCATATTTGTCATTAACTGATTTCGAGAGGCAACATGAATTTCATACGATCCCACCTTGATCCTCCCATGCAACCCTCCTTCTATAACCCTTCAATTCATCAATATGACAGACGGAGGCCATTACCTGGGCAATGAGTCCCTTGCGGCTCCTTCGGGCGTGGTGGAAGCGCTTGATAAAAAGCGCCAGGAACTGCCTCCTGATCAGCTCCTTTCCGGTGATGACCGTGGATCCCTTCCCACCGACACTGGCGTTCCTCTTTAAGTCTGGAGTGGACATTAACCCACCATGTTCATCAATACATATGTAAAATACCTGGAAAGCACACTCATGGACTCATCAAATATAACTTCAAACCTGCCAGCTTCACTAGCTAATTCCATAGTGTAGCAGCTATTTAAAAAAAAAATAGATTATGATTTGGTAATTGGGCAAGACTAAGAAGGGAAAAGGTGATCAACCAGAGCTTTGTCGACACCTTGGGTTTTATGTCTCATATTCTCCAAGAATATCTTTGCTAAAAAAGAGGACTATCTTGCCGCAGTAGTTAAAAACAGAATAAAGCATATTCTGATTGAAAACCGTTTTCATGGCAAAGGCATTGTATGAAAGTGATTTTCTTTCATTAAGGCCAAATTGAAAAACTGAAGAGACAGGTTAGATAACGTTGTACGGATTTGAAGGAAATTATGTTCGAAAACTCAGACAGAGACAGAGCCCTTGTTTATTCCTTCTTTTCAAAATGGCCACTGAAGTGAAACAGCCGAATCGAAGCCAAAGTAAATTAGGTTATTAACTGAAGAATAAAAGGCGTATGGAAAACAGACATTTGCGAGCATTGCGAGCATTATCAAACTAAGATTGCCTGCACAAAGAAGGAAGTACAGAACCTACCTTCCACTTTACTTGTGAACCTTTCCTTTCCTGCATGAGAAAGAAACAAGCGTCTAGGTTCATTTTAACTCTTTAAAATAACACCCATAAATATTTGTATATATGCATTACACATTTTTAATTGAGCTTCCTTCATTTAAACATAACTGCAAGATACATTCGGACAAACTTGCCACTCATTCCAGAGCCTGGCTCTGTTTTCATGTGGACGCTGGCGATGCTGTTCCGCTTGGTTGTGCGGGAGCCTCTTTTGCAGTCTCTCACCAACAGCTCCTTCGTTGCTGTGGGAATACAAATAAGATATGTTGTTTTGGCCTGACCCAATTTAGGGTTATAAATAACAATAAGAATAGCTACCTGCTGTATTGTTCCCTGAAAAAGCAAGAAACCATGCGTTTTAGGAACGTGAGGAAATGGGTTTTTAGATTAAACTGAAAAGGGAAGTTGCTGGCTGATGGATGGTAGATTTATCCACTGAGATCGATCAATGAGGAATAAGAATGGATTGGTAAGCACACTATCATTCTGTATAAGTATGAACACAATGTTTACAGGGGTAAGAAACGCACCTGGAAAAAAAATACTTCTCCCTTTGAAATAGCGAGCTCTTATCTGCAAACATTGCCACAAAGTCTGCCAGTCATCTGTTGTTTACTTTCACTCCATAATCAGTTCCACTGTTAATGCAGTTTGTTTGTGTTCAGCAGTTGTTGTATTCATTTCTTTGTATATCAATTGCTTTATTCTGTTTCTATGCTTGACTATTTGACGGATATAACTGCAGTGCGGATGCAAATGAAATGGCCTCTCTGGGGCTATGTTAGTTGGCGGAGGCGAATCTGTTGGAGAATCATCACAAATATTTTAAAGACTCAAGGAGGAATTAGCTTGCAGACGTGATGCATCATAGTCTATGACATTAATCTGTTGTGGTTCTGTAACAGCGGCATGATTGTATTTTCCCATGACAGACATAAAATACAATGTTAAACAGTTATGAATATGACCAACATTTACCAGTGGATGTTGTTAAGCTACATGCATTTCCAAAAAAAGATGAGATACATTACACCGTTTATCCCCAGAACATGTGATAACATACAAACATATTGTCACCTTACTTTGTATTTCTGCGTCCACTCCAGTATCTTCTGCCACTTTAAGAAATATCTGTGAAATGAAGAAAATGATGTATTGACATTGACGTTTCTCAAGGGAG